>NC_064639.1:100612655-101237655 GCF_023864345.2 Schistocerca serialis cubense | reverse complement strand
CCAGATAAAATGGGAAGCCAACGATTACGTGCTAAACTTATATTATGCGGACTTATTTGTTGTTTATGAATCTCAAAGTATATAAATGTGTCAAAACTTTCCTCACCTATGGAATCCACGTTATATAAGAAGCATTCCCTGCTATAGCAGGGAGAAGAAGGGAACCAACGGAAAGTGCTCCTGTCCGAGCACGAAAGAGGCTTGTATGTTCCCTTTTGAAAGACTCTGACAAAAAATGGGGAACCAGTTGCCTCGAACCTCATTTCGCCTTCCTCATACATTTTGGAATGCGAACACACTCGCGATTTACTGGGCTGAAAGAGAGTAGAAAAGAGACAATGATGGTCGGAGAGAGAAAGTGCCAGTGATAGGACAGAGAGAGATGGATGAACCCAATAGCACTGGGAGAAAAAGAGAGAGGAGACAGTGGCAATGAAGAATACAAATGATTTGAGACCATATATAGGCTTGGGGTGTCTAGATCCTCCCAGACTGGGGAGCTTTAACGCGTAGTTATAGCGAAGGGCGTCCTTTGGGCCGAAATTTTAAACACGTGGATATAGGGCAAAAAATAAGTTGGACCGCCCAGTATTTTTGAGCTGCTGAGTTACGGCAGAGACGTTGGTAGCGGGAAAGAAAGACAAAAGCAGACAGTTAAGAGGGAGATGAGAGAGTGACGGTGTTATACATGGTAACTCAATGTGCGGAAAATTAGAAAGTGGGAGAGAGACATATGTAGTCAAAAGCAGTGAGATGGAGACGCTGAGTAAAAAGGATTTATAACATTGTTGTTAAATAAGCGCGGATTAAGGACTGAGGCAGATCGTTCCATATTTTTCCGTTAGAGATTTTTGCGCTCCAACAAGAGCATTTTTATGCTGGTTGTACAAAATGTATAAGAACCAAGAGGGAATGATAAGAATCGAAGAGCAAGAACGAAGTGCTCTGATTAAAAAAGGTGTAAGATAGGGATGTAGACTCTAGCGCCTATTGTTCATCCTACACGTCGAAGAAGAAATAACGTACACAAGTGAAAGGTTCAAGAGTGGGGTTTCTATTCAAGGTACAAGTATATCAGTGATAAGATCAGCAATGAAGAGAAATTAGAAGACTTGTTGAATTAAATGAACATTCTAATGAGTAAAGAATATGCACTGAGAGGAAACCGAAGCAAGATGAGAGTAATGACTGCATGCCGTCCTTAACAGCTCCCAGTGACGCCTATGGGCTGACGACGACACGGCAGAATTGAGATTACCGATAAGCTTAAAATCATAATTGCGGATCATGAAGTATAGGTTAATGAATTCTGCTACCTTGGAAGCAAAATAACTCATGACTAACGACGTGAGGACGACATAAAGAGCCGGTTATTACAGAGTACTGGTGGCCAAGAGAAGTTATAATATGAGTTTTACCTTAATAATATGAATATTTATATATGTGTTTGGAGAGAGAGATTGATTTTTGATTGAGATTTTTACTTTAAGTCGTAACTGGTACCTGAATTTCGGTTGCTGCCTCCTTGAATGATCAGCTTCTGCACCAGTTGGTGACGTATTACAATTTGGAGGAAGTTATTGTTCTTTAAGGTTTAAAATACGACTCTGTTAGTTACTTGGCCGTATTGCGGATAGCTTTGAGCCCAAGTTTTCGTAGCTTTTCACACCTAAGGGACCACTGTTGTAAGTAAATAAGATCAAACAGCAATCTGCTTTTCGTGAGAAAATGAGATTGCTTAGCACATAAACTTCCTTCAGACACACGTCCTGCTGCATCAAAATTGGCCAGTGGCGTTCAGCACCATACTATTATTATTACTGCAATTAAGAAATTATTTGTACACTTACAGTTCTGTCGATTGATAGCCGGCGACGGCAATGAAGTTCACCTCCATTTTCCAAAAGCAAGATATTTCTATTCTTGACTTCCAGAAAATTTATATACATAAATGTTTGGCAACTATTACACACACTTTACTCGGTTTTATCAGTGAAACAGCAATTTTCATTAAATGTAACAATACGTTCTGAGCGACACCCTAGCAACACGTCCTCTTTCCACAAGATACAGATTAACAGTCCTCTTCTTTTTAATAAATCAATTGTCTTTTTTTTAGAATCCATACTCGAAGATTCACAACTACTGTCTCTGCGGGGATTGCGTGCTAAAGAGTTTGTTGCAGTCCAGCTGCGCTTCACTTCACTTCGAGTACTTTTTGAATAAAATTTACATTTACGGTATTTACATACATTACTGAGCTTCTCAGAATAAAATCAGGCACAAATTAGGCTCACATTGTTGTTGTTGTGGTCTTCAGTCCTGAGACTGGTTTGATGCAGCTCTCCATGCTACTCTATCCTGTGCAAGCTTTTTCATCTCCCAGTACCTACAGCAACCTACATCCTTCTGAATCTGCTTAGTGTATTCATCTCTTGGTCTCCCTCTACGATTTTTACCCTCCACGCTGCCCTCCAATACTAAACTGGTGATCCCTTGATGCCTCAGCACATGTCCTACCAACCGATCCCTTCTTCTGGTCAAGTTGTCCCGCAAACTTCTCTTCTCCCCAATCCTATTCAATACTTCATTAGTTATGTGATCTACCCATCTAATCTTCAGCATTCTTCTGTAGCACCACATTTCGAAAGCTTCTATTCTCTTCTTGTCCAAACTATTTATCGTCCATGTTTCACTTCCATACATGGCTGCACTCCATACGAATACTTTCAGAAATGACTTCCTGACACTTAAATCAATACTGGATGTTAACAAATTTCTCTTCTTCAGAAACGCTTTCCTTGCCATTGCCAGCCTACATTTTATATCCTCTCTACTTCGACCATCATCAGTTATTTTGCTCCCTAAATAGCAAAACTTTTTTACTACTTTAAGTGCCTCATTTCCTATTCTAATTCCCTCAGCATCACCCGACTTAATTAGACTACATTCCATTATCCTTGTTTTGCTTTTGTTGATGTTCATCTTATATCCTCCTTTCAAGACACTGTCCATTCCATTCAACTGCTCTTCCAAGTCCTTTGCTGTCTCTGACAGAATTACAATGTCATCGGCGAACCTCAAAGTTTTTATTTCTTCTCCATGAATTTTAATACCTACTCCGAATTTTTCTTTTGTTTCCTTTACTGCTTGCTCACTATACAGATTGAACAACATCGGGGAGAGGCTACAACCCTGTCTTACTCCCTTCCCAACCACTGCTTCCCTTTCATGTCCCTCGACTCTTATAACTGCCATCTGGTTTCTGTACAAATTGTAAATAGCCTTTCGCTCCCTGTATTTTACCCCTGCCACCTTTAGAATTTGAAAGAGAGTATTCCAGTCAACATTGTCAAAAGCTTTCTCTAAGTCTACAAATGCTAGAAACGTAGGTTTGCCTTTCCTTAATCTTTCTTCTAAGATAAGTCGTAAGGTCAGTATTGCCTCACGTGTTCCAGTGTTTCTACGGAATCCAAACTGATCTTCCCCGAGGTTGGCTTTTACTAGTTTTTCCATTCGTCTGTAAAGAATTCGTGTTAGTATTTTGCAGCTGTGACTTATTAAGCTGATAGTTCGGTAATTTTCACATCTGTCAACACCTGCTTTCTTTGGGATTGGAATAAAATCAGGCACAAATTAGGCTCACATATCATTACAAAATCTGCTAGCTCCACCATTGGTCTTGATCTGAGGAAGAAATTTCTGAGAATGTACGTTTGGAGCACGGAATTGTATGGTAGTGAAGCATGGACTGTGGGAAAACCGGAAAGGAAGAGAATCAATGCGTCTGAAATATGGTGCTACAGACTCCGTCCGAACAGGCGTCGAAGACCCAACGGTACCGAGCGACCGCCGTGTCGTCGACGGCCAGTAGGTATGACTGGGTGCTGTTAAGGAGGGGCATGTGGCCAGCACACCGCTCTTCCAGCCGTGTGTCAGTTTACGTAACCTGAGCCACTGCTCGTCAGTCAAATAGCTCCTCAATTATCCTCACAAGCGCTTGCCAGCAGCGCTCGGCAGACCCAGACGTCCCCCATCCCAGCTGGACAGCGCTTAAATTCGGTTGTCTGATGGAAACTGGTGTTCGCACTGCGGCAAGGTCGTTGACCTAGTGCTATAGAAGAACAGTGAAAATTAGGTGGACTGATAGGATAAGAAATGAGGAGGTTCTCCGACGAGTCGGCGAGGAGAGAAACAAATCGAAAACACTGACAGGAAGAAGGGACAGGACGACAGGACAAGTGTTTAGACGTCAAGGGATGATGTCCATGGTTCTACGAAGAGCTGTAGAGGGTAAATGAAGACATAGGGTGCAAGTGCTACGCTGAAATGAAAAGGCTCTCACAAAAGAGAAAGTCGTGGTGGGCAATATCGAACCACTCAAAAGACTGGTGGCCAAAAATAAAAAATAAAAAAACCCTCACGAATGGATATACGCGGTCGAATACGGAGGTCGCATTTCGTCTCATGCCATCACCCCTGCATTAGAATTGCTGCACCACCTGCTTGAACGTGACCAGTGAAATAAAGCTCTGAATGCTGCTTCTCCTCGTATGCTATTCCCGTGTGCGTTTCTCCATAATTTGTCTAGCATCCCAAACAATCTACTACTATAGACAATCTCTCAGGGAGCGGTAGCATCATTAATGTGGCAGACAGTTACGCTTTCGGCTGCCGCGTCTCCGCAGTTTGCAATACAGATGTCACATGGGGGAGGTAGTTGGCCCTCTACCGGAAATAAATAGCCAGCTTGTGTAAAATCACATACAGAGCTTTAAAATTCATAAAAATGGAATAGCAGTTTTATTCATTGGCAGCCAGGCCCTCTGATTTGGAATTGAGACAAGAATAAAGAAAAAAGTACCGGATCAAGAGTTAGTATCCGCAAACAAAGCTATCACCTTGGTTTCTGGGCCTGGTCTTTGAATAGGAACTGAATGTGTGCTGCTGCTGAAGAGGTCATTGGTAGGTCACATGCAAAATAACGACACAGTAGGAGAGGGGATAGTGACAGTGCTGGGGCTCTGTTGTTAGCAATCATCGCGCAGTAGGGGAGGCGAGTTTGACAGCTGAAGACTAGGCAAGAAAGTATACCTTGCTTTACTTGTAAGCTCTAGCTAGCGAGACTGCAAACGACCGTATTGCTACGTTAAGTGATTATGAGCAATAATTCGAGGAATATAGACGTTTAAAGTAAACAGTTTCTCACTGCAGTACCGAAAAAGAACTAGTCACATAAACAAAAGAGCAACCACAGCAAAAAAAGATTGGCCATGCACAGCCACACGAATGTCACATATTTATCATAGTAAACAAAGTTGCTTAACACAATACTGAAAAAGCAAAATAAAGAATAGAGGTCTTGTGGAAATCCCCCGGAAACCTATTAGACAATATCATCTAAAACTAAAATTTTATTCTATTTCTTCTGCGTCTTTATGAAGTAGTAACGATACGCCGTTCTTTATTCTCGTCACTGAGACTCTGTTTTCAGGGGTCCATATATCAATCAATAAAAAGGGAACCCTTATAGTATCACTTTGTTGTCTGGCAGGCTGTCTGTATGTGTATCTGTCCGACTGTTAAGACCATTTTTCCTCAGGGACGGATAGATGTATCAAATTGAAATTTATGTCACATACTGTAGGCTACAGATCCTTGTCGGTCAAAAAAAATTTAAGCTCTAAGTGAACGCAGTCACATATTTTGATATTCGCAAACTCACTCATCAGAACTTGTCGGGTACTTCCCATTGTCCTAGAATGGTGAAATTTGGCAAGAAGCAAGGTTTCACAGTACAAGTAAAGGAAAAAAATCGAAAAACTGTTTATTTGTTATTAATCACAAAAAAAACTTTTTCCATTACAAACTTCCATTGTATTCATCCTCTGTCAAAAATGTCAGGAACTACTGTAGGGATTTTGATGTGGTTTCAGTAATAGGAGGAAGGTTTGTGCATATGATTTACAAATATTTCTTGCTAACTGGCTGAGGTGCGATGAGCTGAAGTACTGTGCTGATGTGCAAACGGTGCCTTTGCTGTCCAGTGCTGGTTGGAATATGCCACCCGACTACGATACCGACAGTCTACGCCTACGACACGTACAGCATCTGTATGGTTTCAAAGCAAATTAGTATTAGTAACTGATGCAGGATCGCACTTCCATTGTTTGGTATGAGGTTCGGATATCCTATAAATAGTCACTGAAATGTTCCACAGAACAGAACACGGCATCTGCATATCAAAATCGTAACAGGAATGAGAGTAAATAAAGTCAACGCATCTGCAATTGCCAGTTAATACAGCGTGTTAATATGAGTCCAGAATTGATAAAACAAATGAAGAATTACAGAGGCAAATGCAAAATTGCACAAAAAATTACACTTAAAATTAAAACATTCACAAAGATCTTAGAATTCTTGGGACTGATGTCTTGCCAGTATCGACACTGATAATAGACAAAAATCTTCGAGATTCTTCATTCCCTGGACATATGAAATATCTATGTACATATTTATATTTGTGCAGAAACGGTGCGCGAGTCCTACACAGACTTATCTAGACTTTTTAATGTCTTCGCTTCCTCGTTTCAATCTTTTGGCAACAGTTTGGTGGCACTCCATATAATCACATGTGCCCGATTATGAAGAACTTAATACAATCACATCTGCCTGATTATGAAGAACTTACCTGGTGTCTGCAGCGCACTGAGACTGCAGTGCTTCCTCTGTAGTAAATGGTTCAAATGGCTCTGAGCACTGTGGGACTTGACTGCTGAGGTCATCAGTCCCCTAGAACATAGAACTACTTAAATCTAACTAACCTAAGGACATCACACACATCCATGCCCGAGGCAGGATTGGAACCTGCGACCGTAGCGGTCGTGCGGTTCCAGACTGTAGCGCCTAGAACCGCTCGGCCACCCCGGCCGGCTCCCTCTGTAGTAGAGAGGTAGCATCGAGAATACCCGAAATGCGCAGTTCGGCAGGTCACTGTCAACTGAGATGGCCCCCTCAAGATCAAAGGGATGGGCTCTCCCAGCGCTCAGGACGAAAATGCGTTTCTGCGCATGCTCCACTTTATTTTGTGCGATGTATGTTCACATTACTTGCAGTCGTCGAGGTTTCAGCTGTCGACTTACCGTCGATCTTGATTTCCACACACTTCGTGGCTCACCCGCAGTGCCCTGCATAGTTTATGTTATGGTGCTCTACTCTGATTGTCCAGTGATGGTGTCCCGGCGTATAGACAAATGAATTTCTGTTATCTGTGGTGCACCGTCAGCAGAGATGAACGTCTGGGGCGGCGATTCCGGCACCCCACAACGAAGAGGCGGTTCTGGAGCGTATGGGCATTCACTGGTTGATAATAGCCTGTATCGTACTGAAGAGTGTTTTCTTGCACTGTGGCATGCTTACTCAGTGATTCAGTCTACGACAGCTGGGTTTTTCCAAATCTACACAGGATACTCGCTGTAAGTCTTACAAGTGGACCATCAGACCTGTTAAGTAGCGATTTTGATGAGTCTTGGATATGTTGTAGGTGGACCTGTCCTGAGTACGTGGCTAGTTGCTTTCTCCTTTAAGTTGATGTGCTCGTTAACCAAAGATGACCACCCTTCTCTTGCTGTAACTGCAAGCTGTCAACAGTATTCACAGTGGACAATGGTTATTAAAGTGCATGCTAGTTGTTGCAATTTATTGGTAAACTGGTCTGCGCGTTCGTTGTCCCTTATACCGATTTATCTGCTGAAGACTGACCGATTTACGGTCCTCCGATTCCGTAAGATATCCTTATCGCGGGTTGAAGCGACTGCAGTTTTCTCCGAAGCTGCTCTTGAAGGGTGAACCCAACACTCAAGGAATCGGTACCGCTCAGGACTCCGATAACTTGTGGGTCTGTTGCATATACGAGGGCTATTCGGAAAGTAAGGAACGATCTGTCGCGAAATGAAAATCACATTGAAAATCTTTTTTTTATTTTCGTTAGCTACACCTTCCAGCTACGCCTCTACGTAGTCGCCGCTCCGAGTTAGATACCTGTTGTAGCGTTGTACCAACTTTCCAATACCCTCGTCATTGAAGGCAGCCTCATGTGCTTTCCGACAATTTTCCACGCTGGACTGCAGCTCGTGTGGGACTCCCTGGAGCGAAGAAGACATTCATTTCGGAAAACGTTACTGAGAAAGCTCAGAGAACCCGCATTTGTAGCTGACTCCAGAACGACCCCAATGCCGCCAACTTACATTCCGCGTAGGGACCACGAAGATAAGATACGAGAAATCAGGGCTCATACGGAGGCATATACGAGGGTTGCAACTTAAATTGTGGCAACTATTTATTCACAAACGATACAAAAGAGTTACATGTTTGCACCTTTTACTGTCCATCAAAGTAGTCACTAGCGTTGTGTAGAACCTATTGCCAGAGACGTGGAAGGCGTAATGTACCGTTACCAGAGCCTGTTCTGTTTATGGTGAGAATGGAGCGGTCTACTACCTGTCGAATCTCTGGAACAGTTCTGAAGCGAATGCCACGAAGTGGTTCCTTCATCTTCGGAATCAAATCAAAGTCACAAGGACTTAAGTCTGGAGAGTATGGTGGATGGTACAGTACTTACCAGTCCCATCGACCGAACAGAGCAGCCACAGCTTGCGCTGTATGTGCCCGCGCATTTGTCGTGCAAAATGATGGGTGAGTTGGGCAGAAAGTGTCGCCGCTTCTTTCGCAAAGCTGGTCGCAGGTGGTGCTCCAAAAACGAGCAGTAATACTGCGCATTGATGGTCTGCCGTGGAGGAACATAATGCGTTAGGATAAAACCATCACGGTCGTACACGGGAATCCCCATAACTTTAGACCGCTCCATTCGCACCATCAACAGAACAGGCTCTGCTAACGGTATACTACGCCTTCCAAATCGCTGGCAACGGGTTCTACACAACGCTGATGAATACTTTGAAGGACAGTGACAGGTGCAAACTTGTAACTCTTTTGTATCAGTTGTGAATAAATAGTTGTCACTATTTAAGTTCCAAACCTCGTAGATAGTCGTTTTTCCCTCGCTCTGTCTGCGAGTGGAACGGGAAAGGAAACGATTAGCTGTGGTACAGGGTACCCTCGCCACGGATCATACGGTGGTTTGTGGGATATGTATGTAGATGTAGATGTTGTAGGTGCCAAAATTTTTTCTTCATAGTCAGCGATTCATTTGAGCACAGATTAAAATCAGAGGGAGCCAAGTCCAGGCTGTATAGTACGTGGCCAAAACCTTCGTATCGAAAACGCTGCAGAAGTGTCCTCTTTGCTCCTACAGTGTGCGGCCGAGAACTGCCATGAAACATGAAATGCATGACCGTTACGTTATGTATGGTTGCATGAAATCAGGCGAAATCTACCGCAGACACCTATACTTGGTGGGACACACTATTTTCTAGGCACACTTACGCGCTCACTGTTCGCTCTGTTCTGAGAAGAGCGACGTGATACTATATGCGGGTGCGGTAGCGTTCTCGCTTCCCACGCCCGGGTTCCCGGGTTTGATTCCCGGTGGGGTCAGGGATTTTCTCTGCCTCCTGACGACTGGGTGTTGTGTGATGTCCTTAGGTTAGTTAGGGTTAAGTAGTTCTAAGTTCTAGGGGACTGATGACCATAGATGTTAAGTCCCGTAGTGCTCACAGCCATTTGAACCATTTTGAAGTATCTACGGGTATACTAGAGACATTGGCCAACACATCTGTAAAAAGCTTTATTGTATTTTCAACGTGGTTTCTATTTTTCGACCGATCATTCATTACTTTCCGAATAGCCCTCCTATTACGGCCCGTAAGATAGCAAATAATTCAGTGTTACTATGGGTAAAAATATGGATGCTCCATGCCCGTCTATCTCAGCGTAAAGTTCAGTACCACATCCACTGTCCTTGCACTAGTGAAAGATATAATATTTCCCTAATTCAACCACCCTCAACCCCCCCTGTGGGTAAGTTCTTGGCGATTGAAGTTCCATTCAGCGGTGGTGTAGTAGCGAGGGGAGATGGTATGGAAGAATATAAACCGGATACCATTAAATTACGATTCGTAGAGTTATAGCAGTTTAATCATGCAGACTGCTGCACATTTATAATATATTTTACAATTTCGTTTTAGACTTAATGCTTTTACAGCATTGTGAATATCGGCAACTTGTAGAAATGAGTTTCTTACCCGCACACATACAGCAATCCTGTTAGCATGCTACGCTGACTAGTGTTCTGTTGAAAGCTACCTCTTTTCTGATTACAGAATAATGCACCGTCCATAAAAGCATAAAATTCCCTACGCGAGTAATTGACATAATGTTGCAGAAGTTGTGCAAATAGTCGCTGTTAATCACGCGGGGAACGACACAAGACTCCCGCCAATGCTAAAGGCTGGAGAGGCAGCCGAAAGAAGCGCCGCTAAACGCCGGTCGCCGGAGCGCTTCCCTGCCAGCAGCAGACAGTGTTTTCCGCTTTACTGCGCGCCTTGTTCCCCGGATGTTTTGCATCGGCCGAGCTTTTTCCCGACCCGAGATCCCCGGCGAGCGCTTCGGAAGGGCAGCTCATCCGCTCATTAAAAGTAGCTGCAGTGTGTCAGGCCGCTCAATTAGCCCGTCCGTAGGTACTGTAAATACTGGCGGGCCGTTAATATTTCATAGCTGCGACTTCGGTTGCAGAAGTAAAAACTCGCCCTAATTTTATTACTGCCACGCCGCGCAGGTTTCCCGGACGGGTAACAAGCGTCTTTAGAGAAGTCCTACCCCCCGCACCCCACTCCCGTGCAGTCGCTAATGAACGGATATGGCCCATAAAGCGGCCGCGCGTATTGCATTTGATTATACACGTCAGTTGCCGTAATGGCGGCGACTTCTCGGTACAACACTGTAAAACAGTCGACACGCGCTGCCCGCACAATGCTAATGAGGCGCCGGCCACCGCTCTAAGTTGATTTCAGAGGCCTCGACTCGGGCTGGCAAACTGCTCGTTTTCGAGGATGTTTTTTTCTTTTTTTTTTGGCTAAGGTTTCATAAAGGAATGGCTCACACAATTTTTTGTCAGTTGACCTCTGAGGTTTTCGCGGAGCGATAGTTATAGAGAACAGCGGACGGATCCCTGGGTCACAGCGACGCCTGTCTCCTCAAGCTATCACCATCCGTAACAAAGAAGTTCTGGACTATACAGGTCGAACACTTTCAGAAGAATTACAAGACCTATGAGTAGTGTTCCGAAGTAATGGGTACTCAGATCGGCAAACTGAGTGGCCGTTGCACTCGACATAAAGTACGCCAGAGAAAGAGATTGAGACTGAAATACGAGGGTAATCCCAAAGGTAAGGTCTCTCATTTTTTTTGTAATTACAGACCTCTGTTTCTGTGGCAGTCGGTCACACTGCTATGAAGAGTGCTTCACGCCCTGTGTGTAAACATGCGCACGCCGCTCTGAGGCGCTCAGTCTTGGCTTGGCAGCCGTTGAAAGTGGAGCTCCCGTTGGATGTTACCGCCAAGTGCGAATTGCGCGCAGTTATTCGGTTTTTGAATGCAAATGGTATTGCGCCGATTGAAATCCATCGCCAATTGACGGAAGGGTATGGAGAGTCGTGCATGGATGTCAAAAATTTTCGTAAGTTATGTAGAGAGTTTGCAGCTGATCGTGACAAGCGTTTTTTGGTATCGGAAAGGGGTATTGTTGCTCGACTTCATGCCCACTGGGACCACAAGTAGCGCTGACAGGTACTGTGAGACTCTGAAAAAACTCAAACGGGCAATTCAGAACCGGAGAAGAGGAACGTTGAGCAAGGGCGTACACATTCTCCATGACAACGTTCGCCCACACATCGCTCGGCAAACCTTTGCTCTCCTGCAAGAGTTTCAGTGGAACATAATCACCCATCCATCCTATAGTCCTGACTTGGCGCCCAGTGACTATCACCTGTTCCCTGGGTTAAAAGAACATTTGGCCGGAAAGCGATTCAGTTCCGACGACGAGGTGAAAGAAGAGGTTCATAACTTTCGGAACAGCATGGCGACGAGCTGGTATGACATGGGCATACAAAAACTGCCGCAGCGTCTACAAAACCGCATCGACAGAAATGGTGATTATGTCGAAAAATAGCTAAATGTTGAAGCTGTAAACTGATGTAAACCACTGTAGAAAAAATAGGTATATATACTTATAAAAAAATAGGAGACCTTATTTTTGGGATTACCCTCGTAAAAGAGAAGACAACAATCGCTTATCTACCTTATGCTGACCCAGTATCCGGAAAGATTGATAGACTCCCATGGAAATGTGGCACCCAATGAATTTCGCTCCCATCAACAAAAATGAATAGTTTTATTTTCGGGTATGTACCGCATCGCATTCCATGCGAATGTGGCATGTCCCCTAATGTGTGTGTGTGGAGGGGGGGGGGGGGAAGGAAGGTGGGGGGGTGGAGGGCAAGGCAGACTATGAGAACAGACGAGGACAGATGCAAGGAGCTTCGGCGATCTAGTGTTGCTGAACACTGCCTCATATCCACCAGAGATACGAAACACTGAGAGAATGTGTTATCAGGGAAAATCAGTGTGTGCTCTGAAAAAGCAAGAAGCATTAATATGTGTAGTGGGCGTCAAGAAACATCCACAGCTATAAATAGAAAATACACTCCTGGAAATGGAAAAAAGAACACATTGACACCGGTGTGTCAGACCCACCATACTTGCTCCGGACACTGCGAGAGGGCTGTACTAGCAATGATCACACGCACGGCACAGCGGACACACCAGGAACCGCGGTGTTGGCCGTCGAATGGCGCTAGCTGCGCAGCATTTGTGCACAGCCGCCGTCAGTGTCAGCCAGTTTGCCGTGGCATACGGAGCTCCATCGCAGTCTTTAACACTGGTAGCATGCCGCGACAGCGTGGACGTGAACCGTATGTGCAGTTCACGGACTTTGAGCGAGGGCGTATAGTGGGCATGCGGGAGGCCGGGTGGACGTACCGCCGAATTGCTCGACACGTGGGGCGTGAGGTCTCCACAGTACATCGATGTTGTCGCCAGTGGTCGGCGGAAGGTGCACGTGCCCGTCGACCAGGGACCGGACCGCAGCGACGCACGGATGCACGCCAAGACCGTAGGATCCTACGCAGTGCCGTAGGGGACCGCACCGCCACTTCCCAGCAAATTAGGGACACTGTTGCTCCTGGGGTATCGGCGAGGACCATTCGCAACCGTCTCCATGAAGCTGGGCTACGGTCCCGCACACCGTTAGGCCGTCTTCCGCTCACGCCCCAACATCGTGCAGCCCGCCTCCAGTGGTGTCGCGACAGGCGTGAATGGAGGGACGAATGGAGACGTGTCGTCTTCAGCGATGAGAGTCGCTTCTGCCTTGGTGCCAATGATGGTCGTATGCGTGTTTGGCGCCGTGAAGGTGAGCGCCACAATCAGGACTGCATACGACCGAGGCACACAGGGCCAACACCCGGCATCATGGTGTGGGGAGCGATCTCCTACACTGGCCGTACACCACTGGTGATCGTCGAGGGGACACTGAATAGTGCACGGTACATCCAAACCGTCATCGAACCCATTGTTCTACCATTCCTAGACCGGCAAGGGAACTTGCTGTTCCAACAGGACAATGCACGTCCGCATGTATCCCGTGCCACCCAACGTGCTCTAGAAGGTGTAAGTCAACTACCCTGGCCAGCAAGATCTCCGGATCTGTCCCCCATTGAGCATGTTTGGGGCTGGATGAAGCGTCGTCTCACGCGGTCTGCACGTCCAGCACGAACGCTGGTCCAACTGAGGCGCCAGGTGGAAATGGCATGGCAAGCCGTTCCACAGGACTACATCCAGCACCTCTACGATCGTCTCCATGAGAGAATAGCAACCTGCATTGCTGCAAAAGGTGGATATACACTGTACTAGTGCCGACATTGTGCATGCTCTGTTGCCTGTGTCTATGTGCCTGTGGTTCTGTCAGTGTGATCATGTGATGTATCTGACCCCAGGAATGTGTCAATAAAGTTTCCCCTTCCTGGGACAATGAATTCATGGTGTTCTTATTTCAATTTCCAGGAGTGTATGTAATATCACACATTCTCTCCTGGGCCAATTTCGACTGAAAAAATACCAAATTTGTTGTGGGACAGTGCGCAATATTTTCGCTCAGCCCCTGTCGTTTCATGAAGTTCCGATAGGTGACGCCGCTATACGTACCTTTCAAAGTCGCCTCTGTAACGGAGGTGCGTGTCAAGCAAAGTGCTGTCACTGAGTGTCTTTTGTCGGAAAACTGGGGCATCCCAGATATTCATAGCCGCTCGCAGAATGTCAACGGGGAGCTAGCAGTGAAGAAAAGCACGGTGCGTCTTCGGGCGAGGTGTCTGCCATCACTGCAGCAAGTTCGTGCAAACGTGTCCGATTTCCCGCGTGCCGGCCGGCCCCGCACAACAGTGACTGCTGCAATGTTGGAACGTGCGGACACTCTCGTTCGAGGTGACTGACGGATCACAAAGACCTCGCTGCTCAATTGGACGTCTCTGTTGGTAGTAGTGATACACTCGTCTACCAGGCGCGGCACTCAAAGTGTGTGCCCTCGGGGGTGCCTCTCCGACTAACAGAAGACCATAAAGTGCGACAAAAGACCATCTCTGCGTAGTTGCTTGCACATTACGAAGTTGATTGTGACCTTCTTTTTTTGTCGGATAGCGTCTCCTCAGAAGAAAAAGTTCAAAGCTGCATCTTCAGAGGATAAAGTCAGGGCGACGGATTTCTGGGACCCTGCGGGAGATATTCTGTTTGATGTCCTCCCTCAAGGTGCATCGATCAGTTCTGAAGTGTATTGTGCTGTATTCAGCAAATTGAAGAAACGACTTCAGCGAGTTCGTTTCTACAAAAATGCAAACGAGCTCCTTCTCCCACACAGGGCAAGGCCTCACACAAGTCTGCGCACCCGAGAGGAGCTCACAAAACTTCATTGGACTCCTCTTCGTAGTCCAGCCTACAGATCTCGCATCTTCCGACTTCCATCTGTTTGGCCCAGTTAAGGATGCACTCCGCGGGAAAAAGTACGTGGATGATGGGTGGGTTACTGATGCAGCAAGGCGTTGGCTCCGAACCGACCGGTAGTGTTACCATGGAGGCCCTCCCACTGGGGTGGCATAAGGCCGGCGCATTGAATGGAGATTATGTCGAAAAACAAGGTTTTGTAGGTAGAAGAGGCGGGATAATCCGGTGGAATATAGGGTGAGAAAGGCTGTCTACAACTTACAAGTGGAGTACTGTTTTAAAGAGACTGGATTACTAGAGCAAGTATTGTCCCTACACTCTGTTTTTCCTTTTTATAAATAAATCCGTCGCATTACTTGCAATAAGATCTTTTGCACTTTCTTATTTAGTCTTCTGAGAGCTGCATCAAACCAGTCTCAGGACTGAAGACCACAACAACAACATATTTAGTCTTCTATTCCACATGGCCTAAAGATTCTGCATCTGAATAGAAACAGCAAGCAAATAAGAGTGACCTTAGGGTTTCTCTAAATGCTGAAAGTGATGAAATAATTTTATGCCATGTGGTAGACTATTGTTAAATTGTGTCACACTAGTATAAATTGAATTTTTATAAGCTGATGTCCTTACTTATTCCATATGGAACGTTCCCTTTTGACTTACGACATTTCCACGAATACTGAAGTTACTATTTGTGTATACTACAGACAGAACAACATGACTAGTTACGGAAGACCGTCTATTTCATAAATGAACTTGTGATTAGCGATACAGATACAGGCGACAGCTGCGACAGCGTGTGTCGTTTGCACAAGCCGCATCGTTTCTGGGCGTTTAACAAAACGTTGAACTCAACACGCTCACAGTTCAAGTTCGAATGCACGGTCCGCGTGCCGATGGCTTTTGGTGGCTGAATCTGCCCTTAGGGGTCTGCCAGCCATTCATACCAAACGACTAAACTATTTTAGCCCGCCACCATTGCGGCTCCGCGCCTCTCCATAGTGAACGCGGCCATCCGTAGTATATACATCCCAGGGGCAGCTGCTACCGACTATGCGCTGCCAACCGACAATCTCGTGTCCGAGTACCGCCGTCCGGCGGTCAACTCCTACAGCAACGACTCCTGGACGCACGCGGCCTGGCGTCGCACTCAGGTAGCTTGGCCACCACTGCTGTCTACGTTGCTGCGCTGGCTACACGTTGCTGAACACAGAATATCAATACTGCAAGGCTTTGTTGATCTGTCGGCGCACGAGACGAGGTAGCTCACGCTGACGCGCACGAGACACAGCGCTGTCCTCTCGCGGCATGAGCTGGTTAACGTGGTTTTGCGCTCTCAGCGCTCTCCAGCGGCAGTTTTGGCTTTATTTGGCTCGAAAACCACACGAAAATGGACGTGCCTACAATTCCTACGTAGCTATATTAAAAAGCGTAATTCCTTTCTTGACTGCATGCTAGTCATCTTATTCTGTCTGTGGTATACATAAATAAAAACTTTCAACATCCATAAACATGTAATAAGACAAAAATGAAAGATGCATGTCAACGCAGTAAAGACATTAGCTTATAAATGTTCACCAAATCGGACAAACTCACTCCTGGCAGAGGGCTCACTTATATATACATAACATCAAATATTACAGAAATTATTTCTGTTAATTTCATGAGGAAGTACCACAGCCGGCCAGAGTGGCCGTGCGCTTCTAGGTGCTACAGTCGGGAGCCGAGCGACCGCTACGGTCGCAGGTTCGAATCCTGCCTCGGGCATGGATGTGTGTGATGTCCTTAGGTTAGTTAGGTTTAATTAGTTCTAAGTTCTAGGCGACTGATGACCTCAGAAGTTAAGTCGCACAGTGCTCAGAGCCATTTGAACCATTTTTTAAGTACCACAACCTTTTAGAAAACTCGAAGGTGTAAATAAAAACTTTATGTATACCACGACGCGAACTCTGTACCGATCTACCCTCAGTACCATGACAGGGCGCCTTAATCGACTACGTTACGCTGTAACTCTTTTTCTGTTATAGTCGTCAAAAGGCTTTAATCGCCGAAACGCTATTAAATGACATTTAACCCTTTGCATGATACCTGAGCCGAAATGGCCATAGTATTACAGGAAAAACCAAGTTCTGACTCACTTTGAAGCAGCTGAGACTGCAGCCGCTACACTAACCACTCAACAACTAACTGAAACGTATTTACATTGGGGCTCGGAGCTCTCATGAACTCCAGTGTTGACAAAATAACCCCTTTAACTTCCCAAATGGACCACAAACCATATATGTCAAATAGAGGGTTAATGATAACAAATCCTAACAACAGCGAAACGTTTTCATGAATCTTCAGTGTATCGCTGCCTTCAAACTGCTCACTCTAGTGATGCTCGAGTTATAACGCGAAAAAAACTAAATACTAAATTCTTCGATCACCGTTTCCTGTCATTTTATTACAAAAAATCGAACCAATAATGATTCGTTCTCGAGATATTCAATGTGTTGGTTCTTAAAAACAGTTTATATTCGCAGGGTGTAACGTATAACATAAAACCCGCCGAAAATGGGCTTTTACTGAACACGACAAATACAGTATATCGTCTTGCTTTCTACTTGTGACATAAGGAGCGTTCTTGCTTCCTATTGCTTCTACTTTACGTGGCACATTGCTGAAATATCGCAGAACCTTTTTCTGCGTTTCGCGTGGCGAAATTTCTGAAAAACGTGAAATAGCAGGACGTGACATCACAAAACTAGTAGAGCGCCACGTCAACATTAGGTAAGTCGTCCCGTGCTGCGACGAATTTTACGATACGGAAGCAGAGAACGACGGAAGTGCTCCTTGTGGCCTGCCAGTGAACTTAGAGCACCAGAAAATATGCCACGAAAATCCGTATTACTATTTCCCGAAATACGAGTGTTAAAGACGGTGCTATTCATTATACTTCATGGCTGTGCCTCATAGCGTAGTGGTAATGTCTGTGCCTGGAAACGGATTTGCGACCTTCCAAAGTAATCTGTTCGAGAAGTCCTAATCAGAAATTAAAATAAACTTCTCATAGGTAGGGTTCAGTCATGTAAACTTTTGTAAATGACATCGTGGTCGCTTTTTGAATGTAAATTATGTATTTATAGAACCCGATGCTACAACTTCCATCATATGGCCATTAACAAGGGAAAACAATTGCGCTTCAGAGCATGTCACAACAGAAAAATAATCAAACGTGATCTGTCACAGAAGCTGGTTTCTTCGGATTGTGTTCACGATTACGACTTCCTGTGCGTACTGCACTCTTTGAATTACATTGAAAGTCTGTTTCCCGTATTCTGCCTTATTTTTGCTCGCATCCGTAATATCGTGCGGTGTCAGTTATTCCATAGGTGTTTTTCTTCCACATAAAACAGACGCTGCTTTCACCACATGGTGTTCTGTGAATCTCATTTACTTTTGTTCCTGCTTACAAGTCAGTGTGTAAAATGCTCAATTTAAATGCATTGTAGATATAGTGCCAATATTCTGCTTCATTTTTGTTCGCATCCGTTTATCGTACTTTCTCACATTTAATGGAGGACTCCAAATTTTCATTGGAGGGGGAAGATGATTCTAGTAAACTGATTTCTGCTAGATGGTATTGTTTGCAGTACCTGATAATATTGTGTGAACACATTTGACTAACTACTTGTGCATTTTTAGCATTTGCAAAGAAGAATGTTCTAGTCACTAAGACCGCAAAGCTAAGGGGGAAGAAGCAACACCATTCAAAGAAGACTTACATATTCATTCCGTGAAATGGTGTAATGAAGCTGAATACCAATTTTGTCAAAAGATGCTATCATAGAGTTCCTTATTAAATGCGAGAAAACATAGAAAACAGGTGCAAACAAAAATAAAATAGGTTGAGCACTTTACCTAGAATGTATTTAAATGGATCAGTTCACACATTAATTCGTAAGCAGGAACAAATAGACTTGAATCCGCAGAACACCATGCGACGATACCAGCTTCTGTTTTATATTAATCGGAAACAAACATGGTAAATTTACCCCACTCAAATTACGGATGCGAGCAAAACCGGACGCAGTATACGAGCAACATAATTACAACAAATTCAAACAATTGAATACACATCAAAAAGTCGTAACTAGGAAGACAATGTGATGAAACCAGTTTCTGTTTACTACGAAACGAAAACAAATATGGAAGACTTTAAATCACCCAACATGAAAACTCTATGAAGGATTGATTGAAGCCCTGAGTAAAGAAAGTAGCGACAACATGCTATGTCTGAGTTGTCGACAGTTGAGTGCTGCCATCAATCACTCGAAAGTCACATGGTAAAGGCACCCATTTTGGACCCAAGTAGTACACGAGAGTAAGTGGGAAACTGATCTAATTAGCAGTTATTGTAGTACATAGACATGTGTGATGCATACTGATTATTTTATATTAAATTAAGAGCCTAATAAAACTTGTCAAATTTTCTGTTGGGAAAAATGTCGCAATGTTGTGCCGAGGGCAGAGGGTGGTAGCAGGTTCTTCCGAATTCCAGAAGGCGAAAAGAGTGTGGAAAGATACGAACACTTCCTGCATCGAATTGGAGGGAGAAATACATTTCCATGCGATTCTGCTGACTATATAGGACGAATAAAAAATTCTCTCATTCTGGATTAATTAACAATGGACTTATATATCATATTATTTAGTTCTGTCAACGGGGAATTATTTGTAGCTTAATCGGTAAAGAGCTGCACTTCAAATGCAATATTTCCAAGATCGGTCCTCCTTCAGTCCTTTTTTCCCTTCCTGATCTTTGCTTGATACTAACGCCTTCGTAAGTTTACGTTATTCGTAATATAGTAATGTAGGAGCTTTATATTCCACATCAAATTACATTTTGATATTTATTTTCATTCATTAGCTTCATTTTACACGTGATCAGCTTGTGTTGAATCGCAAGGATGGTGTTACATTATGTCTGATGTATTTCTTATTCTGAAGAATCTGGAAACCAATTAATAATTTGCAACCACGTTGTTCTTCTGAACAAGTCGTTGAAGCAGTTAAACAACAGATACCTTAGGGTTCTGTTTTGTCACCTGCATATTTTATAGACATCACTTTCGGGTAGTTTAAATCAATGACTTGTAGGAGCAGAAAAAATGCAGTGAGTAAAGCTGTTGAATGCAAACATAATGATGCTCTGCAGATCCACTGAGTGTTATTAAGCTGTTTGAAAGCTGAAAACTGAGAAAAGATGGTTCAAATGGCTCTGAGCACTATGGCACTTCACATCTGTGGTCATCAGTCCTCTAGAATTTAGAACTACTAAAACCTAACTAACCTAAGGACATCACACACATCCATGCCCGAGGCAAGATTCGAACCTGCGACCGTAGCAGTCGTGTGGTTCCTGACTGAGCGCCTAGAATCGCTCGGCTACCGGGGCCGGCCTGAGAAAAGAGATATCTGGAAAACAGTTCTGTCAACAACCAAAGCAACTAACAATTCGAATTAACTTGTGAATGAAGAAAGGCAGTATTTTACTGTGGGCTGAGATTCACGTGGACGCCATTGAGACCTGTGGTAGCAATCGAAAGCGTATATACAGAATTGACGTCCCATACAAAGGTTTTATTTTACAGTTCATTGTGAACCGGGTTTGGGGTTTAAAAGCCACCCTCACACAACTTAAAACCAAACAGCCAGGCCAGACAACATTAGTAAACGTTTATAGCTGTACAAAGACTGTTTTCCCAAAGATATTTAAACGTTTACGAATAAACAGTATATCTATGAGAAAATCACAAGCGTATTGAAATACGCAAAGAAAATATAAACAAATTAACGTTAGATTACGTTTACGAAAAGATTAAAAGTATAAGGACGTAAAGGTCAAAGCTGTACACAAGTGAGTAGAGTCACAAACTACTATGGTTTATGGGTAAGATAATTGGTGAATGTGAAAAACAGGTCACAAAAGGGGGGCGGGACGGAGCGAAGGAAAAGTCAGTAGAATGTGCGTGAGGAACAGTTGCACTATTTACAACAAGTATGTTACGGTGCCACTGCCACTTTAGTAAGGGTAAATAATGGAAATGTACTCAATCACTAACAATTAAGTCACTATTCTTTGGGTGATGTTTATTAATGGTCAGAATTTCAAGTAAACTTAGTTTTCTTCATTTATTTGATCCGTGAAAAACATGACATTCGTTATCATAAACAACATTCATTCAGAGCATATTCAGCAAAGATAGAATCTTTATTTTTGAGTCTCCAACTCCTTTCATGTTTAGTCAGTCTAATAGGTACAGTTTTTAATAGCTCTTGCATTGAAAGTCCATGTCTCACTGTCATAAATCAAAACTACTCATACATACTGGTTATGAAATTCTACTTCAGGCACTTCAACATTTTTGTTCTGAAAATCTTATTTGGTTTACGGAACAGCGCTCCACGCCCATTTTATCGCGCTGTTACATTCATTGGCTCTCCTCCGAGTTAATTCTTCCACTAACTTAAACCTTCAACTAGTTCTATGAGCTTATTGTTAATACATACTGTTTTATCCTCGATATATTCGTTGATATATTTTTGGTCTTATTACAAATGAGTTTCAGGTTCAAGTAATCATATATTTGTGACTAATATTTTCCAATAGTTTAATCATCACGTGAAATTTCTCTGTAAATTGAGTTGATTTATTTGTTATGACATGCAGGAGCTGATATGTACTACAAACGCGTATTTTTTCCATTTGTTAAAGTATGCATATTCCTTTTCTTCTGTATTCACACACGGGCACTCACTAATTTTCCCCTGTCATCTTGGATCAGATCCTAGGCACAGCTGCAACTCTAGATTTCTGTTACCGCTGATGTGTAGTAGAGATTTTGATACGTTCGCGAACATTTTGAGGACTCCACAAGAAGCGTCTGTCACCCTAAAATAAAAGAAGCCTTCTCCTGAATAAGTGTTGAAGGCACTGTATGTCCACATAGCGTCTATATTTCGTTATACTAGTTCGTTACAGTATATTCGTTCACTTCGTCCAAAGCTTCGTTAAGCATTGTTCGAGTCAAAAAAGAAAACAGATACCGTTGCATTTTCGAGCAGAGTTCTCAAAGAGTGTGGTCGCGACAGTAGTAGAAAGGGTGGGATCCAAGGCATGTGGGAGTACGGTGTTTAAAAGATTAGTATTGAAAACGGAACTTCTCTCTAGAGCAACTTACTTACTGTGTGTTCATTTACACTGACGAGCCAAAACTTAATGATCATCATAAATAATTTACGGGGTTGTAGCCAGGTAACGTCGTCAGCAACCGCCTAATTTTCTACAGGTGACCAGCCTGTAATTTTCAAGGCAAAACTCAGGAAATAAGTTGTTGTGCAAGTGAATTTAAAACCCTGCTCTGTAGGAGGGGCTGAAGGGGTGAAGTAGCATTTGATTCGACGAGCGAGAGAGCAGGATTCCACGCAGAACTGAAGCAGAAACCTACATCTCTATTTACGTTACTTCCGAATTTAATCTCAACTGCTTGCTTAATGACACACTGCCAATAGCTGGAAGTGCATGCCAGAATCATCCATAGGATGAGCGGTGCCAAGACAATGTTCTGCAATAGCCAGTTTCCTTAGATGTTGTAAGCGCGTGTGAACGCTTATGCTCAGTACACCGGTTTTCCACCGAGCTGATAGTCTGCCCAATATATGACATGCCACAACTGCAAGGGATGCGATAGACACCCGCACTATACAAACCAAACTCATCCTTAAGGAAACCCATTAGAGCCCTAATCTTAAGTGGAGGTCGGAAAAGGCATTTCACAACATATCTCCGCAAAATACAACCAGTCTTGTTTGAGATGGTCCCTGCATAAGGAAGGTAGGCCGCAAATTCTGAGAGGGTTCCTGCAGCCTCCCTCGTCAAAAAACGAAGGGACAGTGTTATTCTTACGTCACCCGTTGTTTTGTAATTTTCACTATCGATAACTTCTGACGCCGGTCATGTTTGGTTGTGTGGTGGTGTTCGAGTTTATAGTGCGGGTGCGCGCCGGTTTGTGTGTGTGTGTGTGTGTGTGTGTGTGTGTGTGTGTGTGTGTGTGATCTTTCCGAAATTACTCTACAAACCGAGTTTCTAAATTCATTTGAGCCGCGCTTCCTTGCTGGAGTTTTGCCTTGAAAATAACAGGCTGGTCATCTACCGAATATATCGGCGGTTATTGACGATATCACACGGTTGCGTCGTTCCCATAAGTTATATGAGGTAAATAAATGTCGTGTGACTAGGGCCTCCCGTCGGGTAGACCGTTCGCCGGGTGCAAGTCTTTCGATTTGACGCCACTTCGGCGACTTGTGCGTCGATGCGGATGAAATGATGATGATTAGGACAACATAACATCCAGTCCCTGAGCGGAGAAAGTGTCCGACCCAGCCGGGAATCGAACCCGAGACGCTAGGATTGACATTCTGTTGCGCTGACCATTCAGCTGCCGCTGGCGGACGTTATTTGAGGAGATCATTATGTTTCGGTTCATCAGTGTAAATCAAAACGTAGCAAGTAATTAACGACTGTTCTAGAGAAAAGTTCCGTCTTTCAGTACGAATCTTTTAGAAAATGCCCGACTCCCTCATCCCTAGGCTTCTCACTTTCAAAAACCGTCGTAACCACACTCTTTGAGAACCTCTCATTTAGTGTAATATATAAATCCAACGGTAGCTATATCTGGCATTGGCTAGAACAATGAAGCTTCGGACGCAGTAAACTAACGTACTGTAACGGACTGGTGCAACGAAATATGGACGCTATGTGGGCATACTCTGCTTTGCAGTCTTATTCAGAGGAAGGCTTCTTTTATTTTAGCGTGGGAAATGCTTGTTGTGCAGTTCTCAAGATGTTTGCAAACGCACTAAAATCTCTAGTGCCCCCCAGCAGTAACAGAAATCTAGAGTTGCAGCTGTACCTAGTTTCTGATCCAAGACGACAGGGGAAAATTACAGTGTACCCGTGGGTGGATACAGAAGAAAAGAAATAAGCATATTTTAAGAAATGGAAAAAATACGCGTTTGTAGTTCATAGCAGCTCCTGCATGTCGTAACAAATCAAATCAATTTTCAGCTAAATTTCACGTCATGCTTAAATTATTGAAAAAAAATAGTCATAAATATATATTTACTTGAACCTGAACAAAACATATATCAACGACTACATTGAGAAGAAAACAGTTCGTATTAACAATAAGATTTAAGTTAGTGGAAGAATTAACTCGGAGGAGAGCCAATGAATTTAACAGTACGATAAATTTGGCGTGGAACGCTGTTTCGTAACCAAATAATATTTTCAGAACTAAACTGTTTAAGCGTCTGAAGTGGAACTTTCATAACCAGTATGTATGAGCAGTTTTGTTTTATGACAGTGAGACATGGATTTTCAATGCAAGAGCTATTAAAAAGCGCACCTTTTAGATTGACTGAACATGAAAGGAGTTGGAGACTCAAAAATAAAGATTCTATCTTTGCTGAACACGCTCTGAATGAACGTTGTTTATGATAACGAATGTCATGTTTTTCATGGATCAAATAAAGAAAGAGAACTAAGCTTACTTGAAATTCTGGCCATTAATAAACACCATCCAAAGAATTGTGACTTAATTCTTATTGGCTGAGTGTAGTTTCATTATTTACCCTTACTAAAGTGGCAACAGCCAGTATTTTTTTTCACCATAACATACTTGTAAATAGTTCAACTGTTCCTCACGCACATTCTACTGACTTTTACTTCCCTCCGCCCCGCCCCCCTTTTGTGACCTGTTTCACATTCACCAAATATCTTGTCCGTATACCATAGTAGTTTGTGTCAGTACTAATTTGTGTACAGTTTTGTCCTTTCCATACTTATGCTTTTAATCTTTTCGTTTAACCTAATCTAAGGTTAATTTGTTCATACCTTCTTTACGTATTTCAATACGCTTGTGGTTTTCGCGTATATTCGTAAACGTTTAAATATCTATGGGAAAACAGTCTTTGCACAGCTACAAACGCTTACTAATGTCGCTTGGACTGTTTGTTTGGTTTTAAGCTGTGTGAGGGTGCGTTATAAACCCCAAAGCCGGTTCACAACGAATTATAAAATAAAACCTTTGTGTGGGACGTCAATTTATGTATTTCAGAGTTGCTGTCAGCTGACACCAATCTCTTAGTAGCAAGAATGTTCCAAAAATTGCAGCTCTGAATGATTTCGAAAGTGTTTTCTGAAGTAAAAGTATTTCGCAGTATTTGCAGTGCATCGTTAAATATTGTCACGTACTAGATTCGTGTGAGTAATGAAGACAACACATTACTCAGCATCGTAGCTGCCAGAAACACCTAAACAGTCTGTCATGTCTCAGCAATACACTGCAACCCGCAAAACAAAAATAAAAACTCGAATTTGTGAAACTTAATTCAAGAGTTTTTATGCTTTATTTTGTCAACTCGTTTTCTTGCAATGAGATACACAATTAGCGTGTAATTCGTGAATCACAGCAGAGTGATAACAAAATTATAATAATTCTTGTTTGTTTATCTTAAGGTGTATGCACAAATAGAGTATTTCCGGTGCCGTGATTTTTAGTGATGTTTTTCGCTCTTGTGTAATGATGTTCCATTGAGCTTCTGCTTGCTGCACTGCTAATGTTCTCTTTCAGACCCAGTTACACTTATGAAATGATTATTACGTAAGACTCGTAAGTTATTTCCGAATACAACAAACTTTCATTCCTCTTGTCCTGCACAAGATCTTCCAGAAACGACTGAAAAGTGCTCAGCTCTACTTTCTGGCGGAAACGTCATGGAAGTTTTTCCACGTTCCTCCCAACCGATAACGGCTGGCAGAGATCTAAACCACCTGCTGTGCGTTGACGGATATTCACTCACTCGGTGCAGTTTTTTGTGGAGCAGTAAGTTCCAATTTACAGTTTTTACTGCGGAACACACTATCATTAAGATGAAACTAGCGTTGTCTGTCAACACGAGCAAATTTCCATTTTCTTTCTACGTGTCAGTGGCGATAAATTTCAAATTAATGATGCACTTTTTGGTTTCTATAATACCGTATCTATCACAGCTGAAGTACTGTTGGCAGTATCAATGGATGTTCTCACTCGTGTGTCTCTAGACATCAAGTCATGCAGAAATGGCTCTGAGCACTATGGGACTTAATGTCTAAGGTCATCAATCCCCTAGACTTAGCACTATTTAAACCTAACTAATCTAAGGACATGGCACACATCCATGCCCGAGGCAGGATTCGAACCTGCGATCGAAGCAGTCGCGCGGTTCCAGACTGTAGCGCCTAGAACCGCTCGGCCACCCCGGTCGGCTCAAGTCGTGCAAAGCTATTGCTACTGACGGAGCGCCATACATGATCGGCGCTTTTTCTTGGTTGTAAGCAAAAATCAGAGAAACTGAGCTGTGTGTTCTGTATGTTCACTGTTCGGCCCATTTTGTGAACATTGTGACACAAGACGCAACGCAAGATGAGACCGTGGTGAGAGACTGTCTTTCAAATGTGAAAGAAATGACCAGTTTTGTACGCAGGTCCCCCAAGCTCTGGAAGCTGTCCAACATTCTGGCTCTTCGGCCTTTTTGCCTTGTCAGGATGTGTTGCAGAATAAGTTCGTAGAGATCTAAATTCCAGGATTAGGTACAATTAATTTTGCTATTCGAGGAATTGCAACTTCAAAAATCCGATGCCAGTGCTACAACAAAGGTTTCTTAAATTTTCTGTGTTCTTTTGAATTTATCTTTGCCACTACACTAATTATTAAAATTTTAGAATTTGAAATTTTGAATACTTTACTGCGAAATTCCTCCTTACAGCTCCAAAGAGCCGTGGACAATATTAGTAGTGTCCGAGATGTTGTGAAGTTGTCTCAAGCTGATGAAAGTTTCGATGAAGTATGGAACTCTTGCTTGGAACTGACCAACTAATTTGATGTTGAAGACCCGAAACTTCTAAACGTTAGAAAGATTTCTCGAAAAACTGATGAAACCGTTCCACCCCATGCTTTTACTAGCCCCCGTGATTATTACTGGAGATTTTATTTTATGATTTTAGATATTGTGATTTAGTGTTCCGAAGATCGATTTTTTAAAGCTTCTGTGACTCTTCTCAAAGAAAATGAAATATTTATTCCTTCGAAAATGTTGGACCTGGGGCTGTGATCTATATTTCACACGCTGGAACACGAATGGCGACTTGCAAATAACCATAAAAATGTTCCACTTCTGACCCTGTGGCTGGATGCTGGGGTCCGGAGCGAAGTCGGCTTCTTAATACACCCCAAAAGTATTCAGTTGGGTTTAGGTCCAAACTCTGTGCAGGCCAGCCCGGAGTCATTAACCTGTCTTGAACGCTCCATTTTGTTGTTACTGTTGCTCTTCTGACATCACAATACTCCCCACTTCCTCTTAGTTACACATTCTATAGATAATCTGAACGATTCTTTTGCCGAAATGATGCGGAACAAGTCAGTTTAGATTATATGTATTTGCCATTAGTGTTAACATTAACGGACACTTTATTTTTTAGCCCTACTCACGCTACTACACTTTAAAGCAAGTCTTTTTTACTAGCTATCAGTTTTTAAAAGAAATTCGTCCATGGAATAAAAGGAGTTGCCCAGGAGAAATGATTTTAAGTTAGATTTAAAACTTGCTTTGCTGCCTGTCAGACATTTTGTGTTACTGGGCAAATGATCAAAATTTTTTGTTGTTGCGTACTGTATTGCTTTCTGAGTCACTGGTAGCTCTAATAATTAGGAGTTTATACTAGAGGATCAGCGCCTCGTGACACCCAATGGTCAACGCCGTATTATATAGGGGCGTACGCACACTTTTAATCAGATGGTGTTGATGTCGAACTGCTGGTGTCTGAAGCGATCAGTAGAATATGTTGATTGTTGTCTGCAGATAGTGAAGAGATATTGCGCAGTGTTAATGTCAAATCTCGAAGGTGCAAACATGGCATGGTCACCATTTGTTATTTGGCCCTAGGACTGACTTTGTTCTAGCGGAAAGAAAAAGAAGTGTACTGGATGAAGGAGTGGTATAAGAAGACATGAAGACTGATACACGAAAATTTATTAAGCGACCTCAGAATAAGCCAGATATAATTAAGAGAAACTGATTTGCGGCACGCTATTCCTGTGAATCATCGTCTGTCAGTTACGTTACTTCATTTGGCAACTGGAAATTCATTTCAAGACACAAAATACATAACTGCAGTGCCACCACAGTTGAATCCTAATCGTGATGGAAAAGTTCGCAACCGTTACAGAAAGCTTGTAACATTACATATAGGCTAGAAAAGGCGTTTATATGTTTTTAACTCTGAAATAGTGATTGTAGTTGAATTAGAATAGATTTCTCAGCTGAGTTTTAAGGTCATGACATTGAGAGCACTGAATTGTTGGGTTCATGAGCTTCTCAGTTGTTGCCCCGTTTTTCATTTCACTGTCCATAATTCGTCTGCAACGAATTTAACTTCTTTAGTAATCCCTATACTTTGACAATAACTGATCCGATTGCGTGGTTTTCTTCTGACACTTGCTACACTCTTTACATTTTAGACAAAATAGGTCAGAAAACCTCGATACACTTCCAATATTTCTAAAATGAACTTTTGGTTCGCAGATTTCGAAGCCACAATTCGGTCTACAAAACACAACAAATTGCGCAAAATAAATAGTTTTGGTTTTGTATCTGAGCTGACAAAGATGTGCAATATTAACCAGAGACTATAAAGTGCAACTAGTTTACATAATATATAGTACAATATATTGCACAACTTTAGATCCTATTCACGGAAATTCACAAATTTTGGACAGTTTAAAATACTGCACACTATTACTGAAAGTCTACGGGTTCTGACAAAAGACCCTCCAACTTCGTTTCTCGCCGAACGACGTCATGGCAGCCAAAAGTGTCACTTGAACCTACAAGAAAATACTTTTCCAATACGCACCCATATGAACCTATCACATCGAATGTTCCAAATATTTGGAGAATAATGGAATGAACTGGTTCAAAACTATACAAAACACCGTGGTACTTCCGCTGTTACCATTTCAAGTGTCCAGTGCGATACGGTCACTGAGATGCTGTTATCACTTATCCTATATTTTACACATGCTTCACACATTCATTGTAGTGAAAAACAACGGCATGAGACACAATAGAAGTCGAAAGGAAGTAAAGAGGATAAATGTTTAACGTCCCGTCCACAACGAGTTCATTAAAGACGGAGTACAAGCTCACATTGTGTCGTTAAGGTTCCTTTTCAAAGGAAGCATCCAGGTATTTGCCTCAAGCGATTTGGAGGAATCACTAAAAACCTAAATATGGGTGGTCGGATAGGGATTTGAACCAGCGTTCTCCAGAATGGGAATGTAGTGTGCTAGCCAATGCGCCACCTCACTCGGCAATATCAGTTGATAAACTGGGTACTATAAGAACCAGAGATTTAAGCACCAGTAATTTTTAACATCAAGTGTTTGAAGCAATGCATACACATCCGGAAAAAATTTCCATGGTCCGCTCAGACATGTCACCACTAATGATAAAAATTTTTCATGAACTAAACAAGTGCTTGCATATAAGTATGAACTGGTATTAAAATATGGTAGTGAACTACTTCTCAAACTAAAGCCAAATACATTTTTATACACTCTGTATCTGTCATGTTGCAAAGTCGACAACAGATTTATCTCAACAGAAAATTAAATAGCGAGTCTTCAGGAAGATTATCTACACATCTGGGCACTTCATGTGGTCTTTTTTGACAGCAGATGTGGGTGTACAAGGTGACACTTAACGTATTCATGGAATATTAAGGTAACGCATATGTATGTATTTCCATCAGTTTATACACAGTAAACGTACAATGCACACGAACCATTTGTGGAAAACTAAATTTTCTGTTACTCATTAGGAGCAACAACGTAATAGAAATTATAAAATTCATTGTTTATGTGACGGCAGCATTTATTCTGGTAGTGTGGGATCTTCTAATGAAGTAAGAGAAGGTCTGGATGTCTCTGTCTGCTTGTTGTATCGGACAAGAGCTGTTTCTAAACTCTAACACTAGTGGCAGCACCTGTCGCGCCACTGCAGTGTGAACTCTGAAGGAACAATACCGCTCACGCGATTTTGAATCAAAAGAGCAGTGCGTTTTGGAGTGGCAACAAATTACCTGTTCCTAGCGAGTTTTTCGATGCACTAACTTAAGTTCGCAGTGTTGTGTATGAAAGCGAGTAACGATGAATCTTATTATAATCTTAGAAACAGCGGCTATTATTCCGTATGTTGTAGGCAGTGACAACTTTTAGCCTCAGCAATAACGATGTGTTTGTTGAACAACCGCAGCAATACTTTTGGGCTGTATCGGACAAAATACATAGCATAAAACAATTTTGTACGGCATTTCCTATAGTAGGCGAAGATGTGAGTGAGAAATATTCCACGCAGGCATTAAACGACAGACTTAAATGGTATAACAACGCTGCTGGAAGTTGAGGAATTCTGACTCCACATTTCCTAAACATATACTGAGTGAGGGTCACAACTACAAGCCTGTGTCCCATGTCCTCCACTTAGCAAATGAAGGCCAAAAACACAATCTGCTGGAAGCCCTGTAAATTAACAAACATCTAGCTCACAGTCCATATTTAATCTTAAATGACCAGACACAGCTCAATATTTCCCCTCACCTAAACTTCACATAATCCTCTCATCTTTTCATTGCTTCCCACACCGCCCCCGGTATCTGGCTGGTCAGCGCGACGGAATGTCAATACTAGGGGCCTGGGTTCGATTCCCGACTGGGTCGGAGATTTCCTCCGCTCAGGGACTGGGTGTTGTGTCGTACTAATCATCTTCATTTCATACCCATATCGACGCTTAAATCGCTGAAGTGGCGTCAAATCGAAAGACTTGCACCTGGCAAACGGTCTAACCGACGGGAGGCCCTAGTCACACCACATTTATTTATTACTTCCCACACTGTCTGTTCCTTGATATTACACCATTTTCCTATATTCATTGACTTCTTTTATATCACTGAGATAGTTCCATCTAGTCTCCAGTTCCAATTGTTAAATCTTTCTTTTAATTGGTACTTGTATTACGAGGGTGATTTGAAAAGTTCTCGGAACGGAATATAAAAAAAGTACTTACATCACTAAAACTTTTTTTTTTTCCATGTAGCCTCCTTGTACATTAATGCACTTGATCCAATGATGTTCCAGTGCCTTGATCCCATCTCGAAAATAGTTGCCAACTCCAGCTATCGATTCTTTGTTTGAACTGATTCTTCGTCCGCTAAGAAAAAATTTCAGTTTTTGGAAAGATGGAAGTCTGACTGAGCGATATCGGGTGAATAAGGTAGGCGTGGCAACCTTAGTTCGTGTAATTTTGCCTTGGTGACGACACATGTTTTTGATCCAGTGTGAAGGGTAGCGCCACCCATGTTGCAGATAATTTTTTTTTTAATTTCTAATTCTTGAGTTAAAATTTGATATACTCTTTCAGATGACATCTGGAAAGCTTGAGCAATGTCACGCTCTTTCAAATGGCGATCCTCCATGACGAATTTGTGCACTTTTGAAATGATTTCTGGAGTAGTGACACATCTTGGCCGACCACTGCTCGGATCATCATCTAAGCTCTCCCGCCAAAATTTAAATTCATTTGTCCACTTGGCAAAAGTGCAATATGAAGGAGCAGCGTCCCCCAGTGTATTCCGGAAATCAGCGTAAATGTCCTTTGCTTTCATATCTTTCTTTGCGAAGTACTTAATGATTGCTCGAATCTCGATTTTTTCCATCTCTGCAAATCACAGGCGGGAACAACAACAGAGCCACGTCACCGCCACAGCTCTCTTCCAAGAGCACTGACGTGGCACGTGTTTACAGGCAACAGTCCAATGAATATGAAGTGAACAACTCGTTGCGCTAGCGCTGACCTCTCGTGGTGATTCCGAGAACTTTTGAAACCACACTCGTAATTTCCACGTTTAATATCTGCTGAAGTTGTCCCACCAAGTACTGTTTTGATTTTACTTGGCTCATTTATTAATGCAAACAGTTATATAAGTACAGTTTTTTAATATAGTGTCAGTGTTTTTCCTGTTTGCGTACTTTATAGTTGTATGTTGTTAAACTTTTTACTTTTTAGAATGCAGTACCACCACACGCTCAAAGATGGCATTTACTGTATGTTCCCTCACCTTCTTTCATTTTCCTGCATTTACTCATTTCTGTTTATCTTATTGATATCGCTTACGTTCTTCATATAATCAGTAGTTACAATAAATAATCCTTTCTATTAATTGGTTTGTGTATCACTCTCTGTGATTTATACCTCTCGAGGTAGCCTTTTCAAGTGCTAATTTTATTTTATTTTATTGGTTTTCCGTCATTAATATAAACTTTTATGCAGGCATTTTGTGTTAAAGTTTTTTATTTTTACTCCATTTATGTTTATTTATTGCTCAACTTTTTACTTTTTACATTTCATTACTATCACACTATCAAAGATGTCATTTACTGTGCGTTTGTACTTCAATCTAGATCTGTAACTTCTTTCCCAATGTCGTTTGCAAACATAACTTCTTTGGTGACAGCACTCAGTAAATGTCTGACGGTAACCTAGTAATCCGAGCACCGGTTAACACAATAAATTTATACTGTAGAACAAAAGCAGACTAGCACTTTTCATTTGTTTTAATGTTGTTCTACAAAGAACCGACGGAAGGTTCAGTTAACATGTAAAACAAAGAGGTGACCATGAAACCTGTTTTACGCAAGTTTTTTTCCGAGAATATTCAGTGATGAACAAGGAGCAGTATTGTACGGACTTGTAAAAATTTAAATATCTGCTTATGCCGCCGAGCAAAACTGTGTTCTTAAGTCTAGTACATAAATAGATCTTCAATTCAGTAAGATAAAAATGAAAGCGGATAAGGATTTTTACCATGATTTTATGAAAATACATGAAAACTTAAGGCTGCCGACGGGTGAATCCATGAGTTTGCGTTTAAAAAAGGAGTAAGTTGAGAGATTCTTTGAGAGAATGGGTGAGCTGATGGACAAGTTCAAGTTTACAACCATTTACGATCCATTTAAAACTTTTTTGCAACATTATTTTCTTATCTAACAAAATTCTACAAAACTAAATGAAAAGATTAAGGATCAGTCTGCAAAGAGTGAAAAGAACATTAAAAAATCAAGGAGCATATACTCTTATAACATCGAGTTTTATAATTCTATTACGTACGGTATCATAGTATTGTTTAGTACGAAAAGTATTCCAATTACACCATCAGAAAATATAATAATTTTCAGAAAGCTTATGTTGTCAGTATTACTCGATCTACTGCAGTCTTGTGCTGATTTTTTAGTCCCTGCTTCAGGGAGCCACAATCTATTACATTGGGTGTATAACTACAAGCACGTAAATAATCCTTCATCACGTGCCGACTGCTTGAAACTTTTTGTCCAGCAACAATAAGGAAGCCGATAGAGGCGATGGAAATTCGTTAAGTTGAAGTTCCGTGCTTAGAAACCAGGCAACGTAGAGAGGAGTGGTGAGGCGGAGAATACGTGACGAGAGGAGGCCGGCTCCACACATTCCTGCAGTGCTGGTAGAAATGACACGTAGAAGTAACGAACACTCAAATGTTTTGAGAAACTTCCTTACCTTCACATTCATTTTCATGCATGGTACTAATTGCTAGGCTTTCCATATGAGATTTCAAAAGCAGCATTCGATGCCGTTGTTGAGTGTTTTCAGCCGGCCGGGGTGGCCGAGCGGTTCAAGGTGCTACGGTCGCAGGTTCGAATCCTGCCTCGGGCATGGATGTATGTGATGCCCTTAGGTTAGTTAAGTTTAAGTAGTTCTAAGTTCTTGGGTACTGATGACCTCAGAAGTTAAGTCCCATAGTGCTCAGAGCCATTTGAACCATTTTTGAGTGTTTTCCTCGTTTCACTCCGAATTTAAGAAACACATCTCCCTGGAACCACATGTAGCTCCTGTGATGGGTCCAACGTTGCTTCATTGCATGTCCTGACCCGAAAAATCACAGTATGATATCACTGATCACTGTAGTGGCCATTTACTACGTCACACAGTTTTCAGGGTTCTAAACCCCAGTTGGTAAAAACGGAACCCTTAGACGATCACTTTGTTGTCCGTCTGTTTGTCCGACTTTTTAAAACCCTTTTTCTCAGGAACGGGTAGACGCTTAAAGTTGAAATTTGTAGCACATATTGAGATCTACGGTCCATTGGAGATGTAAAAAGAGTGAAACTTCTAAGTCAATACAATGAAAAGATACGGCCATTGATGCGACATATTTTTATACCCGCGAACTCCCTCATCAAAACCTACAGGGGTACTTCTCGTTGACCTAGAGTCACGGAATTTTCCAAGAAGCAAGATTTCACGCTACAACCAAAGGAAAAAAATGCAAAAATTGTTAATCTGTAAATACATCAAACGAGAAAAAGTCATTTGTAATCAGACTGTCTGGGTGTCCGTCTATGTGTTAAAACCCCTTTCTCGCGATAGCTTAGACGTGTCAAGTTGAAAATTTTGTCACATACTACGGTGTATGCTACCTTGGCGAGATAAAATAATTAGCTTGTAGGTCCATGCAAGAAAGCGGTACAGTCATTTATGTCACATACTATGATACAAACTCAATCATCAAAACCTACATGGTACTTCCTGTTAGTCTAGAATAATTAAATTTGTCAAGAAGCAGAGCTTCACAATACAACAAAAGGAAAAAATCCGAAAACTGTTAATTTTTAATTATATCACACAAAAAACTTTTTTTGCCGTTTGTTATCAGACGGTCTCTCTGTCCGTCCGCCTTTTATGACGCCTTCTTCTCAGGAACGGGTACGCGCATCAAGATTAAATTTATGTCACATATTGAGGTCCACAGACCTCTGGCGCTCTAAAAAACTGAAGCTTCTCAGTATTCTCCGATCGGGTACCAAATAGAAACCACGGTGAAAATCCGACGAAGCTTTGCACAATTGTGTTGGGCAGTGTCACTTGTATGCCCGTCGATCGCTTCACGTCTCTCTTTCCAGTTCTGAGCGCACAGTGAGCACGTAAGTTGCATTGAAAATAGGTCGCACGCCAAGTGTTGGTACCTGTGAGAAATTTCACCTGATTCCAAGCAACTCACCGTAACTGTCATGCATTTCCTTGTTCATGACTTTTCTGGGCAGCACAATGCAAGGGCAACGAAGACGCTCCTGCACCGTTTCCGACATGGAGTCTTTGATCGCCCACCATACAGCCCTGACCGTGGCTCCACGTGATGTTCATCTCTGCTCACATGGACCGCCGGCTATGACGACATTTTGGAACAGACAATGTGTTGCAGACCAGCATAGAGACCTGGCGGAAGGTTCTATGACGAGGGCATTGGAAAGTTGGTACACTGCTACAATAAATGTCTACGTCGGAGAAGAGAAGTAGCTAGAAAGTGTAGCTAAATGTTTCAAATAAAACATCTTTTCCATTTCGTGACGGATTGGACCTTACTTTACGAATAACGCTAGCAGATACGAATGTAAATTCAAAAACTCCAGTGAAAAAGAAAACTCCTTCGTCTATGTAGACTCGTATTTTGTAGATATATTTAAAAAAAGAGAACATATTCTATTAGCTCATTCCTCATAAATAACGGAGAAGAAACTTTCGCTACAGAAAAGTAAAAGCCTTTTATTTTAGTAGCAGTGACAGTCCACAATATAGCTATTTTAGTAATAATTTTTCATCATTGCTAGTCCAATATTTGTATGCATTTCTGTGGACACCTAATGCCACTACTAACAATTGTAGTCGATACCGTGGTGACAACGTTAACTGGAATACTCTCTTTCAAATTCTGAAGTTGACAGGGGTAAAATACGGGGAGCGAAAGGCTATTTACAATTTGTACAGAAACCAGATGGCAGTTGTAAGAGTCGAGGGGCATGAAAGGGAAGCAGTGGTTGGGAAAGGAGTGAGACAGAGTTGTAGTCTCTCCCCGATGTTATTCAATCTGTATATTGAGCAAGCAGTAATGGAAACAAAAGAAAAATTCGGAGTAGGTATTAAAATTCATGGAGAAGAAGTAAAAACTTTGAGGTTCGCCGATGACATTGTAATTCTGTCAGGGACAGCAAAGGACTTGGAAGAGCAGTTGAACGGAATGGACAGTGTCTTGAAAGGAGGATATAAGATGAACATCAACAAAAGCAAAACGAGGATAATGGAATGTAGTCGAATTAAGTCGGGTGATGCTGAGGGAATTAGATTAGGAAATGAGACACTTAAAGTAGTAGATGAGTTTTGCTATTTAGGGAGTAAAATAACTGATGATGGTCGAAGTAGAGAGGATATAAAATGTAGACTGGCAATGGCAAGGAAATCGTTTCTGAAGAAGAGAAATTTGTTAACATCGAGTATAGATTTAAGTGTCAGGAAGGCGTTTCTGAAAGTGTTTGTATGGAGTGTAGCCATGTATGGAAGTGAAACATGGACGATAACCAGTTTGGACAAGAAGAGAATAGAAGCTTTCGAAATGTGGTGCTGCAGAAGAATGCTGAAGATTAGATGGGTAGATCACGTAACTAATGAGGAGGTATTGAATAGGATTGGGGAGAAGAGAAGTTTGTGGCACAACTTGACTAGAAGAAGGGATCGGTTGGTAGGACATGTTTTGAGGCATCAAGGGATCACAAATTTAACATTGGAGGGCTGCGTGGAGGGTAAAAATCGTAGAGGGAGACCAAGAGATGAATACACTAAGCAGATTCAGACGGATGTAGGTTGCGGTAGGTACTGGGAGATGAAGAAGCTTGCACAGGATAGAGTAGCATGGAGAGCTGCATCAAACCAGTCTCAGGACTGAAGACCACAACAACAACAACAACCGTGGTGATCTCAGTTTCACAATCATTAGGACGTGGCACAAGGCATATTTTCGTGCCCAACGTTTCACCCTCTAAGGCTAAAGACATCAGAGGATACAACGATTCAGAATGTATTTCTGAACTTATACAAGCTCAGTAAACTAAACTTTTTTCGCATGCACGCAACCGCTCGTCTCCGGCCTTGGCGTCATCAGACCGCCTCGTAAGAATTATTGATATATGTCTTCTTTCTTCTTTTTCACTCAGTGGTTAGAGTGGGTCTGTTGGTGTTTTCTGTGTGTTTTACTTGCCATTGGTCAAGTGAATTGTACGGGATCAGAGAAGTAAATGTTTGCGTGCAGGAGTAAATCTTTTCCTTCTCCACATTTTCATTGTGTTTCTTTTTGTTAATATTTCGATGTCTTTATCATCTTGAATGATCTGCAATTTCTACATTTCAAAGGAGAGCTTATTGACCCATTTCTGAGTCTACTTGCTTAATATACGCCTGCTGGATGTAGTAACTGTTAGTGTTCTCAATTACTACTCTTTAGTTTCGTCTTACGACGATTTTTTACTGTGAGTGTCTTCACTTGGAAAATAAACATATCTGTAACAGATAACTTTCTAAGTTTATTCTCTAATCTCGATCTAATATTACACATATACCGAAAATCATTTTAAAAATAAACACCCTGTGTTATCTATGAAACTCATGCGCAAATAAAAATTTGATTGTATTTTCATAGCTGTAAGGTTGTATATCTACAGGTCTCTGACAACTGGAATTTTGAGTTTGAAGTGTCGATGCCTAAATCATTAGCAACTGGGTTTTTTGTGTTCAAAGCAGCACTTACTCCCATAGCCCTCGACTATTTGTTGGATATATTCCAATCTCTGCCTTCTCCAACAGTGTTTACCCTCTACGGCTCCCTCTGGCACCATGGAAGTTATTCCCTGATGTGCTAACTCATGTTCTCTCATGCTGTGCCTTCTTCTTGTCTGTGTTTCCTCTGTATCATCTTTCCTCGCCGATCCTGCGGAGAACTAGATTTTTAGCATCCTTCTATAGCGCCACATCTCAAACGCCTCGATTCTATTCTTTCTGTTTTTCCTCCAGTCCCTGATTCTTGGCCAGGAATGTTCTCTATTGCTATGATAATTTTCTTTTTATGTTCCCTTTCTTTGTCCACCACACTTTATTTCACCTCCAAGGTTTACACTTCATGTTTCCCAATTTCTATGTCATGTTTAGCACTACCGGAGTAGTAGCTCGAACTGGAATATCAACGATTCTAAATTGCGGGGGGTCATCAGGGAAATGAACTTTTTCCGAGTTCAGCGTCATAGTCACTGTAGGATGTTATTTATACAGGGTGTTAAATAATTTGTGGGAAACCCCTGGGGAGTGGATGCACAGACACTTTTTTGTTGTTAGGCACTTGCTTCGTTCTGTCTTTGTGTTTACAAATTTCCAGCTCGGTTCTACTTATACTCTTTTCTTTTCAAGCGTAGTCCTTTGATGGACAGATGAAGTGTTCAAAACGTCTGTCAACAGCTTTGACATAAGCTTCTAAACGCCGCATGGTGGATTGCTTACTCGCTCCCGTACTCCAGGCGTCTGCTGGATCTGATAGAATACTTGTACTTTAAAAGCCCATAAAATAAAATTCCAACAGGAGATCAGGAGAGTGACGAGGTCAAGACATTGCTGCTCCACGACTTAACCATTTATTTGAGAAGCGCTGATTTAAAATTGTTCTTCCTTGCAAAGCAAAGTGATATGGTGCCCCATCGTGCATTGATCACAGGTTCTGAAGTAAGTGTAGTGGAACATCTTCCAACAAAACATTTAAGTGTTGCATTAAAAGTTCACTATATGATTTAGTCAGTGTTCCATGGAAAACGAAAGGTTCAATTAATCGGTCTTCAACTATGGCAACCCATACATAAATGCTAAATTACTGTTGATGTCTTCTTTCCAAAACTGAAAAATAGTTCTCATCCGCCCATACATTAGGGTTGTGAAAATTCTGCACTCCATTCCCGGTAAACTGTGCTTCATCAGTGAATAGTATGGTGGACAGAAAGTGTTGGTCCTGAGGATCAATTCTCAATAACCAAACACAAAAGTCTTTTGTCGATTAAAAATCTATTTCAATGAGATCTTGCACTCTCTGGAGATGGTATGGATATGGACTTTCCACACCGTCACATGACTCACATTTTCAGTTTCCACTATTTCCATAGCACTGCTGCCATTATTGTCCTCAATGCAGTGACGTACTCCATCTCCTAAATCAGGTGTTCTAACACTGTCTGGCCTTGCACAACGATATGATCTTTTCGCAAAATATCCGATCTCCACAAGTCGTTCATATATTCTTTGAAAGATATAATTATTCGGTATATGTCTAGAGGGAAAGCTTACAGCATACAAACGTTTGGCTTCAGACCCACTGCAATTTGCAAAGCCATAGATTGGGTGCATGTCGCCATTTCGGATCAGAATACATTTTATCCAGAAATGTACAGTACACACTACGGCCGAGCAAGCGTTACGCCCGTGACTGAAAATCAGACAACCCATCGCTCTCCAGCTGAGGTCGCTAGAGCACGCTTCTTCGATGGCGCTCTTCTCGGAAGTAGTCGATTTGATTCCTGGTGGGGGACAATGTTCAGTACACACTAAACACTAGTCCAATAATAATTGTAGAGTAACCTTCACTAATGAATGTTTCTTTAATAACAGAGGGTCTGACTATTTACTAGTATCATGGCAGTTAAGAGAAACAGAACAAGGCTTAGACTCAACACTTCCCAAAACAAACACCATTTGAGAAGAAAAAATATCTGCAACACCAAGCTGTAAATTTGAAAATAAAAAGTCAAAACAAAGCAAACATGTAACAACAAAAAAGTTTCTGTAGCTAAGAAAATTTTAAAAAATGACCATATACGTCACGTTTTGCTACTTCTTACCTTCTTATACATTCCTCAGATGTTTCCCATATATTTGTTAACACCCCTTATACTATAACTATACTCCACAAATCGTTTGCCGGCAGCAGTGGCCGAGCGGTTCTAGGCGCTTCAGCCTGAAACCGCGCGACCGCCTCGGGCATGGATGTGCGTGATGTCCTTAGTTAGGTTTAAGTAGTTCTAAGTTCTAGGGGACTGATGACCTCAGATGTTAAGTCCCATAATGCTCTGAGCCATTTGAACTATTTGAACCACAAATCGTTATACAGTGCGTGGCAGAAGGTATTTGATACTAATATTAATGACTTCTGTCATATTTCACTTCCGTATGGGGCAAGATCGTTGTCGATATGCCTCCCTAAGCACCGTAATACGTATTACCTTATTCTCATGACACCCGTGTCAGATACACGCCGTAGACAGCAGAAGTGTCATAGAATTTTCCTTCAGTACGGGTTCTCCAAATTTACCCCTTAGTTTTTCTCGAGCACAACGCAATCCTAATGGAGGACCTAGACGTAGTGGAAAAAGAGCTTTCACAAATTCAACCTCCAACATCATGCCACCGGAACGGAGATTTCCTGCTCTCATCTAAATAATAAAGTTGCGAAAGAAAACTCGCCGTTCAGTTTGAAAACACTACACTCTCTCATAATAAAGCATCAAAGTATCTGGTTGTAACCACTGAAGGGAACTCAATCTTTCATAGAGCATCTAACAACAACAGCCGAAAAAAAAGAAAAAATACACCATTCAAAAGAAATGTGGTTCAATCTGGGGTGTATCCGCATGTTATTGTGCTCTTGCGCTCTGCATCTTGCCTTCTGAAACGCTCCAGTTTGGCTGAAAAGCCCGTATGCACAAAAGGTAACATCCAGCTAACGCCATGAGATTATTGCTGGCGTCATTAAATCTACACCTACGCATGGCTGCCAGCTCTGAGCCACATTCCATCCCCTCAACTACGTCGCATATATAACCTCACAAACGAGTACAAAAGTGTTATGGATTATAAAACTCTACCGATCCGTCAAGATGTCAGTGATTCAAAACATAACCGACTCCACTCTAGTCGACCACCAACAAAAACAGTGAGGGCCGCTGTGGAAGATGAGTTCAACATTACTATCGGATGGACTCAAGAATGGACTGGACGAGAAAATAATAACATGAAATGTATCGCCCGAAAAGCAAAGGGATTCGACTCGCCCCTCAAAACATGTTCAATGCTAAACATAATTAGGACCCAACACCGCAGATGTGCATATTTCTTACACAAGTGGTTTAAGCAACCACCCTCGCTTTGTGATTGCGAGCAACTACGGACCATCGGATACATCACAGAAGAATGCCCCGCAAAATCATACGATTATAGACCAGAAAACTTTCTGCTAGCGACTCCAAACTCAAAAGGTTGCGTAAGTGATCTACATGTTTGTTTATAAGATTTTATGTCGTGAATATTATTTTCTACAATTCACATACTTTTTTTTTTCAAAGTGTCAAAAAGCCATACGATGAATAAATGTACTGAGCCGTTGACGATTTTAGCAACGCGAGTCTCAGCAGCTTCGTTTTCTGTTATCTTGTCGAAATGATAAAGACCCCAAACTCCAGAGATATAAGTATTCCTGTAATTTGTAGGACTAGTGTCTTGTAAGCATCGTAAGTAAATTTCTCTACGGATACGCTACACTTCGCCATTACCCCGTCAACAAATCTAAGTCTTAAAAAAGTCGCCTTCGTTACAACTGAACTTTCTCGTTCGTGCCGTGTCACATAACTCCTTAGCATTATCCCTAAATACTTAAAGAGTATGATGACCTCAATAGGTTCAAACCATTCTGGTACCATTGGATTCTTTCTCTGTGTTGTGGGGATTATGTTGCATTCAACCATATTCAGAGAGAACTATATTTCATTTCAAGTGGAAACACCGTCTAAGTCGTTAGTCGCTCCTATAGAGGACGGTATTGTGGCAGAGAATGTTACTTACCGCATTTTTTGAATCGTTTATGAACGGTATTATTATGCTTCTTTTGGACACACACGATGCTATTTTCGTACTGGAATATTTAACGTCCATTGTAGCGCAGTGAGTTCTGTTACTTATAACGTCTTGTGGTCAATCACGCACGTGAGGTGGTAGCCGTATGATCGTATCCTGCTTATCAGTCGACACTGTCATGCACTGTCGAATCCTCTGAGACCCTGGATTAATGAATCTACCTATACACAATCCTATTAAATTTATAAGATCATTATATTGTGGTCTTCAGTCCGAAGATTGGTTTGATGCTACTTAAACTGCGCAGGCTCTTCATCTCCGAATATTCTTGAATCTGTTCACTGTATTCGTCTCTTGGTCTCCATCTGCAATTTTTACCCCTACCCTCCCCCCTCCACATCCCCATTTGCTTCCAGTATTAAATATCCTATGCGAATAAAGCGGGCTGTGTTACATGCAACTGTTTTTCCTGAACCTATGTTGATTGATCGAAAGAAGCTTATTCGAGCTTCGAATACGCCTAAGGATCGTACGACAGACGTACTTTAGAAATACTGGTCCATAAAATTGTATGCATCCGTTCCTTTCATCCATTTGTGAAGAGCGAAGACCTGCGCTACAGTTCCGTACGCGAGATATGCTCGATAGCTACCAGTTAGGAAAAGGGCTGATTCTGCAAATGTATTCATTCTAAATTCTCACAAGACGTTCGTCAGGTCTGGGCCTTAATCGAATAGTCTTCATGGTTTTTAAGTACCGCTAGTGCCTGATTCAGTCCCTGCGATTTGTGATTATATGCAGCAATCAAACGTTGGTGTGTTGTTGTTGTGGTCTTCAGTCCTGAGACTGGTTTGATGCAGCTCTCCATGCTACTCTATCCTGTGCAAGCTTCTTCCTCTCCCAGTACATACTGCAACCTACATCCCTCTGAATCTGCTTAGTGTATTGATCTCTTGGCCTCCCTCTACGATTTTTACCCTCCACGCTGCCCTCCAATGCTAAATTTGTGATCCCTTGATGCCTCAAGACATGTCCTACCAACCGATCCCTTCTTCTAGTCAAGCTGTGCCACAAACTTCTCTTCTCCCCAATCCTATTCAATACCTCCTCATTAGTTACGTGATCTACCCACCTTATCTTCAGCATTCTTCTGTAGCACCACATTTCGAAAGCTTCTATTCTCTTCTTGTCCAAACTGGTTATCGTCCATGTTCCACTTCCATACCTGGCTACACTCCATACAAATACTTTCAGAAACGACTTCCTGACACTTAAATCTATACTCGATGTTAACAAATTTCTCTTCTTCAGAAACGATTTCCTTGCCATTGCCAGTCTACATTTTATATCCTCTCTACTTCGACCATCATCAGTTATTTTACTCCCTAAATAGCAAAACTCCTTTACTACTTTAAGTGTCTCATTTCCTAATCTAATCCCCTCAGCATCACCCGATTTAATTTGACTACATTCCATTATCCTCGTTTTGCTTTTGTTGATGTTCATCTTATATCCTCCTGTCAAGACACTGTCCATTCCGTTCAACTGCTCTTCCAAGTCCTTTGCTGTCTCTGACAGAATTACAATGTCATCGGCGAACCTCAAAGTTTTTATTTCTTCTCCATGGACTTTAATACCTACTCCAAATTTTTCTTTTGTTTCCTTTACTGCTTGCTCAATATACAGATTGAATAACATCGGGGAGAGGCTACAACCCTGTCTCACTCCTTTCCCAACCACTGCTCCCCTTTCATGCCCCTCGACTCTTATAACTGCCATCTGGTTTCTGTACAAATTGTAAATAGCCTTTCGCTCCCTGTATTTTACCCCTGCCACCTTCAGAATTTGAAAGAGAGTATTCCAGGTAACGTTGTCAAAAGCTTTCTCTAAGTCTACAAATGATAGAAACGTAGGTTTGCCTTTTCTTAATCTTTCTTCTAAGATAAGTCGTAAGGTTAGTATTGCCTCACGTGTTCCAACATTTCTACGGAATCCAAACAGATCTTCCCCGAGGTCCGCTTCTACCAGTTTTTCCATACGTCTGTAAAGAATTCGCGTTAGTATTTTGCAGCTGTGACTTATTAAACTGATAGTTCGGTAATTTTCACATCTGTCAACAGCTGCTTTCTTTGGGATTTGCAAAATACAATAAAAACTGAAAGTAACATAGATACCAACACGTAGGGGGAGATTTTTAGCTATATTTACTTGATCTCTGAACGGCAACTGAAAAAAACATTAAAAAAGCGTAAGTAGAAAATATAATACAATTTAAATTATCTGTACTTAATTAAATTGTACAAATTGATCATTATTTAATTAAATATCTATGGGTATTTGTTTAATTTGGTGTGTTAGTATCTTTAAAAGCGAAGGTATTTTTAGGTGGAATTTAAAAATTTAAGATTTCTCTCTGCTGGCTTCAGTTTTGGCACCAGACTGATTCGCGTCATGCGAAGGAAAGTTTTCAGTCCATCCATTGTCTTTACAAAGGACTAGACCAACTTGAAATTTAATGACAGATATTATTATTGGATGATTCGGGCGTAGCCCTTACGGATGCGCGAATTGTCATTAAACCCCTCCAGTTTTGTGGCGGGAGTGTATCAGTTATTGTTTCAGTAATTTTTTCGGGTGGTTCGATTAAACCAAGCTGAGTATCTAGGGTGCAGTCCAACATGTATTTAACCTTTCCCAGAAACTCTTTTCCGTTTGCGGGTTTGGCTGATCATGTTCTCAGACCGTCTTTTAATACTTCTTGATATATATGTAAAGACAGCAGGGAGTACACTGCTACTATTTCTTTCGTGAGATCAAAAAATAAGTTACAGTGAGTCATGCAAAAATAACAGAAAAACTTCATTTAACAACAATTTACTTAGCTATACAACAGTTTTTGAATTACACTGAGCAGTTTTTGATAGCTCAGCAACAATACACACGGAACAGGAAATGAAGCTAGAATAGTTTACAATAATGTTCCGTTAATGTAACACAGAAATGAAAGTGGTAAACATTTCAGTCCTCATACAGAAATATTACATTTAATCATAAAAGCCATAAGCATTCATAATGAGTAAAATTGCAAAGAAAAACTGGAAAGACAATTATTTTTGTGTTGAACTTGACTTGTGGAGAAACTAAATTATATTACATTCATGGGGTGTCATGTAATTAACAGGAGATTTTAAGTTATCTTCATGCAAATAAAATGTCTCTTTTACCCCTTCATGGAGACGGTCAGATTAATCAAGAAATTCAAACACAGCTCTCTGCGACACAGTTTCTTGATTAACATAATAATATTCTTCGTCCTGCAGATTAAAAGGAAATCGTACAGTAAAAAATACATCTTATGTTGTTCTTCTTTGACACGTTATGAGCAAAGTGATTTTGATATCCCATATTTCACTTTTGACTTAAATGCTGTTAGTATCGCGTATTTCATTTGTGGCTTAAACACCCTTTGTGTGGTATCTTTCACTTGTACTGAAATTAGAAAAGTGCAACTAACGCCCTCTAATGGCAAAATACAATAAAAACTGAAAGTAACATAGATACCAACACGTAGGGGGAGATTTTTAGCTATATTTACTTGATCTCTGAACGGCAACTGAAAAAAACATTAAAAAAGCGTAAGTAGAAAATATAATACAATTTAAATTATATGTACTTAATTAAATTGTACTAATTGATCATTGTTTAATGAAATATCTATGGGTATTTGTTTAATTGTAATGTGGGACGAGAATCTTCGAAAGTTACTGTAGAGAACTAATTAGCGGGTAGTCTTTCAGTATTGCAGCACATGGAAAGACGAGTTATATATTGGGATTACTAAACAAGTCGTAAGTGAACAATCTGGTGATGTACATTTCTTGTAATGAACAGTGACAAATTTCGTTCTTTCGAGTGAATGTAGTATGACGAATTACAAGTAAAAAGTACATGTAACGTACCCAGATGTGGTTTCGTTCACGGGACAATATTCGTTGCCTTGTGTGGACTGGAACGAATCCAAAGTTACTCAGTTGGCTTGGTTTTCTTTGTGTCTGTAGGAGACGGCGCGCAGAGTATAGAAACCAAAGGGCAAAATTCGCCCAAATATATTTCAGTAATTAAAAGTGACAATCAGCTCTACATAACATGTCTATGTTAAACAACATATTCACTTCATAAATAAATGTGCAACAACTAACAACAACGTCCATTTTTTTAAAAAAAATAATATAGACAGTTTTTTTGACAAGAAGTAAACTGGTGCTACGTAAGAAGAGTGACGAAGACTTCGACCCATAGTGGCAGTAGTAAAGCAACTGTAAGTAGGCTGTTTAGGTTTTTATATTGGTAACGCCACGTAGCGCTCTATATGAAAATCACTGACAGTGCTGTGTGCAGTCTGAGGCTGGTCGGCATTGTTGCAATATTCGACATTGTAGTGTTGGGTAGGTGGCTGTTAACAGCGCGTAGCGTTGCGCAGTTGGAGGTGAGCCGCCAGCAGTGGTGGATGTGGGGAGAGAAATGGCGGAGTTTTGAGAGGGGATGATCTGGACGTGTGTCCATCAGAAACAGTACATTTGTAAGACTGGATGTCATGAACTGCTATATATATATTATGACTTTTGAACACTATTAAGGTAAATACATTGTTTGTACAGATACTGCCTACAGGAAAATTAAAGAGACCTTTGGAGAGAAGAGAACCACTTGTATGAATATCAAGAGCTCAGATGGCAATCCAGTTCTAAGCAAAGAAGGGAAGGCAGAAAGGTGGAAGGAGTATATAGAGGGTTTATACAAGGGCGATGTACTTGAGGACAATATTATGGAAATGGAAGAGGATGTAGATGAAGACGAAATGGGAGATAAGACAGAGCACTGAAAGACCTGAGTCGAAACAAGGCCCCGGGAGTAGACAACATTCCATTAGAACTACTGATGGCCTTGGGAGAGCTATTCATGACAAAACTCTACCATCTGGTGAGGAAGATGTATGATACAGGCGAAATACCCTCAGACTTCAAGAAGAATATAATAATTCCAATCCCAAAGAAAGCAGGTGTTGACAGATGTGAAAATTACCGAACTATCAGTTTAATAAGTCACAGCTGCAAAATACTAACGCGAATTCTTTACAGACGAATGGAAAAACTGGTAGAAGCGGACCTCGGGGGAGATCAATTTGGATTCCGTAGAAATGTTGGAACACGTGAGGCAATACTAACCTTACGACTTATCTTAGAAGAAAGATTAAGAAAAGGCAAACCTACGTTTCTAGCATTTGTAGATTTAGAGAAAGCTTTTGACAATGTTAACTGGAATACTCTCTTTCAAATTCTGAAGGTGGCAGGGGTAAAATACAGGGAACGAAAGGCTATTTACAATTTGTACAGAAACCAGATGGCAGTTATAAGAGTCGAGGGACAAGAAAGGGAAGCAGTGGTTAAGGAAGGAGTGAGACAGGGTTGTAGCCTGTCCCCGAAGTTATTCAATCTGTATATTGAGTAAGCAGTAAAGGAAACAAAAGAAAAATTCGGAGTAGGTATTAAAATTCATGGAGAAGAAGTAAAAACTTTGAGGTTCGCCGATGACATTGTAATTCTGTCAGAGACAGCAAAGGACTTGGAAGAGCAGTTGAACGGAATGGACAGTGTCTTGACAGGAGGATATAAGATGAACATCAACAAAAGCAAAACGAGGATAATGGAATGTAGTCAAACTAAATCAGGTGATGCTGAGGGAATTAGGTTAGGAAATGAGACATTTAAAGTAGTAAACGAGTTTTGCTATTTAGGGAGTAAAATAACTGATGATGGTCGAAGTAGAGAGGATATAAAATGTAGACTGGCAATGGCAAGGAAATCATTTCTGAAGAAGAGAAATTGTTAACATCGAGTATAGATTTAAGTGTCAGGAAGGCGTTTCTGAAAGTATTTGTATGGAGTGTAGCCAGGTATGGAAGTGAAACGTGGACGATAACTAGTTTGGACAAGAAGAGAATAGAAGCTTTCGAAATGTGGTGCTACAGAAGAATGCTGAAGATAAGGTGGGTAGATCACGTAACTAATGAGGAGGTATTGAATAGAATTGGGGAGAAAAGAAGTTTGTGGCACAACTTGACTAGAAGAAGGGATCGGTTGGTAGGACATGTTTTGAGGCATCAAGGGATCACAAATTTAGCATTGGAGGGCACCGTGGAGGGTAAAAATCGTAGAGGGAGACCAAGAGATGAATACACTAAGCAGATTCAGAAGGATAAAGGTTGCAGTAGGTACTGGGAGATGAAGGAACTTGCACAGGATAGAGTAGCATGGAGAGCTGCATCAAACCAGTCTCAGGACTGAAGACCACAACAACAACATTGTTTGTTCTCTATCAAAATCTTTCACTTGCTAACTATGCCTATCAGTAGTCAGTGCCTTCAGTAGTTTGAATCTTTTATTTAGCTGGCAGTAGTGGCGCTAGCTGTATTGCGGTAGTTCGAGTAACGAAGATTTTTGTGAGGTAAATGATTTGTGAAAGGTATAGTTTAATGTTAGTCAGGGCCATTCTTTTGTAGGGATTGTTGAAAGTCAGATTGCGTTGCGCTAAAAATATTGTGTGTCAGTTTAGTGTTGATCAGAATAGGTAAAGAGCGAAATGTCTGAGTACGTTCAATTCTGCTCAGCTGTTTGAAAATCAAATAATGTAAGAGGTTTATCAGCACAGTAATTCATAAATTTTTCTAAGGGGACGTTTCATATGTCGACCCTTAGCCGAGGATACCTCACTGGAATCTTCTGATTTTTTTCTTGTAGTTTGTGTAATTAGTGTAGCTATTGTTTATTGGCAGCGCGTGATTATTGAGATAATTTCCTTTGTAGTTGTAGTTTTTCAATATTGTACAGTAAAACAGTTGTGGCATGCATGTAGATTTGCACCAAGTATTTCGCAGCTGCGCTTGCAATTAACTAGATACTATATTCAGTGCTATGTTAATGTGTTTTCTTACATTGCTCTTCAAATTGTGCTTTTCTGTGTTATCGTGTGAAATATTGTGGCAATAATGGCGTGTGAAAAACGTAACACTAGGCTCCAAAGTAAACTGAGAAATAATAGTGACGACGAGCGTAGCTTATCAGCACCACTGTGTAATGAATTAACAGACATTCAAAGTGGTAATTTGGTAATTGTGCATAGGGAAATGGTGCGGGTGGCAAATAATGGCGTAGACAGTGAAACAATTAGTGAACAGGGAAGCATTATAGATCGATCGGTCGGCAACAGCTCGCCTCAGGAATCCGTAATGACGGGACACAATCTCACAAATACTGTAATTCAGGTTTTGGGTCCTCACCGTTTTCTCAAATAAGTCAAGACACATTTTCTGCTTGTCAAAATGTGAATGTTGCCGGTGCAAATTCACTGCCGAAAAGCACTGAGGAACATGTTTCAGACACCAGTGCATTGTTATTACAATTAATACAACAAATGGGACAAACACAGCAAAAGCTTCAAAAGTTAGACACAATGGAACAAAATCTTCGAAAGTTAGACACAATGGAACAAAATCTTCAAAGGTTAGACACCACGCTTGAACAAACACGTGAAGATTTAACTACTGAGTTACTCAAAATCGAATCGGAATGTCAAAAAGTCTGTAATGACGTAAAAACACAAATTTGTGAGCATTTCCAACCCACTTTTTCGCGGCATGAAAATACATTACAGAATCCCGAAGCTGCCATAAAAAAACTGAAAAATATTGTTCATGAAAATCATGAGACCTAGCAAGATAAGATTGACTCAGTTGCATCTACCGATTCGCTTACGCAACTTGCAAAAACTCAGGAAAACTTAAAGGACACAGTAGATACGATTTCAACACAAATTGACACTCTGAAACTTGGTTCAGAAAAACACACTGAGGAAACAAGTTCACTATCGCAGAAAGTTGTCGAACCTCCGGATCAGTTCACTAACTTATCTACAAAGGTGGATGATGATCTGAATGACACAAGACCTGTAGCTGTCACTGACACAGAAGCGTATGAACAAATTTGGAAATTCAAACAAAATCAGAATCAAATTAATACGCAACACCAAAGAGAAATCCGGGAAGTACAAGATCAGTTGACACAGGTAATACAAGAATTACATATTTCAGAGGACAGTCGTGCTTCAATACGGGAAGAGGGACATAGAAATACGTAACAGCCACAAAATAATAACACAGGGCACTTCGGAAATTATGTAAGAAATCGGCAAGGTACACGGAATTTTGAGATGGAACCGCCGAAACGACGTAACAATGACCGATATGCGACTCGTCGACATGATGATTTTGACTATAAGCTGTTTATTACTACACGTAAATTCAAAACATTTAAGAATTCCGGCAACGACATTCATCCACAAGCGTGGCTTCATCAATTCTCTCATTGTTTTCCTCCCAACTGGTCATTAGAGCACAGATTAGAATTTATGTGTGGCTACTTAGTGAATGAACCAGCTGCAAGAATGCGATCGTTCATTCACGATTGCCACAGCGAAGGAGAATTTTACCATGCCTTTCTCTCAGCATATTGGTGTCAAGCCACACAAGACCGAGTAAAACGTAGCATCATAATGATGAAACATTTCGAACAATTTGAATTTTCCAGTCTTGTGAAATATTTTGAAGACAATTTGCACAAGAATCAGTACCTGTCAAACCCTTACAGCCCCTCAGAACTCATCCGCATTTCCTTAATCAAATTGCCTGAACATTTACGACATATTATTTTGGCAGGACGTTGCAAAGACGACATTAAAGCTTTTCAGTGACTTACAAGAACTGGAAATTGACACTGACAATCGCGGAACGCGAAACAGGAGCACAACAATTACAGGTCACATCCGTCACAATTCTGCGATGAAAGAAATAATAACTGGACACGACAAGGCTGTTGTTACAGTGCAAATCGTGGCCAAAACAGACACCACCTGTATGACAACCGTTGGCAGAATAATAATTACAGAGAAAGATCGCATTTCCATAGCAATGAATGTGACAGAGACAACCATAGAAATAGACAATATGGGAACCAAAACAATTATTATCACGGGAGACAGATTAACTTCAGACGCAACGGTCCAGCGCGCAGTTACGATTCAGGGAGAAATTCTCCACCACGTGACCGACAAGAAAAAAACTATGGAATCTACCGACATGACGACAGACGATATGATCGTAACGGCAGACCGGAATTGCATCAGAACTGGCGGAATTCAAACAGGGCAGGGCCCTCTCTACACGATGAATTTGTAGAAGTTGGGTCTCCAAATCCCAATAACGACGCGTGCCAACAAAGAGACAATAGGCAATGACTCATACCGCTGGCAGCCACAAAACGTACTTCTGAAACTGACGACGCAGCTGCCGTAGCTCGTAATTACGCAAAAATGGAAGACATTAGGGACATCTTACTCCAGGAACACGACGTAAAACATAACAACATTGCATATCCTGTGATTCACATTACAGTAAATGACGTAAAATTTACGGCATTACTTGACTCTGGCAGATCCATTTCAGTAATTAGTGAAACAGCCTTTAGCAAATGCAACAAATCGAACGATTGCCCCACACTTCCGCTACGTAAGATTAAATTACAAGGTGCAATCGTTGGAAAAAGTGTAGATGTACGCCAAAAAACCAACTTAGAATTCTTTTGTCAAAGCCATAGCTTCTCTATGAACTTTCTTATTATTCCATTATTGTCGATGGAAATTATATTGGGAGTAGACTTTTTGAATGAATACAAAGCAATCTTAAACTTTCACAATGCTGAAATAAGTTTAGAGAAGGAAGGTAAGTCGATAGCTTTGAAATTTGAAGACTGGCTCTCAAACCATGACGAGGAAATTAATCGGCTTTACCTCCTGTTAGACAACCGTTCGGAATTTTCGACGGAACTTGACACTAGCAATCACTCTGCAAGTACTGACAGGGATGATACCGACGGCGTATTTGATACTAATGAGTTAATTCAGAATAAATTTCAAACAATTGAGAATTGTGATGATACTTTTGGGCAGGACCTTTTTGAGATTTTACAAGCACATTCCACAGTTTTTACTCGCAAAACAGGAACAATCAAGGAATTTCAATACCATTTTCGTGTTCGTGGGCATACTAAATTTTGTGTTAGACCATACATAATTCCGGCACGTTATAGGGACCGTGTTAGAACATAAATACAATCTATGCTTGACGAGGGCATTATTGAGCCTGCAGTAAGCTCATACAACAATCCATTACATGTTGTTGAGAAGAAAAATGGATCGATCAGGCTTGTCTTAGATTCGAGACAAATTGATACTATCATCTTTCCCGAAACAGACAGGCTGCAAACGTTGGAAGAACTTCTTCAAAATTTTAATGGTGTAAAAGTGTTGTCTTCTATTGATCTCAGATCCAGCTTTTATCAGATTGAACTTCATCCAGAATGTAGAAAATACACAGCTTTTCTTTGTTTCGGCGTTTGTTATCAGTTTCGGAAACTTCCTTTTGGTTTGAACATTTCTTCAGCAGCATTCATACGCGGGCTAAATTCCATATTACCTGAGTTCTTAAAACGTCACATCACCTTATACGTGGACGATATTCTGATAGCAGAAGCCTCATGGGAACAACATAATCGTATCCTCAACAGCGTATTACATATTTTTGCAGAATCTGGAATTACAGTTAACTTAGAAAAGTCTGAATTCGGTAGGACAAAGGTGAAGTTTTTGGGACATATTATTTCTTCTGAAGGCATTCAGCCAGATCCTGAAAAGTTAGAAGCAATCAGAGCCATTCCAGTTCCATCCACAAAAAAAAACAAGTCCGCAGTTTTCTAGGTTCGTAAATTTTTACCGTCGTTTTCTGAATATGCAAATTCTAGTTACACCAAAACTTTGTTCTCTCGCTGGAAAAAAAAATATTTGGAACTGGGATGAACAAGCACAGTTGGAATTCAATTCTTTGAAAGAATCGCTACTTAACGCGCCAATACTAGCTCATCCAGATCTGTCAGAAGATTTCTGCCTTAGCACGGATTCTGGTAAAATCGGTCTCGGTGCCCATTTATTTCAAGAAGCCACAGAAAATGACACTACTGTTCAGAAAACCATTGCTTTTGCTAGCCGAGTACTAACAAAATCTGAAAAAAATTATTTCGTTACTGAATTAGAAGCTTTAGCTATCGTTTGGGCATTTAACAAATTCCGTTTCTTTCTTTCTGGTAAGCACGTAAAAGTATACAGTTATCAACGTGCATTACAATTTCTTATGTCTTCAAAATTAAATCATGACAGGTTAAAACGTTGGGCATTGTTTCTGAAAGAATTCCACTTCACAATAGTCTACATTCCCGGCAAAGAGAACATCGTTGCGGACGCACTATCACGCGCACCGGCTGGGCTTGAGAAAAGTAACACAGAAGGCAACCTCGAGAAAAATTTCAGTATTCTTTACATTCAGAAAGTCGCCTTTGAAAACTTCATCACCACATCTTTAAAGGACATTGCTCATGAACAAGATAAAGATCCGATTTGGAAAGACATCAAAAGTAAATGGCATGAAAAGACACACACTCAGATTCGGCATTATTATCTGGTTAGAAACAACATACTCTTCAAACGCTGCACTGTTGATGACAAGCTATGGGTACTTTGCATTCCAGACGATTTTGTTAATAACCTCATTTGGTACATTCATTTCAGCTACGCACATTTTGGTCCACGAAAATGTTATCATATTCTTCGAACGACTTGTTATTTTAACAATATGGAAAAGAGAATTCGAAGAGTGTTGTCTATTTGTAAACTTTGTCAAAAGGCGAAACCATCTACTATCTCACATCGTGCTCCGTTGTTTCCTATCATTCCTTCTAAATTAAAAGAATTTGCTGCTGTTGATCTCTTGGGACCCCTTGTCAGAACATCAAATGGATTTTCGTACGTTCTAGTCGCTATTGAACATACTTAAAAATTTGTTTCTTTCACTCCATTACATAAAGCCACTGAACGGTCTGTATCCAACGCCTTTGTTAAAAATTTCTTACGTGAAGTTCGACACGTTAGTAAAGTCATTTCAGATAACGGACCACAATTCAGGTCTGCTGTTTGGTCACGCATGCTTCGGAACCATAAAATAAACCTGTTTTTATTTCATCGTACTCACCACATTGTAACCCGTCTGAAAGGATTATGAAAGAAATCAATAAGCTTTGCAGACTTTATTGTCACAGAAAGCATCAGCATTAGGACAGATTATTACACTTATTTCAAAACGTGCTGAATGAAATGCCTCATGACTCCACTGCTTTACCACCTATTCTTGTACTGAAGAATGAATAACCTCCGAACAGAATCAGAGGGCTTGTACCTTTTCCGAATACACATAAACTTCGACACAAATACATAATTGATTTGGCTATTAAAAATCTGCAGCAGACAAAAGGAGAAAACTACACGGTAAAGCAAATGCAAAGAAATTATATATTAGTCAGAAAGTTCTCATTAAATCTCATTCATTGTCACATCAGAAGAAACACTTGAGTCACAAATTCCTTCTGATTTACAATGGACCTTACAGAATCCAACGTATACCACATGATAATTGCGTTGAAGTTGAAACTCTGCGTACTAGGAAGAGTAAAGGATTGCACCACATTTCACATGTAAAACCGTTTATTGAGAGATTATCTGTTTTTTTAACTTAGTCTTTGCTTTAAAATTTTTCACTTTACATTACTAGTATGCTTTGTCAGACGTAGAATCTGTTAACATGCAACTATGTTTGAAGTTAAATATCCAGTCAAGAACAAGGAGAACTTATTTAAACAGAAATTACGAATGCATTGTTATAGTGAACGGAGGACACGGATTTATTGTGTGTGTACATTCTTGCTTGTTAATTGCGCGATTATGTAACGACTATAAGGCTCACATACTTAGAACATATACCGGTACTGCTAATGAGATTTTAATGCAACATTTTGGTTTAGTTGAAAAGACATTCTTTATTTGATGTGCTTTCTGAGAGATACCAGATGACACAGTGGTTAGTTTATTTGACAGCTACACGACTATATCACGACGATACTAATGTGTGACACAATTTACATTGTTGCTTTTTCGGTGTATCTGTTTTATATCTGCACAGTTTTTCTGTATTATTCTGGAAAGTAAAACATGTTTTAGTAGTAACTTTTGTGGTATAGCTACAATGAGACAGCATTTTCCGTAGCACAACAATACGTTACGGTACAGTACTTTCTTGATCGCGGTAAGATACGTAATAACTACGATATCTATACGCAAAGCATTTCACTTTTGTTTATGATGAGGTAAGTACATGGACTTCAGCAGAACTTTGCTTACAGAGGACGATAACTACGATACTTCCACAGAGTTATCTTACAGCAAGACGCACATTTAGCGCTACGGGACACGCATTTGAGTCATTAATTTTGTATTTAAAACATTTATTTTTAAAGATTTTTGAATTACAAAGAAAGTATTCCGTGATACATTTCATTCCATTGCTGTAATCTGTAACACCTGAGGGTATAATTACATTAATCCTCAGGGGGTACACGCCTACATTGTGTACTATATGTCTGGCAATCACATGGAGCCCTAGCTAATATGGTATTTGCTTATACAACTTTACACATCGGTACCATATTTCTCTAACACATAAATTACACAGCTATCTGACCATTTAACTGACAAGGGGAGGCCGCCAATTGCGAAATTCAGATTCGATTCATATTGCGCATAATAAAAGCTCATGGCCAGAGGTGTAATGTGACAAAGCACCAAGATGCACTTCTCAGCCGCTGTCGAGAAAATCGACAGTTAAAAGAAACCGTTGCAGTGAAATACTCTCTACGATTAATAAGTCTACACAGCGCCGTGGCGCAGCGGTAAGCGCTCTAGTTCGTAATCCGAAGGTCGCCGGATCGAATCTCGCGCTATGCAACCTTTTTTTTTGCTATTTGTTTTTTATAATTCAAATATATATATATATATATTACAAATACTAAAAAAGTTGCAACAATTATGCATATAATAAGTTGTTGAAAGTCGTTTGTCGTGGAAAAACTGGTGACTTCGAACATCATTATGTTTTCCGCAAACAAAGTTGTATTTCACAAATGTTATTAATTGTTTTTATAATGTTAACCACGCATAGTTAATGGAAGACGTAGAAACGATATTCCGAAACGAATACGTATAGCGTAAGTCAAACGTTCGAATTAGAATAGAGACCCCACGAACACAAATTTGCTGTGGCAGGTATGAAATATAAACTCTGTTACTCGCTCGTTACACTTGAATGACAGATGTTGAATGGGCCGAAACGAGCCGCCGCATAACAGCGTAGTTGCCTGCTAACTTCGAAAGAAGGTAGATGCAGTCCCTAGCGCAACTTATAACATTGTCGAAAATCAGTGCGGACGGGAGAGCTTTGGTACACCCTGTTTAAAAAAACGGAAAAATGGAGGCGGTACAATTGGAGAGCGATCCGCCTTCACCAACATGCATAAGCAATTCATTAATACTTTATATATATATATATATATATATATATATACATATATATATATATATATATATTTGAATTACAAAAAACTAATAATAAAAAAAATCGCATGGCGCGAGATTCGATCCGGCGACCTTCGGATTACGAGCCCGAGCGCTTACCGCTGCACCACGAAGCTGTAGAAATTTGCTAATCGAGAGTATTTCACCGCAACGGTTTCTTTTAACTGTCGATTTTCTCGACAACGGCTGAGAAGTGCATCTTGGTGCTTTGCCACATTACACCTCTGGCCATGAGCTTTTATTATGCGCAGTATGAATCGAATCTGAATTTCACAATTGGCAGCCTCCCCTTGTGAGAGACAAACATTTTTTTTACTACATCAGTGACACATGTTTACACAACTACACAGTTCGATAACTTCACACTTATGAAACTGTGTTTGGTCTGTCCTTTGTGAACTGTTCATATTTTTTCGGAACCATTGTGATACTATGAGAGCTTCGAATGATGTGTTTGGTAAGGGATCATGATTTTAATGTATGTTTGAGGTAGATGACACTATTGAAATAAGCAGAGAATTTTTTTTAGGTTTTGAAATTATTGCAGAAAGCTACGACGCTTTTGAGATTTGGCTGAGTTTTTATGATGTTATTATTATGATGACAATGTGTATTATGCTGTTGAGGTAAGTTTATGATCAATAAGCTGATGCTATATGAGGAATTTGATTATGCTATGTATTTATTATGATGAAATATTGAAGAAGTGTCGACGAATATGTGTATGTGTAATAAGGAAAGGAATAATGAGTAGTGGTTAGGGACTCTGACTTGTGAAAAAGGATGTTGGAAACCAAGAATCGTACTTTAAGAGTTATGAAATGTGTGTAAATGCCTGAATGTATCACAATGCAGGCGAAAATTTTTTGGACACTGTTATATTTATAGGATTTTGTTTCTACACATTTGCAACGCAATTTATATGAGACTGTCACTGTAGTGCAAACTGCTGTCGTAAATATTTCGCTAAGAAAGCCAAGTGACCTTGACGTAATGCGTTGTGAGTGGCCAGCTGTGCCAGCTGCCTGGAGAAACAGCCATTAGGTGAAGAAGAAAGAGGCCATTAACGTCGCTATTGACACTCCTTTGTAGAAAGCATCGCAAATACGACACACCCATTACTTGGAAACATATGATTACTTGTACTTTGTGCTACTTTCTGAAATGCTTATGAATTGATGGGAAATATTCGTACATCTGCATACCTGATTAGGACAAGTGTCTTTCTACGAGAATTGAGAGAATTTCTACTAACTTATGAAATGCCTCATGACTACTGAATGATATTTTTATGCTTTACTTTGTACATAGTTGCTTATTTTATTTGATATCTGTTTTCCAGGTGTGTTTCATCATTGGTTTTATAAAATAAAATTAAATGCATTTGCTAATGTGAACACTTTCTGACAACAGATCTGTTAGATAATAATTTTATGATCCACATTCTTAAAAAAAAAGGAGCACTTGGAAAGGAAAGAACAATAAGAAGGGACTAGTAACAGTAACTGCATGCATAATTTTCTTTTCAAGTACTTGGTAATTTTTATGATAGAATAAGTTGTGGTGCACCACTTTAATGGCATAGACATTAAAATGTGAATAGACACTTTCCTTATCTGCATTGTTGTCTTAAGTGTACTATTTTTTCTGCTTGTGGGTTTGTCATGTTTAGGTATAAGTTATAGCAATTGCTGCTGCTGTTTGCCAGGCATAATGTTACTGAATTTGACTTTGTATTACTCTGTTAAGCCAATTTTACAATGGATTTATTTTTCTTGTTTGCTGCACATTGCCTTATATTAGTTGTAATATTGCAATTGCTTTGCTAATTTATATATACTGTTGCTTGCTTTGCCAATTTGCATTTTTTGCCATTGCTGTTTTTGTTAATTGTTTTGTACTGCTGCATTGCCTCGTCCCTTAGTTTATGTATCTGGGCTCAGTAGATTTAAGTTAGCTTAAGAGGGGGTAGGTTATATAAGAGAATGACTTGCAATGAATTGGAAGAAATGCATTGAGAAGTTATACGAAAAAAGTACAGAAAGCAGGCATAGATAGGACTTTCTGGGAATAATGATGAATGAAGGGAGATCTCCAAGATGTAAAGAAAGTTTTGTTTGGAAAATACAGCAATAAAACAAACCCTGTCCTTTCCTTTCGTGTTATTCCTCTATGTGTTTGTGTACCCTTGTGTATTTGTGTTCTTCCTGTCTTTATGTGTTTGTCTGATGAGAGTTACATTGTAGAATTTTTCTAATACTATGTCATTTACTTTGTAAAGATGTTTAGACAGTATTTATTCTGTTTTGCTTTAATTTTGAAGTGTGAAGTTGATGTTTCGAAAGTTATTCTGACCTTTTATGCATGTACTTATGTCATAATTCCTGTAACACTGATGTTTGTGTCTATTTCTATTCTTTTTTAAAGCCTGTATTACGACAAATGTTATCGTTACTATTATGTTCTTTAATGGTGTATTTTGTACCGTTGTAATTGTATTCTTATGTTGTAAATTTATAATTGTATAGACACCAGTTCTTCAAATTAAGTTACATTTCACTGCACACGTTTCTGTTGGTCATAGTAATGCACAATATGTGAATAGTTGGAACTGTTAGTGTTTGCACGTGTGTTAATAATTCAGCAAGGGACTGGATAACAGTATTGCTGGTTCTAAGGACATTTCAAAAAAAAATTTTGTGAGTGCACAAGTGGTGGTTCATGGACTTGCTATATTGTCCACAAGACTCTTCGATGGTGGTTGTGCACCTGCACAGTCGCGATGGATGGCTGCTAGCCATCGCTACAAGGACTACAGAGTCTACACCTTTGATGACTCACCAATACCATTATTTCTACAAGGACTGCAGTGGGTCTGCACCTCTGGTGGCCCACCAATACCGTAATCGCTACCAGGATTACAGTGGGTCTGCTCTTTGATGACCTACCTACCAACATTCTTCAGAACTTCGACTGACTCTCCAGTGGGTTTGCTCTGTTGTGGCCCATTACCTGTCTGCATGTCAAGAGTCAGCACTGTCTTTCTGTTGGAAGGACAACACTACTTCTGCAGTGGGTCTGCACCTCTGGTGGCCCACCAATACCGTAATCGCTACCAGGATTACAGTGGGTCTGCTCTTTGATGACCTACCTACCAACATTCTTCAAAACTTCGACTGACTCTGCAGTGGGTTTGTTCTGTTGTGGCCCATTACCTGTCTGCATGTCAAGAGTCAGCACTGTCTTTCTGTTGGAAGGACAACACTACTTCTTCAAGACTGCGTGGAAATCCATTACTTCTGTGTGCATTTTCTTTTACTGCACAGACTCTGAAAAAAAAAAAACACTGCAATTTTACTGTGATGAATGATCAGGACTGTCTTTATGGACTGTGAGAAAGTTCTAGCTTTTGACCAACATTGTATCAATAAGTGTGTGCATTTATCAATAAGTGTGTGCATTTGATATCTTTGTTATTGTAATTATAAAACTTTTATCAAATCATTATTGGCCAGTGCCCAAAACAATTTGTAAAATCTTTTGTGGGGAGCATGGGGGCTATGTAAGTAGGTTGTTTAGGTTTTTATGTTGGTAACGCCACGTAGCGCTCTATATGAAAATCACTGACTTTGCTGTGTGCAGTCTGAGGCTGGTCGGCATTGTTGCAATATTCGCCATTGTAGTGTTGGGTAAGTGGCTGTTAACAGCACGTAGTGTTGCGCAGTTGGAGGTGAGCCGCCAGCAGTGGTGGATGTGGGGAAGTGAGATGGCGGATTCTTTTAGAGCGGATGATCTGGACGTGTGTCCATCAGAAACAGTACATTTGTAAGAATGGATGTCATGAACTGCTATATATATATTATGACTTTTGAACACTATTAAGGTAAATACATTGTTTGTTCTCTATCAAAATCTTTCATTTGCTACCTATACCTATCAGTAGTCAGTGCCTTCAGTAGTTTGAATCTTTTATTTAGCTGGCAGTAGTGGCGCTCGCTGTATTGCAGTAGTTCGAGTAACGAAGATTTTTGTGGGGTAAGTGATTTGCGAAAGGTATAGGTTAACGTTAGTCAGGGCCATTCTTTTGTAGGGATTATTGAAAGTCAGATTGCGTTGCGCTAAAAATATTGTGTGTCAGTTTAGTGTTGACCAGAATAGGTAAAGAGCGAAATGCCTGAGTACGTTCAGTTCTGCTCAGCTGTTTGAAAATCAAATATTGTAAGAGGTTTATCAGCACAGTAGTTCAATAATTTTCCTAAGGGGACGCTTCACAACAGCAGCAGAAGTTATCTGTTTCAAAAGCCAGCACCCATCAGTACTGACTCTCTCCTTTTTTTCCTATGGCACACGAATATGTTTTTAATTGTGCGAGGGTTAGTTGAAACTTTGATGGATGGACAACAATTGTTTTCGTAATAAAAGGAAGTACTGTACTGGTGGAAATTTTAGACTGTTAAAAATAACTGCAGAGTACTTACTAGTATCGACACAGTTTTGGAATTAAGCAAAATGCTTTCATTTGAATAAATCTCAACATATTTTTGATTTGAATTGCAATGTACATGGAAATGAAGAATATAACAGTATTTTATTGAGATTTTTATTTTGTTCAGTTTTAGATTTAGGTTTTACTCGTTAATTTTAGTGGGAACATACTTTGGTATGTGGAATGTCGCGAAGTTGTCAGTGACACTCGCTGCCTGTAATGGCCGACTCAGTGTCCGTACAAGTTATTTCGCAATTTGTTACATGTCTTAAACTATGTGTGCGTTGTATGACTACAGAGACAGTATTTTTATTCTTTGATATAACGGCCGACCATCGGTTGATGTGTGACACCTTTGCAGACGGGCTGCGATGTCGAATATCGGGTCACAAGCAGCAACGATTCGCTCAGAGCAACAATCACAGATTTTCCTTGTTTTCACTGTGAGACTTTCATGTAAGTGTTTCTGACTTCACATAATTGTGAATTATTTTGAATTGAGTCTGGTATCTTTTAAGATTATTGTACAAAGCTTATAACATCAATAATTATGTATTGGAGGCTGAAAATAGGAGAAATATTTGCTCTGCACTTGAATACAATAGATTTTATGAGGCAAACGGAATTAATTTTTTCCGAAGAAGGAATTATAATTTTTATTACACGCTGAAACCAAGAGATATGTTTTTGAATTGTATGAGAAAATATTCGTGTAGTATCTGTGAGTCTGACGACAATTTTAAGAGAGAAGAGTTTAACTTATTATTTCTGAACCACATGTAGCAGTTCTGTGCCACCCATTGGCAATCTAATGACTGCTTAGACTAGATTCGAAGTTTATCACAGTTGTCGTCCCTGCTCTGGGCATCCTACTATGTTTTCTTTATCACACTGTAGGAAACGGAACATGCAAGTATAAAAATTGGAATTAATTTTATCAAACAATGAAGAATTGATATGCACAGCAGAGAACATATAAGTTGAATAGAGATTGTTTGTTATCGTAACTGAGGGGTTCGATGGAAGACTGTGCCAACTCACAATGTAGAGAAAATTAGTCTGATAACGCTGTCTGACGTAGTCAGCTGCACTTGTTCCATTTGAAATCTTAGAAAGAAGTTGTCAGTTGTATACACTGTTTTGCCTTACCATACGTGTATTCTTGTTTTTGGATGAAAATAGTAACGTACCACAACCTCAACATGTAGTGACGACTAAATTTGCAATCTAGTAAAGGGATGAGTGTCAACAGTGGTAAATTTGTTGATGATAGTGTTGCAGACACCGATTACACACCAGAAAATTCATCAGATATTGAACGTACTGTAAATGTGCATAGCATTATATTGTCACCAGTTCAACCTGAAAGATTTAGACATGGCATATCTTAAAATTTTGGAAAATTCTTTAATGTTAGCTTGTTGTAGTCACTGGTATGGTTTACATTGTAACAACAGAAAAACCAACCATAATTGTGTTTGAGGATTGGCTTTGTTTTAGCCCTGACTTTCAACTTTGTGGGTTAACACTACTTTTATCCTATTTTATTTCTCTACAAACGTTTGCGCGTATTTATTTTTAGGAAGGTGCACAATCTAGATCCAGTGAAACAGAAGCGGGAAACTGGTGACAAGGTCGACGAAGATCGAAGATACAGTGAATGGAGATTATTTTGAATCTTTCATTAGAAAAACAGGTAGAAAGGCACTCGTATCATCTTAAAATTAGCAAAAAAAATATAAATGCCACTTTTTATAACTCAAAGAAAAAGTAGTTACTTGCTACATAACTCCCAAAAATCATTACTATTTTAAAAGCTTTCACGTAGATAACAAAGAAAGCGAAAACTTAAAATTACTTTATTTGCGTTGTGACTACACTTAACAAAAACTCACATAGTTTCTTTCTGAGTATTTTACACATATTGAACTGCAGTTTATGTGAGGAGATTTGATTCTAGTAATCTGTTTCCTAATGCGAAACAAAACGAACGCGAAAGTTTCGAAACACCTGGTGTATTGATACAGGCACTGCAAATAACATTGTTACTTCTTGAATATATCTGTATTGGAATTTTTTTGTTTTTAACGTCTCTAGTGTACTAGTCTCTGGTGTGAAACAGTAAATGTTACATATTCGATCTCATACCGTATCTAAGTCTACTTGACAAAGAGAGTACTAACCGTCAATAGTAGAGACAACGTTATAAATAAACGATTTTGTGGGACAACAAGATATTTTATCCGTGTGGCAGATCATATAGCTAAAAATGGTTATTATTCGTTGCTAAAGTTATAAATATGTCCACTGCGATTTAAAAATTACAGATATAGCCAAATATATGACACGAAACAACTCAAAAGTCTGTTCTCATAGGTTAACCCTCTCTTCCGCTGACCGCTTCAGTTGTGTCTGGTGTTCGACAAACTCAGCGGAGATCAAATATAAGTAAAAACTACGCCCATGACGAAGTAATACTGCAAGAAGTGGGTATGATACAAGATGGGAATTTCGGATGATTCTGTAAGGGTTTGTCCAAGAAAAAATCAAGTTAGCGCAGAGTTGATAAGCAAAATACACTGAGGCAACGAAAATCACGGGATAACTCCTAATATCGTGTCGGACCTCCTTTTTCTCGGCGTAGTGAGCAACTCGACGTGACATGGACTCAACAAGTCGTATACAGAAATATTGAGCCATGCTGCCTCTACAACCGTCTATAACTGCGAAAGTGTTGCCTGTTCAAGATTTCGTGCACGAGCTGACCTCTCGCTTATGTCCCATAAATGTTCGATGGGATTCATATCGGGCAATCTGGGCGGCCATATCGTTCGCTCGAACTGTCCAGTGTGGTCTTCAAGCCAGTCGCGAAAAATGTGGTCTGGTGACAATTCAATAGTTGTATGGAAATATGATGTCCATAAATGGCTGCAAAACGTCTCCAAGTTGCCGAACATAACCATTTCGAGTCAATAATGGGTTCAGTTGCAGCAGAGGACCCAGTCCATTCCTATTATGGAGCCCACCAGGTTGCACACTGCCTTGTTGACAACCCGTGACCATGGTTTCGTGGGGTCTGCGCCACACTCTGTCGTTACCATTAGCTCTTACCAACTGAGATCGGAGCTCATCTGACCAGGTCAAGCTTTCTAGTCGTATAGGTTCCAACCCATATGGTCAGGTGCCCAGGAGAGGCGCTGCAGGCGATCTCGTGCTGTTAGCAAAGGCACTGCCGTTGGTCGTCTGCTGCCATTGTCCATTAAAGCCAAATTTCGCCCATCTGTCCTAACGGTTACGTTTGTCGTTCATCCCACATTGATTTCTGTGGTTCTGTTGGTTGTCTGTTAGGACTGACACCTCTACACAAACGCCTCCGCTCTCGCTCGTTAAGAGAGGGCCGTCGGCCACTGCATTGTCCGTGATGAGACGCAATGCCTATAATTTGGTATTCTCGACGTACTCTTGACGCTGCGGATCTCTGTTTACTGGACTCCCTAATGATTTCCGAAATGGAATGTCCCATGCGTCTAGCTCCAACTACCATTCCCCGTTCAAAGTTTGTTAATTACCGTCGTGCGAAAACAATTAAGTCGGAAACCTTTTCGCAATTTTGTCATATGATGACATGATGGAGACCTTGGCTGTTGTTTGAAGACAAATGTTGATGGTGTTAGGACAGCAGCCAGCCACAAATTTACTTTGAGTTCCTTTATTCAAAGGAAACCGTTACCGGTTTCGAATCGTTGTGATTCATCATCAGACGGTTTACACGCTTTCTTTATGACATTTGGTGTGTTTTTATAGATTAATTGTCCTAAAATATAAATAAAACATAATTATAAACACGCCACAAGCAGATGGTTGCGTTCAGATTTTCGTTGCATGTGACTTACGTGAAACGTCGGTTTCGAGTGTTCGTTTTACGAATGTTATGAAAACGAACACTCGAAACCGACGTTTCACGAAAAAAGTCACATGCAACGAAAATCTGAACACAACCATCTGTGTGTGGCATGTTTATAATTACGTTTTATTTATATTTTAGGACAATTAATCTATAAAAACACACCAAATGTCATAAAGAAAGCGTGTAAACCGTCTGATGATGAGTCACAACGATTCGAAACCGGTAACGGTTTCCTTTGAATAAAGGAACTCAATGGAAACCTTTTCACATGAGTCACCTCAGTACAAATGATAGCTCCGCCAACGCACCGCGATCTTGTGTACGCGATGCTGCTCCAATCTGTGTGTGTGCAGATCTCTGTCCAATGTCTTTCGTCAACTCTTTGTAGGACCTCTCCCTTTTTGTCAATTGACGAAGGACAGCGCCACAATGTCTTGATTTGCACGACGGTGGTGGACTGTTTTCGTAACTTTAAAGAGTATATAGAATTACACCATCCAATGTTGATCTAGGCTGTTATAAGTTACACTGGATTCTTACTTACTGAGGGACACAATATGCGCTCATTGTTGCCTTCATTGTTACCGGTAGTTAACAGCTGAATAATGCGTTCGAGTGTGTTTTAAAAGGCTTAACGGCGGTGGCAGCGCAGGATGCCGGAGGGCCGCTAGTGCTATCCCGAGAGCACTTTAGGCGCGTTCCACAGTCTCGCATTTAATGTGAGGGGGTGTGGGGGGGGGGGGGGAGTGGGGGTAGGTAGTTAACCAGGCGGGGGCAGGCGCGCGCCGCAGCAGGCCGGTCGGGGTGGGCTGATGGCTGCCGAGATACAGCGGCGCGGCTCGGCCCGGGCTTTGGAGCTGCCTGCTTCCAGCTATTTGTCAGGGGGCGCCACTGATCGGTGAGCACCTAATGTGACGTCACGCCCATAAATCACCCGCGGACCATTAAAGCGGCGCCACAAATGAGCTTCCGTGGACTGAACCTCGCGACTCGCCAAGTCCCGATAACGACGCATTTCTCCAGATACCACGGCCGGTATTACTTTCACGCCGGACAAAGAATTAGTCACGCTGTGAAGGTTTCAAGGGCCGCGTAACACCGTCTCTAGTCTTGATAAAGGCCTCACTTCGGCGAGGAAGAGACTGCACATATTTATTAAGGCATGCCGTGAGAGAATTGCGTTGAAACACTTTCATTAATATTACCTGCGACTTCCGCCGTAGCAGTCTGGCTTTGTGTGTTTCTTATTTCTGTATTTCAAATAGTTTTCTTTGTGAATCACGTCTTCGTCATTGTAGCCTTCGCTCAAGCACATGGTCCTTTCTCTGTCCCCCACTGCTTTGGTTCCATAACAAAATGATTGCCTTTATTATAATACGAGGTGCGGCTAGAAAAAAACCGGACTGATGCTGGAAAAAACATTTATTTACAATTATTTACAATTTCATGTTATCTCCTTCAATGTACTCTCCTCCTCGGTCTCTACACCGCTCCATACGAATTTTCCACTGTTCATAGCAATGCTGCAGATCATTTTCGGTAAGTCCATACATTACTTCCGTCGCCTTTTCTTTTACTGCTTCAACAGTCTCAAATCTAGTTCCTTTCAAAGCTGACTTGACGTCAGGGAAAAGAAAAAAGTCACAGGGGGCCAAATCAGGTGAATACGGTGGATGATCTAAGATGGGAATGTTGTGTTTTGCCAAAAACGTCTTCACTGACAACGCACTGTGAGCTGGGGCATTGTCTTGGTGAAAGATCCATGACTTTTTTCTCCACAAATCGTTCCGTTTTCTCCGTACTCGCTCACGTGGGGTAGCCAGGACGCTAATGTAGTAATGCTGATTCACTGTTTGTCCCTCTGGTACCCAATCAATGTGCACAATCCCTTTGATGTCAAAAAAAAAACAATCATCATTGCCTTGAATTTCGATTTTGACATTCGTGCTTTTTTTTTGTCGTGGAGAACCAGGAGTTTTCCAATGCATCGATTGGCGTTTAGTTTCGGGATCGTAAGTAAAAAACCACGATTCATCACAAGTAATAACATTTTGTAAGAATGTGGTATCACTTTCAATGTTTTCCAGGATGTCAGAACAAATCATTCTTCGGCGTTCCTTCTGTTCAATTGTGAGATACTTTGGAACCATTTTTCAACACACTTTGTTCATGTTGAAACTTTCATGAAGAATCTGCCTAACACTTTCCTTGTCAACTCCTGTTAACTCAGACACTGCTCTGATTGTTAAACGGCGATCTTGTCGAACAAGTTTACCGATTTTTTCAATGTTTGCATCAGTTTTTGCTGACAATGGTCTGCCAGTGCGAGTGTCATCACTGGTGTCTTCGCGGCCATCTTTAAATCGTTTAAACCACTCAAACACTTGTGTTCGCGATAAACAATCATCGCCGTACACTTGTTGTAACATTACAAACGTTTCACTTGCAGATTTTCCTAGTTTGAAACAAAATTTGATGTTAACACGCTGTTCTTCCTGTACACTCAACATTTTCCGACGCACAGACAAAACGTCAACTACTTAAAACAGACGCCACGGGCAGACTGAGTGCAGGAGGCAGATGAAACTCGAGCAGTAGGCGGAGCGAGAGTCACGTGCCAGGCCACGCGACTTTCAGCCTTATTGCATTCGTTTTATTGTTTCACCAGTACTAGTCCGGTTTTTTTCTAGCCACACCTCGTAAGTACAATGACATGCAATTTGCGTGTGGAATTTCCGTAGTTTCCTCTCTGAACTGTATCTTTGCCACAGTACCGTCGAGCCAAGCTTTAGTCTGCCTCTTGCAACGGTAGAACCGTAATAAAGTGTTTGCGTATCGCCATGTCACGGTAAGTACGGTGACGTACAACTGGGGCATGAAACCTCGTATTTTTAAGGACTTTTTGTTGTGTTGGCAGAGGAGCCAACACCGTGTTACTAATGGAGGTCGATATGCACGCGTTTCAGCTCACGCAGGCTGGCCTGAGGAGGGAAGGATTATACTGACGTGAGGTCTGGAACATGACAAGGAATTAGAATTCAGAAAGCGGACGTAATCAGTTTCATACTTAACTGCAATCCATTAATGATGAACGCCGCTCTTGACGGTACATGATTCAGAATATTATCTGTTCAGATTATAGTTACTGATAATGGCGCCTTGCGAGGTCGTAGCAAATGACGTAACTGAAGGCTGTGCTAAACTGTCGTCTCTGCAAATGAGAGCGTATGTAGTCAGTTAACCATCGCTAGCAAAGTCGGCTGTACAACTGGGGCGAGTGCTAGGGAGTCTCTCTAGACTACACCTGCCTTGTGGCGGCGCTCGGTCTGCAATCACTGATAGTGGCGACACGCGGGTCCGACGTATACTAACGGACCGCGGACGATTTATAGGCTACCACCTAGTAAGTGTGGTGTCTGGCGGTGACACCACACTTTTCTTCGTTAACAATACTTCAGCTTCGGGCCATGAACCAACCACGTGGTGGCTACTTTATAGTCAGTTGTTTTTGGAGCTTAAGTAAAGTGTTAGTATTTTACTTCAGCAGTACGTTAACAGAAATTCCCCTTGATCTGGGTATGACGTACGTGAAGAAACTTGTGTTCTCTGTCGGTTAGGATTTTTCTTACACCAGCGTTCTTACACAGAGTTACACGGCCATGGATGTTACACTTACAAAAAACTAATTATCGATAATCTTTCGTATTTTAAAAACAACTCGCGAATGATGTTGACAGTGAAGGGGAGGTGGGGTACGAGCGAATATCTGATTTCACTCCGCGTAGTGCTCTCAGAAGGGTTGGGAACCAATACTCTACCGGACCTAATCATCAATGAGTGTCTTCAGCTGCACGTGGTACACCTGAAGAAATTTGTGGGCTCTCTGTAATTTGGGCTTTTTTTACAGTCACTGTTCTCACACCGAGCTACGTGGCAGCGAACGTACACCATTCCTTGTAGACATGTTGGACAATACGCTTTGATACTCCAAGAAATTGGTCAAACTTCATTTACGGTATGATCATGGGTGCATCTAAATATTCTGTTATTCTGTCATGTCTCTATGTCGATCCATCCTACTGCATTGATTCCGTACTACCGACTCTCACATACACAACAGTTCACCGCCATGACTGACGTCAGCGATGGACGGTTGCATTAACATCTGGCGCCTGTTCTACAACATTTACAGCACTACAAAGAGTGTAGTGTGCTTTTACGGTGGTGGGTAGTATTTTGTCCGCTGCACTTATTAGACCGCTGATGACATACGCAGATCCACCAGTCTGGGGTTACGCACTTGTGGCACAATTGCGCGCCGCCTGTAAGTCACAAACAACAAGGAATTACAAATTATAAGCAATGCAAGATTCGCATGCACTGTGGACTTTCTGCGCGTAATGAATTCAAAACTGTCATCGAGCGGTTCAAAATACTCGCCACAACACGAGACAATGGAACAATCCATTGATCCTGAATCTACGGAATTACGATCGCAACCACAGGTGAAAGCATAACCGCTCAAAAACAACTTTTGTTAACGAAAATTAACCAGCTATGTTAGGTTTAAACTTAACACAAACACCGCCATACCAGCGAACCCCTGTAACACAGCAAACCTGAGTAGCATTGCCAGCTGCACTCATACAGCCTACCAACCGGTCAAAACAGGAAAGCTGAACACCCGAAACACAAACGAATCCCTCGCGACTCTACTCAACGAACGGCCGATTCTGTAATCGAAATGACGTCTCATATGACGACTTTGCCATGTTACAGCTACGCTGACGCAGCAGAAACACTATGTGGTCAAAAGTATCCGGACACCTGCCTGAAAAAAGTTCGTGGCGCCCTCCATCGGTAATGCTGGAATTCAGTATGGTGTTGGCCCACCCTTAGCCTTGATGACAGCTTCCACTCTCGCAGGCATACGTTCAATCAGGAGTTGGAAGGCTTCTTGGGGAATGTCAGACCATTCTTCACGGAGTGCTGCACTGAGGAGAGGTATCGATGTCGGCCTGCGAGACCTGGCACGAAGTCGGCGTTCCAAAACATCCCAAAGGTGTTCTATAAAAAAATGGTTCAAATGGCTCTGAGCACTATGGGACTTAACATCTGAGGCCATCAGTCCCCTAGAACTTAGAACCACTTAAACCTAACTAACCTACGGACATCACACACATCCATGGCCGAGGCAGGATTCGAACCTGCGACCGTAGCGGTCGCGCGGTTCCGGACTGTAGCGCCTAGAACCGTTCGGCCACCCCGGCCGGCGGTGTTCTATAGGATTCAGGTCAGGATTCTGTGCAGGCAGTCCATTACAGGGACGTTATTGTCGTGTAACCACTGCGCCACAGGCCGTGAATTATGAACTGGTGCTCGATCGTGTTGAGAGATGCAATCGCCATCCCCGAATTGCTCTTCAACAGTGGGAAGCAAGAAGGTGCTTAAAACATCAATGTAGGCCTGTGTTGTGTTAGTGCCACGCAAAACAACAGGGGTGCAAGCCCCCTCCTTGAAAAACACGACCACACCACAACACCATCGCCTCCGAATTTTACTGTTGGCACTACACACGCTGGCAGATGACGTTCACATTGTGTACCGTCATTCCTCACTCAATACAAAGTTTTTCCATTGTTTAATCGCCCAATGTTTAGGCTCCTTACACCAGGCGAGGCGCCGTTTGGCATTTACCGGCGTGATGTGTGGCTTATGAACAGCCGCTCGACCATGAAATCCAAGTTTTTTCACCTCCCGTCTAACTCTCATAGTACTTGCAGTTTATCCCGATGCACTATGGAATTTCTGTGTGATTGTTTGGATAGATGTCTGCCTATTACACATTACGACCTTCTTTAAGGTGGTCTCTGTCAGTCAACAACCGAGGTCGGCCTGTACGCTTTTGTGCTCTACGTGTCCCTTCACGTTTCAACTTCACTATTACATCGGAAACAGTGTGTAAATCTCGCTTACAGACATACGACACAAGTGACACCCCATCACATGTCCACGTTCGAAGTCCGTGAACTCCGCGGAGCGCTCCATTCTACTCTCTCATTATGTCTAATGACTATGTTTTTGGGGTGTCCGGCTACTTTTGATCACATAGTGTATTCTCGGCGTGTAGCTACAACGCCTATTCACTACAACACCTATTCACTAACATCTCCTGACACCCAAGCATGAACTGTCGCTACCGGCAGAAAATCCGAGCGTAGCACTTTCTTCCCTCCGCCCTGAAAACCGCTGCCCTTTACTCTTCAATTGCTTGCCACCCTATTAGTGGGTGGTCGCACCCGGGCGAACTGACATCACAGTCCCGCATCGTGCGACTCCTAGATTGGCATGCTTGTGCGGATGTGAGAGGGCTTTACTTATAATTTAAAATAAAACACTCTGTCTATTACGTTTCTTGCCCCCCCCCCCCCCCCGGTAAAAGTGTTTTCGATGTCATAATTTCAGTTGAATGTCAAACAAAATTATTATCTGAGTATATTTGTGTTGGAGATGGCCTGGAGTTATTTTAAATCAACGGCAGAAAGTGATAGATAGTGTCTGAAGAAATATTGCAGCCAAACAGTTACTTATAGCCTTCTTTGTACCAAGACGTGTTTAGGGATTTTCACTCATTTCCAATTGCTCTTATAATTTTTTGTGGTCCTCAGTACTATTGCTTTTCGACTGTATTTTTGAACGGTGCAATTGCCCTGGACAAAATAACAGTTCGTTTAGACACCGCATTTGTCGAGCTGCATATTTACGCTAAATTAATAAGTAGGTGCTCTTTTCCTTTCTGTAGCACGTAGTTCTTTTTTAGCATTCATATGCAAAACGTACCCACTTTTAACTTCTTCGGTGCACTGATTCAGAGCAGTTCTCAGCATGTGTCCGACTTATGAGTTTGTTTGTATCGGAAATAATCTTAAAGTCACGATACATTTTACCTGTACGTTCATAAACTACTTTTGAGAACAGTCGCTTTTATAGAGTTCCCAGTACTGTCTTTAAAACTTGATACACTCGCGTCTATAACTGATACAATCAATGCATATGTTGCTTTAATGAGTAAATTGAGCAGAGTTGTTTGAGAGATAGACTTTTATCCACATGTATGATATAAAAGCTACTACAAGCTTATTAGCATTTAACAATAAATGTTACGTGACTTGTGGAATAGTGACTGGCTACCCATAGCGAGGCATGTACCAAGTTTTAAGATCGCCAATATTAAGTCTGTAAACATACCTGACTTCAGAAGTAGTGTATGAATGTATAAGAGAACTGTAATTAGACTCTGAGTGTATTTCCGATATAAATACACGCACAAGTAGGTCAGATGGGAAAAGGTATGCTCCCCGGTGTATCGATGAAGCTAAAAGTGACTGTGTTATGACTGTAAATGCTAAATAAAAGAGGTACAGAATAAGCTTATGTTCACCTAAATATTAATCTTCTTCTCTCTCAAGCATTAGACTAGTTCATCCGTTGCGACTTCTTGATACAACTATCTTCTCTTCGGTCTACCGATGTTCTTTCTTCCATTAGAGGTATACAGCAGCGGTGTTTTGGAATGCTTTCGTCGCCTATTCCTTCTGTATGTTCTGCCCTTTTTTCTGCATTCCTTCATCTTTTCCTACGTTCTTCCGGATGATCTCATTTTTAATCTGTCTCTTCTTGTTACTCTTTGGAATGTTCTCAGAAATCTCGTCTGGTTGGTGTCTAGCATGTGTTCCAGTGCTCATAGTCCAATTTTGACTTCCATACTGTCCACTGAGCACTGCCAATGTTATAAAATTTTGACATTGTGTGTTTTCGTACTTTACTTTTTATGGTGCCACATATCATATTAAGTATTCCAGTCGCTTTTTGTCTTTCAACTTCGCCGAGATATGATATGTCACAGGACAAGTATCTAAGGCGCTAGCTTGTTCAGTAGTTTTGTGTTATAATATGAATGCATGTCTCAAAAGTTACGAACTTTGAGATACCATGGACCTGGTTTTATACGTCGAATTGCTTACATTGTGTTGTTTTGCTATTTTATACAGTTCATAAAGCGCTATCTATGAGTTATCTGGGTTATCCGCAACCTAATCGTTATCAAACGTAAGACTTCTGATTAATTTTTTTCCTTTGAAGTTGTCCTGTATATTGAATTTTATAAATCGTTGCTTCCATTCGCTCACAACGTCTTCCACATATAAATAAAAAGGTATCAGTGAAATACGACTTCCTTTTCTGACCCCTTATAAATCTTCCCTTGGGCGATATTTGCAGATTTTAGCTTTAATTTATTTGTGTTCCTGTACATATATTTTGGATACGCCGATCAGATGTAGCGGTATTTCTCTTTTTCCGTAATATTTCGTAGTTTTTCTCTGATGTCATTATCAAAAGCTTTACTGTAGTCTATAAGACTATTTATCTCTTTAAACTGTATTTACTCCTCTTTTCTACTACTTTTTTAGTGACAAAATGTTATCTGAGCCTGTCCTTCCTTGTCAAACACTTGTTTCTTCTTCGAGTAATATACTGTCTACAATGTTTCTCCTTCTTTTTGCTATTATCTCGCACTTATTTTTTACACCATATTTAAGACATATATACCTCTATAACTTCCACAATCCTAACTGTTAATTAAACATAAAGACACAACTCGACAAATGTGGTATCTAAAGGAATTGTTATTTTGTCCAAGGTAGTTGCAGCGTTTAAAATATAGTCGACGAAAAAGTGATACTGATGAACAATCAAATGTTTTAAGGCAATTGAAGATAGTTGAAAACCCGAAACGAAACTTGGCAGAAATAAAACTGTATAAAAAGTGGCTGGTTGCTGTGTTTTTCAAGTAATTTAATCTACAGTCACGAAACTGAATCTGCACATCAAGGGTAACTGAATTTCAACAATTGATATTTTTAGAAAAAACAGATAAACGTCTGTAGACGCTGCCAAAACGTTGGTGAAATACGTTTGAGTAAATACAAATACATAACTGTTTTTCATCGGAAGATGGATCCTGTTAATGACAGTTTATGGAAGTGCTGACAAAGAGCTTAAAAATACCAGACAATTTTCATGCATGATGTGTGTAAGTGATAAACAAATTGAGTTGCAGCGAAGAGTGCTAAGATTATCACTTACTACTGTTGAGTTATTAACCATTTAATATTTTCCCAAAAACATTTAGCAATTTAGGTGCCTTAATTTTATTATTTTCTTACTTGCATTAAGCTTCAGCATGTGCGATTTGCAATCAGTGTCAAATGAGCAGCAAAAGGATCTTTTTGTTATACAACAAACCAACAATATTTTAGATTTCTCAGGGATGAATTGTGTGAAGTGGGTCGTACGTCTTTGTGGCAAGCGTTACTTTCCGGCTGCATACGTAAGGAACTGAAAAATTTTAGCACTTTTCGCGCTGGTTGGTTTTCTGAATTTTCTAAATGTCGTCTCCCGAGAAATACGACATTTTGGTCCGAGCGTCTCAGTTGAGATTGTTCAGAACTTCCGTCAGCAATTTTTCGCCAACGCTTCTTTCCTATGCGCTTACTATTTTATGTTAGTCCAGCCCAATACGAAACCCACAAACCTAAGAAATTTTCCAGAAGGACCGCAAAAGTGTTTTCGCAAGCGCTTTCGTAGAAGTCCACCAGTAAATTTTCTTTGTCTACAAATGGACTTACAAGATCGTTACTATACATTCTTAAAGTTCTCCGTTGCATTTGCGTATTTTCTAACCTCCACAGATTAAATTTATTACTTGTCGATTATTTGCGAGCAATGTTTGCTATTATCTTTAAACCAAAGGTTCGTCTTTAGCTGACGCGCCTGCTACGACAGTTTCTGAATTGAAGTTTTTCAGACTTATCGGCAACGTCAGTAGGAGTGATAGCGCGCTGACGTTTAGGCACGCTTTAAAAGTTTCGAACAAGAACAAAAACTGGACTACGGAGCAAAGGAAAAAGTCATTTGGTCTAATGAGTCTAGTGCGACATCTGGCACAGTTTAAGCCTCAAGCGTGATGATGTGTGTGCGTGTGCGAATTCCTAAGAGACCAAACTGCGCCTCTAACCGCGCGGCCACTCTGCGCGGCTCGCCGATGATTTGGCCAGTCTTATCGTGGTATTCCATGGGCCCTATGGGTAATCTGCAAGGTCGCATTTATTGCCAAGGATTATGTGACCATTTCGGCTGATCACGCCCATCCCATGATACAATTTTTGCTCCCCATTGTTGATGCTGTTTTCGAAGAGGTCACTGCCCATGTTTACACAGCTAATATTTTCCACGGATGGTTTTGCCAGCACCGTGATGAATTATCGCATCTTCCTCAGCCTCCACAGACGCCGTATTTCAATATTACTGAGCCTTTTTGGTCTACTTTGGAGAGAAGGGCGCATGGTCGCTGTCCACCTCCATCATTGTTATCTGAACTTGTCACTGTTTTACAGGAAGAATAAAATTCTCTTGAAAACCATACAGGGGCTGTGTTTATCCATTCCGAATCGACTGTAAGCTGCTTTGAATGCCTACGGCTTTCCTATACGGTATTAGACATGGTAATGTATTGTGTCTGCAGTGCTCCCATGGTTTGTCCACCCCCTACATATCACAAATAAACAAAAACGATTTTACTAGCAGTAGCTTCAAGTAATAAACTATTTCTGGTTTCGTCTGCCCTCCAAATTCTTGGCCCAAACATCTTCTCTTAAAGTCCAGTCTTCCTTTATCCATATTTCCGACTGTAGTTCAACGTTGTATTTGAAATTTTGGTCCCCTTCCTTTTTATTTAAAATTCCTGCCATTTTACTACATTTCTCTTTTACGTTATTTGTATTATATTGTTTTATAATTCTCGATTTCAAAAAAATGGTTCAAATGGCTCTGAGCACTATGGGACTCAACTGCTGAGGTCATTAGTCCCCTAGAACTTAGAACTAGTTAAACCTAACTAACCTAAGGACATCACAAACATCCATGCCCGAGGCAGGATTCGAACCTGCGACCGTAGCGGTCTTGCGGTTCCAGACTGCAGCGCCTTTAACCGCACGGCCACTTCAGCCGGCTTTCCCGATTTCGCTTCCTCTCAAGTAGTGTGTTCGTATAATATATCAAATAATTTCTTTGACGTTTTCTATGGTGTGGCAGCTTAGTCCACTGTGACTCATTTTCTTTGAATATAGTGACGTCATCCTAAACCGGATGCCGAACTGCAGCTATCTGAGCGTGCCGGCCAAGGATCTTCCGACTTCGTTTCTTGCCAAGTTACAACATGGGGGCCACTAACTGTTTCTAGAACGCAAAGAGAATATTTCTGATTCTAAACCCACATGAATCTATTACATGGATGTTCCAGATTTCTGCAGAAGAAAAAAACAACCTGTGTCAAAACTATTACAAAACGCGGGGACATTTCTGGTGTATCATTTTTAAAACTTAGTGTGACCTATATGTTTACAAGTTGCTTAGAAAATTTCCTTATTTTACTTATGCTTGATTCATACATTTCTTTGTCGTGGAAAACAATTCCAAGAGATACAGTAAAAGTCGATAAATTATGTACCATACTAGCCAAACCATTAAGTAAGCGTAAGTCGTAAATCCAGGTGTCGTAAATAGTGCAGAAATCTCTTTAACAATGTTGACGTTAACAATCACGAATGAACTAAGCAAGTGCCCTTTAAGTATAAACTCATGATGGAGTTATTATCTCTTACATTACTATGCACTACTGTGACTCCTCTTCGTAATATTTAACTGTGCAACACACATTACTCTTCAAGGTAATTTTAGGCGCATTTTTAAACAGATCTATTTCAGTAATCTTTCCAGTTTCCTTCGGAATTTATTATACAATTTTGTTCCCTAATACAAAATGCTTTTTTGAGCTTTTCATTTGTTTTTCGTAAGTAAATGTAATTGAAAATGATCTTTTTCCATGATTATTTATGGAACTATTAGCGCATTATTTAGTAATAATTTTCCTGATGTACTCCACAGATTAGTTGATGTATTAACCTGGTGCAGTAAGGGTGCCCAATATTCTAAAGAGCTCTTTAGATTGGGCCAGACAACCATTTCCAGTCATTATTCTTATGGCCTTTTTCTGTAGTTTAAAAACCGTGTCAATGTTTTGCACCTTCGATCCCCAGAAAATACTCCAATAGCTAAGAATTGAGTATGTGTGACATAAATGTCACCATGAGACATTAGTTGTAACAAACTCATGCATAAGTCCTAAACACATAATATGCTGATGACGTTCTCTTTGATAGTATCTTTGTATGTTCACTCCTTGTTAGCTGATAATCAATGTCCATCCCTAAAAACTCCGTGTTGCTACAGCATCTGTCTGAGTCATATATAATTGCTTCAGTTTGTTTAGCATATCCACTTACAATTTTTCTCTTGCATAAAAACATTATACTGAAAGTTTTCTAGCCTTATACTTATCAAAATCTTTCAAAATATAATCTGTCTCTTTCGATTTCGAAGTATCGCTTTTAATGGTTGTAGTGGTAGTCAACATTCGTTCTTAAGAATGTGTTCACCTAAGGTATATCTTTATTAATACGAGTTTTAAAAAATTAATTTCACTACCAGCTACTGATAAAGTATCGGGAGATATTTCAATAAAATTACTTTCTTTAATACAACGTAATAAGCTTTGTGGATAACGTCCAGCATAAATAAAGGACATCTAAGCTTCATCATTTAGTTACGTTCCCAAACACCCAAACTCAGTCTCAAACGCCACGTATGCGTCCATTTTTGTTTTCCACAATTCCACATTTACAAGCCTCTTCATCTCGGAAATTACATGTATTTGAACCTGCATACAGCACTCAAGTATTGGTCTGCCTCTAATTTAACCCATTTCCCGATCCTCATTTATCAAACTGGACAGTCTTTGATGCCTCAGGTTGTGTCCTATCAACAGATCTCTTCTTTATACAATTTATGCCATAACGTTCTTTTTTCTCAATTCGACTGAGTACCTCCTCGTCCGATCTATCCATCTACAATATTCCCCAATGGCAACAAATTTCAAAATCTTCTGTTACCTTCGTGACTGAACTATTAACCGACAACGTTTCGTGTGCGTACGAGGCTACACTCCAGGCAGATAACTTCAGAAAAGTTTTCCTAACATTTAAATTGCTTTTCTTGGTATTGCCAGTCTGAATTTTATATCCTTTCTACAGTACTACGGCCATCATCACTTTTTTGCTGATCAAATAACAAAACTCAGCTATTACTATTTTAGTCTCGTTTCCACATCTAACTTCCTTAGTATTGTCTGATTTAAATCCACTACCCTCCATTACCATTGTTTCCAATTTCTCAATGTTCATTCTATAGCCTAGTTTCAGACACTACCAAGTCTGTTCAGCTGATCGTCTAAACATTTTGGCGTTTCTGAAAGTAATCGGTAAACTTCAAAGTTTATAACTCTTCACCCTGAACTTCAATAGCCTTCCCAAATATTTCCTTTACTCCTGGCTCAATGTACAGACTGAATAACATCGGGGCTGGGCTGCAAATTTATATCACTCCCTACTCAAAGTACTGCTTTCCTTTCATGGCCATCAACATCTACACCTATTGTAATATTCATACATGTACGATTGTTTATCACATTTATTTCGTTCCCTGTGTATACCAAAAATTTATTTAATACCATTTATGTAACATTTTAAAACAAGCTCTCTTTTTTTGTTTATTTTATTTGTCATCGGTACTCACTGAACGTAAGTTGCATGCAATGAGACGATTATACTTCGTAAAATTTCTGATAACACATCAATAAACATATTGTAACATCTCTGAGAGAGAAACTGTTTAGCATTGTTATATGTGTCATATCGACATCTCAGTATACAGTCTCCCACGCAGCAAAAACTTCCTATGCTTCTGTGTGTGGTTCTGTACACTTTGCACATATACATGAAAAATGCTTAATGTATTTTGCACTATTTCGTAAACGCAAGTAGTCAACATTACAAGATAGTGGCGCAAGATTTTTGACGTAAGTAACCTAAAATTCAAACAGTTCTACCTTAAAGATATGTTTACATTGTGTTCATTCGTTATTAGATACAATTACAGTTAAAAAGCTCGTTTTCCACGTCGTTTTTTACTGTAGGACACCAGCATCTCAAGGAAATTTCACCACATCGGAGTGTGAAGAACCGAAAACTATTGTGAACTACAATAAAACATATATCTAAACGTGAGCAGCCGCCTGGAGATGAATCTGCCGGTCGATTAGGGTAACGGCGCTATTTGTGTAAATAAATAGTATTATTAAATCTGGAATATTGCTGTTTTCTTCTTTGCATGATTAATCTGTATTTTGCAGCAGCTACTATCTCAGGATGTTAGTTTTCGACATAATAGCATCAAACTAAAAGGTTCTCAGCAGATGATGCGTTAACTCATTTTGCACTAGGCACGTATTTGGGAGGTGCGATGTTCAGATGGCCAGCTAGCCATTCTGGTTGACGTTTTCCTTCATTTTTGGAAATCTCCCCGGGAAAAAGCTGGTGTGCTGCCTCTGAATACCTCACGACAAATTTACTTTCGCATCCTTGTTCAGCTGAATTTCTGTAATCGATTATAAACATAGTAGATTTTGTGGTAAAAAATAATGCTATTTCGGTGCTATGCATTACAATGAAAATTTATAATTTTGTAGCCAGAAAATCCTAATGTTGTACGACTCTCACGACAATATACAGGAATATGGCATTCCATATCGCCATGCACCCTACTTACGGTTGTCCATTCATGAATTTGCACTACGAGGTAATCAAAATGAACAGTGTTAACGTCCCAGAATTTCATATGTGTGTGAAGTCTTATGGGACTTAACTGCTAAGGTCATCAGTCCCTAAGCTTACACACTACTTAACCTAAATTATCCTAAGGATAAACACACACACCCATTCCCGAGGGAGGACTCGAACCTCCACCGGGATCAGCCACACAGTCCATGACTGCAGCGCCCTAGACCGCTCGGCTAATCCTGCGCGGCAATTTCATATGTCTCGTCCTGTAAATTAAAGATAAACCTGTATATGGAGATATGCTAATTCAAGACCGTCTCTGGGTGAAAAATGTGTCGACTATGTTTATAATGTGTAAGTAGTAATTTGATTCTTTTTGTATCTGTTTGACTATATATCGTCCAAGATACTCGTGAGTTTTAGAGGACTCTGGTGCTCCAAATGAATTTCACCAGCGATGCCGATAAATTGGTCGCTCACATTTGTGGCGAATGCCATGCGTCAGGAAATCACAATACTTCAACGACTTTTGCTATCGATAACTGTATAGCAAACAGAAGAAAGTACAGCGAATTGAAATAATGATGCTGTTGCTGTGTGATACGTTGCTTTAAAATTTGAGACCTGATCGTGCGCTGCTACAAGAAAAAAGTATGATATATTGAAAGTTGTGCATTTGAGTCTTTGGTTCATATAACAAACTGGATATTTCCCTAGTTGAACAATGGAAAGCTAATAAATTGGAGTACAATCATTGATTGATTATTTGCAAACCGTATTATGAGCAATGGATAATATTGAACACTAATCAATTGATACTTTTCTACGTGTTAAGAAAGAAATACGAAACAAACATTTAATACTTCCAGAGGGAAAACAACAAAAACAGTCGATATCCGTTGCGCAATTAAACCAATTTCCCTACAGAAATAATGACAACAGTTAGCACGACATTGGTATAACGTAACAAAAAAGAATAGCCTTACAGTTTGAACACCGCATTGCTTTATTAGGCATGGTCCTATCGGAAATGGTATGCTTTGTTTTCCTCAAACCTTCGAACTGTCTTACCCAGCCAGTTTTATGAATCACTGCAAATGTGAAAGACGCGTTTAATTAAAAAAAAAAGAAAACTACTGAGAATTCAATGTCGAGTAGTGGGATATGGGCGGCAGCGGCGCAATTATGATATCAAATTGATATGCAAATTAATTAAATTGATCAATTAATTACTCCCACCCCCAGACGACGTCATGTGTTTTCCTTAGCAGGCACGTGGGATCCGACCCTCCCCTTCCCACTCCCCCACCTATCCTAATGGCGGGAATTCCGAATTTTGGCGGGAATTTCGAATTTTGGCAGGAATTTCAGAAATGGCCCCCAAGGCTGTGCTCCACCCCATTCCCCCCCCTTCCCCCCCCCCCCCCCCCCCCCGACCATCAGAGAAGAGCAGCGTATTTACAAGATCACACTCATCAGCATATTTCGAAAAATGTAGTGGCCCAATTACAGTATACTTGTCCTGCTCATCTGGTATGCTTTTCTGCTTCTTCAGACCATAAACGGGAAACAATATTTTGGGATATTTTGCTTCAAATTTTGATAAGTCCTGAATCTTTATCGGGAACTCAATACTGTCAAATGTTAAGGCCTATCCGTACTTAGAAGTGTGCTGCAAATCTTTTGTGTAATTTATTTCGCAAGTCAGGATTGGCAGTACAAAAGAAGTTTTATCCTTTTCATTATACACGTTAACACATGCCTTCCTATCAGTTATATCTTAAGCGAGTTTGCTATAACTGGACTCTCCATTTATTGGATCACAGACATGAATATGGATGTCGAGGTGTGGTATTTGATTGAGTGCTTTAGTTGTCCCTCTTACTTCCAAATTGGAAAACCGGGCCAGTATAGCAACCAAGGTGGATTCACGATACCACTCGGCAATTGAGGTACTCTGAGATATGACGCCGCTATCACCCCAGGTGTAGTGCAAACTTTTCTCGTCACAAGGGCGACTCCCCATCGCACAACCCTCGGATTTAGCGGTAAGATGGCCCAGTGGAGAGCACGTCAAAAACTGAACACAGGTCGAGCATGAAAACAGGAAGATAATATGTTTAATTGTGAAAAAAATAAATAAAACCAGTGAACTGTCGCAGAACAAGATCTGCAACAAAGAGTAGGCTGAAACAGCGGCGGCGGCGTGGGTAAATGGTAATGGTGCTGGACTACTAAATGGACGAGCTGTGGTCGAACTGTCCATCTGGTCATTGGAATGTTTGTTCTCTTTCTATGGTTTTGGCAGTTTTCATAATATACATTGGTTATAGAATATGAGTGATGTAGTAAGAATACGTTACTGTCGCAAGTAAACGCGATGAATAGTGAGAGCAGGTGAGATACCACATAGACGTCTCACAGAAACAAAAACAACAAATAAAAAAATGGCTCTGAGCACTATGGGACTTAACTGCTGAGGTCATCATCCCCTAGAACTTAGAACCACTTAAACCTAACTAACCTTAAGGACATCACACACATCCATGCCCGAGGCACGATTCGAACCTGCGACCGTAGCGGTCGCACAGTTCCACACTGTAGCGCCTAGAACCGCTCGGCCACTCCGGCCGGCAAAACAACAAATAAACGAGTGTGAACTACGTTACAACAAGGGAATCAAGAGTCAAGAAGCCGGCTGGTGTGGCCGAGCGGTTCTAGGCCTTTGTAATCTGGAACGGCGCGACTGCTAGGGTCGCAAGTTCGAATCCTGCTTCGGGCATGAATGTGTGTGATGTCCTTAGGTTAGTTAGGTTTAAGTAGTTCTAAGTTCTAGGGGACTGATGACCTCAGATGTTAAGTCCCATAGTGCTCAGAGCCATGTGAACTATTTTTTGAAGAGTCAAGGATTCCAGAATGGAACGCATCTTCAAAAACGTTAAAACTATATGTTTTCACAGAGCACAGAGAAACTGTGTGATTGTGAAACTGTTGTGTTCATTTGTTGCAAACTATTATTTTTTCAGCATTTCCTTGGGAGTGATCACATTCACATTCATATGAACACCTATATTGGGCAAGGAGGCATATCTCACTCACTTACCAGCCACGCAAATTAGGTGCACCGATAAGATATTCCAATCACGTGAAACACATATTGACACTAATGCCGTGTATGACACACCAGACGTGTTTTCCTGAGGAGCATTTAGTTCACTTGTCGCCTTGACATCAAACGTTTGCGGTTCCATTCGAAAGCCACTTCCTTTAGGCTCCTAATAGAGCAGTTATGCAGAATCAACTGTCGTTTTACGTCCCTACTTTACACCTCGCTGTCGCAAACGGACGTTGCACCATGACGTATACACAAATTTGAATAAAGAGAACAGCGAAGAAGATAAGAAAAAAATTAGCGGGAGGGAGGTTTGAACTCGGCTCGCACCCCTTGGCAGTCCAACTCCGTAACCACCGACGCCACATCTCTCAAAATATCCTCTATATTGGACTTCTTGTTCTTGGACCATTCACTGTTTACAAATGCTGAGTACTGCGTTACATTTAATGGCATTATATCTCGGATTATCTAGGGCTTTGAGGAGCTCTGCCTCCAGCACCGGGAGGCATGCTTCTAGAAACCTGACTGGGTCGCCACAACGCCATCCGGATTCTCAATTGTGGTCAACGAGATACACCCTGAAAGGCCCTAGCAACCGCCGAATGTTGTAAAGGGGTCATGACGCAGCTAATCTCATGTCCTTCACTATGAGGATGGGAGACACCACTACGCTAGACACAGGTTCACTATCGTTAACACTACAGCTAGGAGACAACTGCATCCACCCCACGGATGACAGCAATGGGGAAAGACGCCTTCTGGGGTAAGTGTTATGCGTCGAGGCACACATACCTTTCACTGCCGGCGAGGGCGAATAGTGAGAGCCGGAGTAGGAGGAGGTGGCGGCGGTAGGCTCCTGTGGGGGCACCCAGGGTGTCAAGTGGGTGTTCGCTGATGCTGCTGCAGGCTGGGGTGGGAGATTGCTGCTCTGACTGATCCACCTACAGATGCTGGAGGGCATGCGATGGTGTGGGGCCGGCACTGCAGCGGCCACTGCTGCTTTCGTTGCCTCTCGTGTGGCCACAAGTTGTGCTTTGCACGATGGTGCACGCCGCTCGGATGCGTATCTGATGGCTGCCACCACTCTAGGTGCCCGTGCCACAGGAAGCTGTTGTTCAAAAATGGTTCAAATGGCTCTGAGCACTATGGGACTTAACATCTGTGGTCATCAGTCCCATAGAACTTAGAACTACTTAAACCTAACTAACCTAAGGACATCACACAACACCCAGTCATCACGAGGCAGAGAAAATCCCTGACCCCCGTCGTGAATCGAACCCGGGAACCCGGGCGCGGGAAGCGAGAACGCTACCGAACGACCACGAGTTGCGGACGAAGCTGTTGTGGTGGCTTGTTAGTGGCCCTCTGTAACATACGAGTAATGGAAAAAGCTTAACTACAGTGCTTCTAAATACACTACTGGCCATTAAAATTGCTACACCACGAAGATGACGTGCTACAGACGCGAAATTTAACCGACAGGAAGAAGATGCTGTGATATGCAAATGATTTGCTTTCCAGAGCATTCACACAAGGTTGGCGCCGTGGAGACACCTACAATGTGCTGACATGAGGAAAGTTTCCAACCGATTTCTCATACACAAACAGCAGTTGACCGGCGTTGCCTGGTGAAACGTTGTTTTGATGCCTCGTGTAAGGAGGAGAAATGCGTACCATCACGTTTCCGACTTTGATAAAGGTCGGATTGTAGCCTATCGCGATTGTGGTTTATAGTATCGCGACATTGCTGCTCGCGTTGGTCGACATCCAGTGACTGTTAGCAGAATATAGAATCGGTGGGTTCAGGAGGGTAAATGACAGGCATCTTTCTGCATGGCTGTAACGGATCGTGCAGCCACATCTCGATCCCTGAGTCAACAGATGGGGACGTTTGCAAGATAACAACCATCTCCACGAACAGTTCGACGACGTTTACAGCAGCATGGACTATCAGCTCGGAGACCATGGCTGCGGTTACCCTTGACACTGCATCACAGACAGGAGCGCCTGCGATGGTGTACTCAACGACGAACCTGGGTGCACGAATGGCAAAACGTCATTTTTTCGGATGAATCCAGGTTCTGTTTACAGCACCATGATAGTCGCATCCGTGTGTGGCGACATCGCGGTGAACGCACATTGGAAGCGTGTATTCGTCATCGTCATACTGCCGTATCACCCGGCGTGATGGTATGGGGTGCCATTGGTTACACGTCTCGATCACCTCTTGTTCGCATTGACGGCGCTTTGAAAAATTGACGTTACATTTCAGATGTGGCTCTACCGTTCATTCGATCCCCGCGAAACCCTACATTTCAGCAGGATAATGCACGACCGCATGTTGCAGGACCTGTACGGGCCTTTCTGGATACAGAAGATGTTCGAGTGATGCCCTGGACAGCACATTCTCCAGATCTCTCACCAATTGAAAACGTCTGGTCAATGGTGGCCGAGCAACTGGCTCGTCACAATACGCCAGTCACTACTCTTGATGTACCGTGGTATCGTGTTGAAGCTGCATGGGCAGTTGTACCTATACACGCCATCCAAGCTGTGTTTGACTCAATGCCCAGGCGTATCAAGGCCGTTTTTACGGCCAGAGGTGGTTGTTCTGGGTACTGATTTATCAGGATCTATGCACCCAAATTGCGTGAAAATGTAATCACATATCCAATGAATACCTATTTATCATCTGCTTTTCTTCTTGGTGTAGTAATTTTAATAGCCAGTAGTGTATTTACTATAAACAAATACCAACAATAGATTACATCAAAATTAAGGAATAATAATTATATGCTGTAATGACGACAGTTGAATTATAATCTCCTTTTACACTCTGGGTCCCAGGATTGAGTGGTTCTGTCGATCTTTCTACTAGTTCTCCCACCGAGTCAAATCTTTTCTCCTATTCGTCTAAATAGGCGAAACAATGCCGCTTTTCAGCAACCACCATCTCATGCACCACCTCCAGTATTTCACCTTCGCCGGAATTGTTGTTGTGGAGCCGCTGATTAACCTCACAAAAGTCATCTACAAGATACTGATTATAAGAAACAACGACAATAAAATCGGTACTGAATTTGCATACAGCGAGATATTTATGATACATAACTACAAAGAAATAAAAATAAAAAGTTCATACCAGATGGAAGTGATGACTTCTGTTTCATCATTCTTGATTCACACCCCTGCTAAATTCTTGTCCTCCTATTGCTCCATACCAACATCTACAACAATGAAGAATATATGCCTCAGACAACAGTATATGATGAAAAAAAAGGAAAATATCTAGTAGCAATATACACTGCAGCGACAGAGTAACTGGTATAGGCATGTGTGTTCAAATACAGATAAATGTAAACAGGCAGAATACGGCGCTACGGTTGGCAGCGCCAATATAAGACAACATGCGTCTGTCGCGTTTGTTACATCGGTTACTGCTGCTACAATGACAGGTTATCAACATTTAAATGAGTTTGAACGTTGTGTTACAGTCGGCGAACGAGTGCTGGGACACAGTGTCTCCGAGGGAGTGATTAAGTGAGGATTTTCCCGTATGACTATTTCAAAGCTGTACCGTGAATATCAGGAATTCGGTAAAACATCAAATCTCAGACATCGCTGCGGTCGGAAAAAGATCCTGCAAGAACGGGACCAACGACGACTGAAGAGAATCGTTCAACGTGACAGAAGTGCAACCCTTCCGCAAACTGGTGCACATCCCAATGCTGGGCAATCAACAAGTGTCGGCGTGCTAACCATTCAACGAAACATCATCGATGTATGCTTTTGGAGCTGAAGACCCACTCGTGTACCCTTGATGTTGTACGAATCAAAGCTTTAAGCCTCGCCTGGGCCCGTCAACACTGACATTGCGCTATTGATGACTGGAAACACGTTGCCTGATCGGGCGAGTCTAGTTTCAAGCTGTATCGAGCGGATGCACGTGTACGAGAATTGAGACAACCTCAGAAATCCGCCGACCCTGCGTGTCAGCAGGGGACATGTCAAGCTGGTGGAGGCTCTGCAATGGTGTGGGGTGTGTGCAGATGGAGTGATATGGGACCCCTGACACGTCTAGATACGATTCTGACGGGTGACAGTACGTAAGAATCCTGTCTGATCACCTGCATCCATTCATGTCCCTTGTGCATTCCGACGGACTTGGGCAATTCCAGCAGGACAGTGCAACACCCCTCACATACAGAATTGCTACAGAGAGGCACCAGAAACACTCTTCTGAGTTTAAATACTTCCGCTGACCACCAAACTCCCCAGACATGTACATTATTGAGCATATCTGGGATGCCTTGCAACGTGGTATTCAGAAGATGTCGTCACCTCCTCGAACTCTTACGGATTTATGAACAGCCCTGCAGGATTCATGGTGTCGGTTCCCACCAGCACTACTTCAGACAGAAGTAGAGTTCGTGCCACGTCATGTTGCAGCACTTCTGCGGGCTCGGAGGGGTCGTACAAGAGGCAGATATACCAGTTTCTTTGGCGCTTCAGTATATAACAAAATAATAAAAAACTGTACAAAAATGAATAGAGCACAAAACTCCATAGCGAATTACGTACAAAACACAGGGCCCAGACCCAAAATCAATTCATCACAGATAACTAAAAAACACACAGTCAACTCAGGTGGCATCTGCCGAACCCCAGGAAAATATTTATGTGTGTTCCTTTGCTGGTTAGGTGGCGACTGCATTGGAGATGGATGTAATCACAATGTGCTATACATAAATAGCATTTTCGGGTAACCAACGCCAGTAGTTTCTGACATGTCTTTAGTTTTTCCCTAAAACATTCTGGTCTCTCCATCAAGATTTCATTTCCATATTAGAGTTCATTTTCTTCTTCTCTCCACAATCATATTAATCATGGAAAACACACAGGAATAGAACGTACTAGCATTACATGGAATGGACTTCTACATAAAATGTTAAAGATGCTCTTTTGGTTACGTTTGGTTAGAATGTGCAGTAAGTTGTAATTCTTTGCTTCATGGTCAGCGTTTTTTGTTCTCAAGGAATGAATGTAATGTTAATGTGTGACTCACTTCAGTGCCTATGTTGACATGCGACTAACCTCATCTCTTTATCACCATCAAGTTGTGTCGGTTAGACCGTCAGTGAGAGCAGCACCGCTAGCTCCTGGTGCTAATAAGGCGAGTACACCATTCGCTTGTTACATATTTTTACAAGCTTCAAACAGGAGCAACTGCAGTAATGGATAGTAACTGTGCATGTTCTGTACAGATGCAAGCTGAGTTGGCGACACTTTGCTCACAGCTCCAGGCTGCTTTGGCTCCCGTCACACAGCTTGAGGCTGCTGCCAAGAGGTGTCACTGTGGGGGATCGAACAAGGGATGCGAGGAACGTTGAGCACGTCCCACGTGTCCTCTGATCAGTCCACTGCTGTGGACGCCCCGGTTACTGCCTGCGCTGAGGTTGACCCCTCACCTGTGGTTGAGTGGGAGATCATTCCAAAGTCTGGCAGGCAGCTAAAAACTTTCCAAGGGGCTGATCGTAGGGCCTCCCTGGTTCGTTTGACGAACAGGTTTCGGGCGTCATCTGTGGTTGACGATGTCTCTGAGCTGGATACAGTCGTCCAACCTGTTCCAGAGGAAGCCTCTCGGCCCGCAAGGTCTGGGCATTCACAGAGGGTGGGTTTGCTGGTACTTGGGAGCTCCAACGTTAGGCGCATAATGGGGCCCCTTAGAAACATGGCTGCCAAGGAGGGGAAGGAAGCCAGTGTGCACTCCGTGTACATTCTGGGGGGGAGTCATTCCGGATGTGGAAATGGTGCTTCCGCATGCTGTGAAGAGTACAGGGTGTAGCCAATTGCAGGTGGTGGCTCATGTCGGTACCAATGACATGTGTCGCTTTGGATCGGAGCAGATTCTGTCTGGTTTCAGGCGACTAACGGAAATGGTAAAGACTGCCAGCCTTGCTTCCGAAATTAAGGGGAGGGTCACCCCCTGCAGCATCGTCGACAGAACCGACTGTGGTCCTTTGGTGCAGAGCCGAGTGGAGGGTCTGAATCAGACTCAGGCGGTACTGTGGCCGTGTAGGCTGCAGATTCCTTGACTTCCGCCGGCCGGGTTGGCTGTGCGGTTCTAGGCGCTACAGTCTGGCGCCGTGTGACCGGTACGGTCGCATGTTCGAATCCTGCCTCGGGCATGGATGTGTGTGATGTCCTTAGGTTAGTTAAGTTTAAGTAGTTCTAAGTTCTAGGGGCCTACCCCCATGAACCATGGATCTTGCTGTTGGTGGGGAGGCTTGCGTGCCTCAGCGATACAGATGGCCGTACCGTAGGTGCAACCACAATGGAGGGGTATCTGTTGAGAGGCCAGACAAACGTGTGGTTCCAGAAGAGGGGCAGCAGCCTTTTCAGTAGTTGCAGGGGCAACAGCCTGGATGATTGACTGATCTGGCCTTGTAACACTAACCAAAACGGCCTTGCTGTGCTGGTACTGCGAACGGCTGAAAGCAAGGGGAAACTACAGCCGTAATTTTTCCCGAGGACATGCAGCTTTACTGTATGGTTAAATTATGATGGCGTCCTCTTGGGTAAAATATTCCGGAGGTAAAATGGTCCCCCATTCGGATCTCCGGGCGGGGACTACTCAGGAGGACGTCGTTATCAGGAGAAAGAAAATTGGCGTTCTACGGATCGGAGCGTGGAATGTCAGATCCCTTAATCGGGCAGGTAGGTTAGAAAATTTAAAAAGGGAAATGGATAGGTTAAAGTTAGATTTAGTGGGAGTTAGTGAAGTACGGTGGCAGGAGGAACAAGACTTCTGGTCAGGTGAATACAGGGTAATAAATACAAAATCAAATAGGGGTAATGCAGGAGTAGGTTTTATAATGAATAAAAAATAGGAGTGCGGGTAAGCTACTACAAACAGCATAGTGAACGCATTATTGTGGCCAAGATAGACACGAAGCCCATGCCTACTACAGTAGTACAAGTTTATATGCCAACTGGCTCTGCAGATGACGTAGAAATTGATGAAATGTATGATGAGATAAAAGAAATTATTCAGGTTGTGAAGGGAGACGAAATTTTAATAGTCATCGGTGACTGCAATTCGAGAGTAGGAAAAGGGAGAGAAGGAAACATAGTGGATGAATATGGATTGGGGGACAGAAATCAAAGAGGAAGCAGTCCGGTAGAATTTTGCACAGAGCATAACTTAATCACAGCTAACACTTGGTTCAAGAATCATAAAAGAAGGTTGTATATATGGAAGAATTCTGGAGATACTAGAAGGTATCAGATAGATTATATAGTGGTAAGACAGAGATTTAGGAACCAAGTTTTAAATTGTAAGACATTTCCAAGGGCAGATGTGGACTCTTACCACAATCTATTGGTTATGAACTGTAGATTAAAACTGAAGAAACTGCAAAAAGGTGGGAATTTAAGGAGATGGGACCTGGATAAACTGACTAAACTAGAGGTTGTACAGAGTTTCAGGGACACCATAAGGCAACAATTGACAGGAATGGGGGAAAGAAATACAGTAGAAGAAGAATGGGTAGGTCTGAGGGATGAAGTAGAGGCAGAGGATCAAGTTGGTAAAAAAACAAGGGCTAGTAGAAATCCTTGGGTAACAGAAGAAATATTGAATTTAATTGATCAAAGGAGAAAATATAAAAACGCAGTAAATGAAGCAGCCAAAAAGTAATACAAACATCTCAAAAATGAGATTGACAGAAAGTGCAAAATGGCTAAGCAGGGATGGCTAGAGAACAAATGTAAGGATGTAGAGGCTTATCTCACTAGAGGTAAGATAGATACTGCCTACAGGAAAATTAAAGAGACCTTTGGAGAAAAGAGAGCCACTTGTATGAATATCAAGAGCTCAGATGGAAACCCAGTTCTAAGCAAAGAAGGGAAAGCAGAAAGGTGGAAGGAGTATGTAGAGGGTCTGTACAAGGGCGATGTACTTGAGGACAATATTACGGAAATTAAAGAGAATGTAGATGAAGATGAAATGGGAGATACGATACTGCGTGAAGAGATTGACAGAGCACTGAAAGACCTGAGTCGAAACAAGGCCCCGGGAGTAGACAACATTCCATTGGAACTACTGACGGCCTTGGGAGAGCCAGTCCTGACAAAAGTCTACCATCTTTTGAGCAAGATGTGTGAGACAGGTGAAATACCCTCAGACTTCAAGAAGAATATAATAATTCCAATCCCAAAGAAAGCAGGTGTTGTCAGATGTGAAAATCACCGAACTATCAGTTCAATAAGTCACTGCTGCAAAATACTAACACGAATTCTTTACAGATGAATGGAAAAACTGGTAGAAGCCGACCTCGGGGAAGATCAGTTTGGATTCCGCAGAAAGGTTGGAACACGTGAGGCAATACTGACCCTACGACTTATCTTAGAAGAAAGATTAAGGAAAGGCAAACCTACGTTTCTAGCTTCTGTAGACTTAGAGAACGCTTTTGACAGTGTTCACTGGAAAACTCTCTTTCAAATTCTAAAGATGGCAGGGGTAAAATACAGGGAGCGAAAGGCTATTTACAATTTGTGCAGAAACCAGATGGCAGTTATAAGAGTAGAGGGGCATGAAAGGGAAGCAGCGGTAGGGAAGGGAGTGAGACAGGGTTGTAGCCTGTCCCCGATGTTATTCAATCTGTATATTGAGCAAGCAGTAAAGGAAACAAAAGAAAAATTCGGAGTAGGTATTAAAATCTATGGAGAAGAAATAAAAACTTTGAGGTTCGCCAATGACATTGTAATTCTGTCAGAGACAGCAAAGGACTTGGAAGAGCAGTTGAACGGAATGGACAGTGTCTTGAAAGGAGGATGTAAGATGAATATCAACAAAAGCAAAACGAGGATAATGGAATGTAGTCAAACTAAATCAGGTGATGCTGAGGGGATTAGATTAGGAAATGAGACACTTAAAGTAGTAAAGGAGTTTTGCTATTTGGGGAGCAAAATAACTGATGATGGTCGAAGTAGAGAGGATATAAAATGTAGACTGGCAATGGCAAGGAAAGCGTTTCTGAAGAAGAGAAATTTGTCAACATCGAGTATAGATTTAAGTGTCAGGATGTCGTTTCTGAAAGTATTTGTACGGAGTGTAGCCATGTATGGAAGTGAAACATGGACGATAAATAGTTTGGACAAGAGGAGAATGGAAGCTTTTGAAATGTGGTGCTACTGAAGAATGCTGAAGATTAGATGGGTAGATCACGTAACTAATGAGGAGGTATTGTATAGAATTGGGGAGGAGTTTGTGGCACTACTTGACTAGAAGAAGGGACCGGTAGGTAGGACATGTTCTGAGGCATCAAGGGATCACAAATTTAGCATTGGAGGGCAGAGTGGTGGGTAAAAATCGTAGAGGGAGACCAAGAGATGAATACACTAAGCAGATTCAGAAGGATGTAGGTTGCAGTAAGTACTGGGAGATGAAGAAGCTTGCACAGGATAGAGTAGCATGGAGAGCTGCATCAAACCAGTCTCAGGACTGAAAACAACAACAACAACAACAAGTTCTAGGGGACTGATGACCTTAGAAGTTAAGTCCCATAGTGCTCAGAGCCATTTGAACCTTGACTTCCGCCATCGGGTGGTGTGTTTCCGGCTTCCGCTTAATAGGTCAGGAGTCCACTACAGAGAGGAGGCGGCTAAACGGGTACCAGGGGCTGTGTGTAACGGACTGGGTGGTTTTTTAGGTTAGAAGGTCTCAGGGAACCACAGAAGGGACGTCCGTCTAAAAGAGGGCAGGTAATACACAGTAAGGTAGTTGTAGAAAAGATTGGTATTGTAGTTGTAAATTGTCGTAGCTGTGTTGGGAAAGAACCAGAGCTCCTAGCCCTAATAGAAAGCACTGAAATAGTTGTAGGTACAGAGAGTTGGCTAAAGCCGGAAATAAGTTCAGCCGAAATTTTTTCAAAAGATCTAACAGTGTTCAGAAAGGATAGGTTAAATACAGTTGGTGGTGGATTATTTATTGCTCTCAGAGGTAGTTTGCCTTGTAGCGAAATTGAACTAGATAGTTTGTGTGAAATAGTACGGGTAGAGGCCATACCTGACAATCGGACCAAACTATTAACTGGATCATTTTACCGACCTCCCGAATCAGAAGATATAGTTGCTGAGCAGTTCAAAGAAAACTTGAGTCTCGTTTCAAATAAGTACCCCGCTCATACAATTATACATACGTACAATACATACATACATACAATGCAATTATTATATCTACCATAGATATGCTGGAAAAATTATACGTTTAAAGCCGGCGGCAGGCATAAAATGTCATCCAAAATTGTACTGAATGCTTTCTCAGAAAATTATTTTGAATAATTAGTTCATGAGACCACCAGAAGCGTAAATGGTTGCGAAAGCATACTTGACCTTTTAGCAACTAATAATCATGGACAAACAGTAAGTTGTGACGAATACAGGGATTAGCGACCACAAGGCAGTTGCTGCTAGGCTGAATACTGTAACACCTACAACCATCAAAAAGAAACGCAAAGTATATAAATTTAAAAAATCTGATAAAAATGCTCTTAACGCCTTTTTAAGAGACAGTCTTCACTCCTTCCGATCTGATCATGTCAGTGTAGAAAAGTTGTGGAATATTTTCAAAGAGATAGTGTCAACAGCAGTTGAGAGATATATACGACATAAATTAATAAGTGATGGTATTGATCCCCCATGGTACACAATACGGGTCAGATCGTTGTTGCAGAAGCAACGAAAAAAGCATGCCAAATTTAGAAGAACGCAAAATCCCCAAGATTGGCAAAGTTTTACAAAAGTTCGAAATATGATGCGTACTTCAATTCGAGGTGCTTTTAATAATTTTCATAACGAATTTCTGTCTCTAAATCTGGAAGAAAACCCAGAGAGATTCTGGTCATACATAAAGCACACCAGTAGCAAGACGCAATCAGCATCTTCACTGCGCGATAACAACGGTGAAGTCACTGATGACAGTGCCACTAAAGCAGAGTTATTAAACACGGTTTTCCAAAACTTCTTCACCAAAGAAGACGAAGTAAATGTTCCTGAATTCCAATCAAGAACAACTGTCAAGATGAGAAACATAGTAGATGTCCTCGGAGTAACGAAGCAGCTTAAATCATTTAATAAAGGCAAGGCCTCCGGTCCAGATTGTATACCAGTCAGGTTCCTCTCGGAGTATGCTGATCAAGTAGCTCCATATTTAGCAATTATATACAACCACTCGCTCACAGAGAGATTCGTACCTGGAAAAGACTGGAAAATTGCTCAAGTCACACCAATACCCATAAGGGGAAGTAGGAGTAATCCGCTGAATTACAGGCCTATATCACTAACGTCGATTTGCAGTAGGGTTTTGGAACATATACTATATTCGAACATTACAAAGTACCTGGAAGAAAACGATTTATTGACACATAGTCAGCACGGTTTCAGAAAATATCGTTCTTGTGAAACACAACTCCCTCTTTATGCTCGTGAAGTAATAAGTGCTATCGACAGGAGATGTCAAATTGATTCCATATTTTTAGAATTCCAGAAGGCTTTCGACACCGTTCCTCACAAGCGTCTTCTAACCAAATTGCGTGCCTACGGAGTATCGCCCCAGTTGTGCGACTGGATTCGTGATTTCTTATCAGAAAGGTCACAGTTGGTAGTAATAGACGGAAAGTCATCGAGTAAAACGGAAGTAATATCCGGCGTTCTCCAAGGAGGTGTAATAGGCCACCTATTGTTCCTGATCTATATTAACGACATAGGAGACAATCTGAGTAGCCGTCTTAGATTGTTTGCAGATGATCGTCGTCTTAGAGAGCATGGGAAGTTTGAGCTTCCTACACGCGACTGTGCGAGGCGTAGAAGGAGGAAGAAACATCAGCTGCAGGAGGACCTTTCTCGCGCAGTTGACAATAACCCTATTTTCAGCGTAAGACAGTTAGTTGCAACAAGTAATATTGACCACACGTTCTTTCCCTGTGTGTTTTTCGTGATGAATTTACTGGAGTGTAATTTAAATTAAGCTCTAACACGGATATAAAGCGTTTCTGGAGCCATGTCCATATAATATCGTTCTTCCTCTAAGCGTAAGAAATGTATCCTGAAAGTTTGCCGATATCTTCTTGTTACACGCTGTATACAACATAATGGCCTCTGTCGCACTTTAAGCAGAACCACTTATTAATTTACCACTCGTCCTCATATAAGCTTATTCTTACCACAGAAACTTTTATTCCGTCAATGAATCATTTTCTTAATTCAGCCTTATTTCTTTCTCTTGGCAGGGATTCTCTTCCAAGCCATTATGGCAGGCACTCTCCCAGCAACTTACTCATGTGTTCTTGTCATGAAAATTGCTTCTCTCCTAAAATATCGATAACAGTCTTTACTTTTTTTAAGTTTCATATCTCTCTTACTTTCTATCATCCTAATTTTCTCGTAAACTCACCTCATATTATGTCGGGTCTAATGGTCAAGCGATAAAGCGCCTGCCTGGAACTGGTAGATCGCGGGATCGAACCCTAGTTGGAACATAAAAATTTTCAGTCTGCCTTTAACGTAACCTGCTGCCCTCAACGATGTGGGGAGTTGCCAGAAACGTAACGGGGCTCGGATTCCATTTTAAAATGCAAGCCTCCTTTCCTCAGTTGAATGACTGGGGTAGATTAGGGACAAACAAGCTGTCAAAGTCTCGTCCAATTGAAAGAGTTGCACCCAAACACTTGAAATTATATCTCTTAGCATGTAGTATAAAATCATTTTCTAAGTTGCTTATTCTTGATTTTAACTTTGTGTTAAGCACCTGTTCTTGAGATTCGCAGTCTTCTCCACAAATGACTGAAACCGAGATTTTTTCCGTTTCTCTTATGTTAGCATTCAGCAAGGTATGGGTCAGTCTTGTTATGACTTTTCCTGGTCCAGCTTTACGGTTCAAGTCTTTTTCATCGGTGTTCCCTGGAGTGACTCTCCTTTACATATCTGATGTCTTTTTATTTTTACTGTCTGTGAGTATCAAAGCCATTCCCAGGTAGCCAGCTACCAAATATTTTGTTTTTCATTATTTATTTCCAAATCTAATCTAATATTCTTCTGTAAATTAGATATAGAGGGTGTTAAATAGGTCGAATATTTGGTGGATGGAAAGTGGATGGAAGGAATCATCAAAACAAGAAAAAAGTCCAGTAGACACGGACTGTCGACGATTTTGGGAGATGATAGGAACCATCAAAACAGAAGTCCAATAAATATGGACGCTAAAAAGCATACCTTTAACAAGATCAATGTGTAGTTTTTTGAGAATAAGGATTCTTTATTTATGATAATATACAGTCAAATCACTAACAAGTTTTACATTTTCACATGCACCAAATCCTTTACACTACACATAATAGCTTCGTCTTCATCCTCCTTACAACGTCCCCCTGTCCTCAATAAAGAAGGCATTGCAGAGTAATAATACGACGTACCAATAACCTTACTAAATACTTCGCAACACTGGAAGAACGACAAACAATGACGTCACGATTATTAAAACATTCAAGACCACCAACACTCACAATACCTCCACAACCATCCACAACGAGCAATGACCGGGGTAAGCCATACATTGCCGTAACTAAATTTATTTGTTAAAAAGTGTAAAGACAAATGATCGTCAAGCACAGCATGTGAATCAATGACTTTTGACATTCACTTCATTCTTTTCTTTATTCCCTGTAGTTATTTTAATGTTTTAAATTTCCCTGTAAATGGTAGCGAGAGAGCCACAGCTTCTCCTAAAACGACGCACTAAAGGTACGACGGAGGCCTTTGATGTTGTGTACAGGGTGTAACGGAAAGGTATCGGCAAACTTTCAGGAAAATTTCTTCACACATGGAGGAAGAAATTACGTTACGTGAGTATGGGTCCACAAACTGTTTATTTCCCTGTTAGAGCTCAATTTTCATAACACCTCATAATCAGTCACGAAAAACACACAGGAGAATAGGTATGAGCACTTGTTCATCTTCGACAATGTGAAGCATATCTCTATTACAGGAAGCTATTTGCTTCCTTATTTTGGGAAGAGGTAGTACGGACCAAAAACTAGAAACAACGTCCAGTAAACATGAGCTCTGAAATGCATACCTTAAGAGGTATGAGCATTTTTTCAATATAAGAGATGTGTTTCTCATTAACGAGGATGAACAAGTGCTCATTAAGTCTTAGTCTTGATAGTTCCTGCCACCACTCAAAATATTCGAGACGGTTTTTTTAACACTCGTATACGTAAGACTGATTCTGTTAGTCATAGCTCGTTTTCATTGTGCGTGGGGCAGAGGGCAATGTTATGAGAAGAAAATGTGAACAATGCCCTAAACTCAAAATTTTGAGTTAAACTGCTTGCTGTTACACAAAATGATGAGTCACTAGCAAAGGAGTATCGGTGATCTTTCACGCTGCTTTGAGCGTGACGTTTACTCCAGCTAAGTGTGGTTGTTAGTATAAAAAGCTCTGATCTCCTGAGCTAATGGAAGAAAAATCACTTCCACGTATCGGGAAGTTCTTTCCCGCCGAGGTCAGCTGGTCGGCTTCGCGGCCGACTTTGAGGTCGCCGTCGAGAGCAGCGGGACCGAAATCATTTTCGCGCCTTTGTGGAGAGCCTGCCCGGAGCTTCTTGCGAGTCCTCCGGGTGGGGGCGTTTTCTCGGGCCAGCGCAGCGGGGACATTGCGGACGTGGCCCGCCGCTGCCGCCTTTTTGCTCTGCCGCAGTCGCCGCGCGACAAACGAGGCATCTCGTTAGCGTCCCCGTCCCGCGTGCAAAGTGGAGCGTGTCGTGTCGCGGACAGCATTAGCCGCACAAAGGAGCGGCCCTTATTATCCCCCAATAAGCTATTAGGCCGGGCGTGCCGGCATCTTAATAGTGCGCGCTACGCACAGCGACGGCCGACGACGCAGCTCGCCAGCCGCGAGGCGTCACTGCTTAGCAGACAGCTGATGTGGTGTAATGGGACGTGAACTACCTACATGACGTCTACATCTACAGGGTGTTACAAAAAGGTACGGCCAAACTTTCAGGAAACATTCCTCACACACAAAGAAAGAAAATATGTTATGGGGACACGTGTCCGGAAACGCTTACTTTCCATGTTACAGCTCATTTTATTACTTCTCTTCAAATCACATTAATCATGCAATGGAAACACACAGCAACAGAACGTACCAGCGTGACTTCAAACACTTTGTTATACTAAATTTTCAAAAGTCCTCCGTTAGCGAGGATACATGCATCCACCCGCCGTCGCATGGAATCCCTGATGCAGCCCTGGAGAATGGCGTATTGTATCACAGCCGTCCACAATACGAGCACGAAGAGTCTCTACATTTGGTACCGGGGTTGCGTAGACAAGAGCTTTCAAATGCCCTCATAAATTAAAATCAAGAGGGTTGAGGTCAGGAGAGCGTGGAGGCCATGGAATTGGTCCGCCTCTACCAATCCATCGGTCACCGAATCTGTTGTTGAGAAGCGTACGAACACTTCCACTGAAATGTGCAGGAGCTCCATCGTGCATGAACCACATGTTGTGTCGTACTTGTAAAGGCACATGTTCTAGCAGCACAGGTAGAGTATCCCGTAAGAAATCATGATAACGTGCCCCATTGAGCGTAGGTGGAAGAACATGGGACCCAATCAAGACATCACCAACAATGCCTGCCCAAACGTTCACAGAAACTCTGTGTTGATGACGTGATTGCACAATTGCGTGCGGATTCTCGTCAGCCCACACATGCTGATTGTGAAAATTTACAATTTGATCACGTTGGAATGAAGCCTCATCCGTAAAGAGAACATTTGCACTGAAATGAGGATTGACACATTTTGGATGAACTATTCGCAGAAGTGTACCCGTGGAGGCCAATCAGCTGCTGATAGTGCCTGCACACGCTGTAAATGGTACGGGAACAACTGGTTCTCCCGTAGCACTCTCCATACAGTGACGTGGTCAACGTTACCTTGTACAGCAGCAACTTCTCTGACGCAGACATTAGGGTTATCGTCAACTGCACGAAGAATTGCCTCGTCCATTGCAGGTGTCCTCGCCGTTCTAGGTCTTCCCCAGTCGCGAGTCATAGGCTGGAATGTTCCGTGCTCCCTAAGACGCCGATCAATTGCTTCGAACGTCTTCCTGTCGGGACACCTTCGTTCTGGAAATCTGTCTCGATACAAACGTACCGCGCCACGGCTAGTGCCCCGTGCTAATCCATACATCAAATGGGCATTTGCCAACTCCGCATTTGTAAACATTGCACTGACTGCAAAACCACGTTCGTGATGAACACTAACCTGTTGATGCCTCATACTGATGTGCTTGATGCTAGTAGTGTAGAGCAATGAGTCGCATGTCAACACAAGCACCGAAATCAACATTACCTTCCTTCAATTGGGCCAACTGACGGTGAATCGAGGAAGTACAGTACATACTGACGAAACTAAAATGAGCTCTAACATGGAAATTAAGCGTTTCCGGACACACGTCCACATATCATCTTTTCTTTAGTTGTGTGTGAGGAATGTTTCCTGAAAGTCTGGCCGTACCTTTTTGTAACACCCTGTATACTCGGCCGATCGTGTGTAACAGAGAGTGCTAACACTGGCAAACAATGACATTGTAGTCTCTGATGTCCGTCTGTTGTAGAACTGTGGAACATGTTCTGTGATATCTCATTCTGACGTTTCCAGAGAACGAAAATCTATGAATATCAAAACGGATTGTGTAGAAATATTGTAAAACACATTTCGCTCTATTCATCCATCAAATCCAGGGCGTCATAGACAAGGACTAAAACCACGTTACCAGACTTTCGCAAGACATTCGATACCGTTCAGGCATATCGTTTAATGAACAATATTTTTAACGTGATGAAATCGACAGATGTAGTGATTAAGTCTGGACCACATCAAGGGAATGTTATAGCGCCATACACACATATCAAAAAAAGTTGTGCATCATCTCGGTTCCCAGAGTTCCGGAAACTATACAGAAAATTAAAATAGAGATCAACATAAACATCATTTCCGCCCTTTTTATTGCTCATGAAAACCACACATTGCATGTTGTACAACCGTACAGCGAGACCTTCAGAGGTGGTGGTCCAGATTTCTGTACATACCGGTATCTCTAATACCCAATAGCACGTCCTCTTGCATTGATGCATGCCTGTACTCGCCGTGGCATACTAGCCACAAGTTCATCAAGGCACTGTTGGTCCAGATTGTCTCACTCCTCAAAGGCGATTCGGCATAGATCCCTCAGAGTGGTTGCTGGGTCACGTCGACGATAAACAGCTCTTTTCCATCTATCCCAGGCATGTTCGCTAGGTTTCATGTCTGGGGAACATGCTGGCCAGTCTAGTCGAGCGATATCGTTATCGCTGCCCGCAGTAGCCGAGCGGTTCTAGGCGCTACAGTCTGGAACCGCGCGACCCCTATGGTCGCAGGTTCGAATCCTGCCTCGGGAATGGATGTGTGTGATGTCCTTAGGTTAGTTAGGTTTAAGTAGTTCTAAGTTCTAGGGGACTGATGACCTTAGAAGTTAAGTCCCATAGTGCTCAGTGCCACTTGAACCATTTTATATCGTCATCCTGAAGGAAATCATTCATAAGATGTGCACGATGGGGGCGCGAATTGTCGACCATGAAGACGAAATCCTCACCAATATGCTGCCGATATGGTTTGCACTATCGGTCGGAGGATTGCATTCGCGTATCGTACAGCCGTTACGGCGCCTTCCATGACCACCAGCGGCGTTCGTCGGCCCCACATAATGCCACGACGAAACAGCAGGGAGCCTCCGCCTAGCTGCACTCGCTGGACAGTGTGACTAAGGCGTTCAGCCTGACCGTGTTGCCTCCAAGCACGTCTCCGACGATTGTCTGGTTGAAGGCATACGCGACACTCATCGGTGAAGCGAACTTGATGCCAGTCTTGAGTGGTCCATTCGGCATGTTGTTGGACCCATTTATACCCCGCTGCATGGTGTCATGGTTGCAAAGATGGACCTCGCCATGGACGTCGGGAGTGAAGTTGCGCATCATGCAGCCTATTGCGCACAGTTTGAGTCGTTTCACGACTTCCTGCGGCTGGACGAAAAGCATTATTCAACATGGTGGCGTTGCTGTCAGGGTTCCTCCGAGTCAAAATCCATAGGGAGTGGTCATCCACTGCAGTAGTAGCCATTGGGGGGCCTGAGCAAGGCATGTCATCGACAGTTCCCGTCTCTCTGTATCTCACCCATGTTCGAACAACATCAAAAATGGCTCTGAGCACTATGGGACTCAACTGCTGAGGTCATTAGTCCCCTAGAACTTAGAACTAGTTAAACCTAACTAACCTAAGGACATCACAAACATCCATGCCCGAGGCAGGATTCGTACCTGCGACCGTAGCGGTCTTGCGGTTCCAGATTGCAGCGCCTTTAACCGCACGGCCACTTCGGCCGGCCGAACAACATCGATTTGGTTCACTCCGAGAGGCCTGGACACTTCCCCTGCTGACAGCCTTTCCCGGCATAGATACTGCGATTAGGAACAGCTCAGTAGGCAGTTGAGATGAACTCGAAAGGGCGTCTCTAAAAAGCGTTACCCCAGAATTTGGAAAGAAAAGTATAGGTACACAGTAGGTAACTACGGAGAAACCATGGGTAAGAGAAAAAATACTTCAGCTAATCGACGAAAGAAGGAAGTACGAAAATGTTCAGCGAATGAAACAAATAGGAAATGCAGTGAAGCTAAGGCGAAATGGTTGCAGGAAGAAAAATGAAGAAATCGAAAAAGAAATGATTGTCGGAAGAACTGACTCAGAACATAGAAAAGCCAAAATAACCTTTGATGAAATTAAAAGCAACAGTGGTAACATTAAGAGTGCAATGAGAATTTCGATGTTAAATGAAGAAGAGAGAACAAACAGGTGGAAAGAGTACATCGAATGGCTCTGCGAGGGGATGACTTGTCTGAAGACGTGATGGAAGAAGAGACAATGCTTGATATAGAAGAGAGAGGGGATCCAGTGTTAGAATCAGAATTTAAAATAACTTTGGAAGACTTACGATCGAATAAGGCAGAAGGAATAGATAATATTCCAACAGAAATTCTAAAATCAATGGGGCAAATGGCAAAAAAGGGACAATGCACGTTGGTGTGCAGAATGTATGAGCCTGGAACTATGTCTGACTTTCGGAAGAACATCACCCACACAATACCGAAGATTGCAACAGGCACAAGTGCGACAATTACATATATCAATAAATCCAACATGAATGGCAAATTGCGCTGTCTGCATTACAAACGGGCTTCGAACTGGGTACCGTACCTCCGACGTCAATGCAGAGTCTATATCAGCGATACTGAGCGACACGCTTAGGCATATGAGAAAGTACGTGTAGCTGTCTTTGAAGGATTTCAATCTCCCCGTGAACTCGAGCAGCAAGGTCCTTCACTGACGTTACAGACGTACTGCCGACCGGGCTGATCATGAAAACTGGCCCACTTAGAGATCCATCGACTGGGACATGCGACGTTGAGGTGATACCGCACGTCGACATCAAAGTGTGCTGGAGCTCCGTCTTACTGCAACTACATATTCAACCGAACATTTAGTGGCACTACATCTAATAGGGTAGACAAAAAATCTCTAATAAATGTGAGGTACATCCCTCAGTTTAGTCTGTTTGAAAGTAGATATGGTCCATTGATATTGTCACCAATTATCCCGGCCCAGATTTTAATGCTGCCCCTGTGTTGGTGATTTCGAAACACCCGCGCATGGGGATTTCCTCCGCCCAAACATGAATGCTGCGCATGTTCAATTCACCATCTCTAATAAATTTGCATTTACCCGTGAGTAGCACCATACTGAGGAATTTTCGCTGCAGTATGCATTATTGTACACTACTGGGCATTAAAATTGCTGCACCACGAAGATGACATGCTACAGACGTGAAATATAACCGACAGGAAGAAGATGCTGTGATATGCAAATGATTAGCTTTTGAGATCATTCACACAAGGTTGGCGCTGGTGGCGACACTTACAACGTGCTAACATGAGGAAAGTTTCCAACCGATTTCTCATACACAAACAGCAGTTGACCGGTGTTGCCTGGTGAAACGTTGTTGTGATGCCTAGTGTAAGGAGGAGAAATGCGCACCATCACGTTTCCGACTTTGATAAAGGTCGGATTGTAGCCTATCGCGATTGCGGTTTATCGTATCGCGACATTGCTGCTCGCGTTGGTCGACATCCAATGACTGTTAGCAGAATATGGAATCGTTGGGTTCAGAAGGGTAATACGGGACGCCGTGCTGGATCCCAACGTCCTCGTATCACTAGCAGTCGAGATGACAGGCATCTTCTCCGCATGGCTGTAACGGATCGTGCAGCCACATCTCGATCCCTGAGTCAACAGATGGGGACGTTTGCAGGATAACAACCATCTGCACGAACAGTTCGACGACGTTTGCAGCAGCATGAACTATCAGCTCGGAGACCATGGCTGCGGTTACCCTTGATGCTGCGTCACAGACAGGAGCGCCTGCGATGGTGTACTCAACGACGAATCTGGGTGCACGAATGGCAAAACGTCATTTTTTCGGATGAATACAGGTTCTGTTTACAGCATCATGATGGTCGCATTCGTGTTTGGCGACATCGCGGTGAACGCACATTGGAAGTGTATTCGTCATCGCCATACTGGCGTATCACCCGGAGTGATGGTATGGGGTACCATTGGTTACACGTCTAGGTCACTTCTTGTTCGCATTGACGGCACTGAACAGTGGACGTTACATTTCAGATATGCTACGACCCGTGGCTCTACCGTTCATTCGATCCCTGCGAAACCCTACATTTCAGCAGGATAATGCACGACCGCATGTTGCAGGGCCTGTACGAGTCCTTCTGGATACAGAAAATGTTCGAGTGCTGCCCTAGCCAGCACATTCTCCAGATCTGTCACCAACTGAAAACGTCTGGTCAATGGTGGCCGAGCAACTGCCTCATCACAATACGCCAGTCACTACTCTTGTTAAACTTTGGTATCGTGTTGAAGCTGCATGGGTAGCTGTACCTGTACATGCCATCCAAGCTCTGTTCGACTCAATACCCAGGCGTCAGTCGTATCAAGGCCGTTATTACGGCCAGAGGTGGTTGTTCTGGGTAGTGATTTCTCAGGTTCTATGCACCCAAATTGCGTGAAAATGTAATCACATGTCAGTTATAGTATAATATTTGTTCAATGAATACCCGTTTATCATCTGCATTTCTTCTTGGTGTAGCAATTTTAATGGCCAGTAGTGTAAATACCATAGCGCAAGCTGTATCCGTCGTGGGTAGTCCTCCTCCCGTAACGCCTGGACTTTGTGCAGATGGTATGGATGGAGCCAGTGTTCATTAACAACACGCCACACGGCGCTATTACCCGTGTGTAGCGTGCGTGCCACCTGCCGAGTGCTGGTGGCTGGGTCCTCTTCAAACATTGTTAACGCGTCCTCCTCCAACTGCATTATTGGAGCTGAGCGTGGACGACCCTCGTCAAATTTCGACAGCTACCAGACGATAAACATTAGACTGGGAATAGTATTCGCAAGTACTAAGCACAAAATGCTACTACTTCGCTGGACAATGGGCATATTTCAGGCAGAAAATACTTACGCGCAACTTACCAGCTTCTCTGAGGCTTCTCTTGATGTTATCGAAAGTGGAATGATGTGGGGGAAAACGTTTGGAAAACGTTGCGCATAATATTTCGCAGCAGCTCTCCTACGGCAATCCACTCTTCTGTACGCAAGCACAATGTCGGTCATTTCCGCAGCTGTACACTGTAAATCTCACACAGTTGTCAACAACGGCACTGTACTGGCAGACAAGTCTGCAGTAGGATGTGCTCAAGGGCTGTATGGAATAACGTAGCGCACGCGCAGAAGTTTTATTAGGGTCAGGTCGTCCATCCACAGTACACAGGTGGCTAAAGGCTAGGATACATTCCGCATTAAGGCACTAAAAGTAATCGGAACAAACCGTCACAACCATTCGTTCCAAACTTTGACTCTCCCATGCGTCCAAGCCGTACGTTTCCTGATATGGTTTCCTTCTTGAAAACCGATCAGTTTGCCATTCAGTACAACATACTAAGCCTTGTCAGTGTTTTTTGCGACACCGTTTTTATGTAAATGATTTAGTGGATAACGTCGGGAACTCTACGAGATTCTGTTTTCTACATACCGAGCTAGGTGGCGTAATGGTTAGCGCAGTGGACCTGCATTCGGGAGGACGACGGTTCAAATCTCTGATCCAGATTTAGGTTTTTCGTGATTCCCATAAGTCGTTCCAGGCCATAGCAGTGATGGTTCATTTGAAATGGCACAGCGATTTGCTTCCCCATTCGCCCGTAATTCGGGCTTCTGTTCCGTCTCTATTCACCTCTCTGTCGAGTGGACGTTAAGCTCTAATCTTCCTTCTTTCTTTCTGTAGGTAGGCTGGAACGCCATTAGACTTAAGCGAAATAAAGAAAGATCTCTAGAAGATCAATTATTGGTGCATGGAGTGATAGGTGAGCTTGGACGCAAATAATTGTATTATAGTATGTGTAAATAGGCGATGACATCCATTACTGTTCGATTACGCTGCTCGTAAAAAATCGCTGGAAAGGTAAACAACAGAAAGACACCTGGAATGACCATCCGGAGCAACCTAATCACGAATGACAGCACAAAGCAAACCGTAGGATAAGCAGATGCCAGGCTGAGATTCACTGGAAGAATTCCCAGGAAGTTTAATTCATCCACAAAAGAAGTGGCTTACAAAACACTTCTTCAACCGATTTTTAAGTTCTGCTCATAAGTGTGGGATTTATATTAAACAGAAGAGAGACAGCAGAACGAAGTGTTGGACGTTTCGTCGCGGGATAGTTTACTCAACTCGAGAGCCTTAAGAGATGCTCAACAAATTCCAGTGGCAATCATTATATGAAAGACGTTGTGTGTCACGCAGGAAGTTACTGTTGAAATTTCTAGAGTGTACATTTAAAGATGAACTGAGCAACATGTTACATTTTCATGTCTCATGAAATGATCACGACGAAAGAAAAAACCAGAGAAATTAAAAGTAACATGGAAGCTTTTGTTCATCCCACGCACCATTCGCAATGGAAATGGAAATGAGCGTACGGCATTGTGGGCCGGCAGTCCCCCATTCGGAGAAGTTCGGCAGCCGAAGGCAAGTACTTATTGCATTCGACGTCACATTGTAAGACTTCCGCGTCGTAAATGGGGATGAAATGATGATGAGGACATCACAACACCCAGTCCCTGAGCGGAGAATATCTCCTGCCCTAGCCGGCAATCGAACCCGGGCTCCTTAGCGTGGCATTTCGCCGCACTGACCACGCAGGTAACGGGGGCTGACACCATTCGCACATGGAGTCGAGAAGGGGGAATATGACAGCGCTGCCTGGGGTACCCTCCACCACACACTGTAAGGTGGCTTGCGCATTATAGATGTAGGTCTAGATTACTACGAGACACTATTGTTACGGACAGTATATCCCAAACTTTATGGAATGCAGACAAAGACGATCAAACATACGGACGTGACAACACCCATTATTATGAGGGGACTCTAGTGAAGACACTTCAAGTGAGAATACTGCTGGCATGAAAGACGAAAACGATCATTCTTCTGAGTAGCGATAAACAATGAGCAAACCGTACGCCACAATCGTACTAATAGTGATATATCTGCCGAAGGCGTCGCAGGAAAAATATCCAAGTAGAAAATGAATATGAAGTTTATTGTAACTAACATAAACATCTTCTCTGACAAGAGTTAGTTTGGAACGCAATAACTGAAAACAAGTCACTTCTTGCATACTGAAACAACAATAATATTTGTAGGCTGATAGCTTGAAAATGTCATAATAAGTTGAATGTACCAAACCCGATGTCCATAGACTAACTGCGCCACAATCAAAGTCCGGTAGGGACACGCAAAATTTAAAGTTCCTAGAGGATGAGGAAAAGTTGAAGCCCGAAAGGGACACAAAGACATTTCAGTCTTGCTTATTGCCGATGAAAATTAAAGACACATATTACAAAATCCAGTTGCTGGTCATGGTGTCAGAGATCACGTCTCCTCAGTGTACAAGCCACAAATGGTGTGGACCTCTAGCTGGCAGATCCTGAAGCCGAAGGTCAACGTGGATGGCGTCGTTCTTATAGCAGTGGCTCCAGAGTGAGATCCTGATTGTGGGAATTCTTTCACAATCGGTTCCTGGTCCAGGAAACACTCTTAGAGTCAACTGCTCGAGCGAAGCCTATGTACTGCTCAGGCACCAGGACACTGCAGGTGCTACTTTTGGTTACGTGGCCCTGGAGGAGAAGAGGTTTGCGGGGCAAGTGACCTCTGGGGGCCCATGGGTTGCCACCAGATGGCCGGGCCAGGATGACAATCCCTTGTCTGTTTTCTGAAGAGCTGTGCCTTGTGACGTCCGCGTCTGTATAACACACCTGCATTGTTGGTTGCTGACTTGGTAGTCACAAGTCCTCCATACAACACATAGCAGAAGTTTTCATGGATATATGAATATTCATAGAGCGGACATACAACCAAAACGCGCAGGGAACCTGAGACACATCGTACACTTTGAGTATACGAAGAAAATAATAATAATAAGTAAAAATTTACTCCGGGTTTTGTATTTGCAAGAGACTCGCAGAAAGCGTATACTAGAATAATTGGGACAAATCGTGCCTAGTTGCTGTACACCAACAGCTCTCGTAAGGAGTGTGCAAACTCCGAAGTATGCCTCAGCTGCACGGAACTTGGACTCTAGCAGTTTTGAAACCCTGTACTTGTGCAACTTGTGGCCTTAAAATGATCTAGTGAGCCCTTAGGCAACACAAACCACGCAGGGACACAAGGCTCGGCGTTTTTACGAGTCCTGTGTACCTCGGCTGCGATGGTGACTTCTTTCTTCCCTGTCTTGTTTATTCTCTCTTCGTAAAATCGATCACCGTTGTTATTTCAGTACCTTCCTAGTTCTTATCTCTATTAAGTTTCAGGGTTTTCATGGAAGTGAAATGAGCGTTTGGCATCATTGGCCGGGAGGCCCCTTGCGGGGCAGGTCCGGCCGCCTTGGTGCAGGCCATATTGGGCGACCTGCACGCCAGAGGTTTCATTAAAGCAGCTAATGATTGTGAAGTGAATTGTAAAGTGAATTATGAATTAGTATGTGCTTCACAATGTGACATTTGTAAACCCCACTTGTTGTACAGTCCATGTAATAGGTAAACATAAAATTCATAGCAATAAATAAATAAACTTCCCTTTTCTCTGTTCCATTAACGAATGTTGCGCGGTAAGACCAATTCTTATCAGAGCTCCAATACTTCCAATTTTACTTTCCCGATCTTTTCGTGAGATATACGCTGGAGGAAGAAAGGTAAGGTGAGCACGAAGCTTTTCCTTGATTACAAAATTTCATTTTTCAGGAATTCTGCTAGATACAGCTGTGGAGTTTGTTGCAAATGGTAGCCTAACTGCCGGCCGATGTGGCCGAGCGGTTCTAGGCGCTTCAGTCTGGAACCGCACTGCTGCTACGGTCGCAGGTTCGAATCCTGCCTTGGGCATGGCTGTGTGTGATGTCCTTAGGTTAGTTAGGTTTAAGTAGTTCTGATTCTAGGGGACTGATGACCTCAGATGTTAAGTCCCATATTGCTTAGAGCGATTTGAATCAATGGTAGCCTAACTCACAAAGTTCTATCGGTATACTTTGAAATATCCTTCGTCTCTTGCCTATAAAACGTCTAGATGATGCTAAATTTCTCCCGACGTCTTTGCAAATATCTCTTCCATCACCGCCTCTACAGCGTCTGCTATTCGTGCAGTAAGAGTCTGCACATCAGGAACTGGTGAACTGAACAATTTATCCTTAAAGTAACTCCAGAAACGACTCAAGAGAGGTTATTTCTGGTGCGCGTAATGACCATGATGTCGATGTGTCTCTACTGATCCATCTGTCCGGAAATGATTCGTGCAAGAATTGGCCAATACATAATCCCCATTATAGTGTTGCATCATCTTGTTGAAACGCTACCCGTGATTGAAATTCCCGTAGCTGAGGTGTCAACGTGTTCAGATAACTGATGACGTAATGGTAGCTTCAGTGGAAAAAAAAGATCCGAGAATTGTGTTGTGCAATAACTAGACCACACCATACATTCGCTTTTGAACTGTCCCTTATCTGTTATATCACGATATGTGGATTCTCCAAGCCCCAGATCTGAACATTAAACCTATTTACTTTCCAAGAAGTGTGAAAAGTCGCTTCATTGTAAAAAGAGACTTTATTAAGGTAGCCATTGTTTGTATCGGTTCGTTTCGGTATGTTCCTAGCAAATTCAGCACGTCTGGGTCTATAGTCTATCTACAGGGCTTGAGGGAATTGCACTTTTTATGCATGGGAATACAACTGTTCACGTAAAATCTTCACCATAGTACTCTGAGGTGTTCCTGTTTCATTGGAGACGCGACAAATCTATTTCCGCGGACGAGGTTGAACTGCGGTACGCACCATATCACAATGTCGTCACACTCTGGGTCTATCGCTTCTTCACTTGTCACCAACATTGCCAAACTCCATAAATTTTTATACTAAGCTTTGATGGTCTTCATATCTGGCGGATCTCAATGAGAGCCAATTGGGAACTGTTGCTGAAGTGTGGTAGCCGAAAAACATATTGCACTTTCTCCTACATAGACGCCAATATGTCAGCTACAACACCAAATTAGGCTACCTGCAACAAGAGAAAGAAAAAATAAATCAGATGCTGTCAGACCATATGCGGAAGTCTATTCACAAAAATTTCATGAGTTAAACTACCGCCGGCCGAAGTGGCCGTGCGGTTAAAGGCGCTGCAGTCTGGAGCCGCAAGACCGCTACGGTCGCAGGTTCGAATCCTGCCTCGGGCATGGATGTTTGTGATGTCCTTAGGTTAGTTAGGTTTAACTAGTTCTAAGTTCTAGGGGACTAATGACCTCAGCAGTTGAGTCCCATAGTGCTCAGGGCCATTTGAACCATTTGAACCAGTTAAACTACCAGTTGCAACGAAGTGCGAAGTTCTTTGGAACAAAATTTTTGTAATCAGGAAAATACTTTATGCTCACCCTGTATGTTGGTTGATCCTCCTAGGAATGTACGTGCTCGGTATTTTAGCAGCAAACTACACTTTGATGAATAACGCCTCTCTTGTACCGCCTGCCACTGTAGTTAGATGTTCATCTCCGTGGTGCTTTCGAGCTTACTAAGCGAACGGATGAAGTACTGGAACTGATCGATGGAAGAAGGGAGTACAAAGATGTTCAGGCAATGAGAGGACTACAGCAATAGAAATCCCTTAGGAATGAAATAAATGGGAAGAGCAGGGAAGGTAGGGCTATATGGCTGTATGAAAAGTGTGAAGAAATCGAAAAAGAAATTATTGTCGGAAGGACTGACTCAGAGTACAGAAAAGTCAAAACAACCTTCGGCGAAATTAAAAGCAAGGGCGGTAACATTAAGAGTGAAACGGGAATTCCGTTGTTAGACGCATAAGAGAGAGAGACAGGTGGAAAGACTAAACTGAAGGCCTCCATGAAGGGGAAAGCTTGCATGACGACGTGTTAGAAGAAGAAATTAGAATGGTTCGAATGGCTCTGAGCACTATGGGACTTATCTTCTAAGGTCATCAGTCCCCTAGAACTCAGAACCACTTAAACCTAACTAACCTAAGGACATCACACACATCCATGCCCGAGGCAGGATTCGAACCTGCGACCGTAGCGGTCACGCGGTTCCAGACTGTAGCGCCTTTAACCGCTTGGCCACACCGGCCGGCAAGAAATTAGATTCGATAGGGATGACACAGGGGATACTGTGGTGTCACCGCCAGACACCACACTTGCTAGGTGGTAGCTTTAAATCGGCCGCGGTCCATTAGTACATGTCGGACCCGCGTGTCGCCACTTTCAGTGATAGCAGACCGAGCGCCACCACACGGCAGGTCTAGAGAGACTGACTAGCACTCGCCCCAGTTGTATGGACGACGTAGCTAGTGATGCACACTGACGAAGCCTCGCTCATTTGCAGAGCAGATAGTTGGAATAGCCTTCAGCTAAGCCAATGGCTACGACCTAGCAAGGCGCCATTAGCAGTATATTGTCTGAAACTATAGAGTCTCACTTGTATCGTCAATAGCGATGTACCAAGGATGGATTAAAGTTAAGTATTCCAGAAACTACGTACTTTTCTTTATAGCATTCAATACGTATCCTGTTTCAGACCTCACGCCCATCTGCTTGAGCTTATAGCGTGTATTTCGGTCACCTCAAACCACACAGTGTCGGCACTTCTGTCGACACATCAGATACAGTATTTTATGAATGTGTGGTCATAATTTAAAAGAGCTCTGGAAGACTTGTGATCAAATAATGCAGAAGAGATGGACAATATACCATCGGAATATCTGTGATCTATGATAGGATACGATATAAAATGCATTTGGTTAAGATTCAGCGAAATGCACTACAGAAGATCTGATGATTGCTGACATCAGTCGTCACAATAAATACTGTACAATAGCGATCTTGCCTGTTTCAAGTTTCACTTCTGTTTCTGCATTAATCTAGATAGCCCCGTAAGTTAATGTCAAGCATATGTGATTAATGAATGGACTGCGGTTGTTCAACAATCGTGTAATCATAGTATAAGGTGGATTTCCACCTATTTATGCACAATACGTTAATTTCCTTTATGTCAAGGGCCACTTACGAAATCCTATGTGTGTACAGTGCTACAGACACATCCTTGAGATTCAGCGCTGGAATAAATGACCGCAACGTACTGACTATCGTTATCAAAAATCCTTGCTCTAGTAGTGAGTCTTCAGGTGGGAATTTGCATTCTATCAGAGAACCAATTTCAGTTGTGATTAGGGAGGTAACCTCTACTCAAATCAAAGACATGACTCAAGTGAACTGTTTAGTTTATTAAAAAAAGCATTAGAATGGACAAACATCTAAATAAATCATGAGAGTTACAAACCTAGAATATTAACTATGAGAATCATAAAAGTGAATTATCACTTGGTAAAAGTTACTCAGAAGGTGTCAGAACTAGTTAATAATCATGTACCCGACTTCGTGAAAGTTACGGGAAAGTTACAATGATCATTTGTCTGTCCTGAAAGCCGAGAATCCCATCGAATACGAATGCACTGGTGAATGTGGGAAAGGTAAACTGATAATGAATCTGATCTTTTAGCTTGTGATGATCCTAACAAGTCGGAACTGCTAGTAATGCTCACCATTATCGTCGGTGCGATATGTGCAGGGCAGTGACACCGTGGCTAGCTGCCGTCAGCTATGATGCTAGAATCTCTCTGCCATGGACTCTAACATCTCTCTCAACTCTGCTGATGGAGTCTGCTGTTTCAGTTGAGAGCACACCCTGCAGAGAGACAAGGTATTTGTTTCTAGACAGTAAAGAACTAATTGCACTTTTATTCCCACCAAGAATCTTGGCAACCAATACTCCTCAAAGTTATAGTGTCATCCAACGGTGGACTGTTGCCTTAGAAAATTAAGCCACCAAGAAGAGGATAAACTTTTTAAAAAATAGTAATCTCGACTTCCTTTCCACTGTTTTAAAAAAAAAGTTCACACTGAGTGTTCGTACTCCTGATTTCTCAGGACCTGTGCATCCTAATTGCGTGAAAATGTAATCAGACGTCAGTTCTAGTATAATATAGTTGTCCAATGAATGCCCGTTTATGATCTGCATTTCTTCTTGGTGTAGCAATTTTAATGGGCAGTAGTGTAGGTTTTATGTGATCGGAGTTTTCGGATTTTGTATTGGTTGGTATGAAGGATGTCATCCTCATGTGTATGTTGATCTCTTATCTGTCACTGTCCAGCTGCGTTAATAGGCTGGCTGTTGGGTAAGCATAGAATAAAGATACGACGTGGGAGCCGTATGAAAGCGCACGGACTTGGCTGCGGTTAACAGAAGTGCCCCTAGCGACTCCTTTGGCCCGTGGCAGCGCAGGCGCCCGGACGAGGACCCCTGGGGGCAGCAATCTGCAGCGCAGCGGGTGATCTGCTCTGACGTGCCGGGGGCCGCCGGCCGGCGATTAGGTGGGCGCCAGCCGGCCGCTGGAGGCTGGAGGCTGGAGACTGGAGGTTGGCCGCTCATTACACGCGCCCGGCGGCGTGGGCCCGCCTCCTGCTCCCACGCTGACAGCTCTGCTCAAGTGTACAGCTGCCGCCCCAGGTCGCTTAGCAGGTGAACACCTCAACACCAACACCGATTCACGAATTACACTGTGTGTCCCAGATTAGTGTCGAGCAGCGAAAGCGAGATGGTATCCACACGAGGTCAAGAGTGAAACTATGCTTGTTGCGCTGCGTTTAGTAGCAGACCGTAGCAGTGGCAGACAAAAGTCAGACTGCTGGCGAAACTTTGCGCATAAGTTCGCAGCGCTTTTGTTTTGCATTTTGGTATTCCGGCTGCTATGGTCGATTAATCGATTGACATTTTTGGTTTGTAGTCCAAAATAGCTTTTTGAATTTACGTATTGTCATGTTGTCATCTGGAGATACTGAGTGGAACTGTGGACGCCAGAAAATGGAGTGCCAAGTGGAGAAATCGCCACATTTCCGACATGTTCAGTCTGAGTTCAGTATGGGGAGCAGCGGAGGCAGCCAGACACATTTGCGTCCTGTATGGGGATAATCGCATTGCATAGGGCATGGCAAGAAAAAGTTTTTTTTTTTTCATTTTAAGGAGAATCGTTTTGACATTACAGACTCTCCACGTTCAGGAAAACCTTCGGCGTTTGATGAAGATCGTTAAACGCACTAACCCACAGTGGTCCACATTTTTGTACTTTAAAACGGGCAAATGTGATGAACTGCGATCGTTCTACCATCGTGCAACATCTGCATGCTTTGGGTAAGGTTCAACAATCGAATTTATGATACAGCAAGCATCTCTGCTTACTCGTCATGAACTGACTCGTGAAAAACACCGACCATTCCTTACCTGTACCGTTACTGGTGCTGAGAATTATCTTTTTGCTAACATAAGGAAAACAAAGGAATCGTTGAGCCCAAACAAAGCATTGTAACGACTGCCTTCAACCATTTTTATCATTTAAACACTGACCTACAGAATTTTCCCTGACAAAGACAACTCGAGCTTAGCCTATTCATTTATTATCCACAATATACAAGCCCAAAACAATCTGACTGCTACACAGTGACAACATGACTTCCAATAATTAACACAAAAGAATGACCCTGAATTGCAAGAAATCCTAACAACAATAAAAATATGAAATTAAAAAAATAGAAACTACCTCCAACTCTGTTAATTGCCTAAACTCATTTCAATCACAAACCCCCTTTTCTTTATAAGTCACTTACCTTACAGAAAATCTTCGTAACACGAAATACAGCATTACAGCAAGCAGCAACTACAGCCAGCTAAATAAAAAGATTCTAACTGCTATAGACTAACTACTAGGAGGCATATGGTTAGCAAAAAAAGAAAGATTCTGTTGAAAAGCAAACAATGTATTTAGAAAATTTTACCTTATTCAGGTGTCGTCCAGTTCCAAAAATAATACAGTTTTAATAATTCCACAACTCAAACATTACCGTCACCATCCATCCTCATTTTACATTTCCTCGCGTCTCACTTTACAATGCAAGTGCTACCAACACAGAGTCTCCACTAATAAAAAACATGTCCATACACTTCTCCACCCAATCGCTAACTGCTCGTCCGTCCAACCACAGAATCTTTTACCGAGAGCGCAGAGCGCTGTCACCGATATTAACACAGTCTATAGCGCTGACAACATACGCTCCTGTCTGTGATGCAGCGTCAAGGGTAACCGCAGACATGGTCTCCGACCTGATAGTCCATGCTGCTGCAAACATCGTCGAACTGTTCGTGCAGATGGTTGTCGTCTTGCAAACGTCTCCATCTGTTGACTCTGGCATCGAGACGTGGCTGCACGATCCGTTACAGCCATGCGGAGAAGATGCATGTCATATCGACTGCTAGTGATACGAGGCCGTTGGGATCCAGCACGGCGTTCCCTATTACCCTCCTGAACCCACCGATTCCATATTCTGCTAACAATCATTGGATCTCGACCAACGCGAGCAGCAATGTCGCGATACGATAAACCGCAATCGCGATAGGCTACAATCCGACCTTTATCAAAGTCGAAAACGTGATGGCACGCATTTCTCCTCCTTACACGAGGCATTACAACAACCTTTCACCAGGCAACGCCGGTCAACTGCTGTTTGTGTATGAGAAATCGGTTGGAAAGTTACCTCATGTGAGCACGTTGTAGGTGTCCCCACCGGCGCCAACCTTGTGTGAATGCTCTGAAAAGCTAATCATTCGCATATCGCAGCATCTTCTTCCCGTCGGTTAAATTTCGTATCTGTAGCACGTCATCTTTGCGGTGTAGCAATTTTAATGGCCAGTAGTGTATATCGCACGTTTGTCACATGACATCTTGAAAGCCATGGATCAAAGCAGATAGGTGCAGTAATTCTTTGACTTCCAAAAAGCATTGGACTCACAAGGGGAAGCCAAGTCGTTGGGGTCACAGATATACTTCAAACTTTGTACACCTTTAATAGGTCATTAAAACAACATAATGTGTAAGCAGTAAGGGGCACTACTCTGGCAATTCCCGGAAAATCGCAAGAGTTTTGCGGTCTGTTATATGCCGTATGTACCTGTGCGTAGAGAAAGACCGTTGGGTTTATGGTGGTCAAGTGGGTAGCGTTCGAGCTTCCCCAGACGAAAGTGTGTAATGCGTCGGTTCGACTCCCGATAAAACATCATTTTAACCCACAGTTTTCACATCACTGCTCATATATCGCTTGCATCGAAACAATCGAAAGAAAGAGAAATGTTTCGAAATTTCAGCGTAGTGTGTTTTCCCTCATAAACCCTCAACATTACTTGTAAATGCGACAAAACTGCAACGTGTGATGTCAAAAATGGTTCAAATGGCTCTACGCACTGTGGGACTTAACATCTGGGGTCATCAGTCCTCTAGAACTTAGAACTACTTAAACCTAACTAACATAAGGACATCACGCACACCTATGCCCGAGGCAGGATTCGAACCTGCGACCGTAGCAGCATCGCGGTTCCAGACTGAAGCTGCTAGAAACGCTCGGCCGTGTGATGTCGAGTGCACCACTGTCGTGGTCTGGCACATTTTGACTTACTGTATTACGCATACTAAATAATGCCATTCGCATAATTATTTGTCGATGTTTGATTTGGACTCTCCAAGCCTGTCCCTCGTCCTTTAAATTTAAAAAAAAATGGTAAACAGACAAATAACATATAAAATTCGCTACAACTTCATGAAAATACACGTGGTTTTTTATCGTTATATTGCCTCTCAAATGTCAAGTAAATTAACTGTGACTCCTGATGAAAGAAACGGAGATTGAAAAGTAGGTGTTAGAGGTATTGTAAGATGGCAAGAACTATGCCCCTTACATGAAGTCATTAAAGATCACCTAACTCACGTTGAGCGAACAGTAGGGCTTAACAAAATGACTGACAAGGCACAATGCATCTTGTAGAGGGTATAGTATGGACGTAGTGGAATAATTAATGTCGGGTGATGGTTTTAAAGTAATTCACACGACATGAAAACTTGGTGGAAACGTGTCGATTTACTGGACGCTAGTATACCCCAGGGAAGTATTTGACCATGGCCGGCTGGGAGAGCGGCTAAGGGAAGCGACAATAGACAGCTTAGGGCGGCTCAAGCTCTGAGAAAGTGGTAACGGTGCACGGCCTCCAGCCGCCTTAAGATGAGTGACAGTGACTGGGTGGTTGAGCCCAACTCCATGCTGTTGTACCGGGAAACAGACAGAGAACGTGTACGCCTGTTGATAAATGTCCGTCATGCCGTTTTCTGTGAAACTTGCGAGAAAGCCACGCAAAGCTACGGTGGAACGGTCAACAGAGGTCAAAATATGCATGTTTGTGACTATAGCAACATCACGGTGAGTTCACGGTCCGCAGAGCCTGAAGTGTATCAAGTGAAAACCGACAGCATGAAGTACGCTGGCCTCCGATGCGAACGTAGGACCAAGGAATTTGAAGTACTCTCCTGGGAGTCAGAATTCCGGAAAACTTGGTGTTTGTGCAGACGCTAACCTTGATGGGTGGCCTGGGAGGAGCTATATAGCAGAAGTTGAGAAGAAGGGAAATTTTGTGGGAATTTGTTCACTTCCCAGAGCAGGCATTGGTCGGCGCTGGGAAGCGACGCATAATTAACGCGACTTGTGCTGGAGGGGAAACCGAGGCGATGAGCGGACTGTGAGAAGTCTCCGTAGAGGTTTTCCGTTCCCAGCTAGCCTAGAGCGCGGACGTGGCGTTCTTGACTCAGCTTGCCTGAGAAAGAGTGAGCATCTCTGCAGTTTAGGACTTAGCAAAGGGAACGATTGAGCTTGGAGATAGAAAGTTTTGGTTCAGCTATGTACTGAGCAAGATAGCTAGGAGTGAATAGACGAGCGCAGCCTTGCAGCACCATGAGGTTGGCCAACGTCCACACAACGACGACGCTCCGCTACGCTGTATTCGGTGATATTGCGCCCGCTCCGGCCACTGATTAATTTGTTGGATCACGTCGGCAAAGTTTCCACGAGGGTTTCATGGGCCGTGTATTGTAGAATTCTTCTCGCACTTCGCATTACACCTGGGTCAGTCGATAGGAATTACTTTTGAGTATCGCGCTTTACTCCACGCAAACGCAACTTATTACCACTGCCTGATAGGAGAGTCTTGTAATGTCATGATTGAAGGTCATGAGTTAAAATAAATTTGTGCTAATCGACTGCATCTGTTTTCAATCAAGTGGTTGAAATCCCCAGTAACTTTCTTAATTAATTTTATGTTCAAAATGTGCATCTGGTGTTCAATAGCTGAATATGACATCAATGTACACCCCTTTTTAATTAAAAGTGATCAATTCTGAATAAATTAATGTCAACACTGCCACCGAAGTTCAGTCAGGAGCCACAGGGCCATATTACTTTTTTGCGTTATCCGATATTGCGGCAGTTCTGCACTCTCTGTTGATCTGTTAGTCAATTACCTGGGATGATCACACGCCAAAACCAGCTAAGTGACGGGTGGGGTGTTACAGTATTCGAACCGTCTCCTCTTCCTCCACCCTGCTGCCGGGCGCGAATGCTAACCACGTGACCATACCGACTTTTTGCGGGTATTACCTTCGCATAGGTACATCAGATACGTAATAGACGCGTAACGCTTCTCTTGCGATTTTCTCGGGATTGCCAGAGTAGTGCACCTCACTACCTGCACATTATGTTGTTGTAATGGCTTACTACAAGTGTACAAAGTCTGAAGTAAATCCGTGATACCAAATTCGTGGCCTCCCCTTTTTAGTACCACGCCTACACTTACTATTGAAAGTAAAATTGTATGGGATATCAAGAGCAATTTGTATCTGTATTGACCATTTCTTGGTAGGAAGGACGCTGCTTGCTACCTTAGATGGACAGGCATCGACATACGTAGAAGTAACTTAGGGTGTGTCGCAGGGAAGTGGGTTGTGACCCTTGTTGATCATGTTGTATATTACTCACCTTGTAAGCGTATTGTCATATCGCTGGCTTAGTTGTGGAGTATCTTTGCGGGCAGCCGCGTCTGTAGTGAGTCGAGCACGGGACACGAAACGGTTATGTTGTGTTGTGGGTAGCTCTGCAAGTGAGAGGCATTGTTAGTATGGAAGTTGAAGTGTTGCTACAAGTGCTATTACAGTAAAGTGATGAAATGTGGAAATGATTCAGAGGAAAGTGCGTCAAGAAGTAATTAAAAGATGAGCAGTGCCAACGATAACGTATTTGTGTATCCTCTCGTTGCGCGTCGTACCGTACAGTATCAATCATCCGCGCCGTGTTCGGTCTCCAAGAATGAACTAATGTGAATCAGTAATTCTATTTACCACAAAAGAGAGCATTTAAGCGCCAGTGCCTTATAGCGAGCGTGAGGACGTGCGTTCGATCATCGCGTTTCCGTATTATCAATAATCAACCGCGCGGCGACGGTTACGCGCACGCTCGTACAACTGAGAACAATGAACTGTAAATTTAACTTTGTGAAAAGTGTTAAAATATCATTACTAGTGTCAAGGAGGACTGGTACCAAAAATCTGTGTATGCGTGACGAGCGTAAGAACATTCGTTCGATTATTCGGCTTTCGTATCATCAACAATCATCCGCGCCGTGTTCGGTACGCGTGCGCTCGTCCAAGTGATATTGTGGACAGATAATCATCAAGACTGTCAGTTGGGATAAACATTTACGACTTAGAGTGTAAACAGTGCAACCCGTGATTTCCATATCGTCTCAGAATATAGATGTTCATACCAGACGTAGAACAGTGTTGTGCTTAACGTTGAGTGGCTCCCCTAAACCCGCTGGCATCTTTCGATAGATAACTTCAGGAAAGCCAGCAGCGGTGTGGAGCAGGACAGTACGACCGCGGCGGGATTATCAGGTACGTGGTGTGGACAGGGCGCACGGTCGAAACGACAACCAGTTTAAGGATCCCCCACCCCCATTTGTACTCCCGGGCGTGTTACAACCTTGCAGACAATATAAATAGTAACCTCAGACTTTTCGTACATTACGCAGGTATCTGTAATGAAGTACAGTCTGAAAACAGAGCTGTACAAATATTCAACTGGATCTTCATCAAATTTCAAAGTGATGCGGAGATTGACAATATGTTTTGAAAGTTCAGAAATCCAAAATTGTGCTCATCACAAAACGAAAACAATATAGTGTCCTATAACCACAACATGAACGAGTCACAGTTCTAATTGCTCAACTCCTACAAATACCTCGATCTAACAACATGGAGGGATATGAAATGGAATGATCACATTGGGTCAGTCGTAAGTAAAGTTAATGGCATGCTTCAGTTCATTGGTAGAATACTAGCAAAATGTAAGCAGTCTGCAAAGGAGTTTGCTAACAAAATACTCGTGCTACCCGTCTTAGAATATTGCTCAAGAGTGTGGGGAATATATCAAACAGGACTGACAGAGGATATTGAACGTATATAAAGTAGCGCAGCAGGAGTGGGTGTACATAGGTTTGGCCCATGGCAGAGTGTCACGTTCATGCTGAAGAAACTGAACTGGCAGTCACCTGAAGACAGACGCTTAGTTCTGTTGTCTATCTGTATAATTGCCAGCCCAGCCTAGTGCAGTTGTCAAAAAATATAACTGCTACCTGTACTTGATATACACTACTGGAAATGGAAAAAAGAACACATTGACACCGGTGTGTCAGACCCACCATACTTGCTCCGGACACTGCGAGAGGGCTGTACAAGCAATGATCACACGCACGGCACAGCGGACACACCAGGAACCGCGGTGTTGGCCGTCGAATGGCGCTAGCTGCGCAGCATTTGTGCACCGCCGCCGTCAGTGTCAGCCAGTTTGCCGTGGCATACGGAGCTCCATCGCAGTCTTTAACGCTGGTAGCATGCCGCGACAGCGTGGACGTGAACCGTATGTGCAGTTGACGGACTTTGAGCGAGGGCGTATAGTGGGCATGCGGGAGGCCGGGTGGACGTACCGCCGAATTGCTCAACACGTGGGGCGTGAGGTCTCCACAGTACATCGATGTTGTCGCCAGTGGTCGGCGGAAGGTGCACGTGCCCGTCGACCTGGGACCGGACCGCAGCGATGCACGGATGCACGCCAAGACCGTAGGATCCTACGCAGTGCCGTAGGGGACCGCACCGCCACTTCCCAGCAAATTAGGGACACTGTTGCTCCTGGGGTATCGGCGAGGACCATTCGCAACCGTCTCCATGAAGCTGGGCTACGGTCCCGCACACCGTTAGGCCGTCTTCCGCTCACGCCCCAACATCGTGCAGCCCGCCTCCAGTGGTGTCGCGACAGGCGTGAATGGAGGGATGAATGGAGACGTGTCGTCTTCAGCGATGAGAGTGGCTTCTGCCTTGGTGCCAATGATGGTCGTATGCGTGTTTGGCGCCGTGCAGGTGAGCGCCACAATCAGGACTGCATACGACCGAGGCACACAGGGCCAACACCCGGCATCATGGTGTGGGGAGCGATCTCCTACACTGGCCGTACACCACTGGTGATCGTCGAGGGGACACTGAATAGTGCACGGTACATCCAAACCGTCATCGAACCCATCGTTCTACCATTCTTAGACCGGCAAGGGAACTTGCTGTTCCAACAGGACAACGCACGTCCGCATGTATCCCGTGCCACCCATCGTGCTCTAGAAGGTGTAAGTCAACTACCCTGGCCAGCAAGATCTCCGGATCTGTCCCCCATTGAGCATGTTTGGGACTGGATGAAGTGTCGTCTCACGCGGTCTGCACGTCCAGCACGAACGCTGGTCCAACTGAGGCGCCAGGTGGAAATGGCATGGCAAGCCGTTCCATAGGACTACATCCAGCATCTCTACGATCGTCTCCATGGGAGAATAGCAGCCTGCATCGCTGCGAAAGGTGGATATACACTGTACTAGTGCCGACATTGTGCATGCTCTGTTGCCTGTGTCTATGTGCCTGTGGTTCTGTCAGTGTGATCATGTGATGTATCTGACCCCAGGAATGTGTCAATAAAGTTTCCCCTTCCTGGGACAATGAATTCACGGTGTTCTTATTTCAATTTCCAGGAGTGTATTAGCAATCACTGTAGGTAAGACAACTAAATGAAGCGGATACGTGGCTAATCTTTAACAAGAATAAAGGAATATGTTGTTTGCAAATTATATTAATTCGATTTACATACCTCATTGTATAATTTGCACAGCAAATGTGAGTAACGTGACATTCGACGACACCGTCAGTTTCGTCGTTTTCCATCCGCCGCAGCTCGCGAACTGCTGTCTTACGAGGCAGAAGTTTGGCTGCTGTCACAGACCTTGTAGATGGCTCATCCGTTTTACTGCTCCAAGTCCACTGGTGCAGACTTAACTCCGTGAGCTGGCCGGTGTCAGTTTCGTGGGTGGTCCTGGTGTCGCGGAGAGTGTTGCCAACTCAGTCGTGCAACCCTTCTAGCATCCAAACTGTGGCATGGTACGTAAATTGGTTCTACTTAAATGTGAGGCTATACATCAGTACATTATTTTTTGTACATTCTGGAAAAAGATGCCATTAAAGAAACTAGACAATAATTATTTACCTTTTTTGTGACATTTCTTATGAAGAGGTTTAACATCTGCACATTTTAATCTGTCTGGAAACATTCCTTGTGCTAGTGATGTGTCATATAACTGTGCTAGAATCAAATGGTATTTCTAGTGGTTAGTGGCACGTTTATTGTGCTGACACTTCCAGGCATGTAGAGATCAACGCCTTACGGCCCAGTAGTGTGGAAATTCCCCTCAGACCGCTTCGTAGTTGCACTGCTTTTCTGCGACGTCAGCAAGTTTACACGTCTCGACCTGCTCGTCTTCTGGTGGGTAAAATGGCTCGTTTACAAAAGCGCAGACCAGCGACTCCGCGCCTACCTGCTCTCCTCTCATACCGCTGTTATGGGGCTGCTTTTCTCACAGTAACGCCAGAAATAAGAGACGCAGCTACAATACCAAAGAGTTTCATTAGTCCTAGTTAAATGTAACTACGTCTCGATGACATAAAAACGTTAAACTGTCTATATAAGCCAATGTTTTTGTGTCTTTTGCTTCTTCTGTATAAGTAACGTTTGTGTATGTCACACGTTATTTAACGTGTGTTTGCAGCATTCAGTTGTCAACGGATGATGGCCTTCGGGAGGGCTGAAAACACAGGAGGGCTTCCAGTAACACGACGTTGGTTCGCTGCCAGGCGACAAGGAACGCTGCACGTTTATCAGTACATCATCACGGTTTCTTATTCGGTGACATAAAATCTTCCACATTTGTTTAGTTTCGTTGTAAATAGAAGCTGTTTTCATTACATTTTCTTCCTAATTACGACTTCTTATAGGTACTGCGCACTTTAAGTTGCATTGTGAATAAGTTGCTCGTACTCTGTTTGATTTTTGCTTACATCTGTCTGTAATAGGGGATGGAGTAAATTTGCCGTATTTGTGTTTGTTTCTTATAAAACAGAAGCTGATTTCGTTGCATTGTATTCTGTCTCCATTTGTTTCTGCCTACTAATCCGTGTGCGGCCTTCTCGATTTCAGTCTGTTGCAACTTTATTGTTCGTATTCTACTTTATTTTAGTTCTCATACGATTTTCGTATTTTCTCGCAGTTAACAGACAGATATGTTATTCAACTTGATTACATCTTGTCAGTGGATGAGCATTGATTTTTACTTTGAACCGTGCTGCTTCTTGTCGCTGAGTATGCTTTATAGAGTTAGTTAGAGAAGACGTAGTCATTGTGCTAGGTACTCTTGTGCACATCGAAGTGCATTTTTGTACATGAGATTGTGTGATATAGTGTGAATGCAAATCCACCACAATGAATGCTGCTGCATGTAATGAACTCTTCTTCTTCTTCATGTGCCGTCTCCTCTAAGAAGGTTGGCTGTCATCATGGCAATTTCTGATCTTGATTTGGCTGATCTAAGGAGTTCTGACGTTGAACAGTTGTACCAATTTTTTAAATTGTCAATCCAGGATGTCCGTCTTCTACCCCTCGTTCTCTTCCCACAAATTTTCCCTTCTAGTATTATTTGCAATATTTTGTAATTTACTCCCCTAATAACATGGCCTAAATATTGTAGCTTCCTTACTTTAATAATTTTAATTAATTCTTTTTCCTTTCTCATTCTTCTTAGGATATCTTGATTAGTAATCCTCGACATCCAACTAATTCTAAGTATTCTTCTATATGCCCACATTTCAAAAGCTTCTAAACTGTTCATGTCCTTCTTTTTCAGTGTCCACGCTTCCATTCCGTATAATAATTTTGAGAATACATAGCATCTTAGCAACCTCATTTTTGTGTTTAAACAAATGTCTCTCGAACAGAATGCATTTTTCATCTTATTAAAGATACTTCTGGCCTGTCCTATTCTCGATTTAATTTCTTCTGAGCTTTCAATCTCCTCATTTACAATTGTTCCGAGATATTGAAATTTACGTACTTGATCAACTCTTTCCCTATTGATTGTAAGATTTTCTTGTTGGTGTGTTTTAGATATCACCATGAACTTAGTCTTGCTTACGTTAAGAGTCAAGCCAAATTCTTCACTTTTTTCTGCGACTTTGTCAAGAAGTAATTGTAGATCTTTGAGGTTTCCAGCTAGTAGTGCAGTGTCATCAGCAAACTTAACATTGTTAATGTTTAGCCCATTCACTTTAATGCCAGCTATTTCATCTGATAGAGCTGCCTGGATTATGTCTTCTGAATACATATTAAACAATAAGGGTGAGAGAACGCAACCTTGTCTCACACCCCTCTTTATTTCTATATCATTCGATAACTCATTTTCTACCTTCACGGTTGCGGTTTGATTGTAGTAGAGGTTATATATAATGCGGATGTCTTTCTTATCAAGTGTTTTCTTTTCTAACAATTCTATGAGATGATCATGACGAACTTTGTCAAATGCTTTATTATAATCCAGGAAGCACACATATAGTGGATGGTTAACCTCCATACATCGTTGCGCTAATATGTTAAAAGCAAACAATGCTTCTCTTGTACCGAGGGAACTTCTAAAACCGAATTGTGTTTCACTTATACCTTCTTCTACTTTTTTGTATATTCGTTGGTGTATAACTTTTAGAAATATCTTTAAGGTGTGACTCATTAAGCTTGTTGTACGGTGATCATTACAAGTTTTGGCATTAGCCTTTTTGGGTAATGTAACAAAGGTAGATGTCAACCAATCCCTAGGAATAATTCCCGAATTATAAATATCATTAAACAATTGTACAAATATATCTATATGGTCTATTCCTATGAGTTTCAGGATGTCATTTGGTATCTTATCCGGTCCAGGGGCTTTTCCTGTCTTTGATTTGTTGATAACATGTAATATTTCTTCTTTCGATATGCTTGGTCCTCGTTCTCCGATCATGTTATCGTAAAATTTTTGATCTTTTCTTGTATCTTCAAATAGTTCTTTGACATATTCTGTCCACCTGTCCAGTTTACCTTTAACATCAGGAATTATTTTGTCATTTTTATCTAACAATAAACTTGTACTTTTCTTTTTATTAAGTCCAGCTAAATCTTTAACTTTTTTGTGTAAGTTGAAACTATCATGTCTTGTTTCATAACTCTCATGAACTCTAGTCATACGAAATTCATTAGTAGATACAATATTGAAAACATCGAAGTATGTACATTTTTTCCTTTGAAAGGAGAGGATGATTACAGTACATTGACTTCTGCTTTTAGCATTGTATTGTTTGTAGCACCAATTAATAATGTGTGAACACATTTTTGTTAGTGCTGTTGCATTTTTAGCATTTCCAAGGAAGAGTATCTAATCCATCAGAACAAAAATACATGCTCATTTCTTGAGAAGATCTAATAAAGCTCAACACCAACTGTGTCAGAAGCTGCTGACATGAAATTATCCATTAAATCCGAGAAATACGGAAAACCGATGCAAACTAAAATAACGTAGAATACAAACAATATACTTACAACAGTTTTAAATCGAGCAGTTCACACACAGATTTGTAAGCAGGAAAAAATATATAAGAGTCCAGAGAACACTATGCGACGAGAACATGTACATGAACCCAGAGAACACAATGCGACGAAACCACATTCTGTTTTCTATTAAACAAAAACAAATATGAAATCGCTAGCGTAGCGCCCGCTGTTTCGCTCGCGTAGATTGCATGGCCTGCACAGTTTTCTTTTACGAATTTTTATGTTGTTTACAAACTGCAACACCTTCTAAGCTTTTCACACCAATTAAGACCATGTAAGCGTGGTCTGACCAAAAAGCGATTCTGGTATCTGGGATCCAAAGTTTTTGTTAATCATCTAACAAATATTTCTTTATATCTAATGGAGAAGTGAAATACTAATTTTCATAAATTTAACTTTAAAACTTTTTTGACTTAACGAGATGTTTTCGTCCCCTATTGCATTCCCTTAGGGATTGAATTTCGAGAGACACTGAGACATTCTAATCGAGAAGTCAAATACAAGTTGTCGTAGAGGAGGCCGCAAACATCCTTTAGCAGTTCTTTAGTAATGATTTATTTCCCAAAATAAAGTTCACCCACTATTTTACCCCCTTAGTGGTTGAATTTCCAAAAAGGCTGAAACACTACTTTTTCCTTCTGACTGAGAAACTGGTTTTCATAGTTCTTACTTCAAAATTCCCTTAATACATAGTTTCAGAAACCTTTCATTCCCTATTTCACTCCCTTAGGAGTGAAATTTCGAACAATTCCGTCTCAAACGGTGCCTACAGTGTAAGATCCACACCCTCTCCAAACTTCAAGTTCCTTTCTTAGTGGTTTGCGCTGGGTGATGATGTATCAGCGATTCATTCTGGCCCTGTTTCACCCCTCTGGGGATTCAATCCCCAAAAACAGTGAAATAAATGTATTTTCATCTCTAACCGAGAAACCAAACACCAATTTTCAAAGATATGGCTTTAAAAATGCTTTCGCAATGAAATATTTCATAAAACATTTCACCCCTATTTCACACCATTAGGAGTCGCATTTCCAAAAACCGTGACATATGTATGTTTTATTTCTAACAGAGAATCCAAATACAAATTTTCATAGATTTACTTTCAAAAATGCCTGCACGGTGAAATACTACTATAAAAACTTTCATCCCCCTGTTTCACTCCGTAAGTGTTGAATTTCCAAAAACACTGAAACACTTTTTCTTATCTCTAACTGAGAAGCTAAATTTAAATTTTGATAGATTTAACTTTAAAAATGCTTTCATAACAAAATATTTTCTTAAAAATTTTCATCCCCTATTTCACCTCCTTAGGGGTTCAGTTTCCAAAAACGCTGAAACACGGGTATTTTTAATTTGTAACCAAGAAGTCAAATATCAGCGTTGATATATGTAGCTTTAAAAATACTTTAGTCGTTATTTAATAATAAAATATTGTCAAAAACAGCTATCACCCGCTATTTCACCCCCATAGGGATAAATGTTCAAAAACGCTGAAACATGTATTTCTTTATTTCTGGCCAAGACACCAGAAACCAATTTTCATAGGTCTAACTTCAAAATTCCCCCAATAGCGTCATTTTTCAAAAAAGCCCTTCACCTCCAATTTCACCCCCTTAGGGTTGGAATTTCGAAAAATCCCTTCTTGAACCATACAAGATCCACACCTTCTCCAAATTTCAAGTTTGTATCCTCAGCGGTTTGAGCTGGGCTATGACGAGTCGGGCAGTCAGTCAGGTCATTGCCTTTTGTATACACAGATTTACTCCACCCAGGACTACGGATGTCTGCAAAAATAAAGCAGAATACGAGCAACAAATTTACAATGAAATTCAAAGACTGCAAATCGCGAAGTAGTAGTCACGAATACGATGTGACGATAACAGCTTCTGTGGTACGTCATGTCAAATGATTCTAAGGTTTTGACATGTGGTAAGGCGCTCTTATTTTGACTTGATGATGACCACACGGTCGAAATTGCAGTACTGTGTTTTACAAATAAATAACTGTACAGTCAATGGGCGGCCACAACATTATTTACAAAATTTTACTGACTGTGAAACCCAGCTATGGAGAGTTAATCTTAGTTTTTGATTGAGACTTTTCAAATATATTACTTTGTTTGGCCACAATAAAAACTTTCAGTTTCCAGGCACGTACTTTACTACTAGATTACTAGGTCCCCCATAATGTATAAATGAAAAATATTCCCACTTAAATCACGTATTATAACACGACATTCCTGGTAGGCACCTGTGCTGCGTGGACGTCCAGAACCTCGTCTTCTGGTGTTCACATTGCGAGGTGCCGGGGCTAGCAGTGTATTTAACACTAAATTCTTCTAGAATCTACATATGTAAATGATGCTCTAAACCCCCCCCCCCCCTATTCTAACTCCGACTTTTGCTGTTGCACAAGGATTAAAAAAAATACGCGAACTGACTCTAATCAACCCTGCCAGTGGAGTAGAAGAGAGTTTGGCAACTGCAATAATTTAATTTGGTAAATAAGTTAAATAAACAAAGGTTTCATTAACATAGTGAGAAATCATAGGGTTGTTCTACCGATTAACAGACTGAAAGTTCTGACCAAAATAACAATATGATTTATTAAGACTAAACACAAAATAATAAACAAAAACACATGAAACATTTACAACACATCAAATTGGCTCAAATTGGATACTCAAACAAACGCTGTGAATGTGAAGTTGTCCTTAAACTAGATTGTGAGGATTATGATGAAGTGGTATGTGGAGCCAATTCCTTGCAACTCAAACTTAAGACAGAACACACAGCCAACCCAACATTAACTGCTGCTACCCAAGACAGAACAAAGTTAGAAAAAGACGAACAGGCGCGCTCTGCTGAGCTCTGATTATCACCTAGGAAAATCCCTGTCTGCCGGTGCTGCGGACATACATTACCAATCTGTCTTCTTAACTGCAAGAACACGATTTGGCGTACCGGAGGCGATGGCTGGTTGCTTCGACGGCCCATCGTGGTGATGATAATGTCGCGAGTATAGCCGTAACAAATTATCCTGGCCTGGTTGTTCCAGACTAAAGACTTCCTAGCAATACAAATGCGCCTCTGAGGGAGACGAAGAAAGCTCGCCACACAATCACTGACGGTACAGTGATTGATTTTAACAAGCGAAATCACCCAGTAACTCCGATACAGTCAACATTAGCCAAAACTGCTCAAGACAGACAACATAGGCCTCTTGTACACAGAACGCTCAATTGCCAACTGTACTCGGAAAGTTACGTTGAAGTCAAAACTTCAGCAACTTCGTCAAACAGTTACAATTAAATAAAAGTATATTAGACAGCCCACAGAAGGCAGGCTGACCCGAGCAGCGAGAGCTCAGTCTAGTAACCTACTTCCACCGAAAGGCGAGAGACGACTACCCACAAGAGCACCCGTACAAAACCGAACACAGAAAATTCCCGCCCCTACGACAGTGGCCGTGGTTAACCGTTCCAATCAGCAACTCGAAAACCGGCGGAAAATTCCACTCTATTGTCAGAACACTACCATTCCACCAATGGAGATTCTTGGCGCCAATTTCTTCACTGATTTTGCTACGTCACGGAGCTATGCCCTGAGCAAGCCAATCACAGTTACTATTTTGCAGAAAGCGCGGGAATTTTCGCGCCACAACTGCCTGGGTACACAAGTCATTCCCACGCCTCGCTGGTAGCCCGCCAGAAAGTGTTTTCGCTAAGTTTCTGCGTAGTAACGGAATCTCTAGCCCAGCCGCTACTTCAGACCCCTCCGGGCGTGTCTTTTGACAATGTCGGCGTCTGGAAAGCATTCACTCGACTCCCTCACACCCGTCGGCTTACCCTTTCAAAATTAGCAGAGCCCGCCTGTCACCGGACCACCCCGGTGACGAGAGATGCTGCGTGGGAAGTCCGCGTGTGAAGGAATAGCAACTTTCCACCGCATGCAATTAGAGAGGAGAATCGTAAGATAGAAATATGAGAGGGAGCTCATGCCACCTCTCAACGTGACCATTGGTACCAGCATCGTTACACAGTTGCTGCTGTACGTGTGACAGTTCTCCAGAAGGACCATCCCGCCACTAGGAAGGCCACAGTTTGACCCCTTCCAAACTCACTAATGTCGCTGTAGTAAGCAAGAGTGCATCCCCATGGCATGGTTGCCTGCTTGCTTCACTTGTTTGCACCACACTGAGCCTTCTGGCTGTGAGCAACCCTATTGAAGGGTAGACATAGATGGCGCTCTGGTAGATACGCTACGCTACGCTATCTGTTGGTGGATGACGTTGAAACTATCCCCGAGGTAGTACATGCCGTCATCGGGTCGAAACCGACGTCTTTACACGTGTACTAATTTTTTGACGGTAGTGTATAATTCTGCTTACTAATATGGCGTATCAGTCTGAAGGTGCTACTCCCAACCATTCAAAAAGCCTCGCCAAACCGAGGAAGCAATGGAAATAATGCAGCTGTGTCAACCCAGTCCAGATGATTTCTGCAGCAACGAAATCAAAATGGGTGAGTGCTGGTTGGGTCACTATCAATACGAGACAAAGGAGCAAAGCAAGCTGTGGAAACACCACCGCAGTAAAACGCGAAGACGCCGCCGTCGTCGGCCAAGGTGATGCCCAAGGTGATGGCATCCGGTGACTTCTTCCTCTTTCCTCGGATGAAGTAACCACTGCGAGGCAGGAGTCTGCAAAATGAGGCCAAGCCAAGTCTCGAGGTAAAAATAAATATTCAGGCTTCTTCAGCTATAATGAAGCATGATTTCCTTCGAGATGATAATCTAAATTTAATGACTATTCCTCGTTTGTATCACAGACGCCAAAGACGTGTGACGGCTCGTGTTACTAGTCGAAGGTCCCTCTTCCTCTGTTCTTCTTAAGAACCTCATACACATCACAGTGTGCATAGTCAGAAGCTAAATGGCGCCGTGTCTGCTGAATAAGTTGAATACTTCGCCTATTTGTACTTTGAATCCTCCAGTTTTAGGTAGCCATAATAAACCATGTGCTAGTGTATTTTCTGATAAAAGATGACTTCTCGTTTTGCGTTTCAGAATTCTTCTCAGGTAGAGCAGACCGAAGCAAGTTAACGACCGTGACGAGATGACCAATCACTTGGTTTAAGTTCACACAACATACGACCCAAAATAAAAGATTTTGGTGGTTTCTCATTGTAACGAAGCGATACAACAAGTGTAAAGCAAAGGGGCTGTTTCACACTACATTTATGTTTTTACACAGGATGTACAGACATGACAAAAACAACAAATCAGTGATAATTAAGCCACTTGTGACGTGCGGAGAGTTTTTCAACTTTCCCTGATATAGCTTTCATCAACTGACGCGCTTGTTTCAGCAGAACATCAGAAAAATTTATTGCAATAATATTTTTGACACTAGACTAAAGCGTATTTCATTAAATTATTTTAAGTGTAGGAGGATTCGTCCTCACTTTTCCAGAACTAGCAATAAATCCCATTACACAGGTGCTTGCTATCATTGCAGTTACGTACGAATAGGAATACTGTGCGATGCTTCAGGGATACGTCTTCTGGCAATCATATATGACTGTATAACCACTAACGCAAATTGGCATTCATAAAACAAATGTAGTATCCGATGTAATCTTTCTATAATGCCATTGAAATTCTTATGCTGCATCAGTGTTCTGACCATATATCAACTCAAAAAATTATCGTAACAAACAATCAAACGAATACATAGTCTTTTAGATACAAATCTATCTGGAAGTAAAAACTAGTCCAGAGCTCATAAACTATAAATCAGTAACTCACTGCGTCTCACGATGTGGACTTTTTGAAGCAGATGTCGTATCTACAGTTTTTATCATCGCCAATCCATTTAAGAATTAACATTTTAGTAATAAAAATAAGATTAATTAATTAAATTTACATTAGTACTTTTTTATTACATCATTTTCTGCCTGTAAGGTATAAAAAATCTGCGTTTTGCGTAAGAGGATGATTACATTACCAGACTTTTGGTTCCATTCATTTTAATGACATTATTCTAAAAAATTTTACATTTCAAATGAGGCTTACAAACCACTTTGAATGAAGCAACTTCCTATTGAGTAACGCTGATATATATCACGTCTGCTGCCAAATCCATTAGGTTGATGCTTAAGTTCATAGCGTTTTTGTTTTGCATGTTAGTATTCCGTTTGCTATGTGTTTATTTTACGATTGTCATTTTTTTATTTGTACCTAACTGTTGTTATATGAGTTTACGTATTGTCATTTTGTCGTTTGGGTATAGTGAGTGGAGCTGTGGACGTCATAAAATGGGGCGCCAAGTGGAGAAATCGGAACGTTTGCGACGTATTCTTCTGTTTGAGTTCAGTAGGGAGGAGACAGCACCGAAGGCAGGCAGAAACATTTTCACTGTGTATGGCGATAATCCCATTGGACAGAGCACGGCAAGAAAATGGTTTTCTCGTTTTCAGGAGGATCGTTTTGATATAAATACGCTGCTGGCCATTAAAATTGCTACACCGCGAAAATGACGTGCTACAGACACGAAATTTAATCGACAGGAAGGAGATGCTGTGATATGCAAACGATTAGCTTTTCAGAGCGTTCAAACAAGGTTGGAGCCGGTGGCGACACCTGCAACGTGCTGACATGAGGAAAGTTTCCAACCGATTTCTCATACACAAATAGCAATTGACCGGCGATGCCTGGTGAAACGTTGTTGTGATGCCTCGTGTAAGGAGGAGAAATGCATACCATCACGTTTCCGACTTTGATTAAGGTCGAATCGTAGCCTATCGCGATTGCGGTTAATCGTATCGCGACATTGCTGCTCCCGTTGGTCGAGATCCAATTACTGTTAGCAGAATATGGAATCGGTGGGTTCAGGAGGGTAATACGGAACGCCGTTCTGGATCCCAACGGCCTCGTACCACTAGCAGTCGAGATGACAGGTATCTTATCCGCATGGCTGTAACGGATCGTGCAGCCACATCCCGATCCCTGAGTCAACAGATGGGGACGTTTGCAAGACAACAACCATCTACACGAACAGTTCGACGACGTTTACAGCAGCATGGACTATCAGCTCGGAGATCATGGCTGCGGTTACCTTGACGCTGCATCACAGGCAGGAGCGTCTGCGATGCTGTAGTCAACGACGAACGTGGGTGCACGAATGACAAAACATCATTTTTTCGGATGAATCCAGGTTCTGTTTACAGCATCATGATGGTCGCATCCGTGTTTGGCGGCATCCCGGTGAACGCACATTGGAAGCGTGTATTCGTCATCGCCATAATGGCGTATCACCCGGCATGATGGTATGGGGTGCCATTGGTTACACGTCTCGGTCGCCTCTTGTTCGCATTGACGGCACTTTGAATAGTGAACGTTACATTTCAGATATGTTACGACCCGTGGCTCTACCCTTCATTCGATCCCTGTGAAACCCCACATTTCAGCAGGATAATGCACGACCGCATGTTGCAGGTCATGTACGGGCCTTTCAGGACACAGAAAATGTTCAACTGCTGCCCTGGTCAGCACATTCTCCAGATTTCTCACCAATTGAAAACGTCTGGTCAATGGTGGCCGAGCAACTGGCTCGTCATAATACGCCAGTCACTACTCTCGATGAACTGTGATATCGTGTTGGAGCTGCATGGGCAGCTGTACCTGTACGCGTCATCCAAGCTCTGTTTGACTCAATGCCCAGGCGCATCAAGCCCGTTATTACGGCCAGAGGTGGTTTTTCTGGGTACTGATTTGTCAGGATCTGTGCACCAAAATTGCGTGAAAATGTAATCACATGTCAGTTCCAGTTCTAGTATAATATAGTTGTCCAAGGAATACCCGTTTATCATCTGCATTTCTTCTTGGTGTAGCAATTTTAATATCCAGTAGTGTAACTCTCCACGTCCAGGAAGAACTTCGGGGTTTGATAAAGATCGTTTAGACACGTTCATCCACAATGATCCACGTCAGTTTACGCGATGACTGACAGATATGATGAATCGTGATCATTCCACCGTGATGCGACATTTGCATGAGCTGTGGAAGGTACAAGAATGGGGCACCACATGCTCCAAGCCGAAATAAAAGGACCAGACACAGGATTCGGGATCCAAACACACCAAGGAAGAAGGCCGGGCAAGAGATTGGAGGTGTATAAACTGTTGTGGCAGTTCGGCGACGGCGAACTTTTCGGTCTCGACCTGGAGCGCTCTGACTGGAGGATGAACAGCTACAGCGCGTGACGTGTCAACTATCAAGTAATTTTGATGGGGCTGTAATTGCAGAATTGCCTCTAGGAGCAGAGTTGTCCCCGCAGGCGACACCGGAAGTGAGGCGCCAGGTGCCGGCGGTGACGTGTGCGGGGGCGGCCGCTCTGCTGTTGCTGTCCCGCAGTGAGTTATTGATTCCCCATCGGCCGCGTGCGTCTGACGCGCTCAGAGCAGGCGAACGTGGGTCGGCTAGGCATGGCTGCAGCGCCAGGTAGCCAGTCGGCTGTTTACCGAGTCATTACCCGGCCTGCCTGCCACCCGATGCCTATCTGGCGCGGTCGCCGCCGAGATTGATGGGGCAGGCTCCCCGAGACCGGACCGCCCTGGCTAACCCGTCCTCTCGCCGCCCCATTAACCAGCCCCGCGAGTAGCCAGCGAATGATGTGCACGTAACTGTGAAGCGTCCGTCAGTTCCAAGAGAACCAGACAGGTGTGTAGAGCGAGGATTGCGTGGATGAGGTGCAGTATGACACTTTGATACATTTATTAAAACCAAGATATTTCAAATGCACATTACATTGCTGACCATAACTAACATATTCTTGATCAGAGCTTGTTAATTTACCGGGTGATCAAAAATTCAGTATAAATTTGAAAACTTAATAAACCACGGAATAATGTAGATAGAGAGGTAAAAACTGACACACATGCTTCGAATGACATCGGGTTTTATTAGAACCAAAAAAAAAAAACACGAAGTTCACAAAATGACGCGTGAAAGACCTCTGGCGCGCGTCGTTTGGTGATGATCCTGTGTTCAGCCGCCACTTTCGTCATGCTTGGCCTCCCAGGTCCCTAGACCTCAGTCCGTGCGATTATTGACTTTGGGGTTACCTGAAGTCGCATGTGTATCGTGATCGACCGACATCTCTAGGGATGCTGAAAGACAACATCCGACGCCAATGCCTCACCATAACTCTGGACATGCTTTACAGTGCTGTTCACAAAATTATTCCTCGGTTACAGCTATTGTTGAGGAATGATGGTGGACATATTGAGCATTTCCTGTAAAGAACATCATCTTTGCTTTGTCTTACCTTGTTATGCTAATTATTGCTATTCTGATCAGATGAAGCACCATCTGTCGGACATTTTTTGAACTTCTGTATTTTTTTGGTTCTAATAAAACCCCATGTCATTCCAAGCATGGGTGTCAATTTGTACCTCTCTATCTACATTATTCCGTGATTTATTCAGTTTTCAGATTTGTACTGGCTTTTTGATCACCCGGTATTAAGGCAACTCTTTAAAAATTATTAAAGCCTTTTATCATTAAGTCTTACAGGACCTGCAAAACTGATTTAAAAAAGAGGGGCAGTGCAAATAAAGGCTTTACTGAATATCACCGAGCGAGGTGGCGCAGTGGTTAGCACGCTGGACTCGTATTCTGAAGGACGACGGTCCAAAAACATGTTAGGCCATCCAAATTCAGATTTTCCGTGATTTCTCTAAATTGCTTCAGCCAAATGTCGGGATGGTTCCTTTAAAAGGACATGGCCAATTTCCTTCCCCATTCTTCTATAAATCGAGCTTGTGCTCAGACTCTAATGATCTCGTTGTCGACGGGACGTTAAATACTAATCTCCTCCTCCTCTACTGAATTTCAATAAAAGGTAAAAACACACAAGAGTTTACAACAGGTTAATAACAATAAACCTAAATGATCAAAGTTAATTGAAGATTTAGCCGCTTAATAGCCACTGAATGTAACAGAGCCGTGATTTGCTTGTACTTCACCGAAGAGCCAAAACAGATACTGTATTTAAAACAAAATTACAGAATTTAATTAATCAAAAGATTGAAAGGAGATCAGCGGCGGCGGGCTCCCATACCAATTAAATTTACCTGTTCCAAATTCAGAAATGTTTAAGGTAACTGAAGCTCTAGTCAATGATTTATATTAACAAAACAAAAACTCCGGTACCATTACGTGGAAGACCACACACTCATAACTGATGTTGTCATTCAGCAACAAGTTACATACCCGGCAAAAGCATAAGTCAGCAACTAGCATTACTACAATAACAACAAACAATTCATCAGCTGTTCGAGCTCCGAGACCGTTAATCTGGTGTTTCAGTGTATATCTAGTGACCGTTACAGAACGGCGCAGTATTCAACTAGACTGCGTCATTGTGTCACCGTTTAGAATTCAGAAGAGCACGGTCTCCTTACGTGGTACACAACAAGCGCTCAGAAAATCTATAAAGAAATTATTTCAGTTCTGGAAATAGTTGCACATCAAGGAGACACGTCGTGATCTCAAGTTTCACAGTTGCAAGAGTCCTAGACAACGTAAGATTGTTTAGTCTTGGTCCTCGCACAAAGTACCCACAGAATACAAGTGGCAACAGCTAGTACTGAATGCCTGTTTACGCACCCAACTAAGTTATTTGAAATGAAATGATCGTGTAGCACTGATGTGCGGGCCTCCTGGCCCGGGGAAGTTCAGCCGCCGAGATGCAAGTCATTTCACTTGACGCCACACTGGGCGACTTGCGTGTTGGTGATGATGAAATGGTGATGACGACAACACAACACCCAGCCCCGGGCGAAGAAAATCTCCGACCTCGTCGGGAATCGAACACAGGCCCGCTACATGGCACTCAGACGCGCTGACCACTTAGCCAAGGGGATGGACGATTATTTGAGAGAACGGTCGGGTATCCACTGTTGACATGGACGGTTACGAGGGGAAAACAACAAGCGAACAAGAGCTGGTAGAGTTCAACACACTCAATACTGAAGGATTGAACGACGTACCGTTTAACTCAGTTGCAGATCCAAATGTAAGCAGGTAGAGACACCGTTCCTCTTTGAGGAGTTCCAGTTGCAGAATTCATGCACTGCCCCCTGGTAGTTGTTTCTCATTTCGTCCATATTAGAAGGCCCAACCGAACGTCATCGAACAGGGTTCTGCCTCCGAACATCATTACTGCAGCTCGCACCGCACCGTACACACCGCCTTCCGTTATTAGCAGGCGCCACACGAACCTTGCTACCTCTCCTTCCTGCTCAACCTGGACCGCCACTCCTGGCTCCCGTGTATCCCGAACGGCCTTTCGCTACCGCCATCTCACACGCAAAGAGTCTAGGAACCAGAGATGTGCGGGATCAAAGAGAACTGGCACCCGGCACACAGCCAACATCACACTGCTTTACTTGATACAGTCCCGATGTAACTGGTACGACTGAAGGATCAGCTCAATCAGCCTGTTACGTGAAGCTTCACAGTTTCGCAGTACTCCTCAAGCACACAACAAGGCATGTGGCGGAGGATACACAGCACACTACTATCATCTCTTCTCCCTCCAACCCGCTCTCCTTCATAGCCCACAGGACATGTAAACGAGAGTTCTGATACAGATCTCCTGATACTGTGGCAGGGTTATGTCTACAGACGTAAAGGTGGCAGGCAATCTCATGAATCGTGACACTGGGTACCAGCTCAACAAAGCCTGAGATCTTGCACTGTAGTTGCTAAAAACGCAACGGTTGCAGCAGCAGAGCTTAAGAAAAAGAATAATAGAGAATGTGGACATGGGGAACGAACACCGGACAGAGCGACAGGTGCACCGGACCGAGGAAAAAAGCCAGATCGCTGTCAGGCGGACAGGAGCGTAAACGGTATGTTGCAGGACGATTCTAGTGCAAACAGACCACAGACATCCGAAAGCAAAGGAAGTAGGTTACAGTACACTTGTTCGCCCACTGCTTGAATATAGCTCACCAGTGTGGGATCCGTACCAGATAGGGTTGATAGAAGAGATACAGAAGATCCAACGGAGAGCAGCGCGCTTCGTTACACGATAATTTAGTAATCTCGAAAGCGTTACGGAGATGACAGATCAGTGGAAGACTCTGCATGAGAGACGCTAGGTAGCTCGGTACGGGCTTTTGTTGAAGTTTCGAGAACATACCTTCACCGAGGAGTCAAGCAGTATATTGCTGCCTCCTACGTATATCTCGCGAAGAGACCATGAGGATAAAATCAGAGAGATTAGAGCCCACACAGAGGCATACCGACAATATTTCTTTCCACGAACAATACGAGACTGGAATAGAACGGAGAACTCATAGAGGTACTCAAAGTACCCTCCGCCACACACCGTCAGGTGGCTTTCGGAGAATGGATATAGATGTAGACGGAGCAGCTGGAACCGGCCATGGAGGGGGGATGGCGGTGGACGTAAGTACTGGACCCACTCCACTGGACTAGAGGTCTCAGGTACCACCTGATGAAGAGGTGGTGGTGGTTAGTGTTTAACGTCCCGTCGACAACGAGGTCATTAGAGACGGAGCGCAAGCTCGGGTTAGGGAAGGATTGGGAAGGAAATCGGCCGTGCCCTTTGAAAGGAACCATCTTGGCATTCGCCTGAAACGATTTAGGGAAATCACGGAAAACCTAAATCAGGATGGCCGGAGACGGGATTGAACCGTCGTCCTCCCGAATGCGAGTCCAGTGTGCTAACCACTGCGCCACCTCGCTCGGTCCACCTGATGAAGAGATCGCGTCACACTGTCCAAATATTATGCTTGGATGACGGTGATATCTGTCAGGACACGCGACACTCCAAGACGTTAAACCGGCGGGAAAGCCTGAAAAAATTATGGTAATAAAAATGAGGCGAGGTACTTTTCGTATCCAATATTTCCTGTTTCAAAATTAATGTTTACATTATTAGCTAAGAGTCCTATGGGGAAATCTCATTGTTAGGAAGGTACAAACACAGAACCTCTGAGCTTAAAGTTTTTCCCCCCCTTTTTTTTTACAGTCATACGTTGTTGGTTCAGGCCGCACAAGTTCGTTCCATTACGCCGCCCCAGGTAATAAGAAAATAGTTGCGCAGCACATTATCACGCATCGCGAAGCGTTAATGAGAATGAGAAAAGCAGTAAGAAAAGCCAGCGCGCACACTCATTACAAGTGCACCTGACGCGTCGCCGGCGCGAGATAAGCGACGCAGCTCGGAGACGTCGGCGCAGGCGAGAAATCATTTTTCTTCATCGCTGCCAGAGCCGGGGCGGCGGCGGCGGCGGCGGCGGGCAAGAAACGCTGACTGACAAAGTGGGCAGCGCATTGTGGCGGGATGGAGATACCAGGGAATTAATTAGACTACCCGGCGACACCTGCCGCCGCAAAGAAACCACCCGAGGGCGGCGACGGACGCAGCGGAGAAAGGCCGGGCGCCGGAAAAAATACGCCCAATTGTGTCGCCGGCGCGGCGGTCGCCGGCCGAGCAGGGAGGAAGCGGAGGCATTGACGCGGTGGCCGGCCGTGTCCGGGCGCACACACAGGCGGCGCGCCGTAATTACGTTTACACTCGATTAGGCGGCGTCAGTTTTTGACGCGGACGCCTCGCCGCCGCTTCCGGCCACAGGGCCCTGCGCGGCCGACGCCTTCAATCGCCGGCGGCGGCTTCTTGCCGACAGAGGCCGCGCGCAGACGGCCGGCCGCGTGGACAATGGATTCGCCGCGCGCCTCCCGCAGGTGCAACGCGCCGAGACCACCGAGGCGCTCGGAGCCGGCGCCCGCTGCGGCCGAGCTGCCCGAGCACCCTCACTAAACTGCGCTCCGAAATCTAGTGTGGCACGTACACTGGGGTGACCGAAGTCACGGGGTAGCGATACACACGTATGCAGATGGCCACAGTGTCGCGTATACGAGGTATAAAAGGGCAGTGCATTGGTGGAGCTGTCATTTGCACTCTCGTGATTCATACGATACGGTGTCCGACGTGATTATGGACGTACAACGGGAATTAACAGACTCTCAAGGCGGAATGCTACACTACTGGCCATTAAAATTGCTACACCAAGAAGAAACGCAGATGATAAACGGGTATTCACTGGACAAATGTATTGAACTGACATGTGATTATATTTTCACGCAATTTGGGTGCTTAGATCCTGAGAAATCAGTACCCAGAACAACCACCGCTGGCCGTAATAAAGGCCTTGATACTCCTGGGCATTGAGTCAAACAGAGCTTGGATGGCGTGTACAGGTGCAGATGCCCATGCAGCTTCAACACGATACCACAGTTCATCAAGAGTAGTGACTGGCGTATTGTGACCACCCAGTTTCTCGGCCATCATTGACCAGACGTTTCCGATTGGTGAGAGATCTGGAGAATGTGCTGGCCAGGGCAGCAGTCGAACATTTTCTGTATCCAGAAAGGCCCTTGTAGGACCTGCAACATGCGGTCGTCCATTGTCCTGCTGAAATGTAGGGTTTCGCAGGGATCGAATGAAGGGTAGAGCCACGGGTCGTAACACATCTGAAATGTAACGTCCACTGTTCAAAGTGCCGTCAATGCGAACAAGAGGTGACCGAGATGTGTAACCAACGGCACCCCGTACCATCACGCCGGGTGATACGGCAGTATGGCGATGACGAATATGACGAATACACGCTTCCAATGTGCGTTCACCGCCGGCCAGAGTGGCCGCGCGGTTAAAGGCGCTACAGTCTGGAACCGCACGACCACTACGGTCGCAGGTTCGAATCCTGCCTCGGGCATGGATGTGTGTGATGTCCTTAGGTTAGTTAGGTTTAAGTAGTTCTAAGTTCTAGGGGACTTATGACCACAGCAGTTAAGTCCCATAGTGCTCAGAGCCATTTGAACCATTTGTGCGTTCACCGCGATGTCGCCAAACACGGATGCGACCATCATGATGGTGTAAACAGGTCCTGGATTCGTCCGAAAAAAAGACGTTTTGCCATTGGCGCACCCAGGTTCGTCGTTGAGTAGACCATCGCAGGCGCTCCTGTCTGTGATACTACGTCAAGGGTAACCGCAGCCATGGTCTCCGAGCTGATAGTCCATGCTGCTGCAAACGTCGTCGAACTGTTTGTGCAGATGGTTGTTGTCTTGCAAACGTTCCCATCTGTTGACTCAGGGATCGAGATGTGGCTGCACGATCCGTTACAGCCATGCGGATAAGGTGCCTGTCATCTGGACTGCTAGTGGTACGAGGCAGTTGGGATCCAGCACGGCGTTCCGTATTATCCTCCTGAACCCACCGATTCCATATTCTGTTAACAGTCACTGGATCTCGACCAACGTGAGCAGCAACGTCGCGATACGATAAACCGCAATCGCGATAGGCTACAATCCGACCTTTATCAAAGTCGGAAACGTGATGGTACGCATTTCTCCTCCTTACACGAGGCATCACAACAACGTTTCACCAGGCAACGACGGTCAACTGCTGTTTGTGTATGAGAAATCGGTTGGAAACGTTCTGCATGTCAGCACGTTGTACCGGTCGCCACCGGCGCCAACCTCGTGTGAATGCTCTGAATAGCTAGTCATTTGTATGTCACAGCATCTTCTTCCTGTCGGTTAAATTTCGCGTCTGTAGCACGTCATCTTCGTGGTGCAGAAATTTTAAGGGCCAGTAGTGTAGTAGCAGCGGGACCCATGCGACATTCCATTTCGGAAATTCTTAGAGAATTCAGTATTCCGAGATCGACAGTGTTACGAGTCTACTGAGAGTACCAAATTTCAAGCATTATCTCTCACCAAGTACTGCGCAGTGGCCGACGGCATCCGCTTAACGACCGAGAGCAGCAGCGTTTGCGTAGTGTTGTCGGTGCATGCGTGAACTAACGCAGAAATGTGGAACGTACGACGAACATATCCGTTAGGACAGTGCGGCGAAATTTGCCGTTAATGGGCTACGATAGCATACGATCGACGCCAGTGCTTTTGCTAACAGCACGACATCGCCTGCAGTGTTTCTTCTGGGCTCGTGACCATGTCGGTTGGACCCTAGGCGACTGGAAAACCGTGGCTCGTCGGACGAGTCCCGACATCTGTTGGTCACAGCTGATGGCAGGGTTCGAGTATGGCGCGGACCCCACGGAAGCAATGGACCAAAGTTGTCAACGAGGCACTGTGCAAGCTGGTGGTGGGTCAATAGTGGTGTCAGCTGTGGTGACATGGAACGGAGCTGAACCGTGAATTTACTTTCAAAATCTTTTCTTAAAGAATATACTAGCGATTCATCGACAACATTAACACATTTAATCACACTATGTGCGTGTGGAAGTAGTTGCCAGTGGGTAACTGATAAAAACAAATTTCTTTCAATAAATGGAAATTTTATTCCTAAAAACCCTTTCTTTAAAAAAAAGGGGGACATTTAAAAATATAATCAGAAAGCTCCTTCTAAATATCAAATTACAATTTATTCAGACGCAGAAGTAACTTTTTTTTTCTTGACAGTATGAGCTTTCGGGTTGAGAACCTTGCCGCTCCCTTTTAACACGGCCGTAGTCACTACCGCTGACAACAACATCTGAAAGACTACACTGGTGCAAATCTGCAACGCGCCAGATTACTTTAAACTAAAAATTTTAACAACTCACACAAACATATAAACTATGCACCCCGTAGGAGGGATGGAAATGATACAAAACACTCACATTAAAAAAAATTACTTGCCACCGAAAGTGCAACTTGTTTTTAAAAGAAAACTCTTACGGCGGAAGGGTGGCAACTTTATATACTAAAATGACCATTTAAATAAAAACCCATGAAATGCAGTCTTACATAAAATCTACAAACATGCGCTACATACACATATATCGCCTCTCAAGATGATAGGCAGGATAAAACTATATTTAAGGAATTTGGCCTTTACACCTTAAGCAATAAATTCGTTAACAACGAATGCGAGAAATATGACAGAGGCAGCTATTAACGTACGGGCGACCGACAGGCAGACAGACAGACACTAACTGCCTAACAAATGCGGACGAGAGAAAGATGAGCAAGCTGGGGACGAGAGACTGACCAAGAACACAAGTAGAATTTAGCAAGTAAATGAAACAACTTATCACGAATCACTTAACTTTTAAGAAACTGCGATGTCTGGCGAAGACATGGCGCAGCATTCCCAAAACGCTCTCCCGAACCGTCCGCTGTCAGCCGCTTCAACGGACGCAGGAAGGCGCGCCGATCTCCCGTCTCACGGCGTCACAGCTCGCGCCGGCCAGCCGATGTCGTGGGTTGACTCCTGTTGCTCTCGTGTCGGCCGCGAAGCCACTACCGCTCGCTATACGGGCACGGCCCACTGGACTGACGATGCGACCTCACATGCACCGATGCTCAAGACGGACAAGTCATCTTGTGTCCCAGTTCGCGACCGACCAACCGATCGATCCAACACCCAATGCCCATTGCCTGAACAAACTCGAGCAGACTGGCGCCCTAACACATACTAGCACTCCGGACGACAAACAGACACTGACTGCCCCACACTAAGCCTGCTGACCAACTGACCACTCGCTCAGACTGACCGACTCAAACTGATCGACTGACGAGCTCATAGCGCCCCTTAAATGCACGTGATCAGGCAACCTTTCCCTTTTCCTACCAGAGGGAGACTCCAAAACTGCGATTGCCACAGCGGCGCCACCGCCAGAAACGGAGGGCAACTGCTTCACACTAAGCGCTGCGGCGCGCTCTTCAAAACAGCAAATTTTTACCACGGCTGAGGAGTACGTCCTCTGGTCCATCTGAACCGATCATAGACTGGTAACGGTTATGTTCGGGTGCTCATTTGAAGCATTCATGGACTTCAAGTTCCCAAGGAACAATGCGCCGTATCACCATACCGCAATTGTTCGCGGTTAGTCTGAAGAACATTCTGAACAATTCGAGCAAATGAATGGGCCACCCAGACCGCCCGACATGGACTCCATCAGATATTTCTTGGACATAATCGACAGATCAGATCGTGTACAGAGTCTTGCACCGGCTATACTTTTGCAGTTATGGACGTCTGGAGAGGCAGGCATGAGTCAGTATTTCTGCAGGGGACTACCAACGACTAGTTGAGTCCATTCCACGTCGAATTGCTGCACTATGCCTGGCAAAACGAGGCCCGGCACGACATTACGAGGTATCCAATGACTTTCGTCCCATCGGTGTAAAGTATCTGCCACAGGCGATCAAAGGGTGAAGGACTACATATGCAATACACACTAAGTTTATCCGAATTAAGTGGACACGATCACCCCTATTGGAAACAAGTCTTAGAACAGTCACAAACAAAATAAACTCTTCTGGTGTGAACACTAAACGGTAGGTCAGGCTGAAGGCCTGGTAATGGAGAAAACAAAGAGTTCTGAAATAAAGTTCTTGGAACACTTAGTGCAAACCAAAGTCATGTAGGGACTTGATGTTCACTTTTTTTTTTTTTGTCATCAGTCTACTGACTAGTTTGATGCGGCTCGCCACGAATTCCTTTCCTGTGCTAACCTCTTCATCTCAGAGTAGCACTTGCAACCTACGTCATTCCTTTCCTCTCCGATTCTGCGTAGAACCTCCTCATTCCTTACCTTATCAGTCCACCTAATTTTCAACATTCTTCTATAGCACCACATCTCAAATGCTTCGATTCTCTTCTGTTCCGGTTTTCCAACAGTCCATGTTTCACTACCATACAATGCTGTACTCCAGACGTACATCCTCAGAAATTTCTTCCTCAAATTAAGGCCGGTATTTGATATTAGTAGACTTCTCTTGGCCAGAAATGCCTTTTTTGCCATAGCGAGTCTGCTTTTGATGTCCTCCTTGCTCAGTCCGTCATTGGTTATTTTACTGCCTAGGTAGCAGAATTCCTTAACTTCTTTGACTTCGTGACCATCAATCCTGATGTTAAGTTTCTCGCTGTTCTCATTTCTACTACTTCTCATTACCTTCTTCTTTCTCCGATTTACTCTCAAACCATACTGTGTACTCACAATGAGAGATTTTCTGAGTGAAAGAGAAGCACTGAAATATTACAAGTCTGCTGGTCGGTCACCACTTTGGGCTACATCTTCCTCTGGAAGGTCACATTGTAGTTTCCGGGACGTGAAGGCTGGTTTGGACGGCTGTGACGGAGCTGTGCTGGCTACAGAGTGAGCTCCTGACAGAAGAAGTGCGTAAACATTTGGAAACTAGCCCTTGGAAACCCACTCACAGTGATCTGGGCTCTCGGGGTCCATACGGTGGCCTAAGTACAGTCCTTGGCGCCAGGATACACACTGTCTTGCTTCCTGTTGTGTGACTGGCATAAGAAAGTGGTCCGCAGAGCCAACAGCCTCTGCTGGCACTTCGGCCGCTTTCAGGTGCCTGTGTGTAGCGTGGCAGCCCTCGAGGTTCGCCTGGTAGGAAGTTGGCTGGCTGCATAACGTGGATATAATGTGGGTTGCTGCTAGAACAGGCGCAAGTCCATGATACAGAAGTATATACATCCAAACCATCTTGCATCATATTGTGGATCATCACCATCGTGTTCACCACCACTACTACCACCACTACCTTCACCACCATTACCACCACCAAGGTTATACCAAGGGCACGGCGACACTGGCCCAAGCCAACAGTAAAACCACAGCGAGGCTGCATGCACAGAGAGGGAGCAAAAAACTGACTGCAAACAAACAAAAAATCAAGTAAAAACGACGGTTAATGGTCCAACATAGAGGAGTACATCTTGGTGGAACTTTCAGATCGCATGGTCGTGATCCGTAAAGCTTCATTTTTCCTGCTGTTTCGTCTAGAGGTGCGTCTGACGCCTTCAGTGATGATCCAGATATTGCTGAAGATTACCAGTTGATGTGTCGGAAGTCGGGAGAGCAGCAGAAATACCGTGTAAAGGGATACAAGTGTATACGTGATTGGCAGAGATAACCCTTGTCAAAAAATAGAATTTAAGTTCAAGCACCCATATCTGCAAAGGGTAAAAGCCCACCTATGTCGGCATACAGGGTATGTAAGATTTCATGTACTTGTGGTAAGGTCTACATAGGAATTACAAAGAAAAACATTAATACATGTCGCAAAGAACACAAAAGTCTTTGCCGACTAGGTTAAGTGGAAAAATCAGTTGTAACCAGAGCAGGCTCTTAAATGAAAAAACAGTGAAGTGAAGTTTTCCGAAACCAAAATTCTCTCTACAGTGGCGAACAATTCTCCTCTGCCATATAAGAAAAACTTCATATGGACCTATGCCTTATTCTGATTTGCTTCTGAGATAGAATACATTTAATGCACTTTATTGTTTTCTGTATTATTCAATACACTGCCAGGTTTATTCACGTACAATTCTATAACATTTAGTAAACATTAGAATACGCGTTTTTCAAAATATCAACAGAAAAATTCCTGTTTTTATCACTTTCACCTCTAAGCATTTTCAACATGTAAGAAAGCGCCGACAGTAAGAGGAGCGCTGCCATCGCAGAAGCATAAACGTACACCATATCTGCATATTCTTCATTAGTGTAGTGCGGAATTATCCAGTACGAATAAAAAACACATATAACCGATGTTTCTTTCTGATACATTCTCATTCGCTCGGACTAGTTCACTCACAACACAGCATCGGCAACTACGTGTTCAATGGTCTAGTTTAATGACAAAAAGACAATCCGAGCGAAGAGGTTGAAAGCAATAAGTGAGGTTGGGCTAGAATAAAAATACTGACAATTCTTCCTGTACCATCCTGTATAAACGCAGGGACAATTTTAAAGGAAAAGAAGCCATGAAACTTTTATGGAGATGGCTCTACAGAATCGATAGCTAACTTATATATTTGACAGGAATTGCCCCTAATGATGAAGTGTAAACTTCTACCACGTAAACTTCTTCAAGGGATTGTGGTCGGCACCATGAGAAACTCTGAAAATGTGGAATACTGCTCCAGGAAAAATGTCAGGAACAATAAAGTTTCATCAACAACCCGGAAGCGTCACCAACAACTAAGACAAGGCTTCACAGAATGATCAGGAGTAAGTGAATTCTCCTACCCCTGGTGTTCGTATCTTCTGCCTACGAGAAGACTCCTTTTCCTCGGTCGACAACTGTAAGCGCGCGTTCTTATCACAGTGTCACTGCCACAGCTTCATTTCATCCAAGCAGCTTTTTCAAGAAACGTCTAGTACCGATCAGACGTCTGTCGCTAATTTGCTTTACGGCTGTGACGAAATGCGCTTGGTTCACGCAACTGTAGCCTATGAAATTCGCTCATTTTGAACAACTGAGTTCTTTCTGCTAATTCGCTACGGTATTGCAGGATCTCAAAAGAAGACGAGCGGGTACTGACACAAAAAAATGCTATTTGAACGAAAGCTCCCGGTTTTTGTCGATTTCTACCGACTGAGGAAAGACAAAACGTTAGAGGATATATGACATTAGTTAGTCCCAGAGCCAATAGTTTTTCTGATCACATGCTTCTGTTGGTACGATCTGCTATGTAAATAAAGAAAGATCCAAGAATAAGCAATCTCTGTTTGTTTAACGTCCGAATATTACGGGAACTGTTAGACTTTGTACGTATAAACAGCCATACTTTGTTCATTTAACAATAACTTGAACCCTCCTGTAGACAAACGTATCCTCTGTCACTGCTGATCGGCAAATTGATGAAGCAACTCGTATCATAAGTCAGTTCGAATAAGGTATTTTTTAATGTAGCGCTAATGGAACTCTGACATCCGTCAAAGCATCGAAAGTCTTAAATTTCTTCGTAACTCATTCCTTTAAACATTTAAACATGTTGTTCTTGTATCAAATCTCACTTGAGTGTCCATTTCGCCATGGCTGAGGGATATGCCGATATGGAAATGTTCAACTGCGCATATCCGAGTGTATATAATGACCGGAGAAATGTAGTTTTAAGATTTGGAAGGAGCTGGTGAAGCTTTGCCAGGGACGTAGCATCACCATAGCGTGCCTGTAATCACCACCACCATAATCAACATCGACATCAGCAGCAGCAGCTATTTGACGTCCACTGCGGGACAAAGGCCTTTTCCAAATTTGTCCCCGCATTACAGTAGTCAAGTACATGCACCTAAGCACCCTGGACAAAAATTGAGTCCCGCCCCTCACCTTCCACACTAGTACCAGATAAAACCACCTCATGCCTTGATAATGAACTCGATTCGCCGAGGGAGAGAATTCACAAATTTCATCAAGTATGCCACATCCATCCGGATATACCCATTGATAATTAAATCATTTAGAGCTACCAAATTGTAGCGATGTCGTTTCATGCATTTCCACTACTGTTCCAAATACCTCCAGACATGCCCTACAAGAATAAAATCGACTGATTTAGCGGGCCAGTCAAGGTGCGATAGGAAACCTGCGTATTCGTCAGATGAGGAAAGTATGTGTGCGGCTCTGTAAACACAGATGTCATCGTGGAAGATGGAGTGTCCACAGCATACTCATCATGAAAATGTAGGAGAAAGAGTAACACTTGGTGTCGGAGAATACTGAAATATTCCAGTTCATTTTCACGGTAACCTTCATGATTCGATCCAAATCATGACACGGTACGAAAAACGTACCCTAAACATCATAGTACCACCTCTGGCTTGAACTACGCCCTTCACATACTGCGGGTTAAACGCGTCACTGGGCCACCAGTACATCCGAGGCACAACTGCAACACAACCGGAACTCATTGGACTACCTACACACCTTCAGCTACTGGTCAATTTTTGTGATGTCTGGGTCACTGAATCCTGACAATTTTATGTGCTACTGCGAGTAGTGGCCTTATGTGGTGTAGCCGAATCCCATTCCCTTCGCTCAGAAACTAGTTGTGACTGATTTGCAACGTTGCAGCAACGAAAGGAGATTTTTATTTACAAAAAGAAGATTGCGGTGACACTCATATCAAGTCCATGTCGGTTAGGATGTTTTTACGACGACTGTTCTTACGCTGTGTTACATGGCTGTGAGCAGTACACCATTCCTTGTAGACTCGCTGGAGGGTTCACGTTGATACACAAAAAAAATCGGGAACTTCATACGTTTTATAGTTATGTTTATATCCAAACGCGATAGCCCCTTTCTGTCACTCTGTCGCGCCTCCACATCAACCCATCTTATTGCACTGATTCCACACAACCGACTGGCACATACATACCAATTACTTACGTCGGAGGTGAAGTATCGCATGGCCACCCGGTACCATTCTACACCAACGTTTCAAAGTGATGTCTGATCTTTAAATGGGGTGACTAATATTACACTGTATTCGGTGAGCTTGCACTGATAAGCTAAATCATTATGACCACTGTCCACCGTGACGTTGGATGCTGCCCTGTGGCGTTGCGGGCACATGATGGGGTAACAAAAGTATGTAAGCGGACGGGGGATCACCCTAGCGAAGATATGGGCTGCAAATTGGAAAATACATTGAGAAAGCAACTTTGACGAAGGGCACATTATTGTTACACAGAGCCTGTGAACGAGTATCTCGCAAACGGTGAAGCTGGTCGAATGTTCACGTGCTACTGTCGTGAGCATCGACGGAAAGAGGTAGGACAGTGGAACTGCCACTAGGCGCTAGATGGTTGGACGTCCACGACTTTTCTGCAAAGTAGGATAAATGGTGATCTGTGGCATCTCTGCAGAAAGGGCACAATGCTCGTGCACGTACAAGTGCTTTGGAGCACACCGTTCATCGTATGCTGTTGAACATGGAGATTCGTAGCAGGCCACCTCTATGTGTTCACGTGTTGAGCCAACGACATCGACAGTTACTACTCCAGTGGGCACAAGACCACCGGCAGACGACTGTCGATTAATGGAAACGTGTCGGCTCTTCCGGTGCCTCACATTTTTGCTACACTGCCTTGAAGGTCGTCTCCACGAATGCCGTCAACTAGGTTGAATGGGACCTTGGTGGTAACCAAAGACACACTGACAGCTGCGAACCACCTGCATCCATTCATGCTTGATGCCTTCCCCGACAGCGATGTCATCTTCCAGCAGTCCGAGTCTCGGAGCCAGAACCGTGCTACAGTGGCACGAGGAGCATTGCAGTGAACTCACGTTGTGTCTCGGTTACCATATTCGCCTGATGTAAATCCCGTGGGACCCCTCTACGTCTGTATCGGGCACCATCACCACGTACGCAAATCAGCGACCCGTTATTTACGCCAATTACATGACCTGTGAATAGGCATATAATGTCACATACACAAAGCGATCAAAAGTATCCGGATACCTGGCTGAAAATGAGTTACAAGTTCGTGGTGCCCGCCATCGGTAATGCTGGAATTCAGTACAGTATGATGTTGGCCCACCCTTAGCCTTGATGACAGCTTCCACTCTGGCAGGCATACGTTCAATCAGGCGATGGGAATGGCAGCACATTCTTCACGGAGTGCTGCACTGAGGAGAGGTGTCGATGACGGTCGGTGGGACCTGGCACGAAGTCGGTGTTCCAAAATATCCTAAAGGTGTTCTATAGGATTCGGGTCCGGACTGTGCAGGCCAGTCCATTGCAGGGATGTTATTGTCGTGTAACGACTCTGCCACAGGCCTTGCATTATGAACAGGTGCTCGATCGTGTTGTGAGATGCAATGCCATCCCTGAATTGCTCCTCAACAGTGGGAAGCAAATAGGTGCTTAAAATATCAATGTAGGCCTGTGCTGTGATAGTGCCACGCAAAACAACAATGGGTGCAAGCCCCTTCGATGAAAAATACAACCACAACATAACACGACTCGCTGCTTGCTGGGGTCACAGTTAGGTTTTAGTAGTTCTAAGTCTAGGGTACTGATGACCTCAGATGTTAAGTCCCATAGTGCTTAGAACCATTTGAACCATAACACCTTCGCCTCTGGACAGTATAAAATAAATAAAATAAATAAAAAAAATGTTATTTTGAATATGTTAATTATTCTATCTGTATGATGGTGATTGTGATTGCAATTGTATTTGCTTATCTGCAACGTGGACGTTTAATTATTCGTTATCAGACGCTTGACAATGGCTTTTTCGTAAAGGCAATGTTACTCGTAGTTGACCGTGAAATAAAACTGAATAATCGGACTTCGCAATTAAATCGTTTCCAAAGACTGCTGCGGTAGGTGCGGACTCATAATCTAAATCTCAATATTACAATAATTTGCCAGCCATGCCAATACGTCGTACAGAGGTGATTGTCTACTAAACATAAAAAAGTTACACAGTTAGTTAAATCAGATATATTCAATGAATAAGCCTACAGTTCATAATCCTACTTACTTTTATAAATATAAATTCTTTACAGAATCGAGTGCCTAGTGTGGTTGCAACTCGCAGTATTCTTCTATAACATGAAATATGGCGGTGTGCCAGACAATAAAATAAAATACGTGCTTCTCGCACCACTTCAACCAGAGCTCACTCTCCTTCTTAATCAAACATAAGAGTAACGTAATTGTGCTTTTGTTTTATCAGCGACACAGCGCTGCAGTTGTGTGCCATAGGCTTTATTTATTTGTCACTGATTATTTATTTAATTAATATTTCGCGTTTCCGAGGAAACTCACGCTCGGCATGCAAATGTGCCTTTATATTGCCCCCTGAATTGCGAGGCGAAAGGACACACCTGCAGGCGAGCAATTCACCTAAAGGCACAAGAAAATCTAAGTTATCTACAACTATTTACATGACTTACATTACACATTATACACATTATATACAAAATTTGAATGACGCGGGTGCGCCGTAAAAGTTCTTATGTTGGCAGATAGAGTGCGCGCATGCGCAGAAGCGTCTGTGTAACTGCGGCACTGCCGTTATATCGTACAGTTAGATCACGCGGCACAGTATTGCAGTTCATATTGTTAAAATAACAGTATATGCTGAGCTTCGCTAAACACTTTTTTGTCCCATAATGACCCCAAACTAAGTGTGTGTGCCAAATTAAATTACGTTCAGACTCTTTGGGAATGCATACACACCAGTTAGTAGCATTTGGATGTCGTCGATAAAATAGCACATCATTGTGTAACTTGTAATACTTAGTCAAAGGATGATTGTGTTTTTCTACCAGTAATGTTATTATCTTATACCAGTGAGGATCAGATTTTTGTAATTCAGCCATGTTTCTGCACATATCAATATAATATTGGTGATACTGCTTGTCTTGCATTAAGAGAATCCTGTAGTCATTTATATTTTCTAAGTCACTGTTGGTATCATTCATACCTTGTGGAAGTCTAGACAAAGTGTCTGCAATGGTGTTGTCCTTACCTCTTATGTACTTAATTTCAAAAGAGTAGTTCTGAAGTGTGACTGCCCATCGTGATAGTCTAGGATGTACAAGTTTACAAGTTAACAAAAATGTCAGGGCCTGGTGATCGGTGTAATTACCGTATGTTTTCCAAATAAATAATAATTGAATTTCTTGAATGCCCATACTATGGAAAGTGTTTCTAACTCAGTAGTGGAGTATGTACGCTCACATTCAGTTAGAGTGCGACTCGCAAACCCAATAGTTCTTATCTGTTCCTCTTCTTTATTCTTTACAACTTGAAATAAGCAACAGCCCAAGACAGTACGTGAAGCGTCACAAGTCATACAAAAATCTAAATTGAAATCTGGATGGCTCAATATGTTAGCATTCACTAAAGCATGTTTAATTGTATTAAAGTCATTCTGGCACTGTTCCGACCAGATCCAAACTTGATTCTTTCTGAGTAGATTTAGCAGATGTTTACTATTCAAAAGTGGTTGTGGCAAAAAACGTCTGAAAAATGAACATAGCCCAAGGAATGATTTTAACTGCTTTTTAGTTCGAGGGCTAGGAAAGTTTCTGATAGCATCTAATTTACTGGGATCCGGACGTATGCCCTGTGAATTAATGATATGTCCTAAATACTTTATCTCACTGCAACCAAATTTTGATTTTCTTAGGTTGGCTGTGACTCCAGCTTGTGCAAATTTTTCTAAAATTCTTTGAAGAGTGTCAACGTGTTCATTCCAAGATCGTGTAGCTATCAGTATATCATCTACATAGTGTGTGACTGTCTCAACTAAATCGTCGCCAAGCACGGTATCCAGGGCTGTAATGAATACCCCAGAGCTGACATTCAGTCCGAAGGGTAGAACACAAAACTGATAGGTTCGCCCCCCGAACATAAATGCAGTATATTTCCGAGAATCAGGAGTGATACCCACCTGCCAAAACGAATTAGCGAGATCTATTGTGGAAAAATATTTTGCATCTAGAAATTTCTGTAATTGCTCTTCTAAATTTTCAGGTTTTGTGTGAACCAGTAAAATTATTTCATTAATAGCTCGTGCGTCTAACACTAACCTAATGGTTCCATTTGATTTTTTGACAACAAGTAGAGGACTACAATAAGGTGAGGTGGATGGTTCAATGACCTTCCAGTCTAACATTTGTTTTAATTCTTGCCACACAGCAGGTCGTTGAGATAACGGCACGTTATATGTCTTATGGTAGAAGATCTTGTGAGGCTTAACTTCAATCTTGTACACATACGTGTTGATAACACCTAATCGTTTGGTAAAAACTTGTAAATATTTGGATAACACTTCCTGTAGTTTTATACGTTCATGTACACTGAGAGCTGTAGCTTCACTTATCTTATGATCAAGCAATGTTTTCAAGTCCATTAGCTCTGTGTCAGATGAGTGTGTTTGCATGTCTTGAATGTCATTGTCAAGTACTAACTGAACCTTGTACCCTGTACAGTGTTTGTCATGCTTTAGAGTTCTCCTGTCCAAATCAATAATAATTACACTGCCTTTATCATTTAAAATACATTTACCTTTGGAGAAGTCTATAATGCAGTCCTTCTCGCTCATAATATCTATTCCTAATATGCAATTTGTCACAAGGTTTTGTACAACCAGGAATGGCCATTGTACGGTTCCATTACCTATTTTAACGTTTACAAAAACTTGCTTCGTAACCCTACATGACTTATTACCTAGTGCAGTAGTTATTTTACAGTTTTGGGCAGGAAACTCAGGCACAGGTTCCAATTCACACATCCTTTTTATAGAAACTAAAAGACAAAACGCTCACAGCTGCACCTGTATCTAGGATAATAGTAGTTGGAATCCCACCTACTACACCAGTAGTAGATGCTAAAACAATTTCATTTGTGTTTAAACGACATTGTGTACTGTCTTGTAAAAGTTCATCTGATATATTGTTATTGTGGTTGTATCTTATAAATAAAACAGGTAGTTTTTGTTTAGAATTACTCGGCATATCATTATTCTGTTGTTCAAGTGTGGTGTCAAATAACTGATTAACATTGAAGTCGCCCACCAAGAATTCTTCAGCCACGACCTGGGGCAAAGTAGTGACTGTTTCTAGTTTGTTGGATTATCATTTGTACTAGGTACTGACACAGATTGAGGTTGTGCATCAGGTGTCATTTCTTTTATATTCACATTCGGATATTGCCTATTATGATCTCCAAACTTTTGCGGTTGTTGTTGCTGTTGCGCATTATAACTTACCTGTCGGTCGTAAGGTATGCTCCAATTTTGACCTGGTGGCTGCTGTGGTAAAGCAGAGTTTGAATGAAAGTACTGATCGTTACGAGTCCAACCTTGATGCTGTCTTGGCTCGTAGTTATTATTATTTCTATTTCTGTTTGTGTTTTTGTTATTACCTTTGTATCCGTTGTTACCGTTGTAGTTATTACCGCGGTGCCTTTTGTATGGATTGCCGCATGAAATGTTATTACTGTTGTAACTATTGTTTGCATTGGAATACGCGTGTTGATTTTGATTTCCGTACTGAGACGGCATGTGAGTTTGCTGTTTTTGTTGTACCGCGTATCCAACTGTGGGCGCGCCAGAATTGTGTTGGCAAGCCTGCATGTTTTGCATACCACTAGTGTAAACATTGTGGCTGCTGTTTTGCCGCGCGAAGCGCTGATCTTCAAGTAACATGTCAACCGAATCTAAAGCTGTTAAAAAATAATCTGAATCGTCATCCGGGATATGTAGAAGTTTTTCCTTAATGTTGAAAGGCAATTTGGCCTTCAACGCTCGGAGTATATCACGCGTTGCGACTGGTTCGTCTAAAAAGTGTCCCATGTTCAAGTATTTTTCAAAATATCTGCGTAAGTTACCATTTTTTCTGCATAACAGTTTCAGTGATAAATTTCATTCTCAGTACTTTTCCCTAAACAATAACGTATGCAACAATACCAATACACGAGTGTACAATATGGCCGACTTCTGTACGATATCATGTAACATGGCCAGCAGCCATTACCAATAATCTCAAATTCAGTTTATATTTTTAAATTAACAGACAGCCATTGTTGCTACGAGCGATTCATGCTCAACTACATTTTATTTTAAAATCAGTGTCAAAAATTTTCTTGAAACATATATCACGTGTGGCATGGTAATAACTAGAAAACAATACGCAAAAATGGAACAGCAAGGACGTACTATTCAGACGCAATCCGACTCGGACGTGAGACAAGTGTTAGAAAATGACTTTACGACAGCAACCGGTAGTGACGATTCATCAAACATTGACGCAAGTGTTGACGAAAATTTTGACGATAGGCCGTCCACTACAAAAATTTCAAAATCTCAATCAGAGCCCATGTTAATGCATGACGTCACGTCTAATGACGCGGCGGGGGCATGCAAATGTGCCTTTATAACAGATGACGTTTACCGGACATTCACCATACCCACACGCTGCCATCGGATCGCCACGGAACTCAGTCTGCTCTGTTATCACTTGATATATTGCGAATTATGGATGAAGAGCAAAAGGCAGATTCCATATTTCTAGATTTCCGGAAAGCATTTGACACGGTGCCACACTATCGTCTGTTAACGAAGGTACGAGCATACGGAATAAATTCGCAGATATGTGAGTGGCTTGAAGATTTGTTAAGTAATAGGGCCCTGCATGTTGTCTTCGAGCCGGCCGCGGTGGTCTCGCGGTTCTAGGCCCTACAGTCTGGAACCGCGCGACCGCTACGGTCGCAGGTTCGAATTCTGCCTTGGGCATGGATGTGTGTGATGTCCTTAGGTTAGTTAAGTTTAAGTAGTTCTAAGTTCTAGGGGACTGATGACCTCAGAAGTTAAGTCCCATTGTGCTCACAGCCATTTTGCTGTCTTCGACAGCGAGAGTTCATCAGAGAGAAAGCTATTGTCGAGAGTGCCCAGGGAAGTATGATAGAACTGCTGTTGTTCTCTACACGGATAAACCATTTGGCGGACAGGATCGGCAGCTATCTGCGCTTGTTTGCTGCTGATGCAGTGGTTTACGGTAAGGTGTCAAAGTAGAGTGACTGTAGGAAGACACATGACGACTTAGACAAAATTTCCAATTAGTGTGACGAATGGCAGGTAGCCCTAAATGTGGACAAAGGTGAATTAATGCGGATGAGTAGGAAGAGCAGATCTCTAATGTCCAGATACAGTATTACTGGTGTCCTGTTTGACACACTAAAGTCGTTTAAATATCTGGGCGTAACGCTGGAAAGCGAAATGAAAGGAAAGGATCTGTGGTAGGGAAGGCGAATCGTAGACTTCGGTTTATCGGCAGAATTTTAGGAAAGGGTTGTTAACCTGTAAAGGAGACCCCATATAGGATTCTGATACGACCTATCCGTACTAAGTCAGACTGAAGGAACACATCGAAGCAGTTCAGAGGCGGGTAGCTATATTTGTTATCAGTAGTTTCGAACAACACGCAAGTGCTTCGGGAACTCAAATGGGAATCCCTGGAGAGAAGGCGACGTTCTTTTTTGAGGATCACTGGCTGAGAAAATCTAGAGAAACAGCATTTGAAGTTGACTGCCAAACGACTCTACTGCCGCCAACATATATTGCTCGTAAAGACCACGAAGATACGAGAAATTAGGACTCACACAGAGGCGTACAGACACTCGTTATTCCCTCGCTCTATTTGCGAGTGGAATAGGGAAGGAAATGACTCGCAGTGGTACAGAGTAGCCTACTCCATGCACCGTTCGTTGGCTTGCGGACTATCTGTGTAGATGTAGAGGTAGATACTGGTCCACTGCTGACCAAAATAGGATGTGTCTGAACGTTATAGGAGTTCTGCAGAAGTTGGCCAGGCACAGACTGGTTTTAGTGTATCATTTAAGCACACAGATTATTCCGAAAACTATTTACGAGTGCGCAGTTTGTGCAACTGTTTTGACAGTTAGCCGACTGTAAAAGCTCTATTACATAGCTATTGTGTGGTTCCTTACCACTCATTACCTCCAATAGTTGATTCGTTGCCTTGATTTACATATTGCTAATTCTGATCTCTTCATTCTCACTCGTTCAGGTACGATATCTGTTACCAAATGTATTCACTCTCTTTGAATACACATAAATAAATCGCGACCAATAATAATAGTACAGGGTGATTCAAAAAGAATACCACAACTTTAAAAATGTGTATTTAATGAAAGAAACATAATATAACCTTCTGTTATACATCATTACAAAGAGTATTTAAAAAGGTTTTTTTTTCACTCAAAAACAAGTTCAGAGATGTTCAATATGGCCCCCTCCAGACACTCGAGCAATATCAACCCGATACTCCAACTCGTTCCACACTCTCTGTAGCATATCAGGCATAAAAGTTTGGATAGCTGCTGTTATTTCTCGTTTCAAATCATCAATGGTGGCTGGGAGAGGTGGCCGAAACACCATATCCTTAACATACCCCCATAAGAAAAAATCGCAGGGGGTAAGATCAGGCCCGCATCTCGTGGTCGTGCGGTAGCGTTCTCGCTTCCCACGCCCGGGTTCCCGGGTTCGATTCCCGGCGGGGTCAGGGATTTTCTCTGCCTCGTGATGGCTGGGTGTTGTGTGATGTCCTTAGGTTATTTAGGTTTAAGTAGTTCTAAGTTCTAGGGGACTGATGACCATAGATGTTAAGTCCCATAGTGCTCAGAGCCATTTGAACCATTTTTTTTGGGTAAGATCAGGGCTTCTTGGAGGCCAGTGATGCTCTGTCACGGGCTGCCTGGCGGCCGATCCATCGCCTCAGGTAGTTGACGTTCAGGTAGTTACGGACAGATAAGTGCCAATGTGGTGGCGCTCCATCCTGCTGAAATATGAATTGTTGTGCTTCTTGTTCGAGCTGAGGGAACAGCCAATCCTCTAACATCTCCAGATACTGTAGTCCAGTTACAGTAGCACCTTCGAAGAAAAAGGGACCAAAAACTTTATTGGCTGAAATGGCACAGAAAACGTTCACCTTAGGCGAGTCACGTTCATACTGGGTTGTTTCCCGCGGATTCTCAGTGCCCCATATACAGACATTGTGACGGTTGACTTCCCCGTTAGTGTGGAAAGTTGCTTCATCACTAAACACAATCATTGAAACGAAAGATTCATCTGTTTCCATTTGAGCAAGGATAAAATCTCAGAAATCGATTCTTTTAATCTTATCAGCTGCAGACAGTGCTTGAACCAATTTCAGACGATAAGGTTTCATAACTAACCTTTTTCGTAGGACTCTCCATACAGTTGATTGTGGAATTTGCAGCTCTCTGCTAGCTCTGCGAGTCGATTTTCCTGGGCTGCGAACAAATGCTTGCTGGATGCGTGCTACATTTTCATCACTCGTTCTCGGCCATCCAGAACTTTTCCCTTTGCACAAACACCCATTCTCTGTAAACTGTTTATACCAACGTTTAATACACCACCTATCAGGAGCTTTAACACCATACTTCGTTCGAAATGCACGCTGAACAACTGTCGTCGATTCACTTCTGCCGTACTCAATAACACAAAAAGCTTTCTGTTGAGCGGTCGCCATCTTAGCATCAACTGACGCTGACGCCTAGTCAACAGCGCCTCAAGCGAACAAATGTACAACTAAATGAAACTTTATAGCTCCCTTAATTCGCCGACAGATAGTGCTTAGCTCTGCCTTTTGTCGTTGCAGAGTTTTAAATTCCTAAAGTTGTGGTATTCTTTTTGAATCACCCTGTATTATGATAATTATAGCACTTCACGTAATGCGCAAAGTCATTTAAAAAGCCTTCATCCCTAGTGGGCGAGTAATATTATGGTATGTCACGCATCATACCCATATCTGAAGTGCATATTTTTAAGTTAGATTACTTTCATTATTGTAAGGATTCAGATTTTACAAATACAATGAACACCAGATGGGATAGACTGTGTAAGGGGGTACTGTAATTTGGTGCCCATTCAAGGATACTTAAAAAATAACTTGAATGGCTCGCTATTTCGTGTGTACTAACACTTATTTGCTTTCTGTTTCATCGTACTGACTTGCTCTACAGTAGAGAGTAAATATCACGAGATGTCAAAGTCCACAGAGACCTACGGAGGTATGGCATGGCCGGAGAAGATTTTACGCAAGTACATTTATACTTTTTCAGATGTACTTCTTGTATCAAGCAACAGGGTGTATCACAGTTCTACTTCGTAATTTGATTATTTAATAACACTGTCAATAGGCACTTCGAGTTAATCGAATTCTTCTCATGGTGTAGCACAATCATTAGTTAGGCGCTACACCATTGTTTTTAAAGCAACCATATAGTGTTGTCATTACTATCGCTTGATAAAATCATCATTTTCATCATTATTATTATTACCTGTTTAGAGGGATGCAGGATTTGAGAATTTCAATGTTATTCAATTATGGTAAGTTTCAGATGGCTAATTTAGAGCCTGGCGCGGACTCACTGGTTGAGGTGGCCAGCGAAACAGAACTTAACGCTGTGCCAATTAGTTCGCAGCAAGATATTTTGAATATTTTGCTGCAAAATATTGGTGCCATTATGAATAAATTGGAGAAAATGATTCAGAAAGAAGATTCCATTGCATCCAAAATTACTGAGCTCGTGTACAAGCGAGATACGACTGCGAAGGAATTGACAGACAAAATCACCGCATTGAAGCAGGCATATACTGTCGTGCCAGAATCCATACAGAAATTTTCTATTCAAATTGTCAGATACAGTTCAGTAGCTGACACTGCAAGTTGAACAATCCACTGTAATGCGGGATGCAACAAGTCATGGGTCAGACCTATACCGAAATTGCTGGAATGAAACTACATTCATGCTCATAAATTAAGAATAATTGCAAAATGTCGTGCCACACAACGTGGCACTACACAAAACTGGCGCTAATAGCATAGGCACATAGGGAACACACACGACACAGATCTGTAAGTCCACGGTATTGGTGATAAGTTGAGAAAACCGTCCCGAAACACATGTGCTACAAAGCGCCACTGTTTCCTGCTCATGTACCCCGACTTCAATATGGGATATGATCACCATGCACACGTACACAGGCCGCACAGCGGGTTGTCATACTATGGATCAGGTGGTCGAGCAGCTGCTGGAGTATAGCTCCCATTCTTGCACCTGTGCCTGTCGGAGCTCAAGTGTCCTAGGGGTTTGAAGAAGTGCAGCGATACGTCGACCGAGAGCATCCCAGACGAGCTCGATGGGGTTTAGGTCTGGAGAACAGGCAGACCACTCCATTAGCCTGATATCTTCTGTTTCAAGGCACTCCTCCACGATGGCCGTTCCATATCATCCATCAGGAGGAAGGTGGGACCCACTGCACCCTTGAAAAGGCGGACATACTGGTGCAAAATTACGTACCGATACACATCACCTGTTACATTTCCTCTGTCAAAGACATGCCGGGGTGTACGTGCACTAATCACAATCCCACCCCACATCATCGAACCACGACCTCCACACATGTCCCTTTTAAGGACATTAAAGGGGTTGGTAATTGGTTCCTGGATCACGCCAGATGAAAACCCGGGGAGAATCACTGTTCAGACTATACCTGGACTAGTCCGTGGACATAACCTGGGACCACTGCTACAATGACCATGTACTGTGTTCTCGACACAAGACTTTACGGGCTCTCCTGTGACCAGGGGTCAGTGGAATGCACCTTGCAGGTCACTGGGCCAATCAACCATGTCTGTTCAGTCGTCTGTAGAATGTGTGTCTGGAGACAACTGTTTCAGTGGCTCAGTAAGGTCCCGAGCAAGGCTACCAGCAGTACTCCGTGGCCGTCTGCGGGCGCTGATGGTGAGATGTCGGTCTTCTTGTGGTGTTGTACACTGTGGACGTCCCGTACTGTAGCGCCTGGGCACGTTTCCTGTCTGCTGGAATCGTTGCCATAATCTTGAGATCACACTTTGTGGCACACGAAGGGCCCGTGCTACGACCTGTTGTGTTCGACCACCCCCCAGCAGCCCTAGTATTCTACCCCTCATAGTCATCAATATGTGTTCTTTGAGCCCCTCTGCAACACACAATCACCATTAGCACGTCTGAAAACGTCTGCACACTTACTCGCTGCACCGTACTCTGACATGCACCAACACACCTCTGCATATGTGGACTGCTGCCAGCGCCACCGTGCGACGACCGCACGTCAAATGCACCACATGGTCATACCCCGAGGTGATTTAAACCCGCAAATGGCCCACCAGAGCGTTGTTTCACCATGTATCAGCATTATCCTTAATTTATGAGCATGAGTGTAGATCAAGCACTATGATGGAAAGTGAAGTGCTTATGGATAACGAAACGCTAAATCGTGACTTTTTTGCATTGGCGAAATGCTGGCGATGAAAGGTGAAATGAAAAAGGAACTGGCTGAAGTAAGAAATATTGTCTGAGACGATGTTTCGTGGACTGGTTGGAAGGAAATTTCCATGCAGAAACTGTGCAGAGTATTACCCACGAGTACAGCTCGACCCATCATCAACCCGATCACCAAGTTTAGCGAGTCACATGGAGATTTACCTCGAGTACTGCGCCACACCCATCACCAACACTATCACCAAGTTTAGTGTGTCATATGGATAACTATCGCAGGTACAGCCCAACCCATCAGCAACCCCATCAACAAATTTAACGCGAGTAGTAGGGCAAAGACAGCATCACACTACTCTGCATTGTTGCCGCATTTACTCAAAATGGCAGATCCATAGATAGATATGGCAACATCATACTGACGTCATAGCACAAAGTTCAAATTTTCGAGGGAAAATTAGTCAATTGGACTACCTCCACTAAGCTAACTTCAACCCCCTCCTCAGCACTTCCCTCCCCTCCCCCATCTGGAAATCGGTGGGAAGAGGACTCATTCTGTGCTGGACTGCCAGATGGGTTGGACATAAGTCTACTTTGTAGGCAGTGTGGTATATTGTTTGTTTAAAGAATTTGAGTTTTCATCAATTGAACACTAGACAGTAGCTACAACCAGTGTGTTGCTCTTGAGGTACAGAGTCCTACTGACCTAGTCCGGAACATCACCACCAATGGGCGCTGTTGACAGCGAAAGGAACCACGCAACTACACTGCCCTAGATTGCGCTAAACATATCTGAAAAACTTCCTTGAGTGTGCTCCATGCACCAGAATCACACCCACTGGAAAAAATTACGTGCCAGGCCCCTTCATCCCAGCCACCAGAGACAGGCAGCTGCAGGGCCACACCCTAGGCACTCCCTGTTGTGCTGGAAATATCCGCAACCTTCTTCCTCCTCACACCTGTGCAGTTTCATTGTTTGTGACACACAGACCTCTTGTCACTGAACACAATCTGCTTCAGGAGTGATCAAATCCAATTGAGTATGACTAACTACACTTTCAAAAAGATCACTGGACTGTAATTTGCTTCCATTATGCGGTGTACACCGCTACACTTCGACACAGGCTCTAAAAAGATCACAGGACACTTTTGAAACCTCCCAGTCTTCTCCCCTGACACAACTCGTCCACATTTGTGGGAAACATATCCCGAAACCGATATCAGCTACAATATCCGATCTTACACGCCAGAATAACGACATTTGGAAGTCGAAATAAATACCTCTGTAACTCAATAAACAGGACATACTACTTGTCGAGTTGTAGGTGCTTCTTTGAAGGCACTACCAGAGAGAGACAAATTTTTTCAGTCCTACAGCTACTGTGGTTTTCATTACTTTTTTGAAACACTAAGTAGGCTTAATTCATATTTGCTGCTGGAGTCAGGGATGTTAACATTCTTATTTTTTATTTTCCTCACTTCTCAAATCACACTGGTGTCTAAGCACAGACGGGAAAATCAGAACAATTACACACCTAAAAGTTCATGACGTATTTCGATTCCCAAAACAGACTGTGAAAAATAATACAAACATAATTCTAAGCACTGCCCTACAGACGACAAAAATGGCTGAAATTTTCGGTGAATTTTCGATGTCTTAAAACTGCTGGTCTGAAGATGCTCTAAAGCCACAATGGCGGGTGGGCAGCATCCCAGCTGTCTGAACCAGAGGATGCTGGTCTGCTTGGACTTGTTTCTGAACACTCTAACACAGAAGACGTTACGTGACTCTCAGACGTCACGGAACTTCCGGTAGATACCTTGCAACGGTCTTGTTCGAACCAGTATCTAGAGGCTCCTATGCCCCGCCAAAGGACGTCTTGTGACTCTCTTACTTCTTGGAACTTCCTATGGGTGGCGAATTCTGACCGATTCTCACTGAATTTACCACCCAAATTGTTGCTGTCGTTGTGGGAGCACTGTCCTCCACTTTCTGCAGACGGACAAATTACTAGATTTCCAGCACCAAACAATTTTGTACATATCGAAACACAAACAGCAGTAATATTTCACTGACACTTAACCCTAGAAATGTGATCAAATATATCATGAAATACGGAATCTGTCGCCATAGATACTTCGTCAATTACACTGCTCTGCTACGGCCGAGGATAGCTTGAATTTTTCAATGTGAAACCGATCTCCAATATATACTATATAATCACAATTATTGTACCACCATACCATATCGACGTAGTAAAACACAGTTCGTATCCCGCACCATACAAAATCATCACTTCTGAATCCTGAATACAGTTATCGGCCACCAGGCACTTGTAGATATACTGTGAAGACAGAAAGATCCCAAACTAACTAAGCATATGTACCGTATATATTCGATAGTCTAGATATTTCCCGCGAGGTCCATCAGACACCTACCGCAGCCAGCGGTCACGAGGCAACTGCCTCTCGCACACACTGGTCTCGTGAGCTATCAGAGCATCCTCCACAGACAGCGGTCACACTCTGAAAAGGTGTACAAAGTCTGGGCTGGTTCCCCCAACACAAAGACGTCCGCTAACGGTATTGATTCCGATCTGGCCCGCTTGCTATCTATCTTGGTTTCTGCAAGAGATGCGATCATTTCCAGACCTTGGGATTGCAGGAACATATGTATTTTCACGTGGTGTGCCAGAATATCATACCATATATGGGATAGTTCTCGATATCATCCGCATGGCAGTATACTGCCGATCAATTGCACAGTGTTGTTGTTGTGGTCTTCAGTCCTGAGACTGGTTTGATGCAGCTCTCCATGCTACTGTATCCTGTGCAAGCTTCTTCATCTCCCAGAACCTACTGCAACCTACATCCTTCTGAATCTGCTTAGTGTATACATCTCTTGGTCTCCCCCTACGATTTTTACCCTCCACGCTGCCCTCCAATACTAAATTGGTGATCCCTTGATGTCTCAGAACATGTCCTACCAACCGATCCCTTCTTCTGGTCAAGTTGTGCCACAAACTTCTCTTCTCCCCAATCCTATTCAATACTTCCTCATTAGTTATGTGACCTACCCATCTAATCTTCAGCATTCTTCTATAGCACCACATTTCGAAAGCTTCTATTCTCTTCTTGTCCAAACTATTTACCGTCCATGTTTCACTTCCATACATGGCTACACTCCATACAAATACTTTCAGAAATGACTTCCTGACACTTAAATCTATACTCGATGTTAACAAATTTCTCTTCTTGAGAAACGCTTTCCTTTCCATTGCCAGTCTACATTTGATGTCCTCTCTACTTCGACCATCATCAGTTATTTTGCTCCCCAAATAGCAAAACTCCTTTACTACTTTAAGTGTCTCATTTCCTAATCTAATACCATCAACATCACCCAACTTAATTCGACTACATTCCATTATCCTCGATTTGCTTTTGTTGATGTTCATCTTATATCCTCCCTTCAAGACACCATCCATTCCGTTCAACTGCTCTTCCAAGTCCTTTGCTGTCTCTGACAGAATTACAATGTCATCGGCGAACCTCAACATTTTTATTTCTTCTCCATGGATTTTAATACCTACTCCGAATTTTTCTTTTCTTTCCTTTACTGCTTGCTCAATATACAGATTGAATAACATCGGGGAGAGGCTACAATCCTGTCTTACTCCCTCCCCAACCACTGCTTCCCTTTCTTGTCCCTCGACTCTTATAACTGCCATCTGGTTTCTGTACAAATTGTAAATAGCCTTTCGCTCCGTGTATTTTACCCCTGCCACCTTTAGAATTTGAAAGAGAGTATTCCAGTCAACATTGTCAAAAGCTTTCTCTAAGTCTACAAATGCTAGAAACGTAGGTTTGCCTTTCCTTAATCTTTCTTCTAAGATAAGTCGTAAGGTCAGTATTGCCTCACGTGTTCCAGTATTTCTACGGAATCCAAACTGATCTTCCCCAAGGTCGGCTTCTACTAGTTTTTCCATTCGTCTGTAAAGAATTCTAGGTAGTATTTTGCAGCTGTGACTTATTAAACTGATTGTTCGGTAATTTTCACATCTGTCAACACCTGCTTTCTTTGGGATTGGAATTATTATATTCTTCTTGAAGTCTGAGGGTATTTCGCCTGTTTCATACATCTTGCTCACCAGATGGTAGAGTTTTGTCAGGACTGGCTCTCCCAAGGCCGTCAGTAGTTCCAATGGAATGTTGTCTACTCCGGGGGCCTTGTTAGACTCAGGTCTTTCAGTGCTCTGTCAAACTCTTCACGCAGTATCGTATCTCCCATTTCATCTTCATCTACATCCTCTTCCATTTCCATAATATTGTCCTCAAGTGCATCGCCCTTGTATATACCCTCTATATACTCCTTCCACCTTTCTGCTTTCCCTTCTTTGCTTAGAACTGGGTTTCCATCTGAGCTCTTGATGTTCATACAAGTGGTTCTCTTATCTCCAAAGGTCTCTTTAATTTTCCTGTAGGCAGTATCTATCTTACCCCCAGTGAGATAAGCCTCTACATCCTTACATTTGTCCTCTAGCCATCGCTGCTTAGCCATTTTGCACTGCCTGTCGATCTCATTTTTGAGACGTTTGTACTCCTTTTTGCCTGCTTCATTTACTGCATTTTTATATTTTCTCCTTTCATCAATTAAATTCAATATTTCTTCTGTTACCCAAGGATTTCTACTAGCCCTCGTCTTTTTACCTACTTGATCCTCTGCTGCCTTCACTACTTCATCCCTCAAAGCTACCCATTCTTCTTCTACTGTATTTCTTTCCCCCATTTCTGACAATTGTTCCCTTATGGTGTCCCTGAAACTCTGTACAACCTCTGGTTCTTTCAGTTTATCCAGGTCCCATCTCCTTAAATTCCCATCTTTTTGCAGTTTCTTCAGTTTTAATCTACTGGTCATAACCAATAGATTGTGGTCAGAGTCCACATCTGCCCCTGGAAATGTCTTACAATTTAAAACCTGGTTCCTAAATCTCTGTCTTACCATTATATAATCTATCTGATACCTTTTAGTATCTCCAGGGTTCTTCCATGTATACAACCTTCTATCATGATTCTTAAACCAAGTGTTAGCTATGATTAAGTTGTGCTCTGTGCAAAATTCTACCAGGTGGCTTCCTCTTTCGTTTCTTAGCCCCAATCCATATTCACCTACTATGTTTCCTTCTCTCCCTTTTCCTACACTCGAATTCCAGTCATCCATGACTATTAAATTTTCTTCTCCCTTCACTATCTGAATAATTTCTTTTATTTCATCATACGTTTCTTCAATTTCTTCGTCATCTGCAGAGCTAGTTGGCATATAAACTTGTAATACTGTAGTAGGCATGGGCTTCGTGTCTATCTTGGCCACAATAATGCGTTCACTATGCTGTTTGTAGTAGCTTACCCGCATTCCTATTTTCCTATTCATTATTAAACCTACTCCTGCATAACCCCTATTTGACTTTGTGTTTATAACCCTGTAGTCACCTGACCAGAAGTTTTGTTCCTCCTGCCACCGAACTTCACTAATTCCCACAATATCTAACTTTAACCTATCCATTTCCCTTTTTAAATTTTCTAACCTACCTCCCCGACTAAGGGATCTGACATTCCACGCTCCGATCCGTAGAACGCCAGTTTTCTTTCTCCTGATAACGACATCCTCTTGAGTAGTCCCCGCCCGGAGATCCGAATGGGGGACTATTTTACCTCCGGAATATTTTACCCAAGAGGACGCCATCATCATTTAATCATACAGTAAAAGCTGCATGCCCTCGGGAAAAATTACGGCCGTAGTTTCCCCTTGCTTTCAGCCGTTCGCAGTACCAGCACAGCAAGGCCGTTTTGGTTATTGTTACAAGGCCAGATCAGTCAATCATCCAGACTGTTGCCCTTGCAACTACTGAAAAGGCTGCTGCCCCTCTTCAGGAACCACACGTTTGTCTGGCCTCTCAACAGATACCCCTCCGTTGTGGTTGTACCTACGGTACAGCTATCTGTATCGCTGAGGCACACAAGCCTCCCCACCAACGGCAAGGTCCATGGTTCATGGGGGGAGGCGCAGTATAATTCCGAATATAAAGAGTGAAAATTATATCTTAAGAAACCTGAAAGTTTAGTGAGATCATTATGTGGCACGTGATGCAAACCACTGAATAACTAGAAACCTGTCTTGTCTATGACGATCTTTATGTGAAAACTCGAAAATAGAGGGATGTGGTAGTTCCACTTGTGTTTTTTAACGAATACCGGCGTCAATGATATAACAGGTTCCAGATCATCCTTGCACTATACAAAGTCAACCAGGGTTTTAATACTTATGATCATATGTGTTTCTCATATCTAGAGAACCAGCAGATGTCACTTCCACCTGTTTTTCTCCATCTATATGCACACAACACACATCACAATCGATCATTTCTCTCTTACTAATACCTTCTTGGTAGTGGGCTCCGACACTATAAAAATCCTTTAGATTTGTTAGCACAGTTGATTTATGTAAAATGCTTCAAATTTCATCTGCTGGAGCGCTGTTATGCATAAAATCACACGTTTTCTTCTTGACCGTCTGTTATATCATCGCAACACACGGACATATCTATTATACACCGCTAAGGGGTGTTCACCACCTCGACATGCGCGCGTCTGGAGAGATCTTGTGCACTTTTATGGGTGTTGGGAGTAAGACTGGTGCAGAACAGTCTTCGCTGAACAGTAGTTATGGACTTGACTCACTCTGTTCCTTCATGAGACAATGTATGTGCCACCTATCACAGCCTCCTAGTTCTGGTAAGCTGTAAATTAAATTGGTAAGAGTGCTGCAGGGAGGTTTGGTCAAAGACAATGCGGCGAGCTCTTTCAGTCTCTAACTTTATCCTATGAATGCGAGAATTCTCTGTGACTCCCATCCACACAGGGAAAGATGGGCAATCGTAATCGTAAATTACGGAGAGGTAGAAATATGTAGATCGGTATAGGACACTGTCAGGTATACTTTGGTCTACATATGTTTGAAAATTAACAATGCGTGGACGTACTGCACAATCATATATCTACATTCGCAAATCTGGTATATGGTAATAGCAATGTAGTGGAGGGGCTGTTTAGCGATGATACAGGAATTGGGAATCATGCTGCCATGTTCTTGGTCGACATTGAAATTACGAAAAAAAACTGGTAAAATTGTTAAAATCGATTGCACTGCCACCTGTGATGATTATTACAGTACATTGCCCCGTATCCATCCCATCTGCCCACTGGTACGCTGTTGATTACCACATAATGATAGACTGACATCACTTGTTTGAGACAGAGAGTCTTAGTGAGAGCAACATCTTCCAGGGAATGGCCAGTACCGAAGCAATGATCGCGTATGTAACTGCAGTATGAGAAATCAATCGAAATGGAACACCGAGACATCAGCTATGCCGTTGGACAGCTGTCTGGAAATGCTCCACAAAAACTCTTCCGGTTTACATATGCTGTGATGTCTTCTGCATTTTTGTCGATAAGAAACACCACCTCTGTCTTTTATTTCAATCATCCTGGGTGTTGTGGCAGCAGCATCTTAATTTACACTTTGCGATGTGTAGTTATCTGTGAGAACCAATGGACCGAAACTTGTTAATGTCATTTTAGAACCTGACACAGACCTCTAAGTCATTGTGCAGAAACAAAATGTATGGTGGTGTATAAGGCTGTAGTCATACACCGCTTGTATGTGTTACAGCAGAAAAAAATATTAAACAACAACAATGGGACCCTCTCTTGCGACTGATAGTCTGTGGGATATGGTCCTCCAACAGTACAGGCGATGAAACTATAGACTGCTCTGTGCAAGCGACTTCGACCATCTGTATATATAATAGGGTCGCCACATATGCTAGGTGTCAGCACACAGACGGTATTTGTTTTAATATACGACGGTCGTTCAATAATTAAAACCCCACATTTTTTAAAAAAAGACATTAATATTCATAGACAAACGTCCTTGTTGTTTCTTCACTTTCGATGTTTGGCCGGCCGGGGTGGCCGAGCGGTTTGAGGCGCTGCAGTCTGGAACCGCGCGACCGCTACGGTCGCAGGTTTGAATCCTGCCTCGGGCATGGATGTGTGTGATGTCGTTAGGTTAGTTAGGTTTAAGTAGTTCTAAGTTCCAGGGGACTGATGACCTCAGATGTCAAGTCCCACAGTGCTCAGAGTCATTTGAACCATTTGATGTTTGTTCTGTGCGCCGCTGAAGTTTCGAACTGTTCTGGTTCAAATGGCTCTGAGCACATCTGAGGTCATCAGTCCCCTAGAACTTAGAACTACTTAAACCTAACTAACCTAAGGACATCACACACACACATGCCCGATGCAGGCTTCGAACCTGCGACCGTTGCTGTCGCGCGGTTCCAGACTGAAGCGCCTAGAACCGCTCGGCCACTCCGGCCGGCAACTGTTCTGGCAGATTGCAGAGCCAAAGTACAGCGTGAAAATGGCGTCTACATGCTACTCACGTCACAAGCAGCGTGCTATTATTGAAATCCCGTGTGCAGAAAAAGAAACCGGGGTGAACGTTTGTGTACGGTGTATGGCGATGCTGCAGTTGATAGGAGTACAGTTGGGTGATGGGTAAAAAAAGTTAAAGCCTCAGGAAATGCATAAACACAGCTCCATGATCAGCCATGCTCGAGACGTCCTGTCACACCCACTGCTCCAGATATGCTCAATTGTGCGGATGCCATTATTCGTAATGACCGGCGCATCACAACCAAACAGTTGGCTCTACAGTTGTAGGTCAGCATTGGAAGCAATAGGTCAGACAAGAATCCAGTAGAAATCTTGCTCCAACACGATAATGTATGTCCACACGCAAGCCTGAGAATCCGGGAACACATCGCCAAATTGGGTTGGACATCATTGCCTCATCCACCCTACAGTCCAGACCCGGCACCCCCGGACTTCCATCTCTTTGGGCCGCCTAAAGATTCTCTATGAAGAAAACACTTTGAAGATGACGAGAGTATCAGTCATGCAGTGAAAAAATGGCAACGCCTACAGGACAAGAGCTTTTACCAGCGGGGACTACATGCTCTTCCACAAGGTTGATCTACAGCCATAGAACGTAATTGAGACTACGTAGAAAAATAGGACATGGACGAGATATGTTAATGTATTTGCCACCAAATTATAACTGTAAACAATAAATATGTTCTGAGAAAAACAGTGTGGGACATTACTTATTGAATGACAGTCGTATATGTCGGAATGAAGAGATGCGGTAAAATCTTTTGAGTTCTCTATCATGTGATGATGTTAGTGCAGTTTTTATATTTTGTAATTTTTCTCTGTTGGATGGTAAAAAATAATGACGATAGAGAGAATGTTTTGGTGACAGATGTGAATGCGCCCTGAGGGACACAGATCTCATTCGGACTGCACTACCTGCGTGTAGTTTGGGAACACACTGCACTGCAGTAGAAAATCTTTGTCCTTCTCCCAATTCCCACATGATGTGAAGTCTTCCTAATTTTCCCAATAAGAAACACCACCGTAACTGCTTGTACTATTTTCTCACCTACCTCATGTTGCAGGAGAAAATTTCGCTTGGCGCTGGCCTTACCCAATGCCCAGGGAGGCTTCAGAGGATAGAGAGATTCGTCTATAGCATTAGCGTATGAGAGCTTCTACAGGGGAGACGTCGGACCAAAGAAGATACATTTATAGAATCAGTGCGTGTGAGCTTCTACATCTAGGGCGAGGGATACTTCGGCTATAAGAGACCGTCTACAGAAGCAATGTGTGAGAGCTTATACGTCTAGGGTAAGGGAAACTTCAGAGGAAAGAGAGCTGCATGTTCAACAAGTTCTACGTACAAAGCAAGAATCGATAACGGCGAAGGGAAATTCAAATCTAAAATTACAAGCATTTAATTATCACTCAGATTACGATTGCTCTAATCACATTAAATTCGTAACAGCACGAGTGGATGTCATACGTAACTATTGTCAGGCAAATGAATACAAATACGCACCACCAGGTATGTGTTCCTCCAATGGAAAAGTGAAGCTGTTGCCACTTCACGAGCCTCCAGAGCCACTGCTATCTTACTTATCTGGAAGCACAACAAATTCAAGGTACTTTCTGTACAATTCAAGTTTTCAAATGACATCTTTAGGAGCGTCATGTGTAATGCAAGAACGTGGTTTTATACCCACTTATGAAATACAGTGCCAAATTTACCATAAAGTTGGATCTCTTCTTTTCCTTGCCGATTAATATGTACTAATATATCTGACGTCCGACAAGACATCGTTCTAAATTTGCAAAGACTTCTTCATTTGCACAACCACTTTGTGCGAATGGTTAAAACAGCATTAGACAGAACGCCTATAGACGATTGTAAAGCAGTCATGCGAGCGAACAAGAGATCATTCGATGAATATGAAAGATGTTTTAAGGACCCAACCATTAATGATGTATCCATTGTTGGTCTGGAACAATATAGTTCTCGTGACATAATTATTCAGAGACGAAACGAAAATTTGTTGATGATTCCCGAAACGCGCGTTTCATACGACGCTCTGCAGTATCCTATGATCTTCTTTGGTGATGAGGACGGTTACCTCTTTAACATTAAGAAAACAGATCCTTGCAAAGGAAGCAGCATGTAAAAAAATTTCTTCTAGGGAGTTTTGTGTGCACCACATCATGGTCAGGGAGGGAGCATCAAACCACTTATGATTTCGACAGCTTTCCTCACTCCGTCGTGGATATGTACGTGAAGGTCGACGGGGAGTGACTTCTCTATGTAAGGCCAGATCACAGAAAATTGCGCATTGATGACTGTATTCAATTACGGGATGCTGTGCCCAGTGACCGGAATGTCATCAATACAGGAAGGATGATTATATTACCAGCTACTTTCACTGGAAGTCCGAGGCACTTGCACGAATACGTCCAAGACACCAAGTCCTGTGTTTGTATCCATGGCTGTCCGAATCTTTTTGTAACCTTTAGGTTTAAGTGTAAATGGCTAGAGATTATACTTGAACTTGTGGAAGGCCAGTCATATACCGATCGCCACGATTTAACAGCAAGGGTGTTTAGGCAAGAACTTATCAAATTTATCGACGTTGTTACAAAATGTCACATATAATTAATTACGTAGGAAAGTTAATCCAACAGCAATAGAGAGTTTTTTTAAACCTTGTCAAGGAAGAAGAGTGGCAGAATGTTTATAGTACCGATAACATAGATGATAAATATAATGCTTTCCTTAACATATTTCTCATGTTCTTTGAGAGTTGCTTTACATTAGAACGTTCTAAACGGGGTACTAGCGGTAGTAGACAGCCCGCGTGGCTAACTAGTGGGATAAGAATATCATGTAGGACAAAGTGGGAATTATATCAAAATGTTAGTAGTCACAATCAAGCTACAGTACCCCATTACAAACAGTACTGTAAGGTGCTTTAAAATGTTATTAGGAAGTCAAAGAGTAAGTGGTATGCAAATATAATAGCTAATTCACAGGATAAAATTAAAACCATATGGTCAGTTGTGAAGGAAGTGTCTGGTGAGCAGCACAAAGTCGATGATACAGACTCAGATCGTAGTAAAAATATTTATGTTATTGATAAATCAGATATATGTACAGTATTTAACAATCATTATCTGAGCATTGCTGGTGAATTAAATAAAAATTTAGTTTCTACAGGAAATCATATAACTTTCTTGGCAAATGCCTTTCTGAGATTGATGTATGAAATACAGTGATACAGACAAGGGGGAGACTGAGTCAGTAATTTAATCACTGAAGACTATGGACTCTCATAGATATGACGGAGTGCCTAGCAGAATATTAAAGTACTGTGCTGCACATGTTAGCCCTGTATTTAGCCATATTTGTAACTTTTCCTTTAAGAATGATCAGTTTCCTGAACGAGTAAAATACTCAGTTGTAAAGCCGCTTTATAAAAAGGGAGAAAGGGATAATGTTGATAATTTTAGACCTATTTCTATCCCATCAGTGTTTGCTAAAGTTATTCAAAAGGCTGTGTATAATTGATCATTTTATATCACACGATTGCCAATCATATGCACAGTTCGGATTTAAAAGTCTTTAACAACTGAAAATGCTATATTCTCTTTTCTCTGTGAGGTACTGGATGGGTTAAACAAAAGGTTTCGAACGATAAGAATATTTTTTGACTTAACTAAGGGGTTTGATTGTGTTGATCACAAAATATTGCTCCAGAAGTTGGACCATTAGAGAATACGGTGAGTAGCTCACAATTGATTCACCTCTTACTTTACCAACAGACATAAAAAGTCATTATTCATGATGTTGAGAGTGGCTATTACGTGGGGTCTGAGTGCGGTACGGTCAAGTGAGGGGTACCCCAGGGATCAGTGTTGGGGTCACTCCTGTTCCTTATTGTATAAATGATATACCCTCTCGTATTACGAGTAACTCTAAAATATTTCTGTTTGCTGATGACACTAGCTTGGTAGTAAAGGATGTTGTGTGCAACACTGGCACAGTTTCAAATAGCGCAGTTCATGACATAACTTCATGGCTTGTAGAAAATAAACTAACGCTAAATCACAGTAAGGCTCAGTTTTTACAGTTTCTAACACACAATTCAACAAAAGCTGACGTTTTCATTTCACAGAATGGGCATATGATTAGTGAAACTGAACAGTTCAAATTTCTAGGTGTTGAGGTAGATAGCAAATGTCGTGGGAAGTTCACGTTCAGGATCTTGTTCAAAAACTTAATGCTGCCATTTTTATTACTCGAACGATATCTGAAGTGAGTGATCGTTCGACACGAAAATTAGTCTACTTTGCTTATTGTAATTCGCTTATGGCGTATGGTGTTATATTCTGGGTAACTCTCCCATTCTAAAAGGATATTTTTGGCTCAGAAACGGGCGGTCCGGGCAATAAGTGGTATACGTTCACGGATCCTCTTGTCGACCCCTGTTCACGAATCTGTGTATTTTGACATTGGCCTCTCAATGTATGTATTCCGAACTCTCATTTCTTGTTAATAATATTAGCTTATTCCCAAGAATAAGCAGCTTTCACACAGTTAATACTCGGCAAAAATCAAACCTGCATTTAAATCGGACCTCCTCAACTCTTGTGTAGAAAGGTGTGTGGTATACTGCTGTATCCATTTTCAATAAGCTAAGACTAGAATTCAAAAATCTTAGTAGTAATCCACGCGCTTTCAAATCGAAACTGAAGAGTTTCCTTCTATTCTGTCGAGGAGTTCCTTGAAAAATTACGCTGATTCATTTTGTATTGTTGATTGCGTTTACTTAAACTTATAGCTTGACTTTTCTCGGATTTTTAAAGATTTTTTATCTGTTATTACTTTTATGTTGTAATTTCATGTACTGACTTTGACGTGTAAATAAATTTTTAAAAAGCCACATATTTGGAGAGATGTGTTATTGGATGTATTCGGCTGGGGGGCAAAAGTGAGGTCTTCCAGATGCGCAGATGTCAGATATTGGTATGGTTAAAAGAAAAAAAGCCAGACGACCGAAATAGACAATATAATTTCGGCAGTGCTATTAGGTCCTCAAAACGATCCACTGTTATTCGACGTAGTGTCAAAGAACATGATTCATGGACCGTGCAGAACTTTAAACCTGGGGGCACCTTGCATGAAAGCTGGCAAATGTACTAAGAACTATCCACGTCAGTTCATTGATATTACCCAATCAGGTAATGATAGTTATCCATCATAGAGAAGACGGAAACCTGAAAACGGGGGCTTCATAGCAACAATTAAAGCTAAAATCAAAACAGAGATATCAAACTTGATAACAGTTGGTTGTGCCTTGTTGCTCTCTCCTTTCAAGAATGTTTCACGCGCACATTAATGTCGAGTACTGTCACTCTGTTAAATTTATTAATTATATTTACAAACACATCACCAAGGGCAGAGACATGGCTGTTTTGCGGTCAGCTGATGAAAACGCGGTGGATGAGGTGTCTCAGTATCAATGAAAAACTCTGTTTATCTGATGCCACTCAAAGACATTTAACTTTTCTGTTATTTTCCAGCCAGTTGTCTTCAAATGCCTGGATACAAAAACGCCTCAACTGTTTCTATTACGTCATTGTTAATAGGGCATCCGCATTTTCAAGTGTTGACTGTGCAATATTTTAATCTTACTTACTTAATTGTCAAGTCTACTTTCAAACTTCCTCCGTTAAGTTCTTCCTCGGTAGCTGTAAGAGCTGCAGTCATCTGAACTGGAGGCAAGCTGCACAATATCATCAGAAAAATGCAAGTGTTTCATACATGTTCCATTGACCCTGATCCAGATTTTTACTCACAGCCCTCGGTCACTATTTTTAACGAATTAACCGGGTTTCAACACTGCTAGGAGTGTCTTCCTCAGAATTTAAATCAAAGGAAGGTCTATAACATGGTCATAGAATTATGACTAAAAACGTATGATACAGGGTATAAGTACAGAATCATCGTGAAAGATTGGCAGTCCTTATATGCCATTTATAAAATAATAAATATGCCAGAAAGGCATTAGTCACAAAGAAATTTAAGACAAAAAATTGTGATGGCGAGCCACTAAGGGCTGCTCGGTACTTGCGTGGTAACAGGTTGAAAACGGACTGATGTGCCCACGTTATAATTATGACATATAAGTACTGTCAATCTTTCACAATGATTCTGTACTTATACCCTGTATCATACGTTTTTAGTCATAATTCTGTGACCATGTTATAGACCGTTATTTGATTTAGATTCTGAGAAAGACACTCCTAGCAGTGTTCGTTAAAAATAATGAGCGAAGGCTATTTTCTTTCAATTATAACTATTCACGGTCTCTGAACGTGCAGCCATGTACAAAAAAATCACAGGCTTAACATATGAAACCCAAACTAAGTGACACTTCGATATCATTGATCTGTTCTATCATTTCTTCACGATTTGCCAGTTGTATATCGTGTTACATCCACTTCTAAAGCCACTGTACAACTGTTCTGCTCGCAGTCACAAATGCGTGATTTAGATAACAAAGTCAGACAAATCTGTTGAATTTCCTGATAATAATAAGAAATACAGCATAAGTATTACCATATCGCTTTAATTTCCATAAAGAGGTAGACAATGCAAAAGGAGTACACGCGTTAGTGAAGCATCTGGGTTAAACGTGATGTAACTTGAACTAAAATGCTCTTGTGTTGTGGTGGCAGAAGTGCCAACACCGTGTTACTGGAGAAGGCCGAAATGCACGCGTTTTAGCTCACACAGGCTGGCGTGAGGAGGGAAGGGACTATACTGACGTGAGGTCTGGAACATGACAAGGAATTCAGAAAGCGGACGTAATTAGTTGATACTTAACTTAAATCCATTAAGGATGAATGTCGCTCTTGACGGTACATGATTCACAATATTATCTGTTGGTAACTGAATATGGCGCCTTGCTAGGTCGTAGCAAATGAAGTAGCTGAAGGCTATGCTAAACTGTCGTCTCTGCAAATGAGAGCGTATGTGGACAGTGAACCATCGCTAGCAAAGTCGGCTGTACAACTGGGGCGAGTGCTAGGGAGTCTCTCTAGACTAGACCTGCCGTGTGGCGGCGCTCGGTCTGCAATCACTGATAGTGGCGACACGCGGGTCCGACGTATACTAACGGACCGCGGCCGATTTAAAGGCTACCACCTAGCAAGTGTGGTGTCTGGCAGTGACACCACACTCTTGTATCATACCATTGAACGCACGCCTAATAGACATAATCGGATATTTCGGATACAAACAGTGTGTCTATGCACCAACCAACAACGCGTTGCCAACTCCACGTTATGCCTCTCATCCAATGTATTCCGGAAACTGTAGCTTAAAATATATTACTGTATACGGTAGCGGAACTATCAAACTTCCATATCTGGACGTTCCGCTGTTTACTAAAAAGCAGTAAATCGAAGACAGACACTAGATTTTCGAAACTAATGCCTACCATTACTATGTAACTCCCTCTACATTGTCTTAGAAGTTAGTGCATTTAACTGATATAGTCATTTGCATGATTACTTTAAAATAACTGTTGACCACGCGCTGGAAAGATACGTACAATTTTTAATAGAACAGTTCATGACTAGAGGAACCTTCCGTAGTATAGAGTACAGTCACCGTAAAGAGACTTCTAAAGAAGCGGCTACTTCGCATACGCATTTTGCCACAATTACGCAACGGCTTCGAGAAAGGGTACCTTCACCGTCAGCAGGGGTGACTGATGCTCAAGCAGACGCAGCACACCCGAATGGGAAGAATCCTTACAGCATTACTTTGTAGTGAACCCGTCAACGAGTATACGAGCAATTTCTTTGGCTGTTGAGGAGTGGAATTGTAAAGCAAGTGCTGTATTGGGTCACGCGTAGTCAACTACTTGTAGAAGTGGTCGCGTTACTAATATGTTTTCGAATGGTCGTAGCGCGGATGCGGTACGCATTTGGACATGGATTCCAATAGAAAATACAGGATGTATCAAAAAGAATCATGCGACTTGGAGCGTCTATATTCCTGAAACTAATAAACATATACAACGAATTTAGTTTTTTTATGAACGGGAAACTCAAAAAGGTTTTTTTTCATACGTTTTGAAATACACTGCATATGTCAATGCGGTATTCAAATTGTTCCCACACTGCAGGTAGCGTGTCTTGAGTTACACAGCTTCCGCAGCTGCTGTTATGCGATGTCTCAGTTCATTCATTGTTGTTGGTAACGGTGGCACATAAACAGAGTCTTTTATAAACCCCCACAAGAAATAATCACATACAGACAGGTCCGGTGATCTTGGAGGAGAGTAACGTAAGGTTGAATTATTTGCTCCAGTGCGACCGATCTATTGTTCAGTAATCCTTTGTTTTAAAAGTTCCTGCACTTCCACATGGCAGTGTGGCGGTGCCCCATCCTGTTGGTAAATGAAGACGGACATCGGTGGCATGTTCAGCTGTCGAGCTGCACGGCGAACGGATTTCAGCCGACTGCTTGTCAAATAATGGCGGATGTGTTCGACGTCTGTGTCAGACTCAGGGACGACGCGTCGATTTCCCTTTACACAAACAACCTGTTCCTCGGAATTGTTCATGCCATTGTCTAATGCTCTGTGCTGTAGGAGGATCCACACCATACCTAATACGAAAATCACGCTGACCCTCGCTGCGCAAAATGTATAACACAAAACGCTATCTGTTGTCCCGAAATCATTTTTATTATAACTGAAATGGGCGCCCTCCGCTGCTACCTAGCGGGAACCATGAAAAACTAGAGTGTTCGCTCTTTCCAACAGTTCGTTGTTCACGCATATCCCAAATAAAATAATACACTACTGGCCATTAAAACTGCTACACCACGAAGATGACGTGCTACAGGCGCGAAATTTAACCGACAGGAAGACGATGCTGTGATATGCAAATGATTAGCTTTTCAGAGCATTCACACAAGGTTGGCGCCGGTGGCGACACCTACAACGTGCTGACATGAGGAAAGTTTCCAACCGATATCTCATTCACAAACAGCAGTTAACCGGCGTTGCCTGGTGAAACGATGTAGTGATGTATCGTGTAAGGAGGGGAAATGCGTACCATCACGTTTCCGACTTTGATAAAGGTCGGATTGTAGCCTATCGCGATTGCGGTTTATCGTATCGCGACATTGCTGCTCGCGTTGGTCGAGATCCAATGACTGTTAGCAGAATATGGAATCGGTGGGTTCAGGAGGGTAATACGGAACGCCGTGCTGGATCCCAACGGCCTCGTATCACTAGCACTCGAGATGACTGTCATCTACTCCGCATGGCCGTAACGGATCGTGCAGCCACGTCTCGATTCCTGAGTCAACACATGGGGACGTTTGCAAGACAACAACCATCTGCACGGACAGTTCGACGACGTTTGCAGCAGCATCGACTATCAGCTCGGAGACCATGGCTGCGGTTACCCTTGACGCAGTATCACAGACAGGACCGCCTGCGATGGTGTACTCAACGACGAACCTGGGTGCAAGAATGGCAAAACGTCATTTTTTCGGATGAATCCAGGTTCTGTTTACAGCATCGTGATGGTCGCATCCGTGTTTGGCGACATCGCAGTGAACGCACGTTGGAAACGTGTACTCGTCATCGCTATACTGGCGTATCACCTGGCGAGGTGGTATGGGGTGCCATTGGTTACACGTCTCTGTCACCTCTTGTTCGCATTGACGGCACTTTGAACAGTGGACGTTACATTTCAGATGGACCCTTCATTCGATACCTGAGAAACCCTATATTTCAGCAGGATAATACACGGCCGCATGTTGCAGGTCCTATACGGGCCTTTCTGGATTCAGAAAATGTTCGACTGCTGCCCTGGCCAGCATTCACCAGATCTCTCACCAATTGAATTCGTCTGGTCAATGGTGGCCGAGCAACTGGCTCGTCACAATACGCCAGTCACTACTCTATGATGAACTGTAGTTTCGTGTTGAAGCTCCATGGGCAGCTTTACCTGTGCACGCCATCCTAGCTATGCCCAGGCGTATCAAGGCCGTTAATACGGCCAGAGGTGGTTGTTCTGGGTACTGATTTCTCAGGATCTATGCACCCCAATTGCGTGGAAATGTAATCACATGCCAGTTCTAGTATAATATATTTGTACAATGAATACCCGTTTATCATCTGCGTTTCTTCTTTCAATTTTAATGGCCATTAATATAGTTATGATTTTTTTAAATCGGATGATTCTTCTTATAAACCCTGTATTATCTACCCACTCCCTCTACAAGTCCTAGAAGTTTGTAGCGTGGACTTCTGAACTCCCTGTATAACGACAAGACGTTGTTACCAGAAATCTCGAAAAGCGCTTGACCGATTTGCTTCAAATTTTTGCAGGATACTGTGACGTAACTGTTTAGTCACATATCCAAAGCGACAGCATACAAATTCAGTGATGTAATATTATGTGTAACTTTCCTGGAGAAAAGCAAAATATCCATTACATTTGGAACGCGAGAATAGAATTTCTCTGCTGTCGGTGTGATGCAGAAGTGGCTGGCGGCAGGTCTGCGTGCCGTGCACGCACAAAGTAAGGATGGCGGGTAACGACACACGTTTTTCCGGGGCCGAAGAACTTGAATGGTCTCGCTTCATTTGGCGGCGTCCCTAACCCGGATGTACGAAGTGTGTTTCCAAAGGGCATGAGTTGCCTGGAGAAGCTCTGAGCGAAGCTGCAACAGGCCACGAAATCTCCCACTTCGGCATGCATAGTAGAGCCTCTGCCGGTTTTCCGTACACAACGCGGGAAAACAGCTGCGTCCTTGATCAGAAAAATTCTTAGCCAATGACGCCAACCATGCCAATTCTTGGTGATTTTAGAGGTACACTACAGCCGCCTATTGAAAAAATTCTGAGTTAATTTCCGGATATTTCGAAGGGAACTGAAATTCTCGATTGTGAGTGTGACAGAACTTGCAATTCCTCCCCTCCATAATCTAGCGTTCGGAGTTCAATAGACACGCGTCTTCGACATTCCACGCGCTGGGTGTACGGACGCATGTATTAGGCACTGAACTTGGTGTTCGACACACTCGATGTCTGACGCTTAGCTTTCAGGAATCAGTCTCCCCCAGTATAGTGGCATTTGTGAACCACCCAGACTAGCTGTCTCATTTATCCTGCAGCAGTCTTCCATATCCTTCGGCATATATATATATATATATATATATATATATATATATATATATATATATATATATATATGCCGAAGGCATCTGATTGATGCATCTATTGATTTTATATATATACAAAAATTTTTTCGAAATCCGTGATGATTGGCATGAGGGAGGTATTCTCTTCGGAATACTTCATTATGTTTTAGCTCGGAAAATGTTAGTAAGATTCTGTAACAGATGGACGTCGGAGAGACTGGATGGTGTAGTTTTGTGGGTAGCTTCTTTTGCCTTGTTTGTAGACGAGAGTGACGTATGCTTTCTTCCAATAACTGCGGACGGATTCTTTTGTTCAGGGATTTACCGTATAACATCATTAAAACTGAAACTAACATAACTGCAGACTCTCTATAGAATACGGCGGGTGTGTCGTATGGCCCTGGTGGCTTCTCTGATTTTAGCGGTTTTTGCTATTTCTAGTCACCAGTGACACTAACGTCAGTATCATTCATTTTTGTAGTGCTGTGAAAGGTAAACTGGGTCAGTACACCTGTATATTCATTAGTAAAGGAACATTCGAGAATATAGTTCAGTATTTCTGCTTTTACGTTTCTACTCTCAGTTTGTATTTCCATCTCAACTATGAGCGTCTGGACACTAACTTTGGTGACACTGAAAGCCTTTTCATACAACCAGAGGTTCTTCCGGTTTTGTGAGAAATCTTTCCATGAGGATGTGCTAAGGTAGTAACTGAAGACTTCGTGTATTGTCCTCTTGTCAATCAAACACGTATCATTTAGCATTTCTGTATCTACAAACTTTGTACGGAAACGGAACGTTTTCGGTCGTGGATTCCTGTTCAAAATATAATGTACTCACTCCCCTCTACGAGTCCTAGAAGTTTGAAACGGGGATTGCCGAACACGCTGTATAGTAGTATTGATTAGTAATGCGTCAGACAATGTTGAAAGCGATCTGAGTCTTTTCTCAGAATATCCAGTTATCTACAGAGTGTTTCAAAACTACTTTTGCAGACTTTGGTGACAACTATCTTACACCAAATAAAAATGTTCATACAAACAAATGTCCTAAGACCCTTCGTTTTCAAGTTATTAATAAAAATTGACATTCAACGGCTTCCCAGGTACAACTCAACAACTTCAGTTATCTAAGCACCCGTTTGACTCATTGTGTTCTGGGTGGCGTTGGGTTTCCAGGGAGACTGGTTTACATTCGTGATTCGTCTGTCTTCAATGTGCCTATTGTGTACATGTGCTACAGGCACTGCGAGTTCTCCGTTCCGTTCAGATATAGAACTACACTCCTGGAAATTGAAATAAGAACACCGTGAATTCATTGTCCCAGGAAGGGGAAACTTTATTGACACATTCCTGGGGTCAGATACATCACATGATCACACTGACAGAACCACAGGCACATAGACACAGGCAACAGAACATGCACAATGTCGGCACTAGTACAGTGTATATCCACCTTTCGCAGCAATGCAGGCTGCTATTCTCCCATGGAGACGATCGTAGAGATGCTGGATGTAGTCCTGTGGAACGGCTTGCCATGCCATTTCCACCTGGCGCCTCAGTTGGACCAGCGTTCGTGCTGGACGTGCAGACCGCGTGAGACGACGCTTCATCCAGTCCCAAACATGCTCAATGGGGGACAGATCCGGAGATCTTGCTGGCCAGGGTAGTTGACTTACACCTTCTAGAGCACGTTGGGTGGCACGGGATACATGCGGACGTGCATTGTCCTGTTGGAACAGCAAGTTCCCTTGCCGGTCTAGGAATGGTAGAACGATGGGTTCGATGACGGTTTGGATGTACCGTGCACTATTCAGTGTCCCCTCGACGATCACCAGTGGTGTACGGCCAGTGTAGGAGATCGCTCCCCACACCATGATGCCGGGTGTTGACCCTGTGTGCCTCGGTCGTATGCAGTCCTGATTGTGGCGCTCACCTGCACGGCGCCAAACACGCATACGACCATCATTGGCACCAAGGCAGAAGCGACTCTCATCGCTGAAGACGACACGTCTCCATTCGTCCCTCCATTCACGCCTGTCGCGACAGCACTGGAGGCGGGCTGCACGATGTTGGGGCGTGAGCGGAAGACGGCCTAACGGTGTGCGGGACCGTAGCCCAGCTTCATGGAGACGGTTGCGAATGGTCCTCGCCGATACCCCAGGAGCAACAGTGTCCCTAATTTGCTGGGAAGTGGCGGTGCGGTCCCCTACGGCACTGCGTACGATCCTGCGGTCTTGGCGTGCATCCGTGCGTCGCTGCGGTCCGGTCCCAGGTCGACGGGCACGTGCACCTTCCGCCGACCACTGGCGACAACATCGATGTACTGTGGAGACCTCACGCCCCAAGTGTTGAGCAATTCGGCGGTACGTCCACCCGGCCTCCCGCATGCCCACTATACGCCCTCGCTCAAAGTCCGTCAACTGCACATACGGTTCACGTCCACGCTGTCGCGGCATGCTACCAGTGTTAAAGACTGCGATGGAGCTCCGTATGCCACGGCAAACTGGCTGACACTGAGGGCGGCGGTGCACAAATGCTGCGCAGCTAGCGCCATTCGCGGTTCCTGGTGTGTCCGCTGTGCCGTGCGTGATATCGTTGCTTGTACAGCCCTCTCGCAGTGTCCGGAGCAAGTATGGTGGGTCTGACACACCGGTGTCAATGTGTTCTTTTTTCCATTTCCAGGAGTGTATATTCATTTCGTGAGCAGCCAAACATGATTTTCACTTCCGCACGGATGGTAATGGACACCAGGCTACACAGCTATATCAGATGATGTTTCCAGATCGAACACACCCGAGTCATCCAAACTTTGATGCTGTGTATCGTCACGTTCCCGAGACAGTATCCATAGCAACACAGATTATTCATCGAGGAAGATCACGTGTTTCTCGTACGCCTGATCACGAAAAGCGTGTGCTATAGGGTATTGAAAAAGAGCCAGGAATAAGCGCAATACAGGTGGCCTTGTCATGCGGTAAATCTCGCAAGTTCAGCTTGGAGGATGCCCTACGAGCGGCTCACGTATTCGCATCATCTTCAACGAATGCAGGGTCTTACACCTGCTAGTCTCCCGCTATGGGAGAACTTTGGGCGATTGTTTGTTGTAGAAACCGCCAATCCGGTGTTAACTTTCCAATCTTGTTTAACGACGAGGCAACATTTGGAAGATACGGAATGACAAATTCCACAACCAACGCATACGGGCCGATTGTATGTCCCATGCTGCAATACAGGGTAGACATCGGAGTCAGGTTGAGATTAATGTGTCGGTTGGAACTGTAGGTGACTGTCCAGTAGTGTCATACATTCTCTCAGCACATCTTACAGGTACTTTATTCATAACATTCTCCTAGAACTACTAGAAGATGTAACCCTGTCAATATGAAGAAACTTGTGACTTACGCATGATGGAGATCCAGCACATTTCCATCACAATGTTCACCATGCTGTGGCTGGTATCTACCACGACAGACGAATAGACGAGGACCAGTTCCAAGGCCTGCACGTTCCTCAGACCTCACTCCTTTGGAGCACGATAAATTTGACCATTTGACAGACTCCCATATGGACACCATAGTAATAAGCATGCCTGGCATAGAGAAACAATGCAAGATTTGAAAGCAAATAAAACACCAGGCCACGCTGGATTCCCAATTCAGTTTTACAAAGATTACTCCATGGCATTAGCCAGTTATATAGCCTGCATTTGTCTTGAATCTCTCGCCCAGGTGACTGGAAAAAGGCGCAGGTGACTCCAGTATATAAAAAGGGTAAAAGAACGGCTCCACAAAGTTACAGGCCTGCTGCAGAATCGTTGAACATGTTCTAAGTTAGAATATTATAAACCTTCTTGTCACTGAGAAGCTTATGTCCAAGAATCAACATGGTTTTAGAAAGTATCGTTCGTGTGAAGTTCAGCTTGTCCTATTCTCATATAGATATACTGCAAACTATGGATGAAGGACAGCAGGCAGATGCCATATTTCTTGATTTCCAGAAGGCGTTTGACACTTCACCCGATTGCAGTCTGTTAACGAAGGCATGAGCAATGGAACTAGTTCCCCGATATGTGAGTAGCTTGAAGTAATAGAACCCTGTATGTTATCCTCGACGACTAGGGTATCGCCAGGACAGCCACAGCCAGTTGTTTTCTTTTCATAAATGATTTGGCGGACAGGAGGGTGGGCAACCTGCCGTTGTTTGCTGATTAAGTTGTTGTGCACGGTAAAGAGTGCAAGTTGAGTGACTGTAGGAAGATACAAGACGACTTAGACTAAATTTTCCGTTGGTGTGATGAATGACAGCTAGCTCTAAATGTTTAAAAATGTAAGTTAATTCGAATGTAATGTTCTAATACAGTATTACTAGTGTCTTGTTTCTCGTTTAAATATCTGGCCGTAACGTTGAAAACCGAAATGGAATGGAACGAGTCTGTGAGAACTGAGGTATGGAAGGCGAACGGTCAACTTCGGTTTATTGGGGGGATTTTAGGAAAGAGGAGACCGCATGTGGCTTGTTTCTAAAAGGGCCAATGTCAAGAGTCTTATTTTAAGTTATAAGCTTCTGAATATTTTCTGTCATTTTCTGACGACTATTAACAGCATATTTGGAGCTATTTGTTACAACCATTATAGCGAATCATCTTAACTAAAGGTTATTTTTAAATAATGAATTTCTAGAATTTCCTATCTCAAAATTAAAGGACTTAAGAGGACATTGGCCCTTTTTAAAATCATTAACTCTCTTAAATCATTTGACATTGGCCCTTTGGACATCAGGGTCAGGTACACTGAATAACCAGAAACAGGTAATTTTAAGATAAATATGTCCTTGTACTTATTAAGCAAATCACTTTATCAAGAATTTAATAACTGAGAGCAACTGTTACATGCCCCAAAAATCACATTTTATCACCGTAAATCATGAAAACACTGTTTGGTCTCGTAATCAGGGGGAAAAACTTTATTCACAATTCTTAATATCATACAAATAATTTGCATATACTATGGTTGATACTGTAAAAGGAAAGAGAAAAAATATACAATTCGTTTCCGTCATTATCACCATACTCATCCTCCCCTTCGTAAGATATCTGTTTATCTCTTTCAACTGACTGCGTATTGGCTCTCAAGTGATTGATGAACTGCGTGTAGAATGGACGACTTCTTACACTGATGTACGGAAGGAGATCCGGTAAGTCCTTTAATTTCTTTTCTGAAATGGGTATGATGGCATCAGAAATAGGTACAAGTTTTGGCATAGACAAGCATCGAGTTTTCTTTCTGTTCAGATCTCTCATCTTGAATGGTCCTTCAGAGGAGTAACTGTGTTTGTAGGAGACAATTCCTGGCATACCTGAGTAATACTTCATACATTTTATATTTTTCCAAACAATAGGATTCTCTTCTGTGTTAATTTTCTTGTGCACATAATGACTTCTCATCAGGTCTTTAAAGTTGTAAAAGTCCTTCTGTTGCAGCTCTATTGCAGTTATGGGTGGCCTTCGGGCAACCATGCGTGATAATTTGGCCCAGTCTCTTGACAGTTCTACGTCAACAGTCGTTGTTTTCTTTGTCTTCTCAGTGGATGCGTGAAATGAGTCAGCGTCCAAGTGAGTACGTCCAGCTTCAAGAAACTTATGGCTGATTTCCAAATGTCTTTCCTGAATCATGAATTCTTCCACTACTCTCAGAAACATGATGGCAATAAAAATATTTCTATTTTGTCCGGTACACGAATCGCTCTAAGTTGTACTTCAAGAATTTCTTTGGTCAGTTTCATCAAATAATTATATAGACAAGAAGATATTTCTTGGCCACCTCCTCCTGCCACTGTTTCATTCCAAATGTAACATATTGGAGAACATTCTTTATGTCTCTCTACATAGATAGCCAAGTTGAAGGTCCAAAGTTGTCTTTTGTAAAATGCCACACCACAGCGTAGAAAAGTAGTTGGTAGACATTTCTGCAAATCAAAGGCCAGGGTTACTACATTGAAATTCTGCTCAGCTTTCTTTTTATAACTGTCTTTCTGATCGTAAGCAGCCTCGGCTAAATCCAAATGTTGCTGTCGGTCCACTTCAACCTTACAACGTTGAGCATCATCAGTACAATTCTTGAGCATCAAGACGTATTTGTCACATTTTCCCCTAGAACTTAGAACTACTTAAACCTAATAAATCCAAGGATATCACACACATCCATGCCCGAGGCAGGATTCGAACCTGCGACCTTAGCATCAGCGCGGTTCCGGACTGAAGCGTTTAGAACCGCTCGGCCACAACGCCCGGCTCTATCACTACAATTTCATTTATTCACAATATTTAGGACCAGTCAACTCATTTAAATACCTAGGCGTACGGATATGTAATAGAATTATCATAGAGGCTCAGGCGCGGGTAATTCAGGTGACAAACTTCGGTTCATTGACAGGATACTAAGAAAATGCCTACACAACACAGCATGACTAAGTCACTCACTTCAAATATTTCCACAAACGTTTAAGTTTTCGTAATTCTGTTTTCACGCAGATGAGAAAGTGCTCGCTAAACGACATATAGTCTCATATTAAATACACGCTTATCATTATCAATTTCGTTTTCTTAACTGGAACTATAGTCATTTCTGTTGCTGCTAACTCTAAAAAAGACTAATTGAATGAAGTTTCAGTCTTCAGAATACAGTTACTTGTTGCAGAGTGAACAGCATTTAGAACTTAGATTTACCTGTTTTGAACATGATACTGATCATTATGTGTTGGGGAAGTCTGTGATTTCACACCTAAATAAGAAAATACGTCACATCGGAAGTAGACGGAATGAAAGTGTTCGCGTTTTACGAGCAAACATCTTTCACCAGTATATAGTTCAATAATTACGATGTGGTGATTGAATCAGACATCTACTTCATCTGATGATATCCCACAAAAGCAATCATCATCAAGATCCCCGAAGACCTCATTTATAACAGTACAACTAATGAATCCAAAACATCTCACATCACAACACTTAACAACAACAAATGGTTCAGTATAGGCGCCGGCCGAAGTGGCCGTGCGGTTAAAGGCGCTGCAGTCTGGAACCGCAAGACCGCTACGGTCGCAGGTTCGAATCCTGCCTCGGGCATGGATGTTTGTGATGTCCTTAGGTTAGTTAGGTTTAACTAGTTCTAAGTTCTAGGGGACTAATGACCTCAGCAGTTGAGTCCCATAGTGCTCAGAGCCATTTGAACCATTTTTCAGTATAGGCATTGCAGCAAATAGGTGCGCTCCATATCCCGCATTCTTCAACAAGTCATAGTTAGCATGGGGTAGCAGCAGCTGTGGCAGCTTACACACAAGAGATCGTACGATGCTTCATTGTGAAGCGATGCAAGAGGTCTGAAACCCACACTCGTAGTTAAAATCTTATACAATGGCATCGCAAAGTGTGGAATTTGATCTTCAACAGCAACAAACGCGACGAGTCATTCAGTACCGCAGGTGCCATTACCACTTAGATCAAACCGGCACACCTGCTATGCTACAGAACAATGTGAAGCTTTTAGTAGACGATAACATCAGAAAACTATCGACAGTGGCAATCCCAACCAGCAGACACTGAAGCAGTCAGATACATCCGCCAAGTTCACACACTAGGCAACACAAACATTCCAGAGCGGACGTAGCTGCATTCAACTAGAATCGGGTCAACACTATGACGGATGGACAGAAACTACCCCAATCTTCCTACGACTTTTGTAGGGCGTATACCATATTACAATTTTGAGAGCTGATCAGTTTCTTTAGAAGAACGTAATTAAAACTTTAAGGTCACAGTACAAGCACAGCCTTTTATTTAGTCAGCCACAGTGGTTCTATTAGACTCTGAATGTAAATGTGACTGCCACAAATCGGCAGTAATTCAAGTTTTGCCACGTGCATGTGAAAGCGATCATTTTATCCGCTTAGCTTCACTGGATCATACAGATAGGACATTCGTCATGCAGCGCATTGAACTATGAGATTTCAACTACTTTTCCGATGTCGTCCAACTACCTTTGAAGTTCACCATTGAAAGAAATATGTGGAATTTCGTAAAAAGGAGACTTTTTTAGGATTTTTGTAAGGTTAACGCGCAAGAAAAACAAGAAATTTCATTCTCACTGCAAGAATTGTTTTGGTTCAAATGGCTCATAGCACTATGCGACTTAACTTCTGAGGTCATCAGTCGCCTAGAACTTAGAACTAATTAAACATAACTAACCTAAGGACATCACACACATCCATGCCCGTGGCAGGATTCGAACCTGCGACCCAAACGGTCGCTCGGCTCCAGATTGCAAATTGTTTTGTTTAAGAAGAAAAAGGCAAGGGTCTCCCTGTTCCGCAGCGCATAATTCGGGTGCCGCACTGTTCGCCGCACCGAAGGAGGAGAAGGAGATCAGAGTTTAACGTCCCGTCTACAACGAGGTCATTAGAGACGGAGCACAAGCTCGGATTAAGGAAGGAAAGCGGTCTTGAATTTCCGAAGGAACCTTTGCGTCATTTGCCTTAATGGATTTAAGGAAATCACAGAAAACCTGGATCAGGATGGCCGGAAGAGGGTTTCAGCCGACTTCCTCCCGAAGGCGAGTCCAGTGTGCTAGCCACTGCGCTAGCCCGCACAGTCACCGCACCGATTGCCGAGCCACATGTAGCACATTTCGGGTAGCACGCCGCACACCGCCACCGCCGTGCGCCACACGGGCTACTGTGCCACACACCTATTAACCGACAATCTGAGTATTGCACCACATGTACTGTGCCGCATAATCCGGACACTGTGCTGGGTACCACACCATACCAGCTGGCACGTTGGGGTGGCTCTTAGTGGGTGGTAACCTGACATCCTCAATGTTTTTTTCTTTGGACAATACCAACCTTGCAGCGAGCACATTTACTCATGAATTCTGGTACACATCTACAAAAACAGTTTATTATTTTGTACATGAATATTTGTTTTCTTATTCATTACCTTGACAGAAATCCCAAAAAAGTCTCCTTTTATTATATTCCACATATGCTTTTGCATGGTGATTTTGAAAATTAGTTGCAGCGTTGTAGTTGGATGACACAGGGAAAATATTTGAAACTGGAAAGTTAAAATCTCTGTGTGCCACGTTTCCCATTGAAGCTACTTGGAAAAGATAATCACTGTTCAAAAAATACATAGCAAAACTCCAATATAGTTCTGATTTGCGGCAGTTGCATTTATACTGGAAAAATAAATAGAATATGCTATGACAGTTACAATTTTTGGATAGAACACACTATTGTACCACTGCGGCTGATTAAGTGAAGGTTATCTTTATATTGTGATCTTAAAGTTACAAACCCTTCCTTGGGAAAAAAAGCTGATTAGCAGTTGGAGGAGAAAGTGAAAATAGTGCACTAATTGTGATAGTACTTTCACTGTAATTAAGGGGAAACGGTTCTGCAAAACAGATTTTATTGCTGAAATTTGTCGAATGCACTAAATACATATTCTCAAAAGTATGCTTCTATTCATTAGATACAGACAATTAAGGTGCAACCAGAAATACACATTATATCACGACAAAGTATGCTTTTTGATCACTCATACGTGAAGAAAATACGTAAAATTAAGTTAATATGTTATATAATGTGCTAAACGCATGACATTTGACCACTGATAGTTTCGTGACATCATGTAAAACAAACTATGATAGCTTTAATTAACATAAATTTTAATCCAATGACTTTTTTTACTCATATACATCAACTGAAGAAGTCATGGATCATAAGTTATTTATCAGCATCTTATGTATCTGTTGAATCCTCGAAAGCCGTGTTTTTGTGATTGTGTATCATACACATTATATAAATAATTCTATGATGGTGAACTCTCGCGGTTGTTGCCATCTTCAGCAGAAAATGTTTATGGGCACCTCTTTTTATCAGTATGTTGTTATATCAGCGTTAGAATGCTTTTTTTTTACTGTTGACTCTTATAAGACTTAGGAGCCCTGATAAAACAACTGAAACGCTCTGTCTGAGTATATGCCGCTATTTCCGCCTAAGCTCTCACAACTATTGTAATATCGGATAGGCAAAATTCCGACTTCAGGAAGAGTTAGGAAAAACAAAACACGATTTGACAACTAGATTCTTGCTCATCACTACAGATAAGAATCACACTCGAAGACGAAAGCCCTACTACTTGTTCATGGAACGTTAATTCTGTGTGCCATTTGTACCATAGCAACTGATCGGGGCGTGGCGCCTGAGTTGCTAGCTGTTGTGTCGCCTACTGTCAGGGTCAGCATCGACACATACAAGCGATGGCCAGTGGCAGGAATCCAAAATGGTTTGTGCATATACTTTCAAATTAAATGAACACTTGATTTCTAGAAAGGAAATAAGCATAGCTTAACTTCTCATTATGAGGTCTACTCGCAGAACGCAGGCTAAGTGTCATCTCCCTATTAGCATTGATGCTCTCGCAGTCTGCGAACGAACAGGGCCAAAGAGCCATAGGTGGCTGGTTAAGTCAGCGTTGACAGGGGCCGCTGAGATCTGTCTTTGTGGAGGCACTCTTTCCACTGGCTCGCGCTACAGCGCCTTCTTGATGCTGTTTCGCAGTGCTGAGCTGGTCGGTGTGCAATAGATGCTTTAGGACAGCACTTTCCTTCCCCCCCCACCCTCCCCCACTCCAAATGCAGCACCGCTGTCGTCTAGGGAGACATCTTAAGACAATGGGGAAAGGGGGGAGGAGGCAGGAGCAGCACCTGAGCCGACCCGACGGAAAACGGACAGAGCGGCGGCGGTGGCGACGACGACGACGACGTCGACGGCGGCGGCGCCCGGTCTACGGCGGGCGCCGGGAAGTTGCGCAACTGCTGTGGCGAAGGCGATGGGCCCGTCTCCATTGGTTCCGCAGGCGGTGCCAAAGAGACCCTCGGGTGCTGCCGCGCCGACCGCAAGATCACGGTAGGATGCTGTCCTGGGAACAGAAAATCTGCTGAAGATCTCATAATCGACAAACACAAATCTGGTTCTGACGGCGGCGCAGCAACCCAACAAGACCTTGAATTAAATACATTCGAGCGCCCAAATTTAGAAGAATCATTGTTCTCTTCCAGCGCCTGGTGCGATCAAAAACCCTGAAAAGAATAGAATCATTAGGAGCAAAGCGATACCTGCAGTGCGTGGAAGGAGCCGTGTCCTGCAGTAGGTGCAGCAACTGGGACAGTGTGCTGTGGTGTCGGCCCTGTAGAAGCTCCGCAGGCGACGGATCGTCGCGGTGCTAGGAGCGGTGGGTTTTGAGGTAGGACGCTAAAAGCATGAGGTATTTTTATGATTCTTAGCTCATAGAAATTACATGTTGGGAGTAGAAAGCAAATGTTGGCGAGCCCACCTCTTAGTAAATCTAGCCGGACCAGCCCACAGCCATTCAGGGCAGCCCCTCGTCGAGACATGACTCCAGCAGAACAATACTATGCTACCTGCTGCGGTGCCAGCAGAAGCCTGAACTGGGGCAATGGTCGGAAGGAATGTGTCTACACATTGGAGTTATAAACCAGTCCCTGTGTGGAGAACCACATGTAATAAAACTCACCTGTTTTCGCGTTCACCGCTAGTGCAAATAGGCCTTTGAACCACTCCCCCGGCCACCTCGGTTTTATAAGAAAAATCTGGTGTCTAAGAGATGAATCTTTATTACACCTCATAGCTAGGACTAACAAGCTCCAAGGACAGGCGATTTCGATAAAGATCTTTGAAATTGTATCTGTTCACTACTTGCCATCGGAAGATACGCGGCTTCGGAAAAAAATCATCTTCCCCTCTACGAAAACTTAAAAAAGCTAGTAATTGGCGGTTTCTCTTTTTTCCAGAAACGCAGGTTTCTTAAATCTTGCCCTGGTTCGACATGAGTTTTTGCTGTCGCGTAGAAGGGGAGATTTAGCGCCTCTAGAGCCCTGTGATTGGCTCAAGATGGGGTGAAGGCCATGTTGTTCGTGGACTTTGCGGGAAAACGGATTTTTTTTCTAGAGAGGTGCGAGGCACTCGGTTGCAGGACTTTGATCTGGTAAGAACTTTCTGGTCGAAGCTCCGGCATGTGTGGTTGGTACTTGGGACCTGTCCTGAGACTGACTTCACTTACGAGTAGTTTGGACTGGCGAGCCTGTGGTGAAGTTCTTATTGTACCAACATTGTGACTTCAAACATAATGGACTAATCGTTTGCTGAGAGCACACTTATTCGTTTTTGGTTTACCAGTCTTGATGTATGGTATCCTTGTGTGCCCTGTCGTATATGTTAGCCAAACTGGTCCATGGTACAATCAGCAAATGGGTGTGTCACACACTGAAATCTACCACGATTTCAGGGCTCTGGTAGAGAGTAAATTGCCATCCATTTCCCCAATCGCTAGACAGTAACATTTTTCTTTTGTGGCCGCGATCGATTCACAGATGCTGCCTCCACGTCTCACTTCCGCAGCACATTTCTCGCCAGTTGCAAGTTAAATCGCCGCACGAAGCAAACAGGATAACGTACTGTCGTTCCGGCATTGTCAGGGCATACAGATCTCAATCGCCACTTGCTCTCACCTGTACCTACTTAGAGAAAGTTCTGTAGATTTCATCAGTCAAATTCTGCTCAGCGTCAGATCAATTCAGATTGCGTTATTTTTAGGGCCAGAGTAGGATTCGTTATGAATAGGAAGGTAGGGCAGAGGGTGTGTTACTGTGAACAGTTCAGTGACTGGGTTGTTCTAATCAGATTCGACAACAGACGAACACCGACAACGATAGTTCAGGTATACATGCCGACGTCGCAAGCTGAAGATAGAGAAAGTGTATGAGGATATTGAAAGGGTAAGGCAGTATGTAAAGGGGGACGAAAATCTAATAGTCATGGGCGACTGGAATGCAGTTGTAGGGGAAGGAGTAGAAGAAGAGGTTGCAGGAGAATATGGGCTTGAGACAAGGAATGAAAGAGGAGAAAGACTAATTGAGTTCTGTAACAAGTTTCAGCTAGTAATAGCGAATACCCTGTTCAAGAATCACAAGAAGAGGAGGTATACTTGGAAAAGGCCTGGAGATACGGGAAGATTTCAATTAGATTACATCATGGTCAGACAGAGATTCCGAAATCAGATACTGGATTGTAAGGCGTATCCAGGAGCAGATATAGACTCAGATCACAATATTGTAGTGATGAAGAGTAGGCTGAAGTTCAAGACATTAGTCAGGAAGAATCAATACGCAAAGAAGTGGGATACGGAAGTACTAAGGAATGACGAGATACGTTTGAAGTTCTCTAGCGCTATAGATACAGCAATAAGGAATAGCGCAGTAGGCAGTACAGTTGAAGAGGAATGGACATCTCTAAAAAGGGCCATCACAGAAATTGGGAAGGAAAACATAGGTACAAAGAAGGTAGCTGCGAAGAAACCATGGGTAACAGAAGAAATACTTCAGTTGATTGATGAAAGGAGGAAGTACAAACATGTTCCGGGAAATTCAGGAATACAGAAATACAAGTCGCTGAGGAATGAAATGTATAGGAAGTGCAGGGAAGCTAAGACGAAATGGCTGCAGGAAAAATGTGAAGACATCGAAAAAAGATAGGATTGTCGGAAGGTCAGACTCAGCATACAGCAAAGTCAAAACAACCTTTGGTGACATTAAAAGTAACGGTGGTAACATTAAGAGTGCAACGTCAATTCCACTGTTAAATGCAGAGGAGAGAGCAGATAGGTGGAAAGAATACATTGAAAGCCTATGAGGGTGAAGATTAGTCTCATGTGATAGAAGAAGAAACAGGAGTCGATTTAGAAGAGATAGGGGATCCAGTATTAGAATCGGAATTTAAAAGAGCTTTGGAGGACTTACGGTCAAATAAGGCAGAAGGGATAGATAACATTCCATCAGAATTTCTAAAATCATTGGGGGTAGTGGCAACAAAACGACTATTCACGTTGGTGTGTAGAATATATGAGTCTGGCGATATACCATCTAACTTTCGGAAAAGCATCATCCACACAATTCCGAAGACGGCAAGAGCTGACAAGTGCGAGAATTATCGCACAATCAGCTTAACAGCTCATGCATCGAAGCTGCTTACAAGAATAATATACAGAAGAATGGAAAAGAAAATTGAGAATGCGCTAGGAGACGATCAGTTTGGCTTTAGGAAAAGTAAAGGGACGAGAGAGGCAATTCTGACGTTACAGCTAATAATGGAAGCAAGGGTAAAGAAAAATCAAGACACTTTCATAGGATTTGTCGACCTGGAAAAAGCGTTCGACAATATAAAATGGTGCAAGCTGTTCGAGATTCTGAAAAAAAGTAGGCGGAAGCTATAGGGAGAGACAGGTAATATACAATATGTACAACAACCAAGAGGGAATAATAAGAGTGGACCATCAAGAACGAAGTGCTCGTATTAAGAAGGGTGTAAGACAAGGCTGAAGCATCGCGTTTTAGTACCTGATTAGTGTAAAATCGCGTAGTCTCCTTGCGCCGCCGAGCAGTGCGTCAGCAGTGCGCAAGTAGCAGCATTACTGCATTTACTAGGCAATCTTGTATTTTAATAACCGTTTAAATTTTGTGTCGATTTGTTTGCGCTCTCTGTAGATTAGTTCAGACGTTCTTTGCACAACAGTTTTTAGCATGGATAGGGACTGCAACTGCTGTGTTCGGATGCAGGCTGAGTTGGCATCCCTTCGCTCCCAGCTTCAGGCAGTGTTGGCTTCGGTCACACAGCTTGAGGCTGTTGCGAATGGGCATCAATCACTGTGGGGGTCCGGATGGGGGTTTGTCGGGGACGGCCAGCTCGTCCCACGCATCCCCCGATCGGACTACGACTGTGGTTGCCTGGGATACTGCCCGCATTGGGGCTGATCCCTCACCTGTGGTAGAGTGGGAGGTCGTCTCAAGGTGTGGCAGGGGGCGAAAGACATTCCGGAGGGCTGAACGGAAGGCCTCTCCAGTTTGTCTGACGACCCAGTTTCAGGCTCTGTCTCAGGCTGATACTGATCTTCGGCCTGACACGGCTGCTTGTCCTGTTCCAGAGGTTGCCCCTCAGTCTGCAAGATCCGGGCGGTTGCAGAGGGTGGGCTTACTGGTAGTTGGGAGCTTCAACGTCAGGCGCGTAATGGGGCCCCTTAGGGATATGGCAGCAAGAGAGGGGAAGAAAACCAATGTGCACTCCGTGTGCATACCGGGGGGAGTCATTCCAGATGTCGAAAGGGTCCTTCCGGATGCCATGAAGGGTACAGGGTGCATCCATCTGCAAGTGGTCGCTCATGTCGGCACCAATGATGTGTGTCGCTATGGATCGGAGGAAATCCTCTCTGGCTTCCGGCGGCTATCTGATTTGGTGAAGACTGCCAGTCTCGCTAGCGGGATGAAAGCAGAGCTCACCATCTGCAGCATCGTCGACAGGACTGATTGCGGACCTTTGGTACAGAGCCGAGTGGAGGGTCTGAATCAGAGGCTGAGACGGTTCTGCGATCGTGTGGGCTGCAGATTCCTCGACTTGCGCCATAGGGTGGTGGGGTTTCGGGTTCCGCTGGATAGGTCAGGAGTCCACTACACGCAGCAAGCGGCTACACGGGTAGCAGGGGTTGTGTGGCGTGGACTGGGCGGTTTTTTAGGTTAGATGGCCTTGGGCAAGCACAGAAAGGGCAACAGCCTCAACGGGTGCGGAGCAAAGTCAGGACATGCTGGGACCAAGCAGCAATCGGTATTGTAATTGTAAACTGTCGAAGTTGCGTTGGTAAAGTACCGGAACTTCAAGCACTGATAGAAAGCACCGAAGCTGATATCGATGTAGGTACAGAAAGCTGGCTGAAGCCAGAGATAAATTCTGCCGAAATTTTTACAAAGGTACAGACAGTGTTTAGAAAGGATAGATTGCATGCAACCGGTGGTGGAGTGTTCGTCGCTGTTAGTAGTAGTTTATCCTGTAGTGAAGTAGAAGTGGATAGCTCCTGTGAATTATTATGGGTGGAGGTTATACTCAACAACCGAGCTAGGTTAATAATTGGTTCCTTTTACCGACCTCCCGACTCAGCAGCATTAGTGGCAGAACAACTGAAAGAAAATTTTGGAATACATTTCACATAAATTTTCTCAGCATGTTATAGTCTTAGGTGGAGATTTCAATTTACCAGATATAGACTGGGACACTCAGATGTTTAGGACGGGTGGTAGGGACAGAGCATCGAGTGACATTATACTGAGTGCACTATCCGAAAATTACCTCGAGCAATTAAACAGAGAACCGACTCGTGGACATAACATCTTGGACCTACTGATAACAAACAAACCCGAACTTTTCGACTCTGTATGTGCAGAACAGGGAATCAGTGATCATAAAGCCGTTGCAGCATCCCTGAATATGGAAGTTAATACGAATATAAAAAAAGGGAGGAAGGTTTATCTGTTTAGCAAGAGTAATAGAAGGCAGATTTCACACTACCTAACAGATTAAAACGAAAATTTCTGTTCCGACACTGACAATGTTGAGTGTTTATGGAAAAAGTTCAAGGCAATCGTAAAATGCGTTTTAGACAGGTACGTGCCGAGTAAAACTGTGAGGGACGGGAAAAACCCATCGTGGTACAACAACAAAGTTAGGAAACTACTGCGAAAGCAAAGAGAGCTTCACTCCAAGTTTAAACGCAGCCAAAACCTCTCAGACAAACAGAAGCTAAACGATGTCAAAGTTAGCGTAAGGAGGGCTATGCGTGACGCGTTCAGTGAATTCGAAAGTAAAATTCTATGTACCGACTTGACAGAAAATCCTAGGAAGTTCTGGTCTTACGTTAAATCAGTAAGTGGCTCGAAACAGCATATCCACACACTCCGGGATGATGATGGCATTGAAACAGAGGAAGCTGAAATACTAAACACCATTTTCCAAAGCTGTTTCACAGAGGAAGGCCGCACTGCAGTTCCTTCTCTAAATCCTCGCAGAAACGAAAAAATGGCTGACATCGAAATAAGTGTCCAAGGAATAGAAAAGTAACTGGAATCACTCAACAGAGGAAAGTCCACTGGACCTGACGGGGTACCAATTCGATTCTACACAGAGTACGAGAAAGAACTTGCCCCCCTTCTAACAGCCGTGTACCGAAAGTCTCTAGAGGAACGGAAGGTTCCAAATGATTGTAAAAGAGCACAGGTAGTCCCAGTCTTCAAGAAGGGTCGTCGAGCAGATGCGCAAAACTATAGACCTATATCTCTGACGTCGATCTGTTGTAGAATTTTAGAACATGTTTTTTGCTCGAGTATCATGTCGTTTTTGGAAACCCAGAATCTACTCTGTAGGAATCAACATGGATTCCGGAAACAGCGATCGTGTGAGACCCAACTCGCTTTATTTGTTCATGAGACCCAGAAAATATTAGATACAGGCTCCCAGGTAGATGCTATTTTTCTTGACTTCCGGAAGGCGTTCGATACAGTTCCGCACTGTCGCCTGATAAACAAAGTAAGAGTCTACGGAATATCAGACCAGCTGTGTGGCTGGATTGAAGAGTTTTCAGTAAACAGAAAACAGCATGTTGTTATCAATGGAGAAACGTCTACAGACGTTAAAGTAACCTCTGGCGTGCCACAGGGGAGTGTTATGGGACCATTGCTTTTCACAATATATATAAATGACCTAGTAGATAGTGTCGGAAGTTCAATGCGGCTTTTCGCGGATGATGCTGTAGTATACAGAGAAGTTGCAGCATTAGAAAATTGTAGCGAAATGCAGGAAGATCTGCAGCGGATAGGCACTTGGTGCACGGAGTGGCAACTGACCCTTAACATAGACAAATGTAATGTATTGCGAATACATAGAAAGAAGGATCCTTTATTGTATGATTATATGATAGCGGAACAAACACTGGTAGCAGTTACTTCGGTAAAATATCTGTGAGTACGCGTGCGGAACGATTTTAAGTGGAATGATCATATAAAATTAATTGTTGGTAAGGCGGGTACCAGGTTGAGATTCATTGGGAGAGTCCTTAGAAAATGTAGTCCATCAACAAAGGAGGTGGCTTACAAAACACTCGTTCGACCTATACTTGAGTATTGCTCATCAGTGTGGGATCCGTACCAGATCGGGTTGACGGAGGAGATAGAGAAGATCCAAAGAAGAGTGGCGCGCTTCGTCACAAGGTTATTTGGTAACCGTGATAGCGTTACGGCCATGTTTCGAGAGATTGCGTTTCTGGATAAGGTATCGAATATATTGCTTCCCCCTACTTATACCTCCCGAGGAGATCAGGAATGTAAAATTAGAGAGATTAGAGCGCTCACGGAGGCTTTCAGACAGTCGTTCTTCCCGCGAACCATACGCGACTGGAACAGGAAAGGGAGGTAATGACAGTGGCACGTAAAGTGCCCTCCGCCACACACCGTTGGGTGGCTTGCGGAGTATAAATCTAGATGTAGATGTAGATGTATCTTGGCCACCATAAGGCATTCACTATGCTGTTTGTAGTAGCTTACCCGTACTCCTATTTTTTTATTCATTATTAAACCCACTCCTGCATTACCCTTATTTGATTTTGTATTTATAACCCTGTATTCACCTGACCAATAGTCTTGTTCCTCCTGCCACCGAACTTCACTAATTCCCATTATATCTAACTTTAACCTATCCATTTCCCTTTTTAAATTTTCTAACCTACCTGCCTGATTAAGGGATCTGACATTCCACACTCCGATCCGTAGAACGCCAGTTTTGTTTTTCCTGATAATGACGTCCTCTTGAGTAGTCCCCGCCCGGAGATCCGAATGGGGGACTATTTTACCTCCGGAATATTTTACCCAAGAGGACGCCATCATCATTTAACCATACAGTAAAGCTGCATGCCCTCGGGAAAAATTACGGCTGAAGTTTCCCCTTGCTTTCAGCCGTTCACAGTACCAGCACAGCAACGCCGTTTTGGTTAGTGTTACAAGGCCAGATCAGTCAATCATCCAGACTGTTGCCCCTGCAACTACTGAAATGGCTGCTGCCCCTCTTCAGGAACCACACGTTTGCCTGGCCTCTCAACAGAGACCCCTCCGTTGTGGTTGCACCTACGGTACGGCCATCTGTATCGTTGAGGCACGCAAGCATCCCCACCAACGACAAGGTCCATGGTTCATGGGGGTTCAGGTTATCAGTGTGTTTAATGAACATGAGTATATCAAGATTGTAACTGATTTGTGAAGGAGGAAGTTTAATGGGACTAAGCGTATGCCAGAAATGGAATGTCAGAGGTAAATATTATACTGATGTTACTTTTTTTTCATTATTGCTGCGCCATTGGACGAACTTGGTTATTGTAATGAGAGTTGCTAGATTTGAAGGATAGGAAAGTGTATTATTTGGATCTTAAGACTTTCATTATATTTAAAATCAGCCTTGAGCAGTTTTTCACAGTATGCAAAAAAACATCGTGTTGTCATTTATGCCCATATTTCATTTTTCGCGCATCTTTCCCTCACAATTTTTAATTGATCATGGTTTTTCCAAAAGTATACTTCGATTTGCAACTAACAGAGAACTCACTGCACCTCACGAGTGTGTGTGTGTGTGTGTGTGTGTGTGTGTGTGTGTGTGTGTGTGTGTGTGAGGTAACGAGTAAATGTTTTGATGCTTTTTTTATTCAATCAGGGCCAACCTATATTCAGAAACAGTTAGATTTTCTGTGTTGCGAATCACTTTTATTTCTGGGATCTGGGATCAGTTCTGCAAAACTAATTATCGTAGGTTTTATGTCAAAGTTCCTCATTCAGGCAGTTTATACTGTTTAAAATTCTTGTAGTCAGATTGTTAACTTATACAGTATGAAAGACTTCCCATTACATTACGACAATTGATTGTTATCACAGCGCAGCTTTGCTGTCACATTACGACAGTGTAAGTTTTATTCGGCAGTTCATTTATTACTACAGCTCAGATCTTACTATTATAAACAGGACTTCCACACGTTATTTATGTTTATTTAGAGCCGGCCGGTGTGGCCGAGCGGTTCTAAGCGCTTCAGTCTGGAACCGCGCGACTGCTACGGTCGCAGGTTCGATTCCTGCTTGGGGCATGGATGTGTGTGACGTCCTTAGGTTAGTTAAGTTTAAGTAGTTCTTAGTTCTAGGGGACTGATGACCTCAGATGTTGAGTCCCATAGTGCTCAGAGCCATTTGAACCATTTATTTAGATAACTTTCAAGCGCTTTGACACAATTGCCCTGTTTGCACGCAGTGGTCGGTCGCAAGGCCTCATTACCTACTTGTCATTCTGTGTTAACACTGCAAGTGGGAGCTTCTTCAAAGTTTTCCATGGCGCTATCACACGAGTCCCGATGTTGCAAAGTAGGACCAGAATAGTTGTGAATTTGTACACGAATCCTACTGTCTGACACTCTGTAAGTAATTTTATCACAAATCATTGTATCGCTATAGTACTATCCACAGCTACATTCAAAATGACACTGGTGGTATGTCTGTCCTGGCTTCTTCCACAACCGAAAGAAGTTGTAACGAGCTGCGGCAACCTGTACCTGATCCTCGTAAGTCTTAGTAAAGCCAGAAACTTAATCTTCGAAAAGTAGCAACTCCGGCCTACTAGTCCGGAGGAATAACGCATGACTGACGCGGTAAACTCCTGTGCCGGCTGTTGAGAAGAAATAAGGAAGTTCCACAGTACCTTGCACTTGGTGTATAGAACAATGAGCGCCAAAATGAGTGTACCACTCATTCCGTTCTTCTTCTCGTTCATTAAAAGCTCGGAGTGGTGAAATGCACTCAGATTGTGCCATGGATGTGGGCGGCTGTTGTAGCGGAGTTGATGCAGCAGCAGATTGTGGATTAATGAGCTGCTGGACTGCCCTCATCAACTGCGACATTTGGTGAATAAGGTGCATTAGATCAAAGGCAGTAGCAACCGAGGGCGTAGGCCCAGGTGGTGTGGGAGGCGGGTTAGAGGCCATTTTAATGAGAGGAGGGCCGCAATCAATAATTAAAGCAATGCAGATACACAAATAGTGGAAGCGGGTGTAGCTAGTCTGCAAGAAAGAACAGCATTGCTCTCCTGAAAGAAAAGAGAAGAAATATTAGTGAACGCAGTGAGGGAGCGGCGAAGAATGAAGGCAGCGTTGGTTCTGTAATCCGCGTCGGCAGATGATGTGTCGGCTACTGTGGGAGTCAGCGCCAACACAAACAACGAGGAAGAGATGAAGCGATGGCCGATGGCAGGAATCCAAAATGATCTGTACATATACTTTCAAATTAATAGAACACTTTATTTCTAAAAAGGAAAGAAACGTAACTCAACCTCATGTTACGACGTGGCTTGATGTACTTCTTGTGCCTCGTACGTGCAATTAAGTTGGCACACTATTGCTACTCGCAGAACGCAGACTTGGTATCGTGTTCCTATTCCTCAGCATTGATGCTCTCGAAGTCTGTGACCGAACTGGGCCCGTCCAGTGATGGACGGCTGGTTAAGTCACCGTTACCAGGGGGCGCTGAACTCTGCTTTCCTAGAGGTGAGGCGCTGTCCATTCTTTCTATTCGTGCGAGGCCAGCGCCTTCTTGATGCCGTCTCGTGGCGGTGCACTGGTCGACGTGCAGTCGATGCTTTAGGACCGCACAGAAGCAATGCAAGGTAACGAGAAAAACATTTCCTCTTTTCTCCCCTCCTCATCCGACAGTTGCTATGATCTTCCTCCTCTCCACCCCACCTGATGCGACACTGCTTGGGTCAGACCGTACGTAATATTCTTCAGACAGATTTTGTCGTTTGTAAGTTTCATAATGGTGAGTGAAAAGAGGTCAAGTTTTATGTATACACGTAATAAAAAAATAATTTTTCTAATTGTAAATATAACCAAACGAATAAAAAATATGTGACTTTTTTATACTTTTTGTAGTTTAACCACTACAAATCTAAATTTTCTTTTTACGAGCTCCAAAATTATTCATTTACGTAGATATATTTTGGTAACAGCTACACAAGAGGTAAAATGAATAGGTTCTCATTAATTTGAAGGTAGAAGACTATGATCAGCAACAATGGTAAAGGCAAAACTCGGAAAAACTAATGTCTTTAACACATTTATGGTATACCTATCTCTGTTTTCCGATAATTTTTCTCTGTGAAATATGTGGCCCTAGAATGTATTCTACTTGCTCTTCTAGCATCGACACGATATGGATGTAAATTGCATTAGATGCATCTTCGTCTCAATAATAACTGGGATATTGCAATTCAAACTTGTTTTTATTCTGTATAACAACAAACCTCTCAGTTCTCCGGTATCAGTTAAATCATGTGGTTTATTTATGGCAATTTAAATTAAGTTGAAAGGTGCTTGTTACGTGACGCAAAGATCGAGTGCCTTAAGCGCTCCCTCGTTACTTGTTTTATTATTAAAAGAACTTCTCGCAAAATATCTTCTTTTGTATGAACCTTAACTACTTATGCTGTCATTCATCACCAAGCATGCCACTAACCAACAATGACTTTTGGGCCTGAAAGTAATTTTCATTCAGTCAATTAAAGTCGATGGGTCTATTTTCATTTCATGTAGGAATAATCAGTATTTACAATAATTTCAGTTACCAATGAGGGTTTTTTACTGACTTTGGACTGGATCCTTTCGTTTCAGCCTGCTCAGCTGGGTAGTAAATGCAAGTGGGCCCGGGTTCAATTCCCGGACGGGTTGGAGATTATCTCTGCTCAAGGACTGGGTGCTGTCCTCATCATCATTTCATCCTCATCACCGGCGTGCAACTCGCCCAATGTGGCGTCGCATGAAATAAGACTTGCACCTGGGAGCCGAACTTCCCCGAATAGGGGCCTCCCAGCAACGATACCATACACTCTTTTCCATTTTATAATACTTGAACCGCGCGTGGCTCGTGTTCCCACCATCATGTATTTTACACCCGGTTTTTAACGTACTTCCACCTCACTACGTTAATTTAAATTACTACTGTCACTTAGTTGCTGCTGTGCCTGACCGTGAGCGGCGCTAGCAGCGCGTATCCATATATTCCCTCTCATAGTATCTTTGGTCGACTGCTATTACTTCCCAGTCGTTGACGTAAGTGAGTTCGGGTCACGAGTTCGGGTCTCCCAGTCAGTTGGAACGTGTCTGAAGCGCAGTTCAGACCTGCCAGTCAGAGAGTTGCAATGTGGCACTGGTGCAGTCGTGTTGGAGCAGTGAGTTCTCCATCGACATGGCTCGCCCGACCATTGCCGCCACGCATCACTTGAGCCGGGCCACGGTCTTGGTGGATCGTTGGTCGGTGTTTTGGCTCGCCGATCATTCATGAGTCGGCTGTATGTGTGTGCATCGACTCCCGATTTGTCTTCATGCGTGCTTAGTTACTGTTGCGTATCGTTCAGGTCTTATTGCAAGTGTTTGTCAGGTTGTGTGTGTAGCTGGCGTTATTTCCACTGACGACTGTTTTAGATGTTGTCGGCATTCTGACGGATTCGGTCGGTTGTTGCAGACCAGGGAAGTTACCTCCGCGCGGTGCAGTCGGCTGCGTCCGGTGGCGGTCCCTGCGCAGTGTCGGAGCGTGTGTGGAGCTGTCCGATCGCCACGAGCTTCGCGGTTCACTGACCCAGGAGGTCAAAGTTGAATAGTGGTTTCAACTACCCAAGCCACGTCTATTCATGTTGTGTGGTTCGTTTCGGTGGTTTGCTGTTGGGGAGGTTTTCCTGTGAGCAACACCGAGTGTTTGTATTGCTGAAATTTAGCCGCCATGCGGTGGAATTAACTATATTGGTTGACTACAATTCAAGCGCACCAGCGGAATTTTCTGCCTTGTGTCCGTTAGTGTTCAGGTTACCTGCCCTGGCCACTAACGTAATTTCAGGCAGTCTCCTTCCCTCATCCGTTGTCACTGTCCAACACGTTGTGTAGTGGATAATCACGTCCGTAACATTTTGTGTTTGAATTCTCATGTACCGATTGATGGCAAGCAAGTCGTTTTGTCGGTCGGTCCGTGGCTGTCCCCTGGTTGGGTTCCAAAGGATCAAGTGTAGCCGGGCTCACCACCTGTCTCACCTAAGTGAACGAGGGCAGACCGACCCCCTTGAGGCTTCTGAGTGCTGTTGTCTTTACTGTCTTTCTCACCGGTGTTTAATTGTCTGTTTGTAATCTATCATAGCCAATGATAAAAGAAAAATTCTTGGTTTTACTGTGTTTTATGTAAGTAAATTTGAATTCCAGCAAGTGGATATTTGATGATAGGTTACTGCCGTTGTGTTGCCTTTTCTTTTAGTACGGTTTCAGCTACTTAAAACTTAAGGCTTATGGTTACATTTTTTTTTTAATTTTGGAAAATTAATTGTGGGCCTTCAGCCTTGGAACCTTATTCTTAAAATTACCTTTCAAGTTTAAACATTGCGACCGTCTTCCTTTGAAAGATTATCGTAATTTATTTTAAAATCTTGATAATTTTACTGTGGGCTTTCAGCCGTTTGTGTAGCATCTTGTCTATCTACCCTTGCCTTGAGGCTTTCAGCCTAGCTGTGATATAAAAAAATGTATTTTAATTATTTTAGTGGCTATTTTAACTGCATTTTTATCTTGTTGATTTTTTAAGATTTCTTGTTTGGAGGCCTTCAGCAGGGAAAAACTTGGAGTTGGAAACTCGTAGTTGCAAAAGTACGGCTATGTGCCGCTTTGGTTGTAAATGTGTTATTAAATTACAATAAATTATAATTTTAGGGTGAAACTGACCCCAACCTTATTTGGCCCTTTCTACAATCCTAATTACCTGTTCTGCCCAGCGGGTTTAACGGGCGGCTCAATATTCTTATAATTTGGAAGATTAATCACTTTTCCAGTATACGAAAGGGGCCACTCGAAGCTGCGACTGTGACGAGACCGAAATGTAATCTTGTTGAATTTCCTGCATATATCAATTTTGTCATCACGTAACTACAATTTCTATTTTTTCGTTTTTATGTTTTACGTATATGGACACTGATACAACCTGATGTGGAGGAAGGAAGTAAATAAGTAATAAATCTGGAGAAGAAAGTTAGAAATTCATCAAATAACATAAATAAAATTTTTCTAATACGGTTACAGTGCCGACAATCTGAAATACGGTATCACACATAAAGTAAATATACTACTGTTTATCCCTAGGCTTACATATATTATAATACTGGGTGGATAGTTCGCAGCCCGTAACCTATCTCAAATCTGCTTGATCAGATTTGTTAATTAGAATATTCATGGAATTAGCATCAACAAGATGGTTGACTTTGTGAAATATCGGGTAGCATCACTGTCTTGTTTCTGTAGATTAATAATTTCTTGCTGAAAATTTATGCTTTGAATCAATATTACTTGTATAATGTTGTTTAAAATGGAAATAGGAAATTTACCAAAACAGTTATGAATATGGGATTTACAGAAAACTGCTAATTGACCTCATACCGACGGCAGCGAACTTGCTGATCCGGCAATTGACAAAGTAGAACCTTCCAACTGGCTAGGTAGAATCGCAAGCTGAAGCTGAAAAGTTCGTCCGCAAACTAGCCACATTTGCACACCTCTTCATGGAGCTGTACGAAAAATTAACAGCAACGTTGAATACGAATTTCGATGGCGTGTCAACAAAAGAGGTGGCCTTTCAGTCCAAAGAGGGCGCCCTTCAGTCCGCTCAGGACGTCTTTCATTCCACTCACGATGCTCTAAGATTCGAAATCTCGCAATTAAAAGGTACTTACAAGGACATTCCTAATGCTGTAAAATATTTAGAGACCAAGTGAGTTTAGTACTATCAGAACATTCCACCCTAAATTAAACTGTTCAGCAGCTAACCAAGAGGATAGATACCTTAGCTGCTCAACAAGAGGTAAGACTGAAAAAACAATTTGATTTACGAAGGCAGAATTTTTTCTCATGAATTTACAAAATGGAAATCGGAGAAAGACGCAGAGATCAATGGAAGGTCGATTCTGAGTTAAAAGTTGCAATATGATAGTCTAGTACCAGAGTATTATCTGACTTAGAGGCTTCAGGGGAACTAGTTAAAGCTGACTTGTGATCCATTAAAATTACCCTGATTAGGACCTCTTGGAGTTGTGTAACAATGTTGCTGTACAAATTACTGGTATGAGGAGGAAGTTATCCGCTGTTACAGAAATCGTGCGTGACGTACCGCCCCTTGTTTCTTTGGCTGGTGGGGCGTATAAAACTCTGAGTCAGTTTGATAGGATACATAGAGTATATGTAGGTCATAGTAACATAACCGTTCATCATACGGGATGGGGGCAGCTCCTTCTTCGTCATCTGTTCTTCCAGACGAAAGTGTGCTAAAGCATAGGCAGTTCCAAGTCATAAAACCGTTTAAAGGATTTTTTATAAAACATGGGCTCAAGAACAAAAAAGAGAATTGACTAGAGGATTTATACAGAGTGTGCCAGCACCATCGATAACAGAAAGGGCCATGTGTTGCCAGTCATATGAACAATTTAAAGAGGCTACTTTGTTTTAAAGGTAAGTTAAAGGGCGCGGTTTGACATGAAGTACATCTAGAACGAATTGCTAATGTCAGATTCTATTTATTTCATAGCAAATTTGTGTCAATATTTGAAAGCTGCTTTCCTAAAAAATTATCCAGAACATCCATTAAAAATCCAAGTAAGCCTTGGATAACTAAAGTAACTAAAGTCTCATGTAAGACGAAGAGGGAAATTTATGTAAAGGCAGGAGTAAGCAGAGACCCGATATTGCTTATATACTACAAAAAAGCAAAACAATACAATATATTAAGAAAAGTCATTAAAATGTCCAGAACTATGCGCGTTCCGATAGAAATAGGCAAGGCGAATAATGGTATTGAAACTACACACATCAAAAAAAGGTTTACATCACCCTGGTTCACAGAACTGAAGATAGACGTTGACTGTGGATATTGTATCACAGACACAGTCTTTCTGGCTGTTCAGAGATGTCACTAAATCCGTCCAAAGATGTAAACAACCATGTATGATCAGCGCCTATTAGACGGAGGGGGTCCGACAGCCGATCAGTTCCAGTCATTCCACCAGGAAGGAGGTACACGGCTCGTGTTGTCTGTAGTTCAACCGTGCCTAGACGGTCAATACCGCGGTTCGATCGTGTCCGCACTGTTACTTTGTGCTAGGAAGGGCTCTCAACAAGGGAAGTGCCCATACGTCTAGGTCCAAAGCGATGTTGATCGGACATGGAGGAGATACAGAGACACAGGAACCTGCCTTGCTCAGGTCGCCCAAGGACTACTACTGCAGTGGATGACTGATACCTATGGATTATGGCTCGGAGGAACCCTGACAGCAACGCCACCATGTTGAATAATGGTTTCCGTGCAGCCACAGGACGTCGCCATAGGCTGCAAATGCGCAACTTCACTCCCGATGTCTATAGTGAGGTCCATCCTTGCAACAACGACACCATGCAGCGTGGTACAGATGGGCCCAGCAACATGCCGAATGAACCGAATGGACGTTCTCTTCACTGATGAATGTCGCATGTGCCTTCAATCAGACAATCGTCGGAGACGTGTTTGGAGGCAATCCGGTCAGGCTGAACGCCTTAGACACACTGTCCAGCGAGTGCAGCAAGGTGAAGGCTCCTTGCTGTTTTGGGGTGTCATTATGTGGGGCCGACGTACGCCGCTGCTGGTCGTGGAAGACGCCGTAACGACTGTATGGCACGTGAGTGCCATCCTCCGACCGATAGTGCAACCATACCGGCAGCATACTGGCCAGGTATTCGTCTTCATGGACGACAATTCGCCTCCCCCCCTCCCCCCATCGTGCACATCTTGTGAATGACTTCCTTGGGGATAACAACGCTCGACTAGAGTGACCAGCATGTTCTCCAGACCTTGTCGAATATGCCTCGTATAGATTGAAAAGGGCTGTTTATGGACGACGGGGCCCATCAAGCACTCTGAGGGATCGCCGAATCGCCGTTGACGAGTGGGACAATCTGGGCCAACAGTGCCTTGATGGACTTTTGGATAGTATGCCACGACGAATACAGGCATGCATCAATGCAAGAGGACGTGTTACTGGGTATCAGAGGTACCGGTGTCTACAGCAATCTGGACCACCACCTCTGAAGGTCTCGCTGTATGGTGGTAAAACATGCAATGTATGGTTTTCATGAGCATTAAAAAGGGAGGAAATGATGTTTCTGTTGATCTCTATTCCAATTTTTTGTACAGGTTCCGCAACTCTCGGAACCGTGGTGATGCAAGACATTTTTTGATGTGTGGGTATGGGATATTGTGTAATGGCAGTCGGACAGCCAGTGTGTGTTCAGGATACCCTGACAGTTAAACTAAAGGACAGTGTTGTGACTCGTAATTCACAAGTTGCAAGTATTCTAAACAGTCACATCCTAAATGAAGGCCGGCTGCTATGGCCGAGCGATTGTAGGCGCTTCAGTCCGGAACCGCGCGACTGCTACGGTCGCAGGTTCGAACTCTGCCTCGGGCATGGATGTGTGTGATGTCCTTAGGTTAGTTAGGTTTACGTAGTTCTAAGTTCTTAGGGACTGATGGCCTCATATGTTAAGTCCCACAGTGCTTAGAGCCATTTGAACCTAAATGATGTAGCAAAAACAGAATTAAATGGTTCAGTTGAAGAAGTAAGAGAATATACTGAAACTGCAATTCATCAAAACCTTAAGCACTAGTAATAGCACCAACATCTTTCACTGAACATAAGGGAATTCTAAAAATTCTAAGAGACAATAGCTCATTACGTGTTGACGGAATTTGAAACAGAATACTGAAAAGATAATTATTTATTTGTAATTTCTGCTACCAGTCATTATTTTATTTGTAGTTTTATGTTTAAGCTAACATAATACAATGCGTTTCGAACATGTTCTGTTTATCTTCAGGCGTTTATACATACATACATCTTACTTAAAAATAAACCGTCTTAAACTAGATTAATCTTGAACTCTTTGTCCATTGTTTATTACTGTAGCGGCTGGTGTGGCATTTGGGGTGGGGGGGGGGGGGGGGAGGACGGGGGTAGTGTTAGCTTAAGTAGTTAATTTTTAATTAACATTTCTCTGTATTTATGTATGTATGCATAAACGCCTGAAAATGAACATAACATGTTCGAAACGCGTTGTAATGTGTTAGATTAAACATAAAACAAAAGATAAAAAGTGACTGGTAGCAGAAATTACAAATAAATAATTAACCAGCACGGTCACGGTTCAAAAACATAGCATTATGGCGGAGAATAATTCTGAAAAAAATGTTCCAACTTAATAAGTAACGTCCCTTGTAAGAAAGGCAGTGTGTCACTGGCACAGGGAATTTTTCCGGACAGTTGAAAAAATTAAATTGTCAAACCTATTCACAAGGAAGGTGGCAAGACATATTGAAACAATTATGGTCCAGTTTCCTTACGGACTTCTTTTTCCAAAATATTCGAGAAAGTAATTTACTCAAGTGTAGTATCACACTTAACTGGAAACAATTTACTAAGAAAATCACAGTTTGGATTTCAGAAGGACTGCTCTACTGAAAATGCTGTATGCTGCTCATCATGTCTTTCATCCGACGCCCAATGCCGACGGAAAAGGTTGATATGTTTCCCGTTAAAAACAAAATGTTTTTAAAGAGGAATTTTACAGAATTCGACAGAGAGATTCCAAATTTGTTTATTGGTGTTTATTAACAGGGGCACTAAAACACGAAGAATAACCCCTACTCCAGCGGCAACAGCACCGCTGTGGCCCACGGTAACTGCTACCGCCACGAAAAAAAAAAAAAAAAAAAACCTTATTCCCCATGCTCGTACCTTCGTTAACAGCTTCGCTCGTGCCTTTGTTAACAGCTTGTAATGTGGCACAGTTCCCGTAAATATAGAAATGTAGAGTGTGCCTGTTGCCCTTCATCCATAATTCGCAGTAATCAAGTGAGAACAGAGCAAACTGAGTTCCGTGGCGATTCGATGGCAGCGTGTGGGTATGGTGAATGTCCGGTAAACGTCATCTGCCCACAGGCGGTGGTGTTATGGTTCAAATGGCTCTAAGCGCTGTGGGACTTAATACCTGAGGTCATCAGTCCCCTAGACTTAGAACTACTTAAACCTAACTAACCTAAGGACATCACACACATCCATGCCCGAGCCAGGATTCGAAACTGCGACCGTAGCAGCAGCGCGGCTCCGAACTGAAGCGCCTAGAACTGCTTGGCCACAGCGGCCGGCACCGCCATGCAGAATCGTTGCGTAATCGCTGCTGGAGTATTGATTATTCTTCTTGTTTGACTGTTCTTACTGACGCATATAGATAAAAAGACAATGCACTAGCCTAACTTGGTACCGTTCCATCTAATGGGCATATACAGTCCGGATTTTAAAGTAATATTCCTTCGAATGGTGTACAAACCGACACTTTTTGTCGATACTGAGCATCTTACGAAAGACATGATGAGCAGGATTTGTTTGGGTTGACTCCAGCTACACGATACAAAAACGATATTACAAATATCTGCAAAAACTCAAATATCTGCGAAAACTCTTGACGACCCATAGGAGAGACACCCGGTGTATGTGAATGACCTTCCACTTCACTTTCAACAAGCAGAATTGGTACTTTTTGCAGACGATACTAAATAAATCGCGTTAGAGATAGCAACAGAAAAGATGGAATAATAATATTTTCTGTAGAATTATAAAATGGTGCTCAGAAAATGGACATTTTGAAAAAAAAAACACGCTACATTCAGTTCCATACAAAACCGAGTCATACCAACAATTGATGTATTACATGCACAGGACTCAGTACGAATGCTCCAAATTTGTGGATGTACGTATCGATGGAACTTTAACTGGAAGAAACACATTACTGAGCTTCTCAAACAACGTATTAAGTTCAGCTGTTTTTGCTCTTCATACAACTGCCAATCTTATACACAAACTACGCAACCTTCTGACGTATTTTGCATATTTCCACTCAACAATGTCTTATGGAGTAATTTACCGGGGTAATTCATCTTTTAGAAAGAAAGTATTGACTGCACAAAAGCGAGAATTAAGAATAATATGTGGCGTTTACCCACTAACATAATGCACGCAGTTATCTCATCGAGAAACTAGATATTTTAGCTGCCTGATCACAATATCGTACATGTATTTGCTAATGGAACACGTCATAAATAATCCTCCACAATCTAAGAAGAACAGTGATGTCCAAATCTACAACATTAGAGGAAAAAATGACTTCATTAGTCATTATTAAATCTACCAGTGGCTCATAAAGGAGTTCAATATTCAGTAACCTAAAACATAAAACGTCTAACAGGTAGCAAAGCAAGTTTTAAATCTAACTTAAAACCATTTCTCCTGGACAATCCCGTGTATTCCACTGACAGATTTCTTAATAAAAACTGATAGCCACGGAAAAAAGAAAAAAACAGAAAAAAATTGTTTTTAAGTGTAGTTGTACTATTAGGAATAAAAAATAAGGTGTTCGTTAATATTTTACTAATCTTGTATACACATGCTGTAAACTAACTTGCTCCACGTCATTTTCACAAAAGAATCATTCAAACGATCTATGAAGAACTAACTAACTAACTAACTACCCAAATATTGGTCTGATTCTGCACCCGTAAGGCTTAGGAAAGAAGTTTTTAATCCAGAGCCCTTCCATAGCTGACAGGGTAGTTTGCACAAATACTTGGAATGATATTTAAACAAATCAAGATTCTGGGATGAACCGACCTCACACCCACATGTTCTGTGCATTCTCGAAGCTAAATTACCATTAGGTGTCAGACAAACATTAATACTTGTTCCTGAAGTAAACTTAGAGCATTTTATATCTGTATTGGACTCGATTGACTTGACAGATGGGGATTCTAAAAGAAATTATCTCAACAGCGGAGACCAGTCCACTCTGCTAGTTAACCGTTTCAACATGAAGGGGGAATACATGATTGCTATGTCAGCTTTGTGGCATTGGTAGTCTAATGAACAACTGTGCACGTGAAAAAGTCTGTTGAACTTAAATAAATGAAAAAGAAATAACAGTAGGTAGAAACATGTATACTTTGTAAATGAGGCAAATCAATGGCATAATAAACATCACAATCAGTAGAACGCTAACTTACGAAATCATGATCTCTTAAATGTAAATAATACTTTGCAGGGCAATAATCAAGTGCAAAACCACACTGCCGAAATGAACTCCCACATTCAGAACACAACATTTAATGTGGTTGAGGTGGCTGAAGATGGCCGCTCAGTTCCGTCAAATTCAGCAACCTAAAAGCGACCTCATTACGTCCTCAAATCTCAGTCACGGGATGGGGTGAGGGCAATGATGCAAGTTCCATTAACCTGTCCATAGATTAGAGATGTTCTGTGTTCTGATCTTAACATGAGTAATGAGCAACATGAAAACCTAAATTAGGGTGCTGTTACCAGTGTTGTGAGAAACGTACCAGTAACGATTGTACTAGATACTGGAGCTGTTGTCAATATGATATCTACCAATTTATTGAACAGACTTTTCAGGTTCATATAGTGTCTGCCTTGCTAGTTCAGAACTGTAAGATTCTTGGTGCAGTCGGTATCAGGTAACCCATTCTAAGGGTGCAAGCGCAACATCTTACAGTCGTAGGAAATGGAGCCAGTATACACACATTCCTAATTGTAGGATGTCTGCTCATGAACTGCATTTTTGGCAATGAATTTTTATGAGAGAGGGACGCCACATTAGAGTTTTCTGGTGATAAATGCTATCTGTTGTCATGAAACAAGTATTTAGTGTAAATTTATTGAAAACCAAAATCACACATGGCAAGTACTGTTGTGTTTGTTGTTGTTGTTGTTGTTGTTGTGGTCTTCAGTCCGAAACAAGTTTGATGCAGCCCTCCATTTTACCTGTCCTCTGCAAGCCCCCTCATCTCTGAATAACTACTACAACCTACATACTTCTGAATCTGCTTAATACATTTATTTCTTGGCCTCCGTCTACGATTTTTACCCCCCACACTTCCCTCGAGTACTAAATTGGTGCCGGCCGGAGTGGCCGTGCAGTTCTAGGCGCCACAGTCTGGAGCCGCGTGACCGCTACGGTCGCAGGTTCGAATCCTGCCTCGGGCATGGATGTGTGTGATGTCCTTAGGTTAGTTAGGTTTAAGTAGTTCTATGTTCTAGGGGACTGATGACCACAGCAGTTAAGTCCCATAGGGCTCAGAGCCATTTGAACCATTTTTGACTAAATTGGTGATCCCTTGATGTGTCAAAATGTGTCCGATCAACCGATCCTTTCTAGTCAAACTGTGCCATGAATTCCTTTTCTGTCGATTTCTATTCACTACCTCCTCATTAGTTACTCGATTTACCCATCTAATCTTCAGCATTTCAAATGCACCACATTTCAAATGCTTCTATTCTCTTTCTGTTTAAACTATTAATTTCGATGTTTCATTTCCGTACATGGCTACATTCGACGTGAATACTTTAGAAAAGACTTCTGACACTAGATCTGTATTCGATGTTAACAAGTTTCTCTCCTTCGGAAACGCTTTTCTTGCCACTGCTAGCCTACATTTTATATCCTCTTTACTTGGACCATCATCAATATTTTGCTGCCCAAATAGCGAAACTGATTTACTACTTCAAGAGTCTTGTTTCCTAATCGAATTCCCTTAGCATCACCTGATTTAATTCGACTCATTCCATTGTCACTGTTTTGCTTTTCTTGGTGTTCGTCTTATATCCCGTTTTCAAGACATTGACCATTCCGTTCAGCTGCTCTTTCAACTTCTTTGCTGTCTCTGACAGAATTATTAGCGTCACCAACAAACCTCATAGTTCTTATTTCTTCTCCTTGGACTTTAACTCCCACTTCAATTTTTTCTTTGGTTTCTTTTACCGTTTGCTCAATGCACAGGTCGAATAACACTGGGGGTAGGCTATACCCTATCTCACTCCCTTCTCAACCACTGCTTGCCTTTCGTGACCCTCAGCTCTTATTGACTGCCGTTTCCCGTGTTGTCTCTAAAAAATTAGGTAATAAATGGTCAGAAAAATACGAAAGTTCCTGCCATAAAGCAACATTACTCAGACTATCACCAGTAAATTTCCGATTCTTTAAAGAATCGACCTCCCATGTACAAAGTACCTTCTAACGTCTGATCAAAAATGAGTTAATGTGCAGCAGTTGGACAAAAACAATCTTCTGGAGAGAGATCAGGAGTATAGGGCAGGTAATCGAGTAACTACCACTTGAGTTGGCGTAACTTCTGCTTTACGATATTTGCGATATGGGCGCCTTGTATCTAACCGCAACGGGCACAGACATTGGCACATCACTGCACAACGGTGGCTTTCGACAGACGTGGTGCCCCGTACATATTCATCATTCTCCGATGTTTGTCATTCTGCAGCCATGAAAAGAATAACAGCACGTTGGTCCTGTTTGGGCGCATCTGGTAATAACATCGCCATAGTTCACGTTCCCGCATTTACTGCACACACACACACCAGAAAGACACGAATTCCACTCCGATCCCTTGCCTCCATATCGGTGCTTATGTACCCGCATCGGAGTCGCGCTACGTTACATACGCACTGCAGCAGTGCCCTCAAACGGAAACGCTTTGATCGCCGCTTGTAACACAGACTTACAGTAGACGGGACACAACAATTAGGAATCCACTTGATTCTAACAAAAGCAACTCAAATCTGTAAAGGCAGGTTTGAAAGGTCAAGATGTTCAACCGTTTTTGAGTAGGCCTATAGGCCGTTGTGAAAGATATTCTTATTCAGTTAATTGTAATTCGTTTATGGCTATTTTATGCTCGTAGTGCCCTATTTATTCTTTTAGCTAGGCGTACAACCCTAAACGAGAAATGATAGGATAGTGAATAGCAGTGTGGCGTATGAGATAAACATATTATGTATAAATGAAACGAGTGTGTATGGAAACCTTGCAAAGAAGCATTAGCAGAGTGACAAAATGTTTACAGTTGAGTGACTCACAGGAAACCAAATATTGTCTTTCTACTTATAGAGCAGGAGTGTTACGGATGCTTCGCTACGATTACTCGTGTTACCCGGGATTACAAATACCGAATGGTTATCATTAAAATGCAGCTCCTCACACTGGTCCAGTACGGGCTGTAGTTACTGTATGGCAGCGAAACTTGGTAGACATGCTGATGCGTTAATGCGGAACCGATTTGTGATGGAAAAAAATTAGTTCCAATTTCGGCCACCAGGTGCACCAGGTACAACATCTCGTCAATGCCTCCGGTGCTCAAATTGAACAAACTGTGCAAGCGACGGTTAATAATAAGATCAACATTGCCGGCCGTTGTGGCCGAGCAGTTCTAGGAGCTTCAGTCCGGATCCGGGCTGCTGCTACGGTCGCAGGTTCGAATCCTGCCTCGGACATGGTGTGTGTGCTGCCCTTAGGTTAGTTAGGTTTAAGTAGTTCTAAGTCTAGGGGACAGATGACCTCAAATATTAAGTCCCATAGCGCTTCGAGCCATTTGAACCATTTTCAAAATCAACATTTTGCCTTTCTCACATATTTGACCTTTACTGCTCACGTCCCGTTCCTAATCCATTACATATGGACACAATTCTATGCCTCTTTCTTGCAATCACAGCGCCGGATTTGTACTTGGTGGCCAAAATTGGAACTAATTTTTTTCCAGCGTTAATCGATTCCGTGTTAATGCAGTAGAATATCTACCAAGCTTCTCTGCCATACCACGATTACAGCCCTCAAAGGAACTCTGTGAGTAGTTGTAATTCAGTTATAACCATGCAGAACTTGTCTACAGTGGTACGAGGATCAAGAGAAGCAAAGGATTACGCTCCAGAACAGGGAAACGGTAGGCCAAGTGGACGCGGGGAGTAGTAGCTGGTGCAGTCCTTCAGGTTCTTTGAAATTTCTTTAAGACGTGTATAACAAAAGTAAAAATAATATAACGAAGAGAAATAAACCACATGTACCGACGTCAAGTACGTCGCTGCGAAACGCGTAGGTAAAACATCAGGTAAAAACGAGCACATATTCCACAGAAATTAGATCAAAACTGCATTCAGGACGTAAGATAGTATAAAAACACGAGTGTTTCGTAACTTGCCAGAAATGACTATCAAACATGGGAAATCTAGGGTTTATAAAATACACTCCTGGAAATGGAAAAAAGAACACATTGACACCGGTGTGTCAGACCCACCATACTTGCTCCGGACACTGCGAGAGGGCTGTACAAGCAATGATCACACGCACGGCACAGCGGACACACCAGGAACCGCGGTGTTGGCCGTCGAATGGCGCTAGCTGCGCAGCATTTGTGCACCGCCGCCGTCAGTGTCAGCCAGTTTGCCGTGGCATACGGAGCTCCATCGCAGTCTTTAACACTGGTAGCATGCCGCGACAGCGTGGACGTGAACCGTATGTGCAGTTGACGGACTTTGAGCGAGGGCGTATAGTGGGCATGCGGGAGGCCAGGTGGACGTACCGCCGAATTGCTCAACACGTGGGGCGTGAGGTCTCCACAGTACATCGATGTTGTCGCCAGTGGTCGGCGGAAGGTGCACGTGCCCGTCGACCTGGGACCGGACCGCAGCGACGCACGGATGCACGCCAAGACCGTAGGATCCTACGCAGTGCCGTAGGGGACCGCACCGCCACTTCACAGCAAATTAGGGACACTGTTGCTCCTGGGGTATTGGCGAGGACCATTCGCAACCGTCTCCATGAAGCTGGGCTACGGTCCCGCACACCGTTAGGCCATCTTCCGCTCACGCCCCAACATCGTGCAGCCCGCCTCCAGTGGTGTCGCGACAGGCGTGAATGGAGGGACGAATGGAGACGTGTCGTCTTCAGCGATGAGAGTCGCTTCTGCCTTGGTGCCAATGATGGTCGTATGCGTGCTTGGCGCAGTGCAGGTGAGCGCCACAATCAGGACTGCATACGACCGAGGCACACAGGGCCAACACCCGGCATCATGGTGTGGGGAGCGATCTCCTACACTGGCCGTACACCACTGGTGATCGTCGAGGGGACACTGAATAGTGCACGGTACATCCAAACCGTCATCGAACCCATCGTTCTACCATTCCTAGACCGGCAAGGGAACTTGCTGTTCCAACAGGACAATGCACGTCCGCATGTATCCCGTGCCACCCAACGTGCTCTAGAAGGTGTAAGTCAACTACCCTGGCCAGCAAGATCTCCGGATCTGTCCCCCATTGAGCATGTTTGGGACTGGATGAAGCGTCGTCTCACGCGGTCTGCACGTCCAGCACGAACGCTGGTCCAACTGAGGCGCCAGGTGGAAATGGCATGGCAAGCCGTTCCACAGGACTACATCCAGCATCTCTACGATCGTCTCCATGGGAGAATAGCAGCCTGCATTGCTGCGAAAGGTGGATATACACTGTACTAGTGCCGACATTGTGCATGCTCTGTTGCCTGTGTCTATGTGCCTGTGGTTCTGTCAGTGTGATCATGTGATGTATCTGACCCCAGGAATGTGTCAATAAAGTTTCCCCTTCCTGGGACAATGAATTCACGGTGTTCTTATTTCAATTTCCAGGAGTGTATCATGCCATGGCTGCGATGAAAGCTATATCGGCTAGAGAGACGGGACCTTCGGTCTGCGATTTAAACTGCGCTCGTATGTCAGCAGTAAACCAGCATTAGGCTTGCATATGCAGAAGTAGGGGCATAATATTCGTAATACTGACTAACACCTACAAATTTTACATAAAGCTGAAAAAAGTAAATGGGTATATATTTTAGAACAGCTGGAGGTTTATTTTACGAAACCGATGGAACCAGACAAACTCCTCAATGAACATAACCAGTCTGCAAGAGTTGCATATTTTAATATCCACGACATTTTTTGTAGTCGAGGTAGTTACTGTGTCATACGTGTATCCTCCACCTGATCATGTGGTCTCCCTGCGAGCGAGTGCTGCACTGTGGCACTCGGGTCGCATCTGCACATCCGAGAGTTTGCCCAGCTAACGTAAACACTCGCAGCCGGAAGAGGAGTTCCGGCAAATTGTAAGAGAAGGCTCGCCTTGTTGTCCAGGCCGTGCGGTGTCGCCTCACCTTATATGGGCAGTAACGTAACCTCCAGCAGCCCTACGTGCAGCGGAAGCATGTATCACGACGACCACTCTTTTGTTTCTTTTATTGTGAAGACCTTACTCTGTTTTAAATACGGTTTTACTTCTTTAACGACTTGTACTCTATTTTTTATAATTTTATGAATAATTCTATGAAACATAATTCTAACCTTGTCGTGTTTTATGGTTTTCACATGTCAAGAATAACTTACAGAAGACCGGCGCATTAAGTAGGGAAAGAAAAATACATCTGTTTTTGGTATTACGTTTAATTCACCCATAGATATGATCCAGATGTGCTTTAATAGCATTTTACATGACTCACAGAGATGTAGTGAAAAAAATTTACCTTATTTTTAAGGCCTTAATATAAGCGTTTCATTTTTCCGACGGCTCTTGTGGACCGAAACTAGCTATAATTGTGTCATAAAAAGTGCTTATGTAATAAATAAACAAAACTTTATGAAGTCAGAAACCGTTGGAATTCAGCCACAATTGATGTACCTTGTTAATACATTTCTCGCCAAAAGTACGATTTGGATTCGCTTCCTGAATAAATTATGTGGACTATGTATTCTTACCATAAATCTCCTGCAAGCATCCATCCTTAGTCCAACACTATTTCCATACTGTAGTGAATTATTCCTTTCGCTGTGAAAATGCGGATGACGTTAGTGTTTACGTGTCAACTAACGGTTTCCATCAGTCAATACTGTTGTTGAATAGTTGCGGGTTAAATGTCTCTGCAAAAATGTTCGTTATTGTCTTTTTAATTAAACACACTGTACCACGATCGCTGAATATAGTAAGGCTTTTCGCTCATAAAATAAAAATAAAGTCACAGATTAGGTTTCTTATTGTTATATTTAACAATAAATTGGGGTCCTCAAAAAAATGGCTCTGAGCATTATGGGACTTAACATCTGAGGTCATCAATCCCCTAGAACTTAGAACTACTTAAACCTAACTAACCTAGAGAAATCACACACATCCATGCCCGAGGCAGGATTCGAACCTGCGACCGTAGCAGTCGCGCGGTTCCGGACTAAAGCGCCTACAACCGCTCGGGCACCACGGCCGGTTGAGGTCCTCATACGAAGAACGTCAGTGTATACGATAAAGCACAAAACTTTTTGAGATCAGAGACAAAATTATGGTAGGGAGATCACCCGAACGGTCTGTTTACATTCCACCGCGCAGATACGTTAAAGCAGTGGTATTCAGTCTGGTGACTACTGCCAATCAGTGAGTGTTCCAGCTCTCATGGTGGGCAGTGAACGGTTAAAGATATTTTGATCAGGTTTTCATAAAATTTTACAAAGTATTTGCTAAATATTTATTACTATATGCTTTATAACGGGAAGTTGCTTGCCCACTTTATAAATCACCACTGCTGTGGAACTGGTGAGCATTTAGAAAATTTTGCTGGTAACGGAGATCCGAAGATGGGCGGTATGTAAAAAAGGTTGATTAGCCCTGCGTTAACGTACCGTACAGATCACGGGCGCATGGTCGGTCTACCACAGGGCTGACAAAAAATTCTTAGCGCTACTGGAGGGATTCAGATAGTAAAGCCTTGGCAACTATCTGACCTACGATTATGTTTTCTTCTCGCAGAATCGTCGTTTTCTAAAAGCAATAGAAAGCCCACTACATATTCCCAGAACGATAGTATCTCATTGTTTTGTTCTACAAAAAAAATGGAGTAACTAACCATGCGCTGACGAAAACATGAGAAATGCTCTCACAACTCGGGAATTTTAGAAATACGAACAATAAGCTGCATCAGATCAACAAAAGCTACGAACGCTCGGAATATCTGCAAAATAAAATACACCGAAGTGGGGTTCCTGCAGTAAAACGAGTACTATATGACTATCGCAGCTGTCGCTATCGCTGCTCCAACACAGGAAAAGGTTTGGGCCGTTCTTAGGAGATTAGTGTTTAACGTCCCGTCGTCAACGACGTCATTGGAGTACAAGCTCGGATTATGAAAGGTTGGGGAAAGAAATCGGCCGTGCACTTTCAAAGGAACCATCCTGGCATTTGCGTAAAACGACTTAGGGAAATCACGGAAAACCTAAATCAGGATGGCCAGAGACAGGTTTGAACCGTCGTCCTCCCGAATGCGAGTCCAGTGTGCTAGCCACTGCGCCACCTCGCTCGGTCGCAGTTCTTTTACCTACATCGTATCCGGAAGGAGAGCGCGCAGGAAATATATACAGACAAAACAAAAATGGGCACAGAAAATCAAACTGTATAAAAATCGAGGCTAAACGCATGTTAAAAACAATAGCATAAAAGTATGACCCACTACTCACGGCAAAAAATGTGCCAGTTATTTCGGATAACGTTCTTACCTACCAAGTGATATTTCCATGATTCTAGTTGAAACATTCATTCTTACGGAAGCAGTAAACTAATACTACGAATATAATATATAATCTCCTCAAAATCCCCAAAGCGCGACTCACATTGTGTTTTGCAGGCATTCAGTCACAAAAGTTGAGGCAAAGGAACAAGTAAGTACATTCTGGACGTAGCAGACCAGTATCACCGAGCAAGAGACAACGGTCCAATTATCTAACTCGTGAGGATCAAGTCTCATATCGGTATTAAATACAATCAATGTGATCAACTAGCGGAAGATTCAGTAAGGAGCAAAATTCACAAGGACATACACAGATTACCTCCTGAATATCAAGCAAGTGATTCTCTCGTGCAGGAAGAATGGAATCAAAGTCAAAAACAAAAGGTAAAAGGTGTGACTGTATATCAGTAATTGGCTAAAACTGACAGTTACATAGTGATATCGCTAGTTTAGGGTATGTCGTCAAATGTTTGATGTTATGATTCAACTCACGCATTAATAGTCATCTCCGCGTAGCCAGAAAGAAAATGGTTTGTTATTGCAATTGCATGGTGAATAGGTGTTTGTTACGTTATTCCATTATGTGGGACTTGAATGGTGTCAAAGATGGAACCTAGCTGGGTAACGACGTGATTGGTCTGCTTTACAGACAAAGAATATCATGAACATAGTACTGTGATATCCGTGATATCCAAACATGGAAAAGCATCAAGTATTACAGCTTGTCAAGACGATCGTTTTCGTACGATTTACTTCACCACAGTTGTAGACTGAAAAGTTACGGAAGCACAACGCTCGTTTTAAGAAAACCAAACACGAAAATTTTAAGAATTTTTCTGCAGCAGCACCCGCCATTGAGCGTACCGGTGTATAAAAGTTGGCCCTTAGGTAGCAGCCTCGTTTTCTTGGCATTCGAGCAGCAACTCATATACCCATCAACATACATATTCTTGAAACAAATATATAATGTAATTGCACAAGCCGACCTGGGTGGGCGAGCGGTTCTGGGCGCTACAGTCTGGAACCGTGCGACCGCTACGGTCGCAGGTTCGAATCCTGCCTCGGGCATGGATCTGTGTGATGTCCTTAGGTTAGTTAGGTTTAATTAGTTCTAAGTTCTAGGGGACTGATGACCGTAGAAGTTAAGTCCCATAGTGCTCAGAGCCATTTGAACCATTTTTAATTGCACAAATTTACAGCTACACACACAACCATTGTACTGGTTTTACATTATATTTGGCAACGTCCATGTCAATTTTGATGGCTAGTACTACACAAAATTTGCAGATATTTCCACTGTCGAAACTATAAAGTAATAGAAACAAGCAATATTTTAATTCATCATATGCTAGCCGTTGTTGTGAGAAGTTATCTGTCAGACAGTTTATAGTGGCTATCAACTCTGTAGTAACGATAATTATGTTTTGAAAACCATACTAAGGGAAGTGGGGTAACAATGCACGAATGAGCGAAAAATTATTATTTAGGCACATTCAAAACAAGTAACCTGAAACCAAATGCGTGTAAGATTGCTGTAATTTCTCTACTTTTCCTACAGTAAGATAATTTAAATGTAAAAAGAACAGTACAGTAAAGTTTAACAGCAAATGTCAGAAAGATGCTATAGCGCACGATTCCTTGTCCTATAAGGTTATTATCATAAGTGGTTGGGGAAGTGTGCGTTTGAGAATCTTATATCAGACATTCATGAGTGGAAATAGTCGTCACTTAAATTATCTACCAATTTCTGTTAGTAAATTACAATACTGAAATGTATTTATACAATAACACAGAATTTGTGATTACTTATACTTTCGCATTCAGCAAGTTTTCGAATGCTCATTTGTTGGACAAGCAGCCGTAACAAACATAGTCTTTGGGTGTCTTTTCCAGTATACGCAGCATAATTCCAAGTAGGACCCCCAATACTATTCTACTACAAGGTTCCCCTTTCTTGTCTTTCGACACTTGGTTTTTTTTTTTTTTCATTTCTGACTTTCTTCTTCATTTCGGCTTATTTGTCTTCAATCATTTGTAACTGCGTGTAGAAACTCTTCAGATTTCTTTTCTACGTAAGACCTTTGCTAGAGGTTCGTGTATCATTTCTTGTCATCGGAAATCGGGAATCAAAAAACGATCTCTTGAAAAATATCTTATGGTGGATTATTAGCTATTCTACAACTTGTATCAAATAAATAAAGTTCTGGCTCGTTGCTTGAAACAAACTGTTGTATGAGTTGTCGTTGTTGACTAGTTTGATGCGGCTCTCTAAGCCAACCATCTCTTATAATGAAGTAGTTTTCACGATAATACCGATTTATTTAGCCTGCCACAAAATTTGAAAACAGTGTTATTCAAAGACGGGCAATTGTGCGCCCCTGTTCTCCCTCAGCACATCATTTCTTCAGTCTTCGATTATATACAAGCACAATCAGATTCTGTCTCTTTAAATTATTACATTTACAAAGAAAATCCATGCTACAAGCTTCAAAAATATATTCCTATAAAAATAAATCAGTAACAGCTGTAAGCTTGCCTTCTTACTTACTATCCGCAGCATAATATGAAACTAGCCCGTTTTATTTGTCTCAGTCTCATGAATTCTACAGCTCAAATGCTCCTGTTTGTTATTTACAGAAAACAGAAGTAGCAGGAAGTTATGTCTAACCCACTGGCTTGAACAATCGGTTCACAGCCGGCAGTAGCTTCCAAGTCCGTTATTACATTTCCGGCTCTGAGACGGGCCGAGCAGCAATAGATTCTTCTTCCCGTTTCTGCTTCTCTGTTAATACTCGTAGATGGCATGACATGTTGCATACCAATGGAAAACTGAGAAATCGATGTATTTAGTGGTCTATCACACAATCATTTCTTTTCGATGTTTTGCGAGCCATAAGCAATAGCTTACAGATTTTGTTAGGTTTATCCCCCCAATTTCATCAAGAAAACACCCCCCCAGAAATTGTGCAGCGTGAAAATCAAGGTAAACGAAAAGAGATACACGGTGTATCACCAGTCTCTAGTGGCGTTGCTCATGGCTGTATTTTTTCGGGTATACCACACCAACAGAAACTTCTAAATAAATATTAGCTTCACTCCTCATCACTTCAGTAAACAATAAGGATAGATTTGTAAAAAATTGCTTACAAAAAATTGTATAATTTTGAGAAAAGTGCGTAAGACAATATATGTTGCTTTCTGTAAATTTGAATGGTAAATATAGGGTCGACTATGGGGAAAAATATTGCTAACTCAATAGGTCAGTGCGAGTTTTAAATGTTGAATGCGTATGATTACCCGTAGCATACGACTGCCGAACTCTCCCCTATATGAGACTATACGACTAGAGTTAAGCAGGGCTGTTCGGGGGTTCCCCTGGGAGCCAGTATGGCCCTGCCGGCTCCCGGCCGGCACTAAATTAGGCGCCACCTATTTCCGGTGGGCGTTATTTAACGCCCCGATACTTCCTGCGCGTCACACCTACCACCACCGCATTTCGGGCACGAATTATACAGATACCCATCTTTACTGCTGCTGCTTATGGCGAGGAAAACTAATGACTGTAAAATGGGACACGGCGACGCATCAAATGAAATTATATCATTATTATTAGGAGGGCGGGAGGCGCGTTAATGGAAAACGTGCTGTCCCCGCGTCACGGGCGTGTCCGAGTTGCCAGTAACGGACAGGGAGGCGGTGTGGCGAGTGAGCGAGCACCACTCGGCTTTCCTGTCCAGCCCTGCTCCGCGGCACCCTGCTCGCGAATTTGGTGTCGGCTCGCTGATGGGACGTCACTCCGTATGGGCGCAAGTGTTTCGGCGGAGGCATGGAGCAGATTGGCTCGGAGTTAGACTGGCTCAAGGTATTTGCAACTTAGAAAACTGCACAAGAGGCTGTACAGTATATTATATTCTTGAATTTCTAGCCTGTTCTCCTTTAAATTTGTTAGAAATTATCCTGATATCACCAGGTGCTGCGAGAACGAAATGGCTAAGCTGATCTCACTTCAAGCACGAAAGTTTCATTTCTGTTTTCATAGTATTACACAGGCAGGTTCCACAAGGACAACAACTAACAGATATCAACAACTCAGTCCGTGACGTTTTAAAAAAATTATTGTTTCTTGTTCTTGCTAGTTCTGAATATCTTGCATTCTTTCGCAGAACGCACAATTGCTCATTTGCTTAATTTTAAAGTTCCGTGGGGTTTTATAGTGAGAAACAATTTGTTTCCGTAGATTTAAGTATGGCATCGATTCACAGGGCAGAAAAGCGAGCGTTGCAGGGATACGTGCAACGCCGTATTTCACGCTTCATAGAAAATGCAACTTTCCAGAAATAACATTTTTACTCTAAGTACCCAGATCATATATTCATCCCTTTTTTTAAACTTGAGTTTATCTTCGATTTCCGTTTCCATTTCGGACAGATCTGAGTTCAAAGCTACTGTTTTTCACTGAAGGACATCACGGCACTGTAAACATTCAAGAGCAGCTCTGTATTTCATATCAATGCAATGCAGCCATCTGATGAACAAAATGTTCGACACCGGTAATAGAGAGTAATAAAATGTTATAAAAATATGTGCAAAATTAAGTGGCTGGTAACTGTTACAAAGTGTTTCACCGTACAACCACGTAACCTTTACGATGTCATCTACTAAAAAACCAGCTTTACAAGTACATAGACTTTCGCAACCGGCATAAATGTCGTTGAAATTCTTTCGGATGTATCGCCACTACATCATACAAAACACTTAAATTATATAATACTAGAATATCTGACGTTTCGAGCGTGTTGGAGCGGAGTTCCTCAGAAAACTGCGAAATTTAGCTGGGGGTGGGTGCTACATTATCTTTACACAATTTTAGCAAAATCAGTCTAAGGCCTGAATAAGGTCGTTGCACATTGCTGAAACGTCACTCGTTTCGCTACTGCAGTATTTTAAGTAATTTATGCTATGACGCAGCAGCACAACCAGAAGGATTTTAATGGTCCGCAATAGTTAGTTTTTAGGGTGTCACATCCACAGTCACAGCTGTTCGAGACATCTTCATTATGACTCCATTTGCAACCTTCTTCGGTCCATGCTTCATGCAAACGCGTGTCGTTTCATGTCAAAGTATTATCAGTGGTCCCTGTAACACATATGGTTTCACTCACAATTTGTTCTGGCAAGGCAGTTTTAATGCTCAATTTTGGCCGATGAGTTATCACGTATATCTTCACCTTACTCGATTCTGGTGTGCTCTCCCGGACAATGCTGTCAGTATTTTCGCAGTGTAGTGGTGAGCTGCGTGTGACGAAATCGCAGCGCCTGTGTTTGGTAGGTCACACACGTACAGTGTAAGAAGACCACAGAAGAGAGCTCTCCAAAGCCAAAATAAAGCGTAATATTGTTTTCGGCCTCTTCGACCAAACTGTAAGTGAAATTATAGATTTTTCAGTAATCGCTCATGAAACACTGCACTAAAGCGAAATGCGTTAATTCGAAATAAACCGCTCAGAAGCAAGATAACAATCGACAATTTAAAACTGATGAACCGAACGGAATGCTGGTATTGGCGCTAAACCCAATCACTTATCTTCAATTTTTGCTAACAATTCAATCTTGTAACACTGTTCCTACAGCAGCTGACGGTTACGAGTAGGCTTCCTTGCGAAATACTGTGCAACCTAAACATTCCTGAATATTATAAACCATTGTGGGATTTTTAAACGCGATATCAACCACAGTTACCTGAAGAAAATTTGTTTTTAATAGATGTGCCTCCTGAAAAACGTAAAATATTTCTTAAGTTCACTCAAACAGAAATGTTATGACAGATTTATGTTGTCAGCAGTGGATCTACGACCATTTACTCCCCCCCGGAAAGGTTTTAGGCCTAAACTGTTACATATAGAATTATTTCAGCTCTTTCTTACCTCAGAACAACTGTTTTTAACTTCTTAGGCTACGGTGTAGCTATTCGCTCTCTAAAGTCGACGACAACTTCTTATCCGTAAAGCTGCTTGAAAACTCTAGAATCTCTAACTCCTAAACTTTTTGTACTAAAAGGTTACTATTTGTTTCGATGGAAGCAATGTTGACGTCTTCATTTTTAGCCCTATAACTTTAGCCGGAATTTGATATTTGTTTCTCTGGACTTAACATGAATATCACTAACAGCTAAAGTCTTTAAAACCCCGCTTGAGAGGGGGTAATTTAGTGGAGGTGCTTCTCATTTGACCTCAGAAGGCTGAGTCAACTCCGTTAAAAGTCTTTCCACCCCAGGAAACGCTCGCGATAATCTCCGGGTAACGATTTTTTTTTAAATAGTAGTAAATGTCATTTACAACTAAAAGGTAGCATACAGAGTTACAAAAACAGGTGCAGCAAATACTTTTATTTTTCTGTTAACGTGTTATGTAGATAATTACAGTTTTGTTGTGCCTCTCGTAATCCGCGGACTTCGTTCTTAATTCGCGTTTTTGAAAATAACCGTTTGAATAGCTAGTTCCATCTTTTGCGGGGTATCAACTTCTGATAGGCGAAAATTTTTATACATTATATCACACTGTCACATAAAAGATACATGGCTTAAAAATGAAATATTCCATCCAATGGAGCAAACAGATATACATGGTGTAAATTTTAAGTTGACAAACCAGAATAACTCGAAAAATAAGCTTCAGACGAAAAAATGTGTAGGATCCAAAGTTGATTATTTTCGAGGGGGACATCTGCTGGTGCTAAAATTAGCCCGCCACCCCAGCCACCTGGGGGTGGGCTCTAATTCAAGAAAATCCATGTTCTCTTTTTTGCGTGGAAAATGGTTACAGATAAATAAAAAAAATACTTATTTACTTCGTAAATTTTGATTCGCTGAAACTAAAACTCTCCCTCTCTCCCCCTAGGGTGGGATTTGAGAGAGAGGAATTAGAGTTTTACAAATGTTGACCCAAATATTAATTTTTTCCGCGGATTCGGATAAGTTTTGTTTGTTTCGTGCTCATGAGGCAACCCAACTTTTAATTATCAAACAATTCATCTCACTAGCTAACTAACTAACCCAAAATCCTATTTGCTAACGAGACTGCTCATTAACTGAAGATCTAACTGACTCACGAACCTAATTTTTTATTGGATTCGGAGTAATCACTCTTGTTTGTCGAGAAGTCTCACAATTGCTGCAAAGAATAAGAGATGCTTGCGCTGCAATTACACCAGACATGTTATCAAGATGTGTGCAGGGATTTACAACACGAGTCAATAAATGCATGGAAGTTGGAGGTCATCACTTTGCAATTGAAAGAAAAACAGCCCTCGGTCACTATTTTTAACGAATTAACCGCGTTTCAATACTGCTAGGAATGTCTTCCTCAGAATTTAAATCAAAGAATGGTCTATAGTCTATAACATGGTCGCAGAATTATGACTAAAAACGTATAATAGAGTATAAGTGCAGAATCATCGTGAAAGACTGGCAGTACTTATACGTCATTTATAAAATTCGTTAAAAATAGTGATCGAGGGCTGTTTTGTTTTTTTTCAATTGTAACTATTCACGGTCTCTGAACGTGCAGCCATGTACAAAATTTTGAGATGCAAGGGATTTACGGATAACAAGCAGGCCGAAAGTCAGAGGCGAGGGGACTCACTGGAAACAAATACACCGAAATTCCTTTACTTGCAAGTATTTGCAAATAATTAACAATAAAACGAAAGTAATCGTTCCTTTTCAGGGCGACCAAATCTTAAACGGGAATACGTTCATATTTAGTTAGCGTGTGGGCTAGTCTTTTCCTCAGTTAGTCTTTTACTTTGTTCACTCTTTGAGTTAATGAGTTCACTCGTTCGTGAGTAGGATGTTTAGTTAGTTGGTTAGCTAGTCAGATTATTTGTTTGATAGTTAAAAGTTGCGTGGCCTCATGACCATGAAACAAACAAAACGTATCCGCGTCTGCGGAAAAAGTAGTGTTTGGGTCAACATTTGTAAAACTCTAATTCATCTCTCTCAAATCCCACCCTAGAGGGGAGAGAGGGAGAGTTTTAGTTTTAGTAAATCAAAATTTATGACGTAAATAAATATCTTTTATTTATCCGTAACCATTTTCCATGCAAAAATGAGAACATGAATTTTCTTGAATTACAGTGCCAACTACCAAGAATCAAAACAAATGTTTAAGACAAAATTAAGTAGTTTTTTTATGTAGCATCTGATTCTGCAATAAAAATGGGGGTTCCCATTTGAAATTTTAAAGTTGCCTCCCACCCCACCCCCAGGAGGCTGTAGTGGCGGACTAATTTTAGCACCAGCAGATGCCCCCTCGAAAATAATCAACTTTGGATTCTACACATTTTTTTGTGTGAACCTTATTTTTCGAGTTATTCTGGTGTGTCAACATAAAATTTACACCCTTTATATGAATGCTGCTGATGTATACAACAGGAATGATTTTGTACTCTAGCCACGCGAGACAAATCCATCTATTGTATTACGAAACGCGTTTGCAAGGTAAACAGTAATAGACAGTTAATGAAGGTTGATTAGAATTTAAAGGGCTGGTTACTAGGAAGAGACAAAGAACTTATTTATGGACACTAAACGTATAGAAACAACATGGACACAAAGCTTGACAGCTGTGGACCACGGGTAAGTGGCTGCCTGTAGTTTAAGATTTACTCTCCATACCAGTCGTTTGCTTTTGTATATGTTTCTTAAAGAGTTATATTAAGTATGTTGGCTACTCTGATGTGGGTGCTTGGACCGAAACCTATAGCCAGTAGTGAAAATAAAAGTGTGACTATAGACAAAAATTAATAACTTTTTTCTAATGATAGAAAATTTTATACGTGCAGAGATCTTAAATGATTTCCATTCGTTGATCAGACTCACTCTCTCTCTCTCTCTCTCTCTCTCTCTCTCTCTCTCTCTCTCTCTCTCTCTCTCAGCCTTTCTCTTTCTTCTTTTCACAAAACAGCGTTTCGCAGGCACATGGAGTGTCAGAGGCTACTTGAATAGGAGAGGTATAGATTTCGGGATTTAACTTGGAAAATAATTTTTTCTTATGTCGAACACTTTTTGCACTGGAACTCAGTTTCAGAAACTGGAACCGCCGCATCGACACTTGAGAATGCAAATTACTATACTACCGAAGTAGTATATTATTACCATTATAAGGTAGCTTCACTAACAGACTCCACGATGTGATGGGAACACTGACATCACTAATAAATACGTTGCATTTTCTAGACAGAAACTACTAAAACGTGGCGGAAGAGCTATGGAAGAAGAGATTTTGAATTACGTAGAAAGAGTACAAATTTATCCCGAAAATGCAGCTTACAATATGATCTCCCGCACTTGTAAAATTACTAATTAGGTAATCATTTTTCAATTTACGTTAATCTATTGCTCCCACGTGATTTTTATTTACACCGACGGGTTCGCATTCCGAAGGTCAACTTTATAAACGGAAGTATCTGATACGCAGAGTTGTGGCAGTGAAAGTGGAGAACTGTGGCTGCTAGCAGTCAGTTTTTCTTTAACTTCATAATAAGATTCGAAAGGAAGTGATTGGTTTATTCGGGTATCTTCTGTATTTAACGCTGCCATGACGATGAGATGAACAGTATAAAATACATATGAAATTTTATGTTAATGAAAAATCCCAGAAATTGCTCCTAAGCGACATCCTGTTTTAAGACTTTTATTGGATATTAACCAGATTTTTAGTGCGCAGATGCGTGAATGTATTCATACTTTATAGTACATATAAATCCGAGCTCTACTTACGTTTTCCAGACAGGCTCCATACCGTTCAAGTGATCTTTAAAGTGTATCTTTGGGAGAGTTACTACGCCATCCATAAACCTTAAAAGATTTTACTTTTCTTCTCTCTGGCCTACAATTTATTTTCGGTCTAAGAATAAAGAATGGGATTGTAAACGTACGTGTAAAAGATAGCAGCATAGGCTTAGGCCTATAAAATGACAACACAGGAAATGTTTCTATACCTGCATTTTATTTACAGTGCAAGGCAGAGCCGTTAAAACAGACGTGTTGTCCCTCTGCTGTAGAATTTCACTTGCGCTCAGCTATTACTATTAAGTTCGGACAGGAAGAAAAAAAAATACAGTGCTAGGGAAAAATTAACATTTTTCGAGAGATTCAGATAAAGTAATTAGATGTGTGAAATGAAAGCTCGGGAAGGGGAAAGTGGGCGTCAAGTCTCGTATTATAGCATCGTGCAAGCTCTCTAGAAATTCAGGTGCGTTAAACTTGTGTCGAACAGAAATATTAAAGAGCTGATTTTGTGTCAGTCATGTATTCTCTTAGATGACTAAAATGAACTATCTCAAAACAGTAAATGCGCGGTCCGGTGGCGGACATTCAGCTATGTGGTGAAGGATGAAACTACTATTCCTGAATACACAGCGGTTACACAAAATAGAACGCGCACGGAATAGTGTGTAGAGCCACATATCCATTTGTAATATTATAATCTAACAGCTCGAGGCATTTCATTGTCGTAATTATTAAACTGAGCTTGTGAGTAGGAGAATTACCTGGGAAGACATAGTACTGCACTGGGAATAGTGAATCACAGAAAAATGTCTAAAACTTCAAGTGTTTTTCACAGTTGGAATTAGCATGTTGATTTTGTTTCTCCCATGTTCATTTTTCATATATTCGGTTACGTAACCCACATTTTTCGCAAATGAATCCTAAAGTTCATAAAATATTTGCCGATAGATCTCTATTACTCAAATTTTGTGTGTCTATCGAACACTCTCAATGTAAGCAATACAATGGGCACCCTCAACTGTCGAGAAATAACTAATTTTTTTCACACGTAATTACTCGTGGAAATCATGGCTATATCTAAGAAACATTGATTAGGCTACAATGAACATGATTTGAAGGACCAAGTAAAGAGACGCTGTGGGTCAGGATTCGGTTGTTATCTAACGTTGTCCCAAGCAGACATCAACGGAAAGAAGGGAAGGCTCAATAATGTAAACAAGAATTTACCGATCATCATCATCATCATCATCATCATCATTTAAGACTGATTATGCCTTTCAGCGTTCAGTCTGGAGCATAGCCCCCCTTATAAAATTCCTCCATGATCCCCTATTCAGTGCTAACATTAGTGCCTCTTCTGATGTTAAGCCCATTACTTCAAAATCATTCTTAACCGAATCCAGGTACCTTCTCCTTGGTCTGCCCCGACTCCTCCTACCCTCTACTGCTGAACCCATGAGTCCCTTGGGTAACCTTGCTTCTCCCATGAGTGTAACATGACCCCACCATCTAAGCCTGTTCGCCCTGACTGCTACATCTATAGAGTTCATTCCCAGTTTTTCTTTGATTTCCTCATTGTGGACACCCTCCTGCCATTGTTCCCGTCTACTAGTACCTGCAATCATCCTAGCTACTTTCATATCCGTAACATCAATCTTATTGGTAAGGTAACCTGAATCCACCTAGCTTTCGCTCCCATACAACAATGTTGGTCGAAAGATTGAACGGTGCACAGATAACTTAGTCTTGGTACTGACTTCCTTCTTGCAGAAGAGAGTAGATCGTAGCTGAGCGCTCACTGCATTGGCCTTGCTACACCTCGCTTCCAGTTCTTTCACTATGTTGCCATCCTGTGAGAATATGCATCCTAAGTACTTGAAACCGTCCACCTGTTCTAACTTTGTTCCTCCTATTTGGCACTCAATCCGTTTATATTTCTTTCCCACTGACATTACTTTCGTTTTGGAGATGCTAATCTTCATACCATAGTCCTTACATTTCTGATCTAGCTCTGAAATATTACTCTGCAAACTTTCAATCGAATCTGCCATCACAACTAAGTCATCCGCATATGCAAGACTGCTTATTTTGTGTTCACATATCTTAATCTCACCCAGCCAGTTTATTGTTTTCAACATATGATCCATAAATAATTTACCGATCACTGTAAAAAACATTTTTCTTACAACAAAACTGTTTTAGAGGAAATGAAGAAGAGTTGGAGAAAAACAGCAACAATACTAAATAGAGAGTCAAATACTAAAAAAACCGTAAAGAAAGCAATAACCGAACAACAGGAACGTGACCAAGTACTGTTAAGAAATATGACATACAACTAAAAGGTGTAATAGTACAGAAAGGAAAGGCAGAAAGCAGTACCTCACGAAAGGCACAATAAAGGAACTTGAAAATTTATTTCACGAAAGGAAAGCAATTACGTACAGAAACTGATTTGGGTGTTCTCAAACAAATTAAGGAACACTATATTAGCAACGTCCTCCCTTCCCTCCCTTCCTTTCTTTTTCTCCCTCCCCGTGCGCTTCCCCCATTTCCTTTTACCTCCTTATTACTTCCCTCCTCACCCCTTTCTCTCACTCTAGTTCTCTTCCCCTCTCCTTCTTCCTATTCTTTCCAATTCTCAGCAGTAGCAGTGAATATACGTACGCTTTCTTATTATTAATAAATCAGCCAGAATTTAGACATGTAACATTAGGAACAAGAATGGCTTCCACTATTCACTAAGTAATCTTTTCATACTGTTTCAGTTTTATGTTCGGTAGGTGACAAACGTTGGTCCATTACCAGGCTACTGAGAAAAAGGAGCCAGTCTACAAAGGAGACTGCTCACAGATCACATCTGCGTCCATTTCAGAATATCACTCAAACAATCGATACCAGTACTGAGTAGGACTAATGGGGGATATTGAATGTAGGCTAGGAAGTATGACACAAGTGGTCACAAGTTTGTTTTGTTTGTCTCAACCAAGAGCTTCATGGGAAAGAAAAACTCGAAGTGGCAGACTCACATGTAAACCTACTCGCGGAATTTGAAGAAACATAATTAAGATTAAAATGAAAATGATAGAGGATAACCCAAAAAAAATCGCTATATGGGAACTAATGAATCTAAGACGATATACAGAACAATGAAGAAAACATTCGGACCATACGTTTTATAACATTATATTCCAACGCAAAATTGATTTAATTGAAACCAGTAACAAACGTGAAGGTCACCAGGTTAGATGATATTACTGCTACACCAATCAAAACGATGGATTCTTATTGTTAGACTGACATTCCTTTAGATATGAACTAGAACGCAATATATATTAAAAAGTAGCAGAATAATTGCTCGCTGAAGAACAAATAGATACTAGAAATGGACGTCCAACAACTGCAGCGTGTTTTATCAAATGGCAGCTCCAATAGCTCAAAAACACATACATTTAAACGACATGTGTCGCTCCCTAGGCCGCACTTAATAATATTACAGGGACCGAAACCCGTCATTTAAACGTACACATTTTTGAGTAACTGGAGCTGCTGGTTGAGGTAAAACTGATAACGGTAGTCGCGGATGTCTTATGGGAAGAACATTGGACAAGATAAAGTTACAGTGATATTTAATTTATGGCAGGTTATAGACATAAGGGAGTTAAATTGGGAAAAGCATTTAGATTTATGCATACTGAAAAAGACAAACCACAATGAAATAAAAGAGGAGGAGTGCACAACATCGTTTAAAATACTTAAGATTCTGATTCAGCCTAACCACATTAGCATTTCCAGGCCCTCACTTACATGGGGCCGGCAACTACACGTACCAGAAACTATTACAAAATATTTCCATTTATATTTTCACTAGTGTTTCAATTAAGTACATCTATTATATTACTATGAGAACAATTATAATTATCAATACAAGTAATGATAGTCAATAACAATAATAATTATAATAGTACACATAAACAACAATGTTAATTAGTTTAGCATATTTTAAGCTGTGTTTAATTTCATCAGAAAAGGGTAGGAGGGATTAACAACAGAGGAGACATCACACGACGGTGAGCATACCCAGATAACAACCCATTTAGGAAGGTTGATGGAAGAATAACCCCACTACTCCACGCTGAGCAAAGGCCCTTTTCCATGCTGTAGCAAAATGGTTCTGTGGTATACACAAAAGAGACAGAGCGAGCACAGACGCGACCAGGAAATGAAATGTTCCAACATGCAAGGTGCAGAAATAGAGTCTGTACTGATTATTATTAAATAATGGTGTGAGGCAAACCTGCAACCCTTTTTCTTTAGGTAGCTTAATATATTCTTCGGCGACGCTATACGTGGATGGAATTTTTGATGAGTATTGGTTGGGGTTTGGGGCAACAACGACTGGACGAGTAGTAAGCTGCTAAACAAATATAGTTACTGTCTTTTCTTTGCTCTAGACTTCTGCTTAGAAATAGCTTAATATTCAAGTAAATCACTGAGCAATTACACTCTCCTGTCGAAAATTCTGTTTTGAATTATTTGTTTATCTTAGCAGAGCTACATTTTGTGAGGCTCTTATTTCATGATCATGAATAGACCTATTTGAGCAGTAATCACGTTTTTGTGACACTACTCTATGTTTTGGTGGTACTCCTTTAGGACTGTTGGGAAACTCAACTACTTAAATTGATTCTTTTAGTGAACCAAGATAATATTTTTAATTGTTATTATTACCGATCTCTTCTATAGTCTGCAAACTATTCAAAATATGATTCTGTCATTAAAAATTGGGCTAATGTAAGAATATTATATTAATACAAGGCACTGGCTTTTGCACACTGACGCTAAACCTCAAAAGAACACCGTATGCGATGGCATTGTTTTTGCTATGATATTTGCATGCTCATTCCGTTTCATGTTTTATAATCTTTCCGCTTGTGTTTGTTAGGCAGTTAATAAAATTATCCCTGTTTAGTTAGAAATGATGATATCCCTCTATAGAGTAATAACAGTATCTAATTAAATTTGTCTGTGTGTGGTCCCCGCCATAAATATGCATGAGGGATTCATTTACTTTATATGACTGGATTCGTGTTACTTTATCATTTATGGCAGTGTTACTACTATCAGTTATCAGAACTTTTTCTCAAGATTTAGATCTGGCCACCAATTTATTAATGGACAGTAAAAACAGTATTGGTGTATAGGTAAGAATACATATGTAAAAATCCAATAGACGTGATGACGTTTGAAAATAGAAACTCATCTCAAATAATTAGTGCTATAAAGAGTAGCTTGCAATGTAATTCAGAATGTTTTATTTAGCTGGAACACTTTTTAAAAGGCTTCCATGCTATGTACACCACTCTCATTTTCATGCGAATGAAGCCTTTGTTATTTTATTTGTTTATTTATTTTGTTTTAGAGCCATTCTTCTGACTGATTCGATGTGCTCCGCAACAAATTTCTCTCCTGTGCCAACCTTTTCATCTCTGAGTAGCACTTGCAACCTACTTTCTCAATTATTTCTTGAATGTATCCTCCCAGTCTTTGTTTTCCTCTACAATTTTTACCCCATACCGCTCCCTCTGTTACCATGGGAGTTATTCCCTGATGTCACAATAGGTGTACTATCACCTTGTCCCTTCATCTTGTCTGTGTTTTCCATATATTTCTTTACTCGCCTATTCTACGCAGAACTTTCTCATTCCTTACCTTATCATTCCACCTAATTTTCAGCACTCTTCTATAGCACCAGACCTTGAAAGCTTCTATTCTCTCCTGTTTCCGTTTTCCCACAGTCTATGTCTCACTGCCATACAATGCTGTGCTCCTAACATACATTCTCAGAAATTTCTTCTTCAAATCAACACTTATGTTTGATACGAGTAGACTTCTCGTGGCCAGGAATGCTCTTTTTGCCAGTGCTAGTCTGCTGTTTAGGTCCTCGTTGCTCCGTTCGTCATGGGTTATTTTGCTGCCTAGGTTGCAAAATTTCTGGACTACATCTACTTTCATGATCGCTAATTCTCATAAGTTTCTCATTGTTCTTATTTCTGGTACTTCTCATTACTTTCGTCTTTCGATTTAATCTCAATCCATATCCTGTACTCATAAGACTCCTGTAATTCTTCTTCACTTTCGCTGAAGATAGCAATGTCATCAGTGAATCTTAACAATGGAGGCATTCGATTTGTGTGTCTCTTAGCTTTTCAGTCATCAGCAAGCGGAAGCCGGAAGGCGTTCGTCAAACAGTATACCTGTTTCAGCGACCTCTAGCTGTTGCTTTAAATGTTGTACTTTTTGTAGTCCTCCTCCATATTTTTAGCTGTAGAACGGATAATGATAAATTTCAATACGTCAGAGTTGTCATATAAGTACCAAAACATAAAAGAGCGTAGCCCTAGACATAATTCCTCCTCTTCTCTTCCTCGTGTTCTTTTTCTTTATTTCCTTCTTAAATCATTAGTCTTGCGGTTCATCTGTTGGTGTTAACCGTGTGCTCCCATTTTCTATAGGTTTTCATGTTAGATGCTTATTATACCCAACTTTACTATAAATTTTTTGTGCGTCTTCCATTTTTCATCTGTTACTGTTTTCCCTGCTTTCTGCTGTTAAGTTAATTGTTCCTAGATACGTCAATATACATGATACGAACCTTCTACTCCTTTTAATTTACCTTAGATGTCGTTTCTCATCTAACCTTTCTATCACTCATTCTGTTTTTACCTGTTCTCTTCATTTTGAATGAACTTCTATAACAGCACTTTACCAATTCTTTTAGGACCTTCTTCAATTTTCTCATGATCTATCTTTTATTTGCATACAGTGCTGTATTTTTATGTATTTATTTGTCTGTTTTCTCGGATGTGTTAGTATCTATAGCTGCTTGGACATGTGAAGAATTATTACACGCATATTTCATAGGAAGCTTGTTAGACAGTAAGACCGACCAGAGACTTGCGATGACGTATACACCTGCGGAACGCAGTTTAGCGAATAGCTTTATATTACGCTGAGGAGCTCTTGCACCGAAAAAAAAGTTGTTCCATGAGGTACATTTTATAACAGACTTGAATATCTGTGGTTCGTCCCTCAGACTGAAATGAAACCTACTTAATACAGTACATTTTTCTGCTTTAACAGTTAAGGTGTATCTAAGCACAAATAGTCGTAAAGTCTAGTATGCACTGAGTGAAAAGTGCAGTCTCTTCGAATGTTAGTAACTACAAAACTTGTGAGGGAATGTATGTACAGCAGAGTTTTAATTTTGATACGCTTAAACGATGGATGTTAGCTTTCTTATTCATTGGAGCGATCGTAGATATTATATGGGGCATTCAAATGAAATCCGGTCACTAGTGTGAAGTACCGGTAGCGATTTTATAAACTCAAAAATGTAGTTATACACAGTACACATATTCAAAAAGAGTCGCCAAAATTGTTGGCACATTTATCCCACTGCGTCGCTAGTCAGTCGACTCCATCCCTGAAGAAGCTAGTAGGCTGCTGTCGGATCCAGGCCTGGACCCAGTCACACACTTCGTCCTCCGTTGCGAATCGATGTCCGCTAATAGCTTGTTTTAGACGTCCAAACACGTGAAAGTCACACCGTGAAAGGTCGGGACTGTACTGTGGATGTTCCAGCGTTTCCCACCGAAACTGCTGCATTGTCGTCTTCACCTCATTGGCTGTGTGAGGGCGGGCATTATCATGCAGGAGGATAACGCCGTTGGACAACATGCTTCGGCGTTTCGACTTGATGGCTTGATGGCTCATCCACACTGAAAACAAATGAAGACAAAATCGTGTCAGTATATTTCTGTTGCGACAACTTTGTTTCTGTCTAATAACGTCTAATCATTTAACTGCTTTCAGACTCATTCCGCTCTCTAAATTTCGTGTTTATTTCGTGTGGCTGTAGTCTTCATTTCAACCATTACATCTCTTAATTTCATAAATCTTCGACAGAACTCAATCGGCGTACTTTTTCTTGCGCCTAGCTCGAGTAGTTCATGCAACCTGCCTGACATTCATTGTAATTGATTACTTCTTCGGTGAAATATAGCGTCACATCTACATCTACCTCTGCGAATTGCATTGAAGTGTGTTCCGGAGGATACTTTTTACTGTGCTAGGCCTGTATGCTAATGTTTCTATCCTGTACATTCAAGGGTGGATTGTGGGAAAAATGACTACTAGCTCGCCTCTGCGCGAATTTTCCTGATGGGGCTAATAGATCTGTGTCTAATGACACCATCGACGGGGGACATTTTCCATTCCTTGCTTCTTCCTAAAAAAATAAGTTATTAATGGAAATTCATCTCATACTGCTGAAAACTCAAGTTCCACATCAAAACTGAAGTATTGTAGTTTACGTATGCCTAGTTTAAATAGTACATAACTTCACAGACTGCATCTTGCAATACACAGAGGTAAGAAACGAAGGAAGGTTCAGGTTTACCGTTTCGTCGATACGACGTCATTGTAGACGGGCAACAAAATACGTCTGATGTAGCACGGCGAAGGAAATGAATCGTGAGCTTTCCAAAGGAACCATCCCAGCATTTGGCTCAAGCAATATTATGAAGCTATAGGAAATCTAAATCTATATAGCAGGACGTGAATTTGAACCTTGCCCCTCTTGAACGCATATCGGAGGTCTTACCAATGCATCGCCTTTAAGTAATCAACAATAGAACTCCACCTTCCACTGTATCATTCACTGATGTAATTTTACTGACACAGTCACAATCTGTGTACGCACAATGACAAAGATGACAAAACAGAACTGGAACATAGGTGAGGAAAACGGCATTAAAAATGTCAGTGAATGAAAGAAAAGAAAAATTACGCAAATGTCAAGTGGGCTTAAACATTACGTCTTAAAAGGCGTCGTCATTATCCACTAAACGTAGTGACGATATAGACATGCTTATTTATTATTTTTGGCCATAACGGCTGCATTTGTGAACCGTGACTGTGTGGGATAATTAATTGTTTGTAATTTCTACTACCAGTCACTTTTATTGTTTTATGTTTAATCTAACATAGCACAACGCGTTTCGAACATATTCTGTCCATCCTCGGAGAACAGTGACGAAATACAAAGTGCAATAGTGTAATGTTACTCAACAGCTCCGCCATTACCCCAATGATGCAAGTGAAGCTACATGGCGATAAAATCGTAAGTGATCAACTGTCATAAAAAAGCCGTTCACACGATTTTCGCAACACACAACTGATACAAAACTATCTGCATCCTATACAGGCTGTGATGTCATACATAACCAACAACAAGAAAAACCAGCAGAAGACATCAGTGACATAGATTTCTTGCGATCCATTGCCCCCCTCCCCAAATGCCACACCAGCCACTACAATAACGAACAACGGACAAAAAGTTCTAGGTTAATTTAGTTCAAGACAATTTATTTTTAAGTAACATCTCTCTGTATGTACCTATAAACGTCTGATGATGGAGAGAACATGTTCGAAACACGTTGTATTATGTTACATTAAACATAAAACAACAAAAGTGACTGGTAGCATAAATTACAAATAAATAATTATCCTTATTTATCTCTCGCCACCTGTACTTTATTCCAATGATCACATTTTCCTATGTAGATATTCTGGGTATACCTCTATTTTCTTCAGACTAATTTCTCTTCAAGATTCTCTTCATAAACTCGTTATATCGAATTAGGTGCATATTTAATCTAGTTTTCCTTCAGTCTAAGCTGTTAGTCAATATTCCTTTTCCTCTTAATATATGCTAACTTTAGTTTTTTAAACATAAACGTTTTATACTTTCTCCATATCCCCATCTATATTGTTTACAATTTATTATTTATTAATAAATTAATTTTATTTCATTCTGATGACATGTTTCGTCATTGCGATCATCTTACAAGTTCCGCAATACTTCTAATATCTTACGTTACTGTAGTAACTAATTAGCAGAATATGTTTATCTTCTTTTGAATTTTACCTACTGCCTTAACATATGATGTCACTTGTGTACCAAATTTCTCTATTACTGTTTCGGTTTTGTTTATGTTTAAAATCCGTCGAACACTATTAACATTCTGAACCCAAAACTTGCTCGCTCCCTAAAACTTATACGGCCAACCAATAAAGTACTTTACAATAAAACTGCAAGATTTTGCTTTTTGTTCAAGATATCTGTTTGCCTAACGATGGAAAATATCACCTCCCCAGCAACTACAAACACTAAGCCCCAAGTACCGTGCACGCTCGTACATTTGTGAAACAATTCAACATGTCGCAAACACGGTGATGGTGTGCAAGGTAGAGAATATAATGTTCGTAATATTTCTGTTTGCCGAGATATTATTGCAGGTACGCCTTTTCTTTATCTCTCCTTATCTCTCTCTCTTCATTCCGGCTCCCCTTTTGCCATCCCTCCCATTAGCCCCACATCGTACTCGTCACTGTGCAGACAGTTTTATTTCATTTTTATACTTCACCAAAACAACAGGTTAATATGTTACAATCTTTCCAAGTATAAATTACACACGTGAGAAGCAGTTAAATGTAACAAGTATTTTGAGTCACTCTGTATGTTAACAAGCATGTCAGATCTTATGCTGAATATGTAATAATGAAGAACTGAAACTGTTATCTGTTACCAGTTAAGGAAAATGTTTAATTTGTTGTTTTACTTCATCAATTTAATAATTTGAAATAATACGAACTTCAACACTCCATCACATCACTGTAACATAGATCAAGTATTCGTCGTTTAAGTCATGTAGCACTGACAAACATGTTAAATCGCTCTGTGTGTAAGAGCAAATGTGGACTTTTTCACCAATGCAGAAGAGGAATATTACGTGGTTAAACGCTGGTAAAATGTTACAATACTTTATTTCTCTAATTTTCCCCTCATTAATCCCTGCTGGGACAGAATCCTCTTTAAGTCTAATAACTGAGTCTTTCTGTTATTGTTAGGTGAAAACAGAAGTAGGCGTAACGCCCATTGCGTCTATATAGTCCTTAAAAAGTAATCGTAGCTCCGAAAAGCGTTTGACTGTAATTACAAAATAAAAATATCGTGACTGAAGGAGGAACGCTATAGTAAATATATCCCTAACCTAGAGCATTCAGGGACACCCAGCGACTTTTTATGTTTTTGTACAGATAAAAAAAATACTTTTGTGATGAGATTAGAGGGCTTATGAAAAGAAAATAGTGTTGTAACGTTCATGATAATTCGGAACAGAGCTTTTCCCAAATATAGCCTAGAAATATGGTAAATGTGGGCACAGATCTACCTGTTAAGTTGAGTTTCATCCCTATTATGTTTACATAGCAATATATGTAAAAATGTGCTGTGGAGGCATCTTTGCCCAGCATTTTCAGCAACTTCCCAGCCATTTCTGCGGAATGTTTCGCTACAGGTATTAATAGATGTTACATCGCGATACTTCTGTTTCAAGAGCTGTTGAATGTCATTCGAAAAGCAGATTTATTTATTTAGTTTCTTCTACGGTACGTGTCGGTAGATATAAATGATTCACGCATTATTCGTAGCCTAGAATACGAGCGCCTATCTTTTAAATTAGTCTCAAATCTTGTTTCAATATATTTAACTGTCCGTGAAATATCTACAGGGTGGATCATCCAATTTTATATTTAAAGACGGAACTATTCCGTTCTCACTTGTATGTACAACGGGTTTTCGTTCTTCAAGTGTTCCAATCTACAATAATAAACAAACTACGCATGTCCCATCTGCGCAAAGTATTTACCTTTTACAGCAGAATAAATTTTCACCTTATGCTACAGTCAGCGAGCCGAAACGCCGAAAAAAAATCTCAATTTTAAATGAACTTTCATTCCGTAGTACTCATTATCCACAATTTTTACAGAAACCAGACAGTCGATGGACCTGGAAACAAGGCAATAATGGGGAAGATAAGATTAGCTGTCAGAGACGGAAAAGTATTTGGAAGAACAGTTCGACGGCACTGATAGTGTCTTGAAAAGATATCAACAAAAGTAAATCAAGCGTAATGGAATACAGTCAAATCAAATCAAGCGATGCGGAGGCAATTACATTGCGAAATCACACACTAAAAGTAGTAGATACGATTTTTTATATTAGCTGCAAAGTAACTGATGATGGCCAAATGAGAAAGGATATAAAGTACAGACTGCCAACAGTAAGAAAAGTAATCCTGACAAAACATAAATTTGTTGTCATATGAAACAGATTTAATGTAATTGAAACGTCAGAAAGTCTTTTCTGAAGGTTTTTGTCTGGACTGCAGCGTTGTACGTTACGAAACGTGGACGACAAGCGATACTGACACGATTAGAATAAAAGCTTTAGAAATGAGTTACTGCTGCAGAATGTTGAATATTAGGTTGGGATTCCGAATAAGTAATGAGGAGAGACTGGATAGAATTGGGGGGGAGGAATGAAATTCATGGCATAAGTCGGGTAAAGGAAGAGATCAGTTGTGTTACCTAAAACTATATTATTGTTTTTCGCACCAAATACCTTTCAAGAGGCTACTTTAAAGAAAATTGTAACTCCGTTTCCGCCTAGATGAATAGCTGTACGGGACTCCTAAAATAACGACTAACTAAGGAGGTGTTTCCGTAGCTATGTTAGTCACCATGTTATCAACATCAATTTAAAAATGGAAATGTGCTTAATTTAGATGGGAGAATATAGGCGATGCGCCATTAATACGGACACCGCTACTGTTACACTGACGCATGAAAATATCGAAGCAGTTTATCACACACGTGTCCTTGTGTCGAACGAAAAGATGAAAAACGGCGGAGCTCCGCGCAGCCTTATGGAGAAAATTTGCAGAAATGTCTTAAGCAGTGGACGGAACAAAAGCAGAAGCGTCTTTTGTAACGAAATTGCATGTAACAATATGTGCTAAAATAATATAAAAATCTGCGAGTATTCGTACTAAAAAATAGTTTACTAAATGATTTGACAGCGTTTTTGCCCGACCACCATAAGAGATATGATGTCAAATTTATTCCACAATCTATTTCGGCGTACAAGTCATTTTCAAGTGGTCTTGCAGAGCGTCAACACACTTCATGATGTAAAGCAAAACCACAATGTGCAATTGAAGTTCACGACTGTACACGAGATCCACAGTACATATAAATGAAAACTCATCACCATAAGAAGGGAAAAAACGTGTATGGGTTGCGAACCATTTCAATCGAACGTTACCGTTAAGTCGCGATACACTTTTCCCTTTTTATAGAGTATGTTTACACAGATGAAACCCGATGATGATGAATGTATTGGCAAACTGATATTTGGCTTTAGACTGCGACATGTGCTATCCCTTTCATCCATGAATTAAATTGAAAGAAAATAAAAAAATAATTTTAACAAATAGTAGTTACAAGTAAGCAAAACTCATTTACAATTTATGTATTTATTGCTTAATTGTGCCTGACCAGCAACATCTGACCAGAAAGAACACATACAAAAAGAATTACACAATAATAATAATTTGTATTATTATAAAAAATAATAATTGTCAATTATAATAATAATAACACTAATAAGACGATAAAATAATGGAGGGACTAAAAATGATTTTAATTAGTCATTACATAAAAACTCATTTTCAAAAATTTGCATCACTAATAACAACAATAATTTGCATTAATAACAATAATAAAATAACACTAATCATAATAAAATAACAATGGAGGTCTTAACAATGATATTCAGTCGTTTAGCACTTTTGAGGCCTTGTTTGATGATAGAAGTGGAAGGGATAGTGAAAAAGGAAAGGTCTGAAATTAAAGTGAGAGAATTTCAATAGAGAATTCAGGACGGTAGGGGAGGGTGGGAGCGAGAGTCGACGAGAGTGAACTGCGAGAAGAGATAGCTGTTGTGATAGAAGGTAGGCCTTTAGCTGCCTCTTTAAGTTTTAATTTGTCTAATATTTTGAGGAATATTGGCCAAAAGTTGGGTTGCTGATACAAAAAATGACTTAGAGAACATGACACTGTTGTCTAGTGGCACACAGAGGATTTTACTTTGTTGAGAACGAGTTCTTCAACTGTGTTGTTCAGAATGTACTGTAAGGGTTGAAGATAAATTCGAAGGAGAGCAATGATTAAGAGGACGATACAGCAAACACAGTATGATAATCGCCACGTAGCTATGGTAAGGAGGCAGGAGTGATATGGTAGAAATGGCGTTCTTCACAAGTGTCGCAAACAAGCATTCGACGAGTTCCAGCCAAGCTAGTTCTCATACGAAAGTCGTTGGAGAATAGGATCACCATGATCAAGGATATGCAGTTTTAGTGAGTCTACGAGTTTCTGTTTAAGCTTTTATTGGTAATTTTTAGGTGACTGCATTACAAGTTTTAAGAGGTTCACTGCGGCGTGTACTACCCTTGGTTCACCCTCAGCTCTACCAATTATGCTACCAGGAATGCAATTACATGTGACTATCTGTCAGACAAGCGCAACGAACAAATCCGATGATAATTTTGTGAGACCCATTCAAAGGGAGAATTTTCTGAATAAATGAAGTATGACATTATTTTTGATTTATTTAGTATCACATTATTTTATGTGATCTCTCGTTGTCTTTTAAAAAAGTTAAATGTATTAAAATAGTAGCCAGAGGCTTTTGGATACAACCGCTGCTCCACGGCGAGAAACAGGAAAACCATCGCCGCTAGATGGAGGAAAGCATGAGTGGGCGCACCGCCCCACAGCGAAAAACACAATTCTTAGCGCCAGACAGTGGGTCAACTCGTTTCAAATCCTGGACGGAATAAAAACAAATGCGCGTTCCTGTTTTATTCCCGTGAAATCTTGCGTAGACTGCAGTGGTGCATACTTCCAAATTCTGCGCCGTCATTCCAGTTTCAAGTTGATTGATGTGACAATTGGAGGTAAACAGTGAATCTGACAAAGACACATTTTTCAGGTATTGTTTATGTGGCCTGTCAGGATAAAATAAGATGTGCAGTACCCCAGAACGCGTGCTTATGAAATTTTTAACAGATGTAATGACGTATATGGAGTTAAAACTAAACTACTTTCGATGTTATGCTAAATCGTTAGCTACAAAATTTGTACAACGTGGCTCCACTTCTGCAACCGGCTCTCTTACTAAATTGATACCAAAGTTAATTAGGTCAAGTGTATTTCCGTGCACATACTTGCACGTTTTGAGTGGACGGCCATTTGTCAACAGTGCGGCAGTGCCAGGCGGCAAAAATGTGTCGTTAATTGTAACAATTATCTCAAATTATTATCTACACAAAGAATGTTATTAAGGTTATCTGCAGAATTCTTGGTGCACTGTTCGGAATTGTGAACATAGTATTTTTAGCAAATTAGCAAATAATTTTTTACAACATTAAAATTTCCCCGAGTAATATTTTTGTTTCGCGAAATGGTGCAGAAATGTTCACGTTTTGTACAGAGAACTGTAGAACGAAAACGCATCGATCAAGAACGCTGCAAAAGATGTATTTTTTCGAAAGTCGGGAGCCATCTTTACCAGTCTCACAATTATCTGCCATAATGCCCGATGCCGCCATCAGCCCACGTTGTTTTGGCGCACGGAAACACCATAATCGAAGGTGCTCCGTTCCTGATTGGTCGACTACCCGAAGGCGCGCAGAAAGCGGCGTTACTGAGAAGATTTTACACGCAAATATTCCTGTGAGAAAACGATGCAACTTGTATTCCATTGTCTTCTGGCATCTCCGGATCCGCCCATCAAGAGAGTCCAGAAAATGAGAAATGAAGAAGAGAAATAGATGTCGCCTGAGCCAAGACATCTGCTTTTCGAACCACCTCCCAGTGGACAATCCGATAGCGACTCTTCTGAAAGCAATAATGATAGCAGGGAATAACGTGACTATGATTCCGACTGAAAAGTGCTAAACATCAAATAAGACATTTCAGTAGAGAAATTTTGACTTCTGATCGTTATTAGCGACCTCACAATACTTTATTCCCGAAGTTTTACTCGAATCTGCTAAATTTTAAATTTTTTATTCACTGTTATGAATTTTGTAATTCCGTTATTGGACTACGACCCAAAGAATCTAAAAAGAACGCAGTTCTGTAGGATTTTATATCAATTTTTCTATTACGACCAGGTTTTGAAGCGAGTTGGCCCATTGAGCGCTGTCGTGAATGTGTTAGTGATGTTGAGTGCTGTGGACACCACGCGATAATACATTTTTCTCAAAAATGGTTTCATTAGTTTTTGATGTGAACATTTTCCGATGAATCAGGACACAAAGGTTCTTCACACCTGTTACAAATACATTTTGTTTTCGTTTTACAAATTTTATGATGGCAGCGATTTGCATTTTTGACGTCTGTTACTTTTGGCCAGTGGCTCCTTGCATGATATCGTATTTCATCTGGTGTTGTGTTCATTGGGCATTATTTTACTTTAGGTGGAGTCAAGCTTGATCTGCTCTTTTTACACTACGTCCATTATGTGAGCCAGTTTTTATTGGTTCTCTTACTGCGGATGCTTTGAAACCCCAAAAGAGTCAAATTATTTTCCTTTGCCCTGTTTATAAATCTTCATTTTACTACAGACACATATCGAGAAAAAAAAAGAAATTCTTGCAGGTACCAACTTTTGTTGCGACAGCGTTTGGATACAATGCCAAACATGTTTCATTTGAGCAACACCACCCACGTGAGAGTTATAGTAAGCAACAGCACGTGAGTGACAAATGTCAATAACTTTCTTCCCTTTTTTACTCAGACACTTTGCTGTATCCTAACCGTGTAACGAAGGGTCCTCCAGACGTACGTATCTACCATTTGTTCTGGAAGTTTTGAGTCTTGAATACCTTCATTTTAACACAGTTTACACCCTTTCATTTGCTGTTTTCATTTCTGTGAGATGTCTATGCGGCAGCTCACGTGCTCTCACTATTCATCACAGAATACGAGTCTCGTGGTAAGAATAAATTACCGTCGCAAGTAAATGTGATGATTAGTGGCAGCAGACGAGATGCCGCATAGACTTCTCTCAAAAATGAAAACAACAAATAAACGGGTGTGAACTACGTTACAACGAAGATATTCAAGTGTGAAAACTTCCAGAACGTAATGCAAGAGGCATAACATGTGATACCTGTGTGGAGCAAATGGGAGGTAATTGCGTCTGGAGGCCCCTTTGTTACATGCCGCCGTTGCAAACGGACGCTACATCACGATACAGACACAAATCTGAATACTTTCCTTTGGCGTACATTCTACGATTCTTCAATTCCCCGGGTAGAGGAACACAAGCGAACAAATTATCAAAAAACACCTTCTGCCACAGCCCATCTACTAAACATTTACTTATCTCATCTTTCCTGAGCTTGAGCTAGTTTCGGGACGATATGGTTCTTCGCTTGTTGAGGCAGAATCTCCTAGTCCTTACCTGCTTCACTGTCATGAACCAATTGATAGTCCAAGCCCTCTGATAGATCTTGTAGTATGACCTTCAGTAAAGGTAAATGCCACCTAGTGATTTTCACACGTTATCAAAATCACTACACACATGCAGGGAGTCCACTGTAACGGATACATATTTAAAACTCATTCTTCGTGATAATTTGACATTTCAAAGCATGCAGATCGTCTTTTTACTGGGCAAATATATTGTAAATGTACATATATTTTTGTTATCACTTTTAAATGCTATCCATAGAACGGATTTGTTTCAGTTGTTGATACATGACCGAGACCTTTCTTCCCAGTCATCATCTTGCAGACACATGCCAGTTCTCAGATCAACAATGCTGACACAATAGTCTCACTGGCGGTTAGCTACTGTCCAACCAGTGGACTTGTAACACCATAGCTCTAATACTCTACGGATTTATTTTGCTTTTGTTTCATTTAATGTTACATCATTAATCTTCTGTAAATGTGTTTGATTGAATAGATAACACAGAACTGTATACTACTTTCTTTGTACAAACTTTGATGTCATGGTTTGGTTCAACGCAAAGTAGTGTATCTTTCATTTAAACTCTTTGTCCCATTTGGAGGGAACAAAACTTACTGTATATAATTGTAATTTTGTGTGAATAATTTTTTGTAGAGATGTCAATATGTGTAAATGTTTTGTTTTATTTAATGCATTTGGTTGTTGTTATGTAAATTGCTGATCCTCACTTAGGGTTCTTAGTTTGTATGTAAACGGTGTAGTGGTTCCCCTCGGGAACGGAACTGTGTAGCGCGCGCAAATTGTGGTTGGCCTATGTAGAAAAGGTGGAACTGATAGTCAGTCGGAGACGAGCTACGAGTCGGGGACGAGCTACCAAACTGTGCACTGCCACGTAAAAGATGCATATTGTGCTGGTTCCGAGAGAGGCTTTTCTGCCGCTTTCCAATGCCTCGGATGGATGGATAAATAGCTGGAACTATTCTGAAATTAGTATCTATCATCGCCACCAAGAAATGACAGAGTCCAGCAATTCTGCCTGCAATTCCACCTACCAACATGCAGTTGCCACCACATTGCGCAATCATTGCATCGGAATGCTATAATGAGGTACAGTGAAGGATCAGCTTAATGGATGTTTTAGTGTGCACAAATATAAGGAAATTTATACCTGAATTTATGTACCTACCTTAATTTTTTCCTTATCATAACACCTCTCAGGTTCCTTTCCGTTTTAACTAAAGTAATTACCGAGTGTCCCTACTGAAAGAACTTTTATGACCAATGTTATGCTAATTAATGCCTCTTGAACTTAGTTAAAAGAAAGTTAAAGTTAATGTGGCAAGAGAATGAGTTAAAGTAAACGTTGTTTGCTGAAAATAATTTTCCTATTAAAACTGCTTATTAAAGTGCTGTTGCCAACTGCAAAATTAAAAGTTCTTAAGACTGAGGCTTCTAAAGTTTTGCTTAGCTAATGATCACCTTGATATCTGTAGTAAATTCAAAAAGGTGAGTCAGTTTCTTGCAATTTTGTCAACATTGTGTTTCGCTGTAGTAAAAGTGGAAAACTGCAGTTGTGAAACGTTATATACTCATGTTTGTTAAGTGTATGTCTCTCTTGTGTATAGGAAGTGCATATTAATAATATAACAGGATCCACAGTTTGTCTATTGTATTAATGCTGGGTAACAAGTAATGGGAAGACCACTAATTATAAAAACCATAATTTCTTTAAAGCCTGAAAGTAATAGGGTGTTTCGGTATCTCTTTCAATTTTGCAAATACGAGTAGTTTGTACTGCTCCAGTTGTTAGCTTCAATCTTAAAACATATGCATGTGTCAGAGTTCATTGCACTCACGTGAGGCCAAGTCTAGGTTGTGTTTGTCCGTTATAGTTGCTTATACCTACTTTCTTGAACGAGAATGTTAATCATTCTCTTGCCTAGTTAGGCTGGCGACCGTTTTCTTTATCAGTTAAACAGTGCAGAGAGGCAAAATTTTGTTCGTACTGTTCAAATATTTACGTAATTCTGACTTTCACTTCCGATAAGCCACCTCCGTTAGGTACAACACGGTCAACATAACAAAATTACTCCCAGAGGGTAACACTGCTCTGTTGCTATATACCATAATTGCTTTAACAAAATAGTTTTATTTCACAACCTGTTTCCGGTTTTAAGGTTATGGTACAGTAGTAGCGGACAGGAGTGTTATAGACTGTACGCTACATCAGGGAAGAAGAACAGGGGGGTGTACTACACAAAAAAGTTGCACGTGAGGTGGTTAAAGCGCTGCTGCACTATGTGAAAATGGGCTTCACGTGACATCAGTATTGGAATAAATTGAATTTTAAATACGTTTTCACTGTTTTGAGTAGAATATACTCTGCGAAATTGTGAAGGTACCAGCGATAAAATGCAGGGAACAAAAAGTTATCTACAACTTGTACAGAAAGGACAGAAAACAATTATGAGTGAACGAAGAGGGGAGCGAACGACAGGACTGCATGGAGAGCTACACGTGAGGACCTTTCCTAGGACAGAACACTCATGATTAGAGGCTGTAAAATGAAGATTGGAAATATTAGGAACAGCTTTTCTGAAAAATCGATATTTGTTAACACAAACACAAATTTAAGTATTAGGAAATCGTTTCTGAAAGTGTCTGAGACGTATCCTTATACGGATGTGGAATGCGGATGATAGATACTTTAGACAAGAAGAGAATAGAAGTTTTTAAAATTTTGTGGTACAAAAGAATGACTTGCGAGGAAAGCTGCAGGACCTTGAACATGATGCTACGGTTGTTGGGCTGGAAGTGAATGCCGCCAACACGAAGATTATGAAAACGTATACTGAGAGTGAAGAATGAGGATGTTGGAAAGGTAATCGAGTTCACATACCTTGGCAGTGTAATTACTGAAGACTGAGGAGCAGCTGCGATGGCGGAGCAAGAATTAGAAAGGCGAATGGGGCATTCCTGCAGCTGAAGCGATTCTGGAGAGCAAGAGATTTATTCATGCTAACTGAACTACGAATATTCATAACAAACGTAAAAGTAGTGTGACTCTAGGGATGTGAAACTTGGAAGACTCAAAAATTTGCAAGTCTTTCTCAATAGAAGACTTAGGAAAAGCCTTAAAAATCTGTTAACCAAATGTAATATCCAATGAAGATCTTAGGAACAGAACTAGAGAGAACCTATCGCCACCCAAATCGAGACAAAGGAGCAGGATCGGCCACACTCTCCAAAACTGCCAGGATGCTGTACAGACAGATCCTCCTTGCTGGAACCCACAGGGTAAAAGGAAACGAAAAAGTCAAATGACATCATGGAGAAGGGAAGTCCAGGAAAATGACAAGAAGGAGGGGGAAAACATCTCTAGAGATCATCGTCCGAAATCGAATGCGCTGGTGGAGCATCGTCGAAGCCTATGCGCTGCATAAGGGCAAAAGGAAATACGTCAAGAGCTACAAAAGAATACTGAAAATTAGGTGAGCAGATCGAATAGCTAATGAGGAGTGCTGAATCGTATTGGATGAAAAAGAAACTTGTGGCATAACTTGTACTCTCCTGAGTATAAAAAGATTTTTTGTGACAGGTGTACCTAATATTCCGTAAGTAATGGAATCAAGGCATCGATTCCGAAGGTCAGTGCTTCCCGATACAATATGGATCATTATTATCTGATCTTTATTGCACGAGTGTTTACTATGTAGAACAAACACCGCAAAGTAAGAAAAAAATGACAATAAGTTAAAGAGTTGATGTAGTTTGCTGCAGTCGTGTGTACGAACTTTTTTTGAATGAATTTAGGCTGCATAATAAAAACGATCGCCAGCTCCAAAAAGAGCAAAAGTTAAATTTGGTAAATTGGTGTAACGCTTTTGAAATAACGCAAATACTGAGCAAGAATGATAATGCAGCACCCGAACAAAATGCAGTCGCGCGAGCTCAGATGTAGTAAACTCATTTAACACGAGCACTAAAGAAGTTAATTTCGAAAGCAATAATGTTATTTATAATTCCTATCACCAATAACCTCTAATGATTAACAACACTTCATGGAAAATGAATAGTAACTAGCGGTAATGCTGTCTGTTTGGGTGTTTACATATTCTTGACCAAATCTAATTATTATTCTTCACTGGTTACTTTTCAAATGATGCCGTAAAAACTTTCATTCATGACAACAACTGTTAGTCAGTACTAATGTTGCGCAGTACGCACATAATTGCATTTACGGAACACTACACAAAATTACTTTGACTACAAAAGAACCACCATACTTTTGTCACAGAAATATGAATTGCACCTAAATCACTCTTAGTTTGAACTGACTGTCGGCAGTAGTAGCACTACACTATACGAAAACTGTAGTTATTACTGCTTTGTATTATAATAATTACTTGATTGAAAACTACTGTAAATGTAAGTGAATTTTCTTTTAACTGTTTTTTTACTCATGATTTTCTCGGAAGTTAAGTTGAGGAGAATAGAATGTTGCTGATGGTTAGCGAACTGGATGAATAAAGTTCCATTTGCAAAGTTTATGCTTTGAATAAACCCCCTACAATATTCCAGAACAGTTACTATTACGCTGGCATACCTATTGCACTGCTATAAAAACACTGCCTGGATCTTACTTTGCAATGAGCTGGTCATGTTGCGACGTATATTTATTATGAAATTCATTACTGCCAATAGCGAGCAACTTTCATTTGGCATTTCCGCAACAACACACATGTCTGCACCACACCACGGCGCTTTGCAACTCCTCTCTGCCGTGACCTCTACGACTGCGCGCTCCGCGGCAACGATTTTATTGTTACATGAAAGACATTCTTTGTTTCGTATAATACAAATTTTCCTTCAGAATACATTATATTTTCATAAAGACTAGTTGTTGCCAAAATTCATAAATACATACAGTTTGAAAAATGTTTTAAACTCATGAAATCAAGTAGTTGAAATTTATGTAAGACTCTAGGCTGTAGTGTTACAAAGCCTACTAAAAAGGGGGAGGGGGGCAGATGGTAGTGGTATATTCTACAGCTTCAAGGATTTGACAGTTTGGTAAATGATGGAAGTTTCGGGGGCCACAAACTGTAGAGGCGGACCAAAGATGTGAATAGTGTAAGCAAGTTTAAATAGATGTAGGTGGCAGTAGTTATGCAGAGATTCCTGAGAGTTAGCATGAGCAGAAGTCATTGTTGACAACCAGAATAAAATAATAACTGAATTCTTTTAGCGACCTCCCAATTCAGATGATACAATTGCTGCAAGGTTCAAAGAAAGTTTGAGTTGATTTCAAACACTGACCCGGCTCATACGATTATTGTTGGTGGTGGCTTTAATTTACTCTCGATATGTTAGCCAAAATACATGTTTAACTCCGGAGGAACGCATAAAACATCATCCGAAATTGTGCTAAGCGTATTCTCTGAAAATTATTTCGAGCAGCTAATTCAAGAATCTACGCGAATAGTAAACGTTTGTGAAAACACACTTGACCTCTCAGCAACAAATAATCCCCAGTTAATAACGAGTATCAAACCGGATACAGGTATTAGTGAACACCGGGTTGTCCTAGCGAGATTGAGTATTGTAACCACCAAATCCATCAAAAATAAATGAAAAATATACCTATTCAAAAAAGCAAATAAAAATTCACTTGTTTTCTTCCTGAGAGACAATCTCCACTCCTTCCAAATTAACAATATAAGTATAGAACAGATGTGGCTTGAATTCAAAGAAATAATATCAACAGTAGTAGAGAGATTTATACCGAATAAATTAACAAACGACGGAGTTGATCCTCCTTGGTATACAAAACGGGTCAGGACACTGTTGCAGAGACAACGAAAAGAACATGCCAAATTTAAACAGACGCAAAATCCCCAATTTGGCGATCTTTTACAAAAGCTATGAATTTTGCACGGAATTCAATGCGAGATGCTTGTAACAGTTTCCACACCGAAACTTTGTCTCGAAACCTGGCAGAAAATCCAAAAGATTCTGGTCGTATGTCAAGTATGCTAGCGGCAAGACACAATCAATGCTTTCTCTGCGCGATAGCAATGGAGATACTATCGAAGACAGAGTTGCCAAAGCAGAGGTACTAAACACAACCTACCGAAATGCCTTCATAGAAGAAGACGAAGTAAATATTCCAGAATTCGAATCAAGAACAGCTGCCAACGTGAGTAAGGTAGAAGTAAATATCCTCGGAGTAGTGAAGAAACTTATATCACTTAATAAAAGCAAGTCTTCCGGTCCATACTGCATACCAATTAGGTTCCTTTCAGAGTATGCTGATGCAATAGCTCCACTCTTAACAATCATATACAGCCGTTCGCTCGACAAAAAATCCGTACCCGAAGACTGGAAAGTTGCGCAGGTCACACCAATATCCAAGAAAGGTAGTAGGAGTAATCCTCTAAATTACAGGCTCATATCATTAACGTCGATATGCAGCAGGATTTTGGAACATATAACGTGTTCGAACATTGGGAATTACCTCGAAGAAAACGGTTTATTGACATATAGCCACCACAGATTTAAAAAACATTGTTCTTGTGAAAAACAACTAGTCTTTATTCACATGAAATGCTGAGTGCTATTAACAAGGGATTTCAGATTGATTCCGTATATCCGGATTTCCGGAAGAGTTTTGACACTGTACCACACAAGTGGCTTGTAGTGAATTTGCGTCCTTATGGAATATCGTTTCAGTTATGTGACTGAATTCGTGGTGTCCTGTCAGAGAGCTCACAGTTCGTAGTAATTGACGGAAAGTCATTGAGTAAAACACAAGTGATTCCTGGCGTTCTCCAAGATAGTGTTATAGGCCCTTTGCTGTTCCTTATCTATATAAACGATTTAGGAGACAATCTGACAGTCGTCTTAGGTTGTCTGCAGATGACGCTGGCGTTTATCGACTAATAATGTCATCTAAAGACCAAAATAAATTGCAAAATGATTTAGAAAATTCATCTGTATGGCGCGAAAATTGGCAGTTGACCCTAAATAACGAGAAGTGTGACTAAGGAGACTACCTACAGTAGGCTTGTTCGACCGCTTTTAGACAATTGTTGCGCGGTGTGGGATCTTTACCAGATAGGATTGACGGAATACATCGAAAAAGTTCAAAGAAGGGCAGCACTTTTTGTATTATCACGAAATAGGGGAGAGAGTGTCACTGAAATGATACAGGCTAGGGGTGAACATCATAAAAACAAAGGCGTTTTTCTCACGAAATTCCAGTCACCAACTTTCTCCTCCGAATGCGACAATATTTGGCTGACACCGACCAACGTAGGGAGAAACGATCACCATGATAAAAATAAGGGAAACCAGAGCTCGTACAGAAAGATATAGATGTTCGTTCTTTCCGCACGCTATACGAGATTAGAATAATAGAGAATTATGGAGGTTGTTCGACGAACCCTCAGCCAGGCACTTAAATGTGATTTGCAGAGTATCAATGTAGATGTAGAATATAGCTTATATTATTTATATAGTGCCACTCTATATGTTTGCCGGCCGGTTTGGCCGTGCGGTTCTAGGCGCTTCAGTCTGGAACCACGTGACCGCTACGGTCGCAGGTTCGAATCCTGTCTCAGGCAAGGATGTGTGTGATGTCCTTAGATTAGTTAGGTTTAAGTAGTTCTATGTTCTATGGGACTGAGGACCACAGATGTTAAGTCCCATAGTGCACAGAGCCATTTGAACCATTAGCCACTCTATACGTTTTATTCAAGTTTTTGGGCTCTCATAGTACTCCATAGGTCTGTTAACATAACGAGTGGGTAACTGAGGTGTTCTTTTCATAATTCGTTGTACTATTTGCAAAATACATGTGTAATACCACACACTTTCTACGAGCAAGCTTGGAACTGACTTAGCCGTTCACTTCGGTTTGCGAGAAGTTGTATTTTTCCGATTCACAGCACAGCGACCTAGCAGAGAGAGAAAGAGGAGAGGCGTCAGTTTCCGATCTAAGCCACGGCCATAAATGTGCGACTGTAAGTGAGCTTCAGGTACAATGCGACGCCCACCTTCACTGCTTTCTCAACTCGGGACTAGTCATATTGATGCAAGGGAGATAATGTGCTGGGCGGATAGAAAGCGCTCTTACGAAGGCACGATGCCTATGTGGAGGAATGTCTCCTTTACTTAAAAGAAGTGGCAGTTGAAAGTTTCCTGCGAGAACCGCAAGATACAGCGTCTCAGTGGTAGCTCTGGAACGTTCCTAAAAAGACGGTTAGCCTTTGCCCACGCTACAAAATAGACAAAAAGTCTCACCCTTGCTAACACTCTGTCGGAATCTTGATGTTTTATTGGGGCTGTGTTCGCAACTCGGTAAAACTTGGCTAGAGGTTGGACAGCGCTCGGAACCATTACTGCCATTGGTGGATGACTTGGGGCTATTCCAAAACTTGACAGAGAAGTTCGAACTTCGGTTTAGACAGTATCTCCTGTGTCCACGGAAAATGGTATTGTTAGCACCCTTGCGGGCCGCACGTGTGGAGACGGGCCAGTACGCTAACTGCCTCTCGCAGCCGGCACGCACGCAGCCGAATACTGGAAGTATATTTGGTGAGATTTGGCCAACAATGATTTTCCAACTTAAAATTAAGTGATCGTAGTGTTTGTTAACTTTGCAGACCCAGTCTTCTGGTAATTGATGAGCTCGGTTAGTTGTTTGATTTGCAGGATGCACTTTTGCATCTGTGAACACTGTTTGTTCTTCCGAGTTCACTTTTAATTAGCACTTTCTCGTATGTTCTTCGCTTGACGATTGGCAATATTCATTACGCGATCCTAAAATTGATCTCAAGAGCTGAATTACTGTTCTCTACCTTTTCATTCATTGCTCTCTTGTTGAAGGTTTTTCCACTTGAATACACGTTAAGAGAAATAAATAGCATATTTTATAAGCGTACATTTTCATTTAGTAGTCTGATGCCTCTCTTAATGGAAATGTGCTGTCGTGTGTATTTTATACATGACTACTAACTTTTAAATGGGAGCCTACCCGTCCACATTACCCGTCGCGCGACTGTTTCATTACCTTTTAAAAGCAAAGTCGCGTGATTGCAGATCTACATCTGCATCGACACTTTGCAAATCACATATAAGTGCCTGGCAGATGGTTCATCGAACCACCTTCACCATTCTCTATTATTCCAGTCTCGTACAGCACGCGGAAAGAACGAACATCTATATCATTCCATGCAAGCTCTGATTTCCCTAATTTTATCGTGGTAATCGTTTCTCCCTATGTAGGTCGGTGTCAACAAAATATTTTCGCATTCGGACGAGAACCTTGCTGATTGCAGTTTCGGGAGAAGATTCCTGCACAGCGAAAAACGCCTTTGTTTTAATGATGTCCATCCCAAATCCTGAACCATTTCAGTGACAGTCTCTCCCTATTTCGCGATAATACAAAACGTGCTGCCCTTCTTTGAACTTTTTCGATATACCCCGTCAATCTTATCTGGTACGGATCCCACACCGCGCAGCGGTATTCTAAGAGAGAACTGACAAGCGTAGTGCAGACAGTCTCTTTAGTAGATCTGTTACACGTGTCTTCCCAATAACACCCTTCCCCATAACATTTTCTATGTGTTCTTTCCAATTTAAATTGTGCGCAGTTGTAATTCCTAGGTATTTAATTGAATTTTCGGCCTTTAGATTTGAGTGATTTATCCTGTAACCGAAGTTTAACGGATTCCTCTTAACACCAATGAGGATGACCTCACACTTTTCGTTATTTGGGGTTGATTGCCAATTTTTGCACCATACGGACATTTTTCCTAAATATTTTCCATTTTGTTTTGATCTTCTGATGACTTTGCTAGTCGATAAACGACAGCGTCATCTGCAGACAACATAAGACGGCTGCTCAGATTGTCTCCCAAATCGTTTACATAGATAAGGAACAGCAAAAGGCTTATAACACCACCTTGGGGAACGCTAGAAACCACCTCTGTTTTACTCGATGACTTTTCGTCAGTTACTACGAACTGTGACCTCTCTGACAGGAAATCACGAATCCAGTCATATAACTATGACGATATTCCATAAGCACGCAGTTTCACTACAAGCCGCTTGTGTGATATAGCGTCAAAAGTCTTCCGGAAAAACAGAAATACGGAATCGATCTGAAATCCCTTGTCAGTAGCACTCAGCACTTTATGCGAATAAAGAGCTACTTGTTTTTCACAAGAACGGTTTTTTTAAAAATGATGTTGACTATGTGTCAATACCGTTTTCTTTGAGGTAATTCCCAGTGTTCGAACACGATATATGGTCAAAAATCCTACTGCATATCGACGTTAATGATGTGGGCATGTAATTTAGGGGATTACCCCTACTACCCTTCTTGAGTGTTGGTGTGACCTGTGCAACTTTCAAGTCTTTGGGTGCGGATCTCTTTTCGAGCGAACGGCTGTATATGATTGTTAAGTATGGAGATATTGCATCAGCATACTCTGAAAGGAACGTAACTGGTATACAGTCTAGATCAGCAGACTTGCTTTTATTAAGTGATTTAAGTTGCTTCACTACTCCGAGGATATTTACTTCTACGTTACTCATGTTGGCAGCTGTTATTGATTGGAATTCTGGAATATTTACTTCGTCTTCTATTGTGATGGCATTTTGGAAGGCTGTGTTTAGTACCTCTGCTTTGGCAGCACTGTCTTCGATAGTATCTCCATTGCTATCGCGCAGACAAGGCACTGATTATGTCTTGCCGATAGCATGCTTCACATACGACCAGAATGTCTTTGGATTTTCTGCCAGGTTTCGAGACAAAGGTTCGTTGTGGAAACTGTTATAAGCATCTCGCATTGAAGTCCGTGCTAAATTTCTAGTTTGTGTAAAAAGATCGCCAGTATTGGGGATTTTGCGTCTGTTTAAATTTGGCATGTTCTTTTCGTTGTCTCTGCAACAGTGTCCTGACCGGTTTTGTGTACCAAGGAGGATCAACTCCATCGTTTGTTAATTTATTCGGTATAAATCTCTCAATTGTTGCCAATAATATTTCTTTGAATTCAAGCCACATGTGGTCGACACTTACATTGTTAATTTGGGAGGAGTGGACATTGCCTCTCAGGAAGAGAGAGCTTCAATCCATTTTGAGATCACGGGGACTTTCATATTACATCTCAGCGGTATGCACACTACAACCACAAGCACCCCTATTCGTTATATGTGTAGGGGAAGGCACTCCACCATGCGTGAAGTGCTGTTTGTTGGGCCATGTCGTCTTCTCGCAGCAGACCACTACAGCAGTGCAAGTGCTTGCGGTCTCGGCTCTTCCTACCGCTGCTGATCGCTGACGTCGAGCCAGTGGAGACGTAAGCCGGGCCCGCAGCGGCTACCGGCGCGGCCTCCATAAATCTGGCGCTGCGAGGCGGCCCGCGGGCAGTCGTGCCGGCCCGGGTCGGGCCTTTCATTAGCGAGCCGCCGCTCGGCTGCCGTTCGCTCCAAATAACGAGCGCCCGGCGGCGTGTTAGAGCCGTCGCCTCGTGATATATCGACCGAACCCGCGCTGCGGTTTGCTAATAACACTTCCGCATAAATTTTTGTCTTGTTCCGGCGATCTAGACACGGCCCATTTAACGTTGCAGCACTTAGTTTGTTCAGGCGATCATAAAGTTTACACGAGCTCATCGTCTTTCCTACCAGACACTAGCTCTCATGTTCAAAGACCGATGCTCACTGTTGGCTTTCAAGTGAAGGTAGACGGCAATTGAAGAAAATTAGCGTAGGGTGTCGCATATCTTTACCGTCAAAATTATACAAACTACAGAGGATCCTAAAATACACTGACGGAAAAAAATCCCAACAACAAGAACGAGTTGTGCGACATAAACTAAACTTGGTAGGCATGTTTCTACATCTGAAAGATGATATCTTTAAATTTCGCGCCAGAATCGTAAGAGTGGTGTTAGTAGCGCCACTATGAATACGAGGTGCGGCTAGAAAAAAACCGGACTGATGCTGGAAAAAACATTTATTTACAATTATTTACAATTTCATGTTATCTCCTTCAATGTACTCTCCTCCTCGGTCTCTACACCGCTCCATACGAATTTTCCACTGTTCATAGCAATGCTGCAGATCATTTTCGGTAAGTCCATACATTACTTCCGTCGCTTTTTCTTTTACTGCTTCAACAGTCTCAAATCTAGTTCCTTTCAAAGCTGACTTGACGTCAGGGAAAAGAAAAAAGTCACAGGGGGCCAAATCAGGTGAATACGGTGGATGATCTAAGATGGGAATGTTGTGTTTTGCCAAAAACGTCTTCACTGACAACGCACTGTGAGCTGGGGCATTGTCTTGGTGAAGGATCCATGTCTTTTTTCTCCACAAATCGTTCCGTTTTCTCCGTACTCGCTCACGTAGGGTAGCCAGGACGCTAATGTAGTAATGCTGATTCACTGTTTGTCCCTCTGGTACCCAATCAATGTGCACAATCCCTTTGATGTCAAAAAAAAACAATCATCATTGCCTTGAATTTCGATTTTGACATTCGTGCTTTTTTGTTGTTGTGGAGAACCAGGAGTTTTCCAATGCATCGATTGGCGTTTAGTTTCGGGATCGTAAGTAAAAAACCACGATTCATCGCAAGTAATAACATTTTGTAAGAAGGTGGGATCACTTTCAATGTTTTCCAGGATGTCAGAACAAATAATTCTTCGGCGTTCCTTCTGTTCAATTGTGAGACACTTTGGAACCATTTTTGAACACACTTTGTTCATGTTGAAACTTTCATGAAGAATCTGCCTAACACTTTCCTTGTCAACTCCTGTTAACTCAGACACTGCTCTGATTGTTAAACGGCGATCTTGTCGAACAAGTTCACCGATTTTTTCAATGTTTGCATCAGTTTTTGCTGACAATGGTCTGCCAGTGCGAGTGTCATCAGTGGTGTCTTCGCGGCATCTTTAAATCGTTTAAACCACTCAAACACTTGTGTTCGCGATAAACAATCATCGCCGTACACTTGTTATAACATTACAAACGTTTCACTTGCAGATTTTCCTAGTTTGAAACAAAATTTGATCTTAACACGCTGTTCTTTCTGTACGCTCAACATTTTCCGACGCACAGACAAAAGTCAACTACTTAAAAAAGACGCCACGGGCAGACTGAATGCAGGAGGCAGATGAAACTCGAGCAGTAGGCGGAGCGAGAGTCACGTGACAGGCCACGCGACTTTCAGCCTTATTGCATTCGTTTTATTGTTTCACCAGTACTAGTCCGGTTTTTTTCTAGCCACACCTACTATGTACGTAAGGTTTGCTTTCAATACGGTCGTGAGCGTTAGTTACCTTTGAGAATGGATATGGTGGTCGTATGTTAGTCAAGAATGGCTTTAAGGCGACAAAGACGCCATTATCAAAGCCTCACTGAGTTTAAACGAGGTCGTGTAACTAGGGCAATATTGCCGAGAGCCATTACACCTGATTGGTGGCAGCGGTGGTAACGAGAATGTACGGTCACGAGAAGACCGGGCTCCGGACGGCAACGTCAACTACCGAGAGGGAAGACCGTCGTGTTCAGCGTAGATCTCTGGCGCATCGTACTGCGTCTGCAGTAGCAGTCTGAGCAGCGGCTGGCACTTCAGTGACACAACGAACTGTTACGAGTCGGTTGCTTCAAGGATAACTCCGAACCAGACGCCATGTAGCGTTTATTCCACTGACCCCAAACTGCCTCCATTTGCGACTCAGTGGCGTCAAATGGGAGCTCATTCGAGGGCAGGGTGGAGATCTATTGTGTTTTCTGATGAAAGCTGGTTCTGCCTCGCTGACGATGTTGGTTAAATGGAGGCAAGTTGAGGGCCTGCAACTAATCTGTTGGCGTGCTAGACTCACTGGACCCGCACCGAAAGTTACAGTCTGGGGTGTGATTTCGTATGACAGCAGGAGCGCTCCCGTGGTTATCTCATACTCCCTGACTGCAAGGGCACTGATGCCCTCCGATGTTAAGTCCCATAGTGCTTAGAGCCATTTGAACCCTGACTGCATATTTGTACGTCAGTCCGCTGATTCGACCTGCTGTGCTGTCATTCATGAACAGCCCACATACCGCTGTTGCAACTCAATATTCTCCACAGAGTGTCGACCTGTTGCCTTGGCCTGCTCGATCAACTGTCTGTCTCCAGGCGAGCACACAAGGAAAGTCGTCGGATGACAACACCCGCGTCATCCATAACCAGTATTAACCGTCCCTGTATTGAACGACCAAGTGCTACAGGCGTGGAAACCCATCCCACAAATTGACATCCGGAATCTATACAACACAATGTAGTCACGTTTGCACGCTTACATGCAACGTTCTGTTACTCCGGTTATTAATGTACCAGCATTTCGCATTTGCATAGGATTCCCTCGCGGCTACATTAACCTACGATCTTGCAATGTTAAACACTTAAATATGTTATCTAGGCAAATGTATTCACGAAATTTTATTAATCCCCAATTATTTTTTGATGTTCTGATTTTTTTCCGCCAGTGTATTTTGAGATAAGGACCTGATGGTCGGAAATGATTATTTTAGGCCGCGCGATGTGTAAGATGAGAAATGCCTGTCAGACACGCCTCGGTATACCACCGATTCTTACAACAGACAGCTGCCTGGCACGACGATCTTTTTTGCGATACTACCTAAGAAAAAGAAGAAGTTATGCTAATTAGTCACAAACTAACTGCTCGCAAATTGATACAAAGGTATTGAGGTAGAATGCAAAATTTGCGCTTTGTGTGCAAATATATATAAAAATATAATAAATCGAATTAATTACATTATTTTCGTGTTTGATTTTTATGAATTTTACAGTGAATGAATTGTTTTTCACATTTAATTTACCGATCTTGTAAATTGTAAGTCAGTGCTTGCGCAAACTTACGTCGATTTTGCTTGCTTTACGGCGTTGAGATCTACGGAATTTGGTTATATACTTCTTCTTCCGCCAAGACTACTTCTCATTTTTGACCGTGAATACAATACTGATTTTTATCGGACTTCCTCTTCAGATGCAGGCAGCTGCAGTGACATGACATTAGCATAATGCGCGGAAGAAAAGAAAATTTTCCTGGTTTTTCACTAAAAAGAACTCTCTCACTTCATACTTTCATAAAAATTACTATTCAGGTAACACAATGTCTATACACACTTCTCACAAGAATACGTCTTCTCCCCACGAGAATTAAAGACAGAGTCCATCTAAAAAAATTGAATGGAGTTTCCATCATTTGTCATTCGCCTTCCAGGGTAGCAACATATATTTTTGCCGACGCTTGCAGTGGCCACGTTAGTGTTTATTGTCATTGGTAATAACTTTTATCGTACCGTGTCGGGGCTTTTCCTTATGTATCTATACAATTGCGCCCACACTGTGCGGTGACATGAAATAGAGGCGCACAGTGTTTTGTATACACTCATAGAGCTTAAATTTAAATCTTGACGAAAGGGGTAGAATGACATTTATTTGTCGGCGTATTTTTCTTTGTATATTGGATTGGAGATGTCAGCTTGTCTTGCTTACACATTATTTTACAGGAAATACGTAACTTACATATGGAATGATGATTCATTAAGTATTTACAGGAGAGCGCTACTTCCGTTTTGGCAACAGTGTCAGTCTCTGTGCGCATGCTCACAAAATAGATTTGTTGGCTGTGCAACAGCCGTTAATGCTCCACGTATTATTGTGTACGGTTGTTCGCGCTTCCACTCGCGCTTTTAGTGTCATTTTCACACTGAGTGTCGTACTGTCCGTCGAATAATTTGCTGCGGCGTGGTTTTCGGTTGTGAGTGCGGTGCATGTGCGTTTACTCCGCAAGAACCGATGCTGTGGATGATAATTCACCTTAGATACGGCCCGGGAAGAAATCTTCTCTGTCGTATCCACATTTTCAGTTGGGCGAATATTGCACATCAACACCCGACGTCAAGGTAAGAGGTGCTTGCACAATTGTAGTTTGCTGATTAGTATATCAGACGTTGCTTAGCATAACATTACCAACATTGATTCGTTGCGCTATTGCACACGTGTTTGGAAACCACTATATATTTCACTCTGTCGGGCGAATCGTTTTAGTCCTTGATTTTTTTTTCCTTTTTTGTTAGTTTCTCAAGTTCATCTTTTACATATGGCTCGATATACACTTAAAATCTGCATAAACATTTTGACATAACAATACAAATTACAATGGCTTACATCTAAGGCTGACATTCATCCCATTATTTTTATCAAACGTAGAAAATTCTCAAATACTACATCAATACAAAATTCCTTCTTCAATTGCAGTTACTGGTTAGTATAGTTTGTTCGTTAACTCCAAAAAAATTCCTTTGTACATAAATACAAATAAGTCATTTACATTTCATTACATTGTGTTACTATGTATGCATTTAATGCATCCACATTTTGTTTTCCATTCATGCATACATCAGTTATGAGAGTTTAATATTTTTCTAGGGAGAAATAGAGAAAAACATTTACATCAGGATTCTACATTACGCGTTGCTGGCTTAACTGCGCTTTGGCGCCGCCTCCTGCGCTTGGGAGGGAATAAGGAATACTATTCTACGGGTTTATGTATTACTAAGCAAATGCTGTTCGTCCTTTCTTAAATCACTTACCAAGGAACTCCTTTTTCATGCCGGCCTGTGTGGCCGAGCGGTTCTAGGCGCTTCTGTCTGGAACCGCTCGACCGCTACGTCGCAGGTTCGAATCCTGCCTCGGGCATGGATGTATGTAATATCCTTAGGTTAGTTAGGTTTAAGTAGTTCTAAGTTCTAGGGAACTGATAACCTCAGTTGTTAAGTCCCATAGTGCTCAGAGCCATTTGAACCATTTGAGCCTTTTTCATGGAACCGAAACGTATTAACGACTCAGGTATTACATACCATAGCTTTGCTTATATTTGTTTACGTGTAACTTTATGTTCGTAACGCAGAAGTTTTTGCATTACCTCATGCTTATCTCTTTACAATACTTGGAAATGCCATCGTTTATATTCACATGTGACGTGATATGAATTGATTAGTTTTATTTGCGGTCACATGCCTCTGTGTTTATGTGCACCTTGTAGTCAGTAGGTACGGGTAAATGTTTTGTAGTTGCACTGCGACGATGTATAATCTTATTCTTCATTTGCTTGATGACCAAAATATACACATTTCTTTGAGGTGCGGCCCGTGTTTTTCATTTGGTAGCTAAAACACCCGTCGTAAATCTCTGCGCCGTGTCGATGCACTGGTCGCTGCAATATATAAAAGAAAAACTTATAACTAACCTAAAACTAATTGTGTTTCGTACCTCATAGGCCACTAATACACTCGGTCATCACATTCGTTCGCAGACGTTTTTCATATTCCGTTCTTATTCGTTTGTATATTTATTCACATGCATTTTTATTCCTTTTATTCATTTACCCTGCAAAGAAAGTTACTGTGACATCTTATCTTTTGTTGGTTAACATGTCCTGTATGTTTCGTTGTAATGATTTCTTTTAATTCTAGTTACAATGTTTATATCTTAGTATTGACGCAACTACACATGTTGATATTATATTCTTTCGTTCCCTGATAGTGAATATACTGCGTGATTACTGCTTGCACTTGTTCTTCTAGTGTAGTTTTCATCGATTCTAGTTCATACTGGCATAGATCGTCTTATGTTTCCTTGCTCATCGAATCGCATGAAACATGTTTGAAAATCTGGTTTGCCCCCATCGCTTGTAAGGTCTATAGTATGGGGCTCAACTACGACCGATTCGGGTTTTCAAATGGTTCAAATGGCTCTGAGCACTATGCGACTTAACTTCTGAGGTCATCAGTCGCCTAGATCCAATTAAACCTAACTAACCTAAGGACATCACACACATCCATGCCCGAGGCAGGATTCGAACCTGCGACCGTAGTGGGCGTTCGGTTCCAGACTGTAGCGCCTAGAACCGCACGGCCACTCCGGCCGGCTCCGGGTTTTCCTGTGGTGTAGTCTGACCTACTTCTGTGCACGGAACAATTTCTGTCAGTTGTACTGTGTGATTGTTTCTCCAGTTTGTATCATTACCAGCTCGCCACATACTTTCTCGAGTGTTCGTATGACTGTTGTGAAATGTTGCCGTATTGTGATTTTGTTCGGCAAAGGTTCGCTGCGGTACGGCGTGTAGCATGTCATTGTTGTTGCCCCGCGCCGACCTTTGGTACAGCTGACTTTTTATTTACACGCGGTGCATAATTTTGAGAGGAGAGATTGAAATTAGCATGTGGATGGTAATCTTCTCTGTTATACGGAAAGTTTTGTTTAAATCTCTTGTTCCTGCCAATTCCATTCCCGTATCCATTATCACGGTTAATGTATCCTTGCGGTTGCGCGTACCAGCCTTGCTGTATGTTCGCCTCTGGCTTTTGGTATTGACCATTCGAGTAATGTTGTTGTGGTGCTTGGCTGTCTGACGCCCTATTTGTTATTACTTTCTCCTCATATATTAGGTCGATTGAATCTAAGATGGATAGAAAATATTCTGTGTTGTGCTCAGATGTAGTAATTAATTTTTCACAAATGTGTGATGGCAAACGACTTTTTAAAAATTTTAAAACATCAACATGAGAAATAAGATTCGTTCAATAGCGTGTTTTATTGAGATACTGCACAAAATACCCTTGCAAACTACCATATTTGCTATTAAAAGGGGTGGAGTTAAAAAACCTCTCGCCTAAGTCTCTCCTGTGCGGCTTCTGACCAGTACTTGTCAAGAAATGCCCGGTCAAATTGTAAATATGTGGCACAACGCTCGGCTACCTCGGTTGCCCACAAAAGTACATCGCCTTGCGTGTACCCACAACAAATCTGATCTTTTGTGCTTCCATCCAATTTCTAGAGAACACATGTCGAAAAGCTTAATAAATACAACAGGGTTCATCCTCTTACCTTCAGTCGAAAACGTTGGAAATTGACGGTGTCCTAATAGACCTTCATCAGCAAATATAGTGGACACGCTGTTGGCATTTTGTACTGTGTTTACATAGCTGTCATAATTATTTACATTTCGCGTAGGTACTGGTTCTGGTGTTATGCCATGTAAACGTACACTCAGTCATTAATATTGGCACTGTTTGTAGGGTTTGCAGTGATCGGTGTGCATACATTACTTTGGTTTGCTTTGTTTATGTGTACAACTTGTGTCTCTGTAACACTTTCAGCTAAGTATTTACGTATCCTGTGCTCTGTAGCTTACAAATTGGTGTTCACTTTATCGATAATGTCATTTTCCTTTTGCTGAATAACTTTTTCAACTATTTCATTGATTAATCTACATTCCTTCACTACCTTTTCCCTTGCGGTACTGGTTTTGTCCAAAATACCTGTTTCAGCTTGTGAAATTACATCAGATAAATTTTCACTAATTTTGTCTCTATCATTTTGGCACAGACTGATTCGATTTCAAGTGATGCTACTTTTAAAGTGAGTTCATCAATAACTATTGGTATATTTTCGTAATCCTTATGCAGTTTGTTCACTACGGTTGAGACGTTCTTTACTGTGGAAGATAATTGTGTTTGTGTAGCTTCCAGGTTTGTGGGTGTGTCTTAATCGCTTTTATTTGCTGCTCTAATGTATCATTCTGCTCGTTAAGAGTTTCTAATTTCTGTTTTATTTCCGTAATGTCATTGTTTACTTGGGAAAGTACATCTTGCTTTAGCTGTTTTTCCATGTCTAAATTTTACATTCATTTCCTCGCGAAAATTCTTTGCCAAATCACTGATCTGTTGTGACTGTATCCTGAAAATCTTTTAAAACTTGTTTCTGCTCTTGTTCTACATTGTTTATGTCTTGTGTGACTATTGTAAGGTTTTGCGACAAACTATCAAATTTTGTATTTATGTCTGTTCGCAAGTTGGTGTTTATATTTTTTACGTCTGCACGCAAAATGGTGTTTGTATTTTGTATGTCTGCGCGCAAATTGGTGTAATTGGTGTTTGTATTTTTTATTTCGGTGCTCAAGCTATCGAGTTTTTTAAGTATTGCAGCAAGTGCGCTATTTTGGTTGCTATCTAATGTACTTTGGCTGTTAACAACTGTACTTTGTAAACTGACATTTGGATTTCGTATGATGGGTGACGGTAAAGTGTCATCAAAAATCATGTTATGTTCGCTTTCTATGTTTTCCTTTGCGAGCAGAATGTTGCTCGCAGAGATACATGATGTAGTTTCATCAATTGTCATCAACGTATCATTAAAGTTAGAACTCTGTGAAAACTCACTAGCACTTGTTAATTCGGTTATGTTCATCTCTAAACTACTCAATACTTCTGAGTGTGGAAGACATGGCGCTGATATTTCAGATGTTCTGTCTTGCAATTGTACGCCATATTGGCTCATTATGTTTTCGCCATTGTCAACAATAATGGAAACTGATTTTTGTGCCATTTTGACTGAATATTAAAATTAAAATTTTGAAAAATAGAAAATTGAAATATATTATTTTTGGAAATTTAAACATACTATTTAGGTGTCGTCAAGCGTTAATTGGCTACTTTTATGACGCACGAAATGTTGTGACACAAAAACTTCAAACTTTTCTCTCGCTGATCATTACATAAAATTTCTGAAAAATTCATTTCAATACATTTAGGAAGGGAAATTAAGGAAAAGAATGCCTAATTACTAAGCAGGAGACGCTACCAAGCATAGTTAAGCAAGCGGTTGCGTAGCGGTCCTACCTTTGCTGCGATGAAACAAACAGCGTATTTCTAAAATTTTCCGTAAATTCCGGTTTCACTTTTGATTCCTTTTTGAATCGGTTACTTTATCCACAGTAATTTCTGGTTCTGGTTATTTTGCTCTCAGTCGAGGTGTTGCACATGAAAATTTAAAAATAATCAGTACATTTAGTACATGCAAAAAACTTCATAGAATGTCATAAATAATTTTGAACAATTTACCTGATACACAACTGGTTTCATGGCTTTCTCAGTGTCATGTCACCAGGTCGCCAGTTGTGCAAAAACGTTCTTATTATTATTATAAGTCGAATTAATTACGACATCTTAATTTACAAATCTTGTAAATTGTAAGTCAGTGGTGGCGCAAATTTATGTCGATTTTGCTTGCTTCACGACGTTGAGATTTGCGGAATTTGGTTATATACTTCTTCCACCAAGACTACTTCTCATTTTTGACCGTGAATACAACACTGACTTTTATCGGACTTCCTCTTCAGATGCAGGCAGCTGCAGTGACATGACGTTAGCATAATGCGCGGAAGAAAAGAAAATTTTCGTGGTTTTGTACTAAAAAGAACTCTCACACTTCATACTTTCATAAAAATTATTATTCAGATAACACAATGTCTACTGCACACTTCTCACAAGAATACGTCTTCTCCCTACGAGAACTAAAGACGGAGACCATCTAAAAAAATTCAATGGGGTTTCCATCATTTGTCATTCGCCTTCCGGCTTAGCACATTACATCTTTGCCGACGCTTACAGTGGCCGCGCTAGTGTTTATTGTCATTGGTAATAACTTTTATCGTACCGTGTCGGGGCTTTTCCTTGTGTATCTATACATTTGGTGGCCAATGGATGAATGTATGATGCTGCTGATCAATTTTGTCGTGCAATGTCTAAGGATAGTAAACAGGGGACTTGTCGATATCGGCGAATCAAGTCTTTGCGAATCTCTTTTCTGATACGCAATTGGACAGTAACTATGCACCACAGACAGGAGCGTGAACAATATAAGCAGATGTCAGCATTTGTCTAGGCTGAATAGTAACAGGGATAGAGGACGTGTAGCTGAGCTCAAAGAAGCCAGTTGGAGTGATCGGAGAATCGCTCGTCATTTGAACAGGAGCGATGCCACTATTCAACGATGAAAAAAAAATTCGTGGTTTACAATAGTAATTTGATAATCACACACTCGTCCACACACCAATGCAGAGACACGAAAGTAATTCTTCACCCCTGACCGTTGCTATAAGCCGCAGTGCATATTCAACACATGTCTGTTCGATGAATGCAGAGCAAGCGCCAATCCGGGAAAACTCCATTAAATTGCACAACCACAAAGAGAAGAAAAATAATAATCTACCTATCTAACTGTTCATTCTATTCCCCAGTTGTAGATTTGTCAAATGAGTAGCAAAGGCATGAATTTCAATGTTATCTGAATGGCACGTCGTTGAAAACACTGATATGCGTACAAAGAAACCCCGCTTCTTTTACGACAAATATTACCTTAAATTCAGCGAACAGCACATAAATCGAATGACCAATGAAGGATGGAAGTGTTTACTGATGATTAGTGTAAGAAGGATCGTGATTTCTACTACCGATCCGGTAGCATCCTGTCTGAACAAAGTCATCAAATTTCGATTCCGCGAAATCTGAAGAAAATAATAAATTCAGTTCAAAACTCCGCTCAATTACGCTCCACGAATTTTCTGTATGCAGTGGAAGCAATTTTACATTACAAACTGCATCAGAGAACAAAGTTTCTTTGTACTGAACAACACGTGGTAAACGTCACGCTTATAGACAATATAATCCCTCCCAGAGACACAAGCATAATGGTAAATGAATACTTGACGTCACCCCTACGATACATAGCATAATTCCCCCTAATGACCACCAACGAACTTAAGATTGTTAAATATCAATACCACACACTAAGTTACTTCAAATAACTCTATCTGCAGACTGTCCGAAGACTTGTTCGTCCTTACACGGTCCCACAAGCAAAGCCCGTTCGCACCGGACGAGTGGAAACCGTCTGTCGCTTACCCATAGTGACGGTAACCTCCAGAGATGACGACAGGAGTCACTTGCCAATATAAACGGGACTACCTGCTCGGACGCCTGCCCTGGTGGTCACATTAAACCTTTCTGTCACCCCGCTTAAGCTACTACTATTGGTAAAAATGCACTAGTAGGCTGCAGAAACCAGCTAACCTTAGGAAACTCACATTTAATCATCTCAGTCACAGGTACTGAACTTAACAATAGGTAAAGGATGTAGGGCAGAGACAGGTGCAAAAAAATCAATGTAAATGTCGAGAATAAAACAACTCACTTCTTCCGAGCGGCATGCTACCTTCATAAACAGTTAGCGAGTGGTAATGCAAAACCGGGAGAAACTTGCAAAGCAGAAAGAAGAGATGAATATCACGGATCCGTCTAACGCTAACAACATATTATGACTGCCGCTAATCTACTCAAACTAATGATTATGGTAATCATAGCTTACTTTCAGAGAAAAAAATACTTTTAAAAAGGCACCTGTTGTTCTCTCCGTACACACTACTCAGATGGTGTGTTGATTTAATGCTTAAAACATAGCATTTGTCTACCTTTACACCAACTAGTGTCACATGTCTACACTCTGTCAAAGTTATGACGTGTCTAATACAAATACACTCCTGGAAATTGAAATAAGAACACCGTGAATTCATTGTCCCAGGAAGGGGAAATTTTATTGACACATTCCTGGGGTCAGATACATCACATGATCACACTGACAGAACCACAGGCACATAGACACAGGCAACAGAGCATGCACAATGTCGGCACTAGTACAGTGTATATCCACCTTTAGCAGCAATGCAGGCTGCTATTCTCCCATGGAGACGATCGTAGAGATGCTGGATGTAGTCCTGTGGAACGGCTTGCCATGCCATTTCCACCTGGCGCCTCAGTTGGACCAGCGTCCGTGCTGGACGTGCAGACCGCGTGAGACGACGCTTCATCCAGTCCCAAACATGCTCAATGGGGGACAGATCCGGAGATCTTGCTGGCCAGGGTAGTTGACTTACACCTTCTAGAGCACGTTGGGTGGCACGGGATACATGCGGACGTGCATTGTCCTGTTGGAACAGCAAGTTCCCTTGCCGGACTAGGAATGGTAGAACGATGGGTTCGATGACGGTTTGGATGTACCGTGCACTATTCAGTGTCCCCTCGACGATCACCAGTGGTGTACGGCCAGTGTAGGAGATCGCTCCCCACACCATGATGCCGGGTGTTGGCCCTGTGTGCCTCGGTCGTATGCAGTCCTGATTGTGGCGTTCACCTGCACGGCGCCAAACACGCATACGGCCATCATTGGCACCAAGGCAGAAGAGACTCTCATCGCTGAAGACGACACGTCTCCATTCGTCCCTCCATTCACGCCTGTCGCGACACCACTGGAGGCGGGCTGCACGATGTTGAGGCGTGAGCGGAAGACGGCCTAACGGTGTGCGGGACCGTATCCCAGCTTCATGGAGACGGTTGCAAATGGTCCTCGCCGATACCCCAGGAGCAACAGTGTCCCTAATTTGCTGGGAAGTGGCGGCGCGGTCCCCTACGGCACTGCGTAGGATCCTACGGTCTTGGCGTGCATCCGTGCGTCGCTGCGGTCAGGTCCCAGGTCGACGGGCACGTGCACCTTCCGCCGACCACTGGCGACAACATCGATGTACTGTGGAGACCTCACGCCCCACGTGTTGAGCAATTCGGCGGTACGTCCACCCGGCCTCCCGCATGCCCACTATACGCCCTCGCTCAAAGTCCGTCAACTGCACATACGGTTCACGTCCACGCTGTCGCGGCATGCTACCAGTGTTAAAGACTGCGATGGAGCTCCGTATGCCACGGCAAACTGGCTGACACTGACGGCGGCGATGCACAAATGCTGCGCAGCTAGCGCCATTCGACGGCCAACACCGCGGTTCCTGGTGTGTCCGCTGTGCCGTGCGTGTGATCATTGCTTGTACAGCCCTCTCGCAGTGTCCGGAACAAGTATGGTGGGTCTGACACACCGGTGTCAATGTGTTCTTTTTTCCATTTCCAGGAGTGTATTAGAGTTTTAGACGTGGCTGTGAGACAGCAACTGTACATCATATCTGTGCAAACAACTTTATATACTGTACAGAAAAAACTACGAAGTTAATTCAAACTGTAGTCAGATATTATTATTACGATTTCGGTGGACTGCTGTAGCAGCAACGAGCATGTGGGCGTTGTGGTAGGGAAGACGAATGATCGACTTCGGTTTATTGAGAGAATTTTGGGAAAGCGTCGTTCATCTGTAAAGGAGGCCGCATATAGGACGCAAGTGCTACCTGTGCTTGAGTACTGCTAGAGTCTTTGGGGTCCGTACCAGGTCGGATTAAAGGGAGACATCGAAGCAATTCAGAGGCGGGCTGCTAGGTTTGTTACCGGTTTTCCCAACAAAGCGTAAGTGTTACGGAGATGCTTCGGGAACTCAAATGGGAATGCCTGGAGGGACGGCCAAGTTCTTTTCGAGGAACACTACTGAGAAAATATAGAGAAACGGTATCTGAAGCTGACTGCAGAACGATTCTAATGCCGCCAACATACATTTCGAATGAGGACCACGAAGATATAATAATGGAAAATTAGTGCTCATAAGGAGGCATATGGACCGTTGTTTTTCCCTCGCTCTGTTTGCCGGTGGAACAGCAAAGGAAACGACTAGTATTGGTGCAAGGTACCCTCCACTGTACGTCTTATGGCGGCTTCAGGAGTATGTATCTAGAATCCGACGATCTTGCAATGGATAATCCATTAGCTGGTATTCTTGTAGACATATTCATAAATTCCTTAGAAGAAAATATTCTTTAAAATTTTTTCAGCCGCCGCTCTAGATGTTGTTTCATACTCCAGATGTGTAGGCGACGTTTTGATTGTTTACGGAGGACCTAATAACGGCATCGGTCACCTGTGCAAGATTTTTAACGAGTTAATTCAGGATGAATTCAGCAATACACGAGCACAGTACTAGAATAATTTCTGCATATATTGTACATTCCTCTCTAAGATCCAGGACAGAGTTTTACATTCTGGTACTAAAGCCTGTAGCGGGTGTATCCCCAGTAACTTCTAGTTCTGGTACCAGTAAGTCGTTTGTAATTGTCTGGAATTACATAAACCATTTCTGTTCTGGCTGTACGTTGACGTTCGTAATAAACGTGCTTTCAGTAATATGTGTTGTATTTCACTGACGAAACTGCTCACGAATTCGTCGTTGAGTATGGTTACGACGTGGTTGTTTGGTGGGCACGTCGGATACTTCAAAATGGTCTCCAAATAGGTCATGAAAAGTCGACCCCTACAGCGACAGGTACAGGGCTATAAGCAGTACATCGTTCCTACAGTCCATCTGTTCAGGAGACCAATCGAATCCAAGTCAGCAGCAAGGCAGCTTCACATCAAGCATCCACCGACATTTTTCGGAGATTCCGCCCAGGACCTCACGAAATGGCTGAAAGAATTCTGCCGAGTCGCCAAATACAAAAGGTGGGATGACACGATGCGTTTGGCAAATGTGTAATTTTACTTGGACTACACAGCCCAACAATGATTCGAGAGAAACGAAGAGAAGCTCAGTGGCTGGTATAAACTCCAGGCTGAAAGGAATAAAACATTTGGCGACAATCATTAGCAAGCTCCAGAATGAGATTTTCACTCTGTAGCGGATTGTGCGGTGGTATGAAACTTCCTGGCAGATTAAAACTGTGTGCCGGACCAAGACTCGAACTCGGGACCTTTGCCTTTCGCGGGCAACTGCACCACCATCTGAGCTACCCAAGCACGACTCTCACACCCTGACCTCACAGCTTCACTTCTGCCAGTACCTCGTCTCCTACCTTTTGTTTCCCGCCTGGATAGGCGGTGCGTGGGTCTGCTCCGGTGAACTGCTTCTGTAATATAGGCCGAAAGTGAAGGAAGGAGCAGGAGAGGTGAAGCACTTCGGTACTGCATGTAACTTTAACACTATTTATCGAGTCAAAGACACAAGTAAATATCACACAATTGTGTCTAGGATGAGCACATAGTCCATGTCTGATCCTGTGAAGCTAGGATGACTGCTCTGTATATCTCAAAACTAAATACTCGTTGCTGTCCCAACTTTAACTGAACATAGCTAACACAAAGTCTCAATAGCCAATTTGGTAGTAGAAGAGATATTTCCAGGTCGTCTGCTCTGAACTCCACAGCTTCGGCCGGAGGGCGCTGTGGTCGGCGTAGTTAGTCTTCTCTCGCAGTGCCAACTTACGAGAGCGTACACCTACGTTGTGGCATCGTAACTATGGACGCCCCACCACCTGTTCTGAAAGGTTCGCAGGAGGGCTTCTGTAAAGTCTAGTGGGTAGGAGACGAGGTAATCGTAGAAGTGAATCTGTGAAGACGGGGCGTGAGTCGTGATTGGGTAACTCAGATGGTAGAGCACTTGCCCGCGAAAGGCAAAGATCCCGAGTTCGAGTCTCGGTCCGGCACACAGTTTTAATCTGTCAGGAAGTTTCAGTAGCAAGCTCACTTAGCAGAAGAACAATTGAAGAATAGGGCTCAATGTCGTGAGGAAATGATACAGGCCTATGGCACATTGTCAACAATAACATGACAGAAGCTGACAAATTCTTACATATGATGAATGAGATCGCAGAAGACGTTAGCAAGTTCTTCCGGCAAATAATGTCACAAAAAACTTAAGAACTCATTAAGTGACGCCACCACATATAATGCGACAGAAATAATCGGACGAAGAAGCAGAACCGACTCCCAAATGCGTTCCTTACAGCAGTTGTGGAAGGTCCCCCCCATGACCTGGCCTCTCTCATACGCCGGATGATAAGAGATACAGCATTTTATGGCAACTAGAACTGACGTACGCAGTAGCAAGAGAAAGCAGCCATGAGTGTCGAGCCACTACACCAGGAGGTAACAGAAAATGGTGGTTCACCTTTAGCACCAATCTCTGTCACCAGCCAAACGCAGCAGAAATAATGGACTTAGCCAAATATAGCTCATGCCGCAGCCATCACACGACTACCGAGAACACAACCAACGCACGTACAACCAGCTGTTTGCATCAAGTATAACTCCCATCAGAAGAAAACACATTTGGGATAAAGACAACACACTAGTGCGTTTCCACTATACACGCCCGGGACACTGTGTACGCTACTTCAGGAAAAGAAGGCGAGTTTTCGACGACTACTACGTCACCAGATATCAACCGCCACATCAGTTATGTTCACCCCGGTCAACAGCAGACTATTATAATCGCCCTGAGGAACGAGGCTCATCGCCACACCCTGAACAAAGTCGCTTCCCCTACACGACTTAGCCGGCCGCGGTGGCCGTGCGGTTCTGGCGCTGCAGTCTGGAACCGCGGGACTGCTACGGTCGCAGGTTCGAATCCTGCCTCGGGCATGGGTGTGTGTGATGTCCTTAGGTTAGTTAGGTTTAAGTAGTTCTAAGTTCTAGGGGACTTATGACCTAAGATGTTGAGTCCCATAGTGCTCAGAGCCATTTGAACCTACACGACTTAGGCATATCTATCTCCACACATAGGTACCAATCTTTCACCTAGCCGGCAAATTCAGGAAACTTAAGCCAGGCGATCGCCTATGGAAATGAGGCCGCCGCGGATGCACATCCCCCGTGGACGACAATCACCAAAATGTCTAATGTCATGTGGGTAAATTTAAGTAATGTGCGAGTGTAAAAATCTGTAGTTTGTGTCGCTTTAGAATGCTTTGGCACCATGCGAACGTAATTTGTATGTTTGTCGCCCTTCTTCTTTTGCTCACTGGATTACGAAAAACTATTAAACGAACTGTTTTAAATCTATAACCTATACGTGTAAACGATAACTCATATGTGCAAGCGAGAAAATCGTTTAATATTTCATGACACCCACTAAAGATGCCTTGTACATACGGCTAAACACGTATGAGTGCGCATATTAAACAACAAAACTTGTGCCGCATGCAAAAGACAGTTTTCTTTTGAACTATTGCTATTTATAACAGCTGCTACAAAAATGGCCACCACAAGAAACTTTTTACGAAAAGCGTTTACGAGCATGTATAATTCCTATTCTGCTGTTGTCTCTACCGAAGAAGAACTTGTTGAGGTAACTGTATAATATTTATGATAATTGATCACAAATAACTGCGAGTTTAATTGAAGATAAATATTTTGTTATCATTTAGAAACTAAACCTGAGATGCTCCATCAAAAGATTATTTCCGTTTAACGCGATTTAAAGTAATCCATTGCTAACAAATATTATAGTACGTAATGTACTTGTCCGTCTGACACTGCAATTAACAGACACTTCGATTACTCATTTTCTTTTGGCGTTATTCGAACCTGCATCTTACCGTAACTTAACCGGAGACTTATTTTTGTTATGGCTTACAGCTACATTGGTTTGCTTCTTGCTGTAAGTCATGAGAGTCATTAGAGAGTGCATGCGAATATTAAATACTTTTCATTTAAATTACACACTATAACTGTCGTCTATGACAAGACGTGTTGTAAGTCACTGAATTAACTTATAACTAAAATCGATGTATTTTTGTTTCATAGTTAACTTATATTTTGAGTGGAGGACGTCTACGACAAAAATAGCCAACGAAGAAACATTGGCAAGCCAAGAGAAGAACAATTTTCATCGGTGGAGCTAGACTGCAAGTTTGGAATTTTACTTATTCCTTCAGTGTCGTGCTTGCTACCGAGCTGCTCTCTCGGATTTACTTCAGGTTCAGACTAGTAGTCACAGGCAAAGTTTGCTGTAATGTACCAAGTGTAATTTGTAATTTTCTGTATCTGAAATGGATGCGCAGCTAGATTTTTTCTTTTTTTAATTTTTTTTACGATGCAGCTATGACTGTTATCTTTCTTTGAACACAGTGATCGATTTTGTTATTTATTGTTATAGAAGTGAGGAAACTTTTTTCGAGATTTCTATTCAATTTCATGTAATGGTAAAACATAGCGAAATAAACATGAATCACTCTGAGACTAGTGATGTTGCATTGTGCTCTTGTTGTTGTTGTGGTCTTCAGTCCTGAGACTGGTTTGATGCAGCTCTCCATGCTACTCTATCCTGTACAAGCTTTTTCATCTCCCAGTACCTACTGCAACCTACATCCTTCTGAATCTGCTTAGAGTATTCATCTCTTGGTCTCCCTCTACGATTTTTACCCTCCACGCTGCCCTCCAGTACTAAATTGGTGATCCCTTGATGCCTCAGAACATGTCCTACCAACCGATCCCTTCTTCTGGTCAAGTTGTGCACAAATTTCTCTTCTCCCCAATCCTATTCAATACTTCCTCATTAGTTATGTGATCTACCCATCTAATCTTCAGCATTCTTCTGTAGCACCACATTTCGAAAGCTTCTATTCTCTTCTTGTCCAAACTATTTATCGTCCACGCTTCACTTCCATACATGGCTACACTCCACACAAATACTTTCAGAAACGACCTCCTGACACTTAAATCTATACTCGATGTTAACAAATTTCTCTTCTTCAGAAACGCTTTCCCTTCCATTGCCAGCCTACATTTTGTATCCTCTCTACTTCGACCATCATCAGTTATTTTGCTCCCTAAATAGCAAAACTCCTTTACTACTTTAAGTGCCTCATTTCCTAATCTAATTCCCTCAGCATCACCCGACTTAATTAGACTACATTCCATTATCCTTGTTTTGCTTTTGTTGATGTTCATCTTATATCCTCCTTTCAAGACACTGTCCATTCCATTCAACTGCTCTTCCAAGTCCTTTGCTGTCTCTGACAGAATTACAATGTCATCGGCGAACCTCAAAGTTTTTATTTCTTCTCCATGAATTTTAATACCTACTCCGAATTTTTCTTTTGTTTCCTTTCCTTGCTCAATATACTGATTGAACAACATCGGGGAGAGGCTACAACCACTGCTTCCCTTTCATGTCCCTCGACTCTTATAACTGCCATCTGGTTTCTGTACAAATTGTAAATAGCCCTTCGCTCCCTGTATTTTACCCCTGCCACATTTAGAATTTGAAAGAGAGTATTCCAGTCAACATTGTCAAAAGCTTTCTCTAGGTCTACAAATGCTAGAAACGTAGGTTTGCCTTTCCTTAATCTTTCTTCTAAGATAAGTCGTACGCTCTGTAGCAGAAGAATCTGCTGTTCGTGGAGGTGAATTGCATGATCAGTCGACCGAGCTCTTCCAGAAAATGGATGTAATGGCTAATCTGTTGACTGCAGTCTTAAATCTCATAGGCGAAATTTCGGAAACGCAAGTGGTTATTTCGGAAAAACAAAGTTCTATGGCGTCAGAAATTTTAGAAGATTCGGAAAAGCAAGACGCCCTGGTGCTGGAACTTCCGACGAAACAAGACGCTATGTTGAAGGAATTTTCACACGAAATTTCACCATTAATATTTGCTCAAGCAGGAGTGCCAGAAGTCCCACGAAAATTAACTGACACATAAGTTGAAATAAAACGACATGCACTACACTATCAGAAGCTGTCCATTGGCTTTCAGTTGAATAATATTGCTCCTAAAAAGGAATGATAATACACAAACAGTTCAAAATACAAAGGAAAAAATATGCAGACTCATTAGCAGCTTAAATGTCCAAAATAACTGAAATAATACATGCGAAGTTCTAAGTAACAATCTGCAAAATGACGAATGATGGCGTGTCCAAACGAGATTGTTCAGACAGATGAAAACCGAGCTATGGAGTGTAACAGAAAAGATAGACAAAAATTTATCACTATGGCGAAATGCTGCAAGTGAGAAGATAGAAAATGTAAAGAAGGAATCAGTTGAACTAAAGGAAGTAGTGCATGACACTCAGTTGGCCCAATTGCACGAATCCCCGTATAGTATGGGGGCTGGACTGGTCTGTGCTACTCGAAGAGAATTTGATAAAACATTGTCAAATGCGCGTGTTTTTATCTGATGCAAAGAACATCCATCCAATTGTTTTTTATAGGATTGTTTCATGGAGCGTTGCCATTTTCAAGGTCCAGTGTTTAAAAAAATAGGTTTTGCAAGCGGTTAGATTCAGGGAGAAGATGCACTCTGGGCCACATGAGCAGCCGAACATTACTACACATAAAGCATTTTTCCAGTTGTCCATCTGCCCAGTTCCCATACGATCCTCCGTATTTAGACGGCATAGTCAGCCTCAGACCTGTAAAGAAAAAAAATTAAATTGTTTGAAACATATTTTGTATTAGGTGCTAATTGAAAATAACTTGCCACAACCTGTAACAGGTGTTTGATACATGGCCAAATGCTACTTGGATCCAAGCTAGTAGTCGTGGATCCAAGTAGCCTTTGTATTTCGTTATCAGTACACCAGCATACACTTAAACGAGCAACATTTTAACGTGATTCATAATCTAACATTCACATAGAAATTACATAAAGTACTGTTTATGGAATAAAACTCTCCACTTACTGCATACAAAATGTCAGTGCTTAGCACATTGGACAAATAAGTTGTAAGACGAGAAAAACAATACATGTCTTATATTATTAACATAACCTCTGCTAAACTCTAGCAGCATCTTTTGAAAATATGTGAAGTTCGCTAGAGCCTGTCGAGTGCTGCTACCTTGTGGACGAACTATGTCGAATTTTTCACTAAACCATATCAGGAATGGCTTACATCACTTTAACGTTTTGGGTTCAAATAACCCACCACATGCCAAGTAACCCTAATTTATGATACATGTAAACTAATCGTGATTTTACTGGGCCCAGAGATTAGGGTTGTGGAGTGGAGCAGGGGCTATGACAGATTAACTAACTTGATACGTTAAGGTCATGGAAGTGACGTTAGAGAAGAACAGGGTGCTTACAATTCCACTTTCCCTAGTGTAGACGGAAAAATATTTATCGTATGGTACCCAACTTTATAGGAACGATGTTCAGGCTGTGTGCCCCAGGATCTGCAGTGTTAGTAATGTTAGTGTCATGACTTATCATTATGCACTGGTAGTGGTGTGGTGATGTAGGGTAGAAACACAAGCACCAGTGTGCATTACAGTCAGCATGGGCCTGCACGAAGTAAACAGGGCTTAATTCGTAAAGCTGTTTTATCAAAACAATAGCAATAATGCTGAAGCTCTTCATGAGTATCGACACATTAAAGAAATGTGGAGAAGTCTTTTTTCCACACTGGACTCGAAGGACATGATTCAGAACTGCAGATGTAGAAATTACACCTGAAGACGCCGACAGCCAATTGCGCCACAAATTGTTGAAGGAGTTGCTGTTACCATGCCTGAGAATGGTGGACTCAATGTGCGATTTTGAGGCAGTGCCTGAGTTGTGTCATGACAGCTGAACATTCCATATTGCACTGTATAAAAAGTGCCGCAAACAATTGTGAAACGGTATATCTAGTGTGGTTCCAGGCTTTATGGACGTAGATGGTCACCACACTGAGCAACGTTTGTAACCTTGAACTTAAACATGGTACGCAATTAACAAATGTTACCTTCTCATGTGGTAATTCAAATGTGTCTCTTTCAATGGTTTATTCGTTATTTCTCTTCAGCTTGTTCTGTACAATATAGTATGAAACATTCCAACCATAATAATAATAGACACACAATCATCAGTTAGCATGATCTCTGATCATTTGTTCAAGAGAGTGTATAAAGCTACTGACTAGTCAGTAACTGTACCAGGTGTAGTAGTATGAAATCGGAATTTCCCTATACATTGTGTTAGCCATCAGTGTTGGGCCCATGAGACCGCGTGTGCAGTGCCATCTGCATCCTGTAACGGCTGACGACGAATGTCAACACACAGTAACCCAAGTTCCATACATTAGCATCTGTTTCAAACTTGTAAACATGCCGAGTTTTGTGCCTACGAACTAAGATTTGCAGACAGCATTGGTTTACTGTTATCATTTGAAGAAAACTGCTGCAGAATCGCTTCAAATACTTGTTGAAGCTTTCAGCGAATATGCTCTTGGGAAAACAGAGTGTTTCGAGTGGTTCAAAAAATACGAAAGTGGTGATTTTGACTTGAGAAACGACGAGCGCGGAAAACTACAGAAAAAGGTCGAAGACAACGACCTGCTCGACAGATACAAAATGGAGCAGTTTCCCCATCGAATAGTGACAGGTGATGAAAAATGGATATATTTTGAGAATCCTATGTGTCGTAAATCATGGGGGAATCCAGGCAAACCATCGACATCCACTGCAAGACCAAATCACTTCGGAAGGAAGACAATGCTCTGTGTTTGGTGGGATCAGAAGGGTGTCATCTGTTGTGAGCTGCTTAAACCTGGTGAAAACATTAACACTGGTCGCTACCAACAGCTAATGATCGATTTAAATCGAGCATTACGTGGAAAACGCACGGAATATGGAAGAAGATAACACAAAGTCATATTGCTCCATGATAACACCCCATTACACACAGCAAAACAGATCAGGGAAATGATCAAGGCGTTCCGCTGGGAAATACAAGAGCATGCGGCTTATTCTCCAGACTTGGGTCCTTCTGATTATCATCTGTTTGCACCACTGGGACACACTTTCACTAAACAACGCTTCAATTCGTATGGAAATGAAGGAAAATGGTTTGCTGACAGGTTTGCTTCAAAAGAAGAATTGTTTTTTTGGCATGGCTTTCATAGCCTGCTGGAGAGGTGGGAGAAATGTATAAATAGCTATAGAGATTATTTTGAATAAAATATTGTTTAGCAGTTTCAAACAACAGACGTGTAATTATTGCAATCAAATTCCGGTTTCATACTTCTACAGTTGGTATGAATTTGGAAGCTGTAGGCACCAGATATTGTAATCTAAAATTACAGTTCTGCCTATTAAGCTGGCAACATAGCCATTAGTTGCTCATTCCTAGTTGTTGATTCTGTATATCAGAAATGGAGTTTTTTCAGGAAAGTGATGGAAATACCATATTTTAGTAGATGGTGCTAAAAAATCTGTAGAATTGCTAAAAATTGATGTTTCCCATAGAAAATTTTTCCACGGCATAAAACTAAAGTTAGTTAGTAGTGGGCTAGGTATTCAAATAGACAGAAATCTGAATTAACTACCATTCCTTGTATTAAAAAATCAAGAGGTAAATAAATTAGCTGAGTCTACATATTTAAGCAATACTCAGTACTCATATACAATACAACCAGTATCTTGTTAACGTATTCTGATGTATTTGAAGAGAGATCCAGTATAATCTAAGATTATGAATGCACCCTTAATGTTATTCCACACAAAATCTTCTGTCACAATACTTACTCTATTCCATGGGTGAAAAGACCTACTGTCAGTAAAGAGATTCGGAAAATATTGGAATAGAACATGATTTAACCATCCATAGTCTATATTGTACCCCACTACTTGCAGTAGCGAAGTCAGGAGGAAATGTTAGACTGGTTATAAATAAATTTTAAACATGACTGTCAGCCAGCAACAGTACAAGAATATGATTTGCGTAATACAGTCAACAGGTTGCACCAAGATTTTATTTTAGTCAGGTTTCAATGTCGACTGCGGTTATAAATGCAAGAAACATTAATAAAATAGTTCTACCTAAATGGACCTGAACAGGAAAAATAGGGGAAAAAATTCAGAAATTTCATGGGAACAAATTTCTAAATAGCATATATCTCAGTTCCTCCTACTGGCAGATTGCTCTATTCAAAGAGTCACAAGAATATACTTCTTTTATCTATGCAGGCAGAAACTATCAGTTTAAAGTGTTGTCTTTCAGCTTGCACATTACTTCACGTGTATTTACGGCAGCATGCAACTCTATACTAGGATCAGAGTTGTTTGACAGAGTAACCCTGTTTGCAGAAGATTATTAATAGATGCACAAACATGGTAAGATCATGCTGAGTTTTCTGACAGAATAGGTAACTTTGTTCTGGTCAAAGGATTGCCCATTTGATAAAATTAAACAACATTAGTAATTTCTAACATGCTTTGTACCCCAGATAGGTCATTTGAATTTTTTCTTACAACTGATGCTTCCTCACTGAGCACCAGTGCTTGTCTGTTTCAGGTGAGAATTAAAGACAGTAAACCTATGGTTTTCAGTGGAGTATTTGCCAGTTGGACATTACCTGACTCTGAGAGAGCCTACTCAACCACTGAGATAGAAACCCTTCCAGTAATCTGGGAATTCAAGAAGTTTCCTTAATACCTATCTGGAAATCATAAAGTGTATTGTGATCATCAGACTCTAAATTTTTTACTGAAATGCAAGCTGTTGCTGCTTGGTTAGCCAGAAGGTCACTAGTCCTTTACAAGTATGACTTTGAAATTATTTATGTAAAAGTGATAAATATGTGGTATCAGATACTCTGTCACACTTACTCTAAGGTTTACCAAATGCAGTGGATTGCATTAAGTCACTTTTGGACTTAAGTGTTTTACTGACAAAAGATGTGACATGTAGAAAGTACAGTACTATCTTAATATGTGTAAGAATATGGGAAAACGTCAGGACACTGATCCATTGTGGAGTAAGATTGAGGAACAATTGACAGGTAACCCTTCTATGTGGTTGGTAATTGTGCTATATCATATAGCACAGCTTTTTTTCCCCAGCACCATCTTTCTGTTCTTGGGTTTGTGACACTGGCGCCATCAGAGGGTGGTTGCTGCAGGAAATGTGAATTATGTGAGAGCCACCACAGTAAAACTAGGAGAGAGAACAGTCAGTGATGTGGAGTTGCAGGAGAGTAACCAAGGCAAGCAGTTCTGTGGGAAGCCAAGGCCCTCACAGAGTTGGAGTGTGCATTAACACCATATGACCACAGTCAACATGGGTGGAACTTGTGTGGATGACAACCTGTTGGAGTGGGTACTGCTTTCTCTAGTTGCACACAAAACATCAAAGGAAGCCGAAGAAAAGCTTTAGCAGATTGCTAGGAGCACTATCACTACTTTTGCGTTAATGTAGATATCTTGGTGCTCTTCTGTTCAAATTGATTCACAGTGTTACATGCAAAGGTGCATTAAGTGATGTCAATTATAGCTCACTTCGTCCAAAAGTTGTGAGTGTTGAGTTACGGGTTGTTGTGCCTATTGCATGTGGTGCATCTTTAGTGTGTATTGTGTTTCACACACAGGGCATGCCAAAATAATACTGTGCATATAAAATAAGCTGGTTCATATCAGTAAGTGCAGTGCATATGTTTGAGCAAAAGCTAAATTTAGTTTAAAATCTTGTAAAAACTGTGAATCTGCTCTGTACTCTGTGCTTTTCATGTTGATTCATTACAAATCTTAGTACTGAACTTCTGGTTCATTCATGTGTATTGTTATTTGCTATATTCTCTCATATGAATGAATTTTTTGTACAGTACATGTAACTAGTGTACTGGTAACTTAGATGTAAGCATTGGTAATTGAGTAACATATTGGCATTTGATGTTTTGGTAATATGGGGTAGGTAGTAGTAACCAGGCAAGAAGTATCTAGTTGAGGGTTTCATCAGTTTTCTAATATAGATAAGTGAATATTTTCTCCTACAATAACATATTGTTATAACTATAGAAGGACAAAGGTCACATACTCGTATGTGAAGAGTGACATTGTCATTTGGGTTGCCCATCTGGGGTCAGATTGAATTGCTTAAATTACTTATTGCTATTATTTCAAACAGATATTTTGTGTTATTCAAGCCCTGTTCATTTGAGCCTCGAAGGAGCTGTTGTTTATAATAGTGTTTCCGTCTTGTCAAATTAGTCTTTGCAAGGCAAATAAAGTGATAATAAAACTGTTGAACTCCATGTTTGCTCAACCCCTGCTCGAACCTCACTCCACGTAAATGCCAGACCACAATTTGGCAGCAGAGCATGGTCGTGTCGTGCAGGTAGGGGCATATTCTAACCGCTTTAAAATCAAAATTAGACTGTGTGTCTTGCCAGTTACAGATAAGCCGTTTGTGGGTTGGTCTTAAAAATAACTCTCTTGTGAAGTGGTATAGCCAAGGGGGCTCTGGCAAGCATTGTGGCAGAGTTTTCGCGACATCTGTGGCAAGTCTTAGGTGAGACAGTGCAGTCAACTGGTTTGCAGCTCAAGGGCATGACCAGTACTGCTGGTGCTGTCAGTTTGGCTGTCTCAGAGTCATAACTTGTACACCTGTTGCAGAGTGAATTACCTTCATGAGGCCCAGTCTGTAGTTTACAAGATAGAGCTGCTCATTATTAGAATAGTATTAGTGATCTATTAGATGTTGTCGGGGATGAAAATGTTCCAGACTTAAATGAGTTGGAAGAGAGGTTGGTCTGAATAGAAATTGTAGTTGGGGATTTATTATCAATGTGTTCAGTGCAGGGGAGTTGTACTGATCTAAACAAGGTTATGGATGATGAGGTGATACAAGATATTGAAGATAAGTTGTTGGCAGGGGTAGCTATAGGGCTGCAGACACAGTTTGCTAGGATTCTCCACCCCATAGTGGCAGTGTTTAATGGTAAGGGTTTCTCTATTGATTCCGTATGTGATAATGTGAAATATCTTTATAATATGGAATGGTTGACAGAAAGACAGGATTTTTTTTAACTGTGGGCCACAGGAATTTTACGGTTAATGTATACACATTCTAAGGATAATTTGGCAAATAGAATAAAGCCACAAATCAAGAGGAGACACTGGCAGGAGTTCATCAGCAGTTATGTAAAAGAGTTATACCTGCACTTGCTGTGAGGAGTTTATTTGAGTCACTTTACTGACACAAGCAAGCCATTTATGATTAGTTTGGTGAATATATTAACAGATTTCACATCTCTATGGGTGCATTTTGTGTCCAGGTTATGAAGACCAAGATGGTTGCACATATTATGAAAGTCTTCAAACCAGATGATAGAGATCAGATGATGTTCACACTACCGCCTTTTGTGGTTAGCGATTTAGGAGATTTAGTGTACCAGGTTGAGTGATTTCACTATATAGACCACAGTAGAGGAAATAAAGCTTCAGTGAATATGGTTGATGACAAAGACTTGCGAGAAAGAAGTAGTGTCTTAATGGTGTGCCTCATGAGGTGGACATTTCGAGGTGCAACTGTGTGCAGCAAGAGAAGTCCTATAGTAGTAACAATTGGCGGCGTCCAAGGGGTGCAGTGAAACAGGTTAATTCTATCGTTACCAGGGATATAAAAGTCTACATTTGGACATCAGCAACGTAGTACACCCTGTGAAATTAATAACGTGCCGGTATGTGGGCTAATACATGTTGGTAGTTCTGCCACACTCCTAAGTATGGACTGGTTTTGAACTCACCAAAAGGTATAGGATTTCCAATGACTGAATTCCGTGGACACTCCGTAAGCAGGTGTCAATTCCAGTACGCTACAAATAATGGGATGAATTTTGGTTAAGTTAGCTATACATGAGCTTACATGAAAATTAAATTAAGAGTAGTAGAAGGGCTATCAGCTCAGCTAATACTGTGCTCAGATGTGATGAGGAAAACTGGACTTATTCCACATTGGGCTTAAGACATCTTCACCTTCCAGTTTTGTGAGAACAGGACATTGTCCTTTTGTCTTCATTTGGCGGTTCCAATAGCTGTTGTACAGGAGAAAGATAATGTAGATGACATTGTACAATTAGATCATCTGCTACCTAGTCAGAGGGAGTAAGTGTAGTCATTGTGTCGCTAGTTCAGCGATGTGCTGACTGATAGGATGGGTATCACAAACTTAATTAAATGTAGGACTGAGTTGATGGATGCGGTATCAATAAGGGGGCCACTTTACCAGCTGTCGCCCTATGTATGGAGGAGCTTAACGGTTTAGCAGTGGTTGTGTAGCAATAAGACGTTATTCACCCTTCCAAATCCCCCTATTCGACTCCCGCATCTCTCATGTCTAAACCATCGAGGGCAGTGGTCGTACTTAATAACAACAAGGTCGTCTCCCATTGTGTTCCGTAGCCTCATTTACTTGTTTTGGCCAATTTGCTGACGGCCATGTTTTTCCCATCTTGGTCCTGAATCAGGCTTATTATCAGATCCCACTAAATGAAGAAATGAAGCGTGTTATGACATTTGCTATGGATTGGAATTTGTTTGCATTTAACTTGGTGGTATTTAGGCTAGGCACTGGTGTGACAGCAAAATATGTTATTTTCTGATGTCAAATTCAAATCTGTATACCATTATTTGGACAATCTAGTGATTTTTAGTAGATATTGGGAGAAACTATAGGACATTTGAGGGAGGTGTTAGAGAAACTTGGGAAAGCAGGGTTGCCAGTTAAACCTGAGAAAGTAAGGATAGGATTCCCGACACGTCATTCGTTGAACATACGAATGTAGTACTACAGGGGGAGATTGGATGTGATCTGGAGCAGAGTATGACTATTAGAGATCGCCCACCCCCTCAGAACGTTAAGGAAATAGCTAGCCTCGTCGGCATGATGGATTTCTTTAGAAAAGTCGTGCCCAATATTCCTCAGTTAGCTAGTCCATTGAACGAGTTACACGAAAAGCGTTGCAAATTTCAGTGGGACGAATCTCAACAAGCCGCTTTCGAGGGTACGAGAGAGGCAATGGCGGGCACTTCTCTCTTGGCTTTACTTGATTTCAGTAAGTATTTCACTGTACAAATGAATGCCTCAGTGAGTAGTCTGGTGGCGGTTCTACTTCAGTAATATCATGAAGGAAGACCGTTACTATTATACGCTTCTAGGACACTGACATTGAAAAAATGCATTTCATGTATGAAGTGGAAGCCTTAGCGGTTATGTTCGCCCTTGAGAAATTCAAATTGTATTTAGAATATAAACCCTTCTGATTAGAGACCGACAATCAAGCTTCAAGTTGGCTCTGTGCAACAAAGGAGCATTGAGCGTACTGGCAGATGCGGGGTGTGCATTTCAGTTCGAGATTAGACATGTGAAGGGAATTAACAATGTTATCGCAGACTTGTTGAGCCACATTATTTGACGACGATGCTGAGGACGTGGAATTGAATTAATTGAATGAAGATGGTTTTCCTGCGTGGTTTAAGGGGACTAGTAGATATCAGGATGCCGATGATTCGCTGTGGAGAATTAAACAGAAAATAGGAAAGGGAGAACCGATCAGACTGTATTCGTTAAGTAAGGGAGATTTGCATTGCAACTCTGAGACAGTAGTAGGCTTAGGATTGTGGTATTCACCGGACTTGTGTCCATGTTGTTTGCATATCATCATCAGTCGCTGATAGGAGGAGGGCATTTGGGGGTTTTTAAAATTAAACGCCCACAGAATACCAAGCTTGATGCTCTAGCTTCTAAGCTTGATGCCCTAGCTTATAAGCTGGTAGATCACTAGATCGTAAATATATATAAATGTAGTGGGTCCATTTCCACGATTGCGAGTAGGACACGAATACCTTTGTACTCGTGTGTGTGGATGCTTTCGAGGTGCTGTTGGTTGTTTCATACTAGGACCGTGACCACACAGTCTTTCATATATTGGTTAAAGAAGATTCCTGGTAGGTTTTGATTCTTGCCCATTACTAGTACCTGACAATGCCATCCCGATGTATGTATTTAATTTGGGGTAGAGACTACTAGTCAGGAACCACCCTTAGCCCTTGTTGTTGTTGTTGTGTCCTTCAGTCCTGAGACTGGTTTGATGCAGCTCTCCATGCTACTCTATCCTGTGCAAGCTTCTTCATCTCCCAGTACCTGCTGCAACCTATATCCTTCTGAATCTGCTTAGTGTATTCATCTCTTGGTCTCCCTCTACGATTTTTACCCTCCATGCTGCCCTCCAATGCTAAATTTGTGAGCCCTTGATGTCTCAAAACATGTCCTACCAACCGATCCCTTCTTCTAGTCAAACTGTGCCACAAACTTCTCTTCTCCCCAATCCTATTCAATACCTCCTCATTAGTTACGTGATCTACCCACCTTATCTTCAGCATTCTTCTGTAGCACTACATTTCGAAAGCTTCTATTCTCTTCTTGTCCAAACTAGTTATCGTCCATGTTTCACTTACATACATACATGGCTACACTCCATACAAATACTCTCAGAAACGACTTCCTGACACTTAAATCTACATATATTCGATGTTAACAAATTTCTCTTCTTCAGAAACGATTTCCTTGCCATTGCCAGTCTACATTTTATATCCTCTCTACTTCGACCATCATCAGTTATTTTACTCCCTAAATAGCAAAACTCCTTTACTACTTTAAGTGTCTCATTTCCTAATCTAATTCCCTCAGCATCACCCGATTTAATTTGACTACATTCCATTATCCTCGTTTTGCTTTTGTTGATGTTCATCTTATATCCTCCTTTCAAGACACTGTCCATTCCGTTCAACTGCTGTTCCAAGTCCTTTGCTGTCTCTGACAGAATTACAATGTCATCGGCGAACCTCAAAGTTTTTATTTGTTCTCCATGGATTTTAATACCTACTCCAAATTTTTCTTTTGTTTCCTTTACTGCTTGCTCAATATACAGATTGAATAACATCGGGGAGAGGCTACAACCCTTAGCCCTTAACAATGAGAATAATATATAGCAGCTATTATACTCTGGTCCATTTGATACTGCTAGGGTACCACATGCTGTCGCTTATTTACTTTTCTGTTCTCAAACTAATACAATCAACTGACTATATCCTCATCCGAATCCAAAAACATGCTTCCAGTAATGTTCTGTAGCTGTGCGTGTAGACATTTATGGATATACGTAGAGTTTCTTTACTGATTATTTAAGGCGTAAATCCATGTAACTGAACATTTTACCTTCATTGTAAATATGGAGGCGTGTTATTAGCGTGCTACTTTTCACTTATGTACGTTTAGTCTACAAATTGTGTATAGAGATACAGAGTGAAGTGTTTATGTATATATCTCAATTACTATTTTTTCCACAGTGTAGGGAATCCAAGACGATTTGTAGTGATCTGCCATTAGTAAATTTTGTAATATTTTTTTTTTTTTTAGTGGACTGTTTCTCGGTATATAATGATGAACTTTGGTAGTGAAGGACATTTTTCATTCTCAAAGACATCTCGAAGACACATAAAGTGTTTTTAAGTAAGTGTGATAATAATTTCAGCTACAGAATGAAGAAGAATCATTACTACACGCTTCTGGCTAGAGGATTGTCTTATACATTTAATATGTTGTAGGATTTAAAGCACTACAATTTATAAAGCTATTTCAGTGCTATTACCAAATGAGTTACTTCATATTACTTATATGACTCAGAAGGATAAGTTACTACTTTGATTATATATGGCAAAGTAATGAAGCATAATATCTTGTATCTGATGTTGCTCACCAACTAATGAATGAAAGAAGAGTTAGGCTTTTACTATAATTTTAACTCTTCTGAGTTGCTAGGTTGAGATTAGTATACTTCTGAAGATTTCACTGTCTTGGTAAGTTTTATAGAGCTATGCAAGTTCCACTGACTCTTGGTCATCATATTAACAATGATTTGAGATTGGGTGAGTAAGCGTATGAGGTACACTCTGAATTTGGAATATGTTAGATCCTCTCGAGATTTAATTTAACTGTGTTTACACTTTTTCGTCTTTTTTGGAATAAAGTACATCTGTTCACATCGAGAGAATGACCAACAATGTACTACGGAACAAATTGCTTTTATCAGCGAGCAGAAGCCTAACAGAAGCGTGTGACTCGGTTGGAACACAGATCTACCTGTGGGTACTGTATTTTCAAAGTCTATTCACACTGGACTCGCATTCGGGAGGACGACGGTTCAAACTCGCGTTCGGTCATCCTGATTTAGGTTTGCCGTGATTTCCCTAAATCGCCTAAGGGAAATGCCAGGATGGTTTCTTTGGAAGGACACGGCCGACCTCCTTCCTCATCCTTCCTTAATCCGATAGGACCGATGACCTCGCTGTTTGGTCCGCTCCCCCAAATCAACCAACCAACCAACTCGTCCTATTAACCTTATCTGACCTTACCAATAGTGCAGTTGTTGTACGGTTTGCTCCAACATATGCACGCCGATGATGCACTACTGTAACACAGCAACATTCTGGAAGAGGTTGGTACACTACCAAATGAAGGGCAAACAAATTTGTAATATATTGTTGAGGCTCAGTGTCCTCAAATTTGATAAATGTGCATTCGTTACAATAATTACGCAAAGTTACAAGTGCGTTTATCAGAATTAACAGAGTTCATGTGCCCTTAACTTTTTCCTGTCAATACAGCACCACGAACGAAACTGGAGTTATGAATTACAATTATAAGCTGCCTGTGGCATCGCAATACTGTATGGTATATGATTTAAGCTCAGTGCTATGCAGCAATTCAGACCACAACATCAGGACAGTTCGGGATCTTCTGGCAATAATATGATATTCTCCAAGACATAAAATCATCTAAGCCCGCTTTCACAGCTAAGAGGTCATCAGCGGCAGTATAATCATATCACTGGGGCGAAAACAGCTAGATAGTACACATCGTCCCACTTACAGGCATCCGTTGGAGAGATGGCGTATCACTTGGCATAAGTTTTGCTCATTATTTACGGTCATCTAAGCATGCATAGACTGTCACAATCAAAATGTGCTTTAGCCAAACCAATCAAATTCATTGCCTATGAGACTGTACTTTATTATACTTTGTTAACTCGACATCTACAAAAAACAAACCTTCGACACACGTCCAACATCTTCTAACATCCAGTGCATTCTATTTGAACGATGACTCGTCATCCTTACTGTGTCCATAGGTATAGCAGAATTAGTGAGCACGGTTTGTGCATCTGCCTCACACTATGAATGTTTTACTTCACTCCGATCGTGAGTTCAAATTGACACAACAAAATAACATTTTTAGTTTCATTACAACTAACGAAGCGTTTTTAAATGTCATATTCACTTTTGCAACCTAGATTACATGACGAATACCTTCTCATCTCCAACCTGTGGAGCAGACTGCTGTGTAAGCTTAGAGACAGTTTGGCATTGACTAGTTTCGTACATCTACATCTACCTACATCTACATTTATACTCCGCAAGCCACCCAACGGTGTGTGGCGGAGGGCACTTTAAGTGCCACTGTCATTACCTCCCTTTCCTGTTCCAGTCGCGTATGGTTCGCGGGAAGAACGACTGTCTGAAAGCCTCCGTGCGCGCTCTAATCTCTCTAATTTTACATTCGTGATCTCCTCGGGAGGTATAAGTAGGGGGAAGCAATATATTCGATACCTCATCCAGAAACGCACCCTCTCGAAACCTGCCGAGCAAGCTACACCGCGATGCAGAGCGCCTCTCTTGCAGAGTCTGCCACTTGAGTTTGTTAAACATCTCCGTAACGCTATCACGGTTACCAAATAACCCTGTGACGAAACGCGCCGCTCTTCTTTGGATCTTCTCTATCTCCTCCGTCAACCCGACCTGGTACGGATCCCACACTGATGAGCAATACTCAAGTATAGGTCGAACGAGTGTTTTGTAAGCCACCTCCTTTGTTGATGGGCTACATTTTCTAAGGACTCTCCCAATGAATCTCAACCTGGTACCCGCCTTACCAACTATTAATTTTATATGATCATTCCACTTCAAATCGTTCCGCACGCATACTCCCAGATATTTTACAGAAGTAACTGCTACCAGTGTTTGTTCCGCTATCATATAATTATACAATAAAGGATCCTTGTTTCTATGTATTCGCAATACATTACATTTGTCTATGTTAAGGGTCAGTTGCCACTCCCTGCACCATGTGCCTATCCGCTGCAGATCTTCCTGCATTTCGCTACAATGTTATCAAAAATATATTAGGTTTGTGCATAAGGTCGTAGCTTTTTTGTTTTGTACGTTAGTATTTCGTTTGCTGTGGGTCTTTTTTTTTTAATTCACTGTTGCTATTTGAGTTTATCTATTGCCATTTGAAGACAACGAGTGGAGCTGTAGATGCTATAAATTAAAGAGCCAAGCGGAGAAATCGAAACATTTCCGACATATTGTTCTGTTTGAGTCCAGTAGAGGAGTAACAGCAGCGTGAGCAGCCGGAAACATTTGCACCACGCATGGGGGAAATGCTATTGGAAGAGCACGGGAAGAAAATGGATTTTCACGTTTGACGCTTCATTACGTTTCAGCAGCAATCTACATCTCATTTAGTCAAAGAATTTGAAATGTAAAGATGCTGAATTTCTGAGAATATACAGGTGTAACTATTTCAAAGGAAACACAAAGCCATTTTATTATTAGTTATACAAGATATCATTTACAAAACAAATATTTCTGAATATGACAAATGTAAATTATGTTATAAAATGGTTGCACTATTAAATATGGTATCTTTTTTTTTAGGAAAAAATAAACTTTTAAAAGTACTGAAAGAACTGTCGCTGCTAACCTACGTTTGTACATTCAAGATGTTTTCAGGAGATTTTAGTTTGTGTAGCATTATTGCTAATTGTTCTTGTAGATCAAGTTCTTTACCTTGGTTTTCTGTGTGACGTACAGTTATTCGATTGTGGATGTCAATTAGTCTGTGTCTGTTAAGGTTCATGTGGTTGCCTATTGTGAGTTTGTCAAAATGGTGAAGTCTAAAAGCACCAATGTGCTCTTTCTATCTAAAGATGAGTCCTCAGGGTTCGAACCCATCGTGCATTGAAAAAAAATCACAATTGTGACAGAAAGCGGTTGTCCTATATTGTACAAAAATATTACTGTCACGGAAGAAACACTGAAAGAAATGGATAAAATTAAAGTTTAATCTTTTTTTGACGTTAGAGAAGAGTACGTATCTTCTCTTTTCCACAGCTGTAAAATGAAATATTGTATTTATTTTCCCGTATTCGCCTCAGATCGAGATATCTTGCTTTTGACAGTCCTTCTTTAGCCAATTTTTAATGCTCTTTTCTTGATTTCGAGATCCATTAGGCATATTCGCGGATTATGCAACAGTCCATCTTTGGTGCCGTAGCGTAGCGAGTGTCAAGATACCAGAGTGCTGAAACTAGCGTTGCAAGCTGTAATCTGTGATTCCGTACTCTCGCACTGTATCTCTCAACAGACACTAAAACACTAATATAAACTGTAATACGCTCCGACCTTTTTTACTGGAAGGCAAAATTGGATTTTTGCGATATTGATAAGGCTATCCACCACATTTTATTCCTTTTGAGCGTGCCTGCTCTATACGATGTACATCTTCATCCATATTCTGCAAACCACTGTGAAGTGCACGGCTAAGGCAACTTCCCGTGGCAGCAGTTATTACGGCCTCTTTCCCTTCCGTCCACATAAGGAGTGGGGAAGTATAACTAAACGCCTCTATGCGTGCTGTAATTAATCTGATCTTATCCTCGCAATCTGTACGGGAGCTATATGTACTGGGTTGTAGCATTTTTTTTTTTTTTTTTAGCTTCAGCTGGTTCTAGAAAATTAGCAAGTAAACTTTCTCGGATTAGTTGACATCTGTCTTTAAGTGTCTGCCAGTTCGGTTTCTTCAACAATTCCGCGACACTCTCCCGCGGGTTAAACAAACAGGGGACCGTCCGTACTGCTCTTACGTGCCAATATCCTCTCTTAGTCCGCCCCTGGTAGCTGTCTGGTCAGCGTGACAGAACGTAAGTCCTAAGGGCTCGGGTTCGATTCCCGGCTGGGTCGGAGATTTTCTCCGCTCGGGGACTGGGCTTTGTGTTGTCCTAATCATCATCATTTCATCCCCATCTACGCACAAGTCACCGAAGTGGCGTCAAATAGAAACACTTGCACCCGGTTAACGGTCTACCCGACGGGAGACCCTAGTCACACGACATTTTATTTATCCTCTCTTAGTCCCATTTGGTACAGGTCGCTCATACTTGAGCAATATTCCAGGATGGCTCGGACGAGTGTTTTGTAAGCAATCTTCTTTGCAGACTGATTGAATTTCCCCCGTATTCTATTAATGAATCGAAGTCGTTACCCTGCTTTATCTACGAGTGAGGCTATATGATCGTTTTATTTCATATCGCTACAAATTGTTACACATTGACATTTGTATGAGCTGGCCTATCCCATTTCTGGCTCGTTGTTACTGATGTCAGGATACTATGGAGTTGCCAGTCTTTGCACCACGTTGGTATCTTCTTAAGATCCGACTAAATCTTATGAAGTTTTTTTGAGATAGTACTGGAGATAGCACCGCACCGAAGGGGATCTGTTGAGAGGCCAGACAAACGTGTGGTTCCAGAAGAGGGGCAGCAGCATTTTCAACAGTTGCAAGGGCAACGGTCTGGTTGAGTGACTGATCTGGCCTCGTAACATTAACCAAAACAACCTTGCTGTTCTGGTACTGCGAACGGCTGAACGCAAGGGGAAACTACAGTCGTAATTTTTCCCGAAAAGATGCAGCTCTTGTATGGTTATATGACGATGGTTTCCTCTTGGATAAAATATTCCGGAGGTTAAATAGTCCCCCATTGGGATCTCCGGGAGGGGACTACTTTGGAGGACGTCGTCATCAGGAGGAACAAAACTGGCACTCTACGGATCGGAGCGTGGAATATCAGATCCCGTAATCGGGCCAACAGGTTAAGAAACTTAAAAAGGGAAATGGATGGGTTAAAGTTAGACATAGCGGGAATTAGTGAAGGTCGGTGGGAAGAGGAACTGGACTTCTATTCAGGTGAATACAGCGTTATAAATACAGTACAAACTCAAATAGGGGTAATGCAGGAGTAGGTTTAACAATGAATAAAAAATACGAACGCGGGTAAGCTACTATGAACAGCATAGTGAGCGCATTATTGCAGCGCAGATAGGCACGAAACTCACACCTACCACAGTAGTACAAGTTTGCATGCCAACTAGCTCCGCAGATGATGAAGAGATTGGAGAAATATATAACGAGGTAAAATAAATTATTCAGATAGTACAAGGAGACTAAAATTTAATTGTGACGGGGGACTCAAAAATGTTACAAATGTGTGTGAAATCTTATGGGACTTAACTGCTAAGGTCATCAGTCCCTAAGCTTACACACTTTTTTTTTTTTGGTCATCAGTCTACTGACTGGTTTGATGCGGCCCGCCACGAATTCCTTTCCTGTGCTAACCTCTTCATCTCAGAGGAGCACTTGCAACCTACGTCCTCAATTATTTGCTTGACGTATTCCAATCTCTGTCTTCCTCTACAGTTTTTGCCCTCTACAGCTCCCTCTAGTACCATGGAAGTCATTCCCTCATGTCTTAGCAGATGTCCAATCATCCTGTCCCTTCTCCTTATCAGTGTTTTCCACATATTCCTTTCCTTTCCGATTCAGCGTAGAACCTCCTCATTCCTTACCTTATCAGTCCACCTAATTTTCAACATTCGTCTATAGCACCACATCTCAAATGCTTCGATTCTCTTCTGTTCCGGTTTTCCCACAGTCCATGTTTCACTACCATACAATGCTGTACTCCAGACGTACATCCTCAGAAATTTCTTCCTCAAATTAAGGCCGGTATTTGATATTAGTAGACTTCTCTTGGCCAGAAATGCCTTTTTTGCCATAGCGAGTCTGCTTTTGATGTCCTCCTTGCTCCGTCCGTCATTCGTTATTTTACTGCATGGGTAGCTGAATTCCTTAACTTCATTGACTTCGTGACCATCAATCCTGATGTTAAGTTTCTCGCTGTTCTCATTTCTACTACTTCTCATTACCTTCGTCTTTCTCCGATTTACTCTCAAACCATACTGTGTACTCATTAGACTGTTCATTCCGTTCAGCAGATCATTTAATTCTTCTTCACTTTCACTCAGGATAGCAATGTCATCAGCGAATCGTATCATTGATATCCTTTCACCTTGTATTTTAAATCCACTCCCGAACCTTTCTTTTATTTCCATCATTGCTTCCTTGATGTACAGATTGAAGAGTAGGGGCGAAAGGCTACAGCCTTGTCTTACACCCTTCTTAATACGAGCACTTCGTTCTTGATCGTCCACTCTTATTATTCCCTCTTGCTTTGTTGTACATATTGTATATGACCCGTCTCTCCCTATAGCTTACCCCTACTTTTGTCAGAATCTCGAACAGCTTGCACCATTTTATATTGTCGAACGCTTTTTCCATGTCGACAAATCCTATGAAAGTGTCTTGATTTTTCTTTAGCCTTGCTTCCATTATTAGCCGTAACGTCAGAATTGCCTCTCTCGTCCCTTTACTTTTCCTAAAGCCAAACTGAACGTCACCTAGCGCATTCTCAATTTTCTTTTCCATTCTTCTGTATATTATTCTTGTAAGCAGCTTCGATGCATGAGCTGTTAAGCTGATTGTGCGATAATTCTCGCACTTGTCAGCGCTTGCCGTGTTCGGAATTGTGTGGATGATGCTTTTCCGAAAGTCAGATGGTATATCGCCAGACTCATATATTCTACACACCAACGTGAATAGTCGTTTTGTTGCCACTTCCCCCAATGATTTTAGAAATTCTGATGGAATGTTATCTATCCCTTCTGCCTTATTTGACCGTAAGTCCTCTAAAGCTCTTTTAAATTCCGATTCTAATACTGGATCCCCTATCTCTTCTAAATCGACTCCTGTTTCTTCTTCTATTACATCAGACAAATCTGCACCCTCATAGAGGCTTTCAATGTATTCTTTCCACCTATCTGCTCTCTCCTCTGCATTTAACAGTGGAATTCCCGTTGCACTCTTAATGTTACCACCGTTGATTTTAATGTCACCAAAGGTTGTTTTGACTTTCCTGTATGCTGAGTCTGTCCTTCCGACAGTCATATCTTTTTCGATGTCTTCACATTTTTCCTGCAGCCATTTCGTCTTAGCTTCCCTGCACTTCCTATTTATTTCATTCCTCAGCGACTTGTATTTCTTTATTCCTGATTTTCCCGGAACATGTTTGTACTTCCTCCTTTCATCAATCAACTGAAGTATTTCTTCTGTTACCCATGGTTTCTTCGCAGCTACCTTCTTTGTACCTATGTTTTCCTTCCCAACTTCTGTGATGGCCCTTTTTAGAGATGTCCATTCCTCTTCAACTGTTCTGCCTACTGCGCTATTCCTTATTGCTGTATCTATAGCGTTAGAGAACTTCAAACGTATCTCGTCATTCCTTAGTACTTCCGTATCCCACTTCTTTGCGTATTGATTCTTCCTGACTAATGTCTTTACAGTCCAGTATCTGATTTCGGAATCTCTGTCTGACCATGATGTAATCTAATTGAAATCTTCCCGTATCTCCCGGCCTTTTCCAAGTATACCTCCTCCTCTTGTGATTCTTGAACAGGGTAGTCGCTATTACTAGCTGAAACTTGTTACAGGACTCAATTAGTCTTTCTGCTCTTTCATTCCTTGTCCCAAGCCCATATTCTCCTGTAACCTTTTCTTCTACTCCTTCCCCTACAACTGCATTCCAGTCGCCCATGACTATTAGATTTTCGTCACCCTTTACATACTGCATTACCCTTTCAATATACTCATACACTTTCTCTATCTGCTCATCTTCAGCTTGCGACGTCGGCATGTATACCTGAACTATCGTTGTCGGTGTTGGTCTGCTGTCGATTCTGATTAGAACAACCCAGTCACTGAACTGTTCACAGTAACACACCCTCTGCCCTATCGTCCTATTCATAACGAATCCTACACCTGTTATACCATTTTCTGCTGCTGTTGATATTACCCGATACTCATCTGACCAGAAATCCTTGTCTTCCTTCCACTTCACTTCACTGACCCCTACTATATCTAGATTGAGCCTTTGCATTTCCCTTTTCAGATTTTCTAGTTTCCCTGCCACTTTCAAGCTTCTGACATTCCACGCCCCGACTCGTAGAACGTTATCCTTTCGTTGATTATTCAATCTTTTTCTCATGGTAACCTCCCCCTTGGCAGCCCCCTCCCGGAGATCCGAATGGGGGACTATTCCGGAATCTTTTGGCCTTCTTCAAATACAGGTCACATGTCCTGTGGATACACGTTACATGTCTTTAATGCAGTGGTTTCCATTGCCTTCTGCATCCTCATGTCGTTGATCATTGCTGATTCTTCCGCCTTTAGGGGCAATTTCCCACCCCTAGGACAAGAGAGTGCCCTGAACCTCTATTCGCTCCTCCGCCCTCTTTGACAAGGCCGTTGGCAGAATGAGGCTGACTTCTTATGCCGGAAGTCTTCGGCCGCCAATGCTGATTATTTATCGAAATTTAGGCAGTGGCGGGGATCGAACCCGGGACCGAAAACTTTTTCTTGATTATGAATCAAAGACGCTACCCCTAGACCACGGGTCCATATGCTTACACACTACTTAACCTAAATTATCCTGAGGACGAACACACACACCCATGTCCGAGGGACTCGAACCTCCGCCGGGACCAGCCGCACAGTCCACGACTGCAGCGCCTCAGACCGCTCGGCTAATCCCGCGCGGGATGGGGGAATGGGATTCGATAGTAGGTAAAGGAAGAGAAGGAAAAATAGTAGGTCAATATGGACTGGGGGAACGGAATGAAAGAGGAAGCCGCTTGGTAGAATTTAGCGCGGAACGTGATGTAATTATCTTTAACACTCGGTTTAAGAATCATAAAAGAAGCTTATATTCTTGTAAGAGACCAGGAGATACCGAAAAGTATTAGATTGATTATATAATGGTTAGACAGAGATTTGGGAATCAGATTTTAAATTTAAGACATTTCCAGGGGCAAATGTGGTCTCTGGCCACAATTTATTGGTTGAAAGTGCCAGAGGTTCTTGAGAGCTCCAGAGGGAGCATTAGGGAACGATTAACTAGAACAGGGGAAAGGAACACAGTGGAAGACGAACTGTTATCTTTAAGAGATGTAACAGCGAAGGCGGCACAGGATGAAATAGGTACAAACACAAGGCCTAGTAGAAAATCCTTGGATAACGCAAGAGATACTGAATTTAATTGATGAAAAGGGAAAATTTAAAAATGCAGCAGGCAGCAGGCGAAAGGGAATAAAATGTTTCAAATATGAGAGTGGCAGAAAGTGCAAAATTGCTAAACAGGAAGGGCTAGAGGAAAAACGAACAATTCAGAAGAATATTTCATTAGGGAATAGATCACCACAGGAAAATTAAAGAGGCGTTTGGGAAAAAGAGAAGTAGCTTTATTAATATCAAGAGCTCATATGGTGAGCCAGTCCTAAGCAAAGAAGGGAAAGCACAAAGGTGGAAGGAGTATACAGAGTCTCAATACGAGGAAGATGAAAGTAATGGTATAGAAAGGGAAGTGAACGGAGATGAAGTTATGGGAGATACGATAGTGCGAGAAGAATTCGAGAAAGCTCTGAAAGGTCTAAGTCGAAACAAGACACCGAGAATAGACGATATTCGGTCAGAACTACTGATACCCTTGGGAGAGGCAGTCATGACAAACCACTTCCATCCGCTGTGCAAGATATATCAGACCGGCAAAACACCTTCAGGCTCCAAGAAGAACGTAGTAATTCCAATTCCAAACAGAGCAGGTGCAGACAAGTGTGAAAATAACCGAACTGTCACTTTAATAAGTCATGGTTGAAAAATACTAACAGTAATTCTTTACAAAGGAATTGAAAAACTGGTAGAAGCTGACCTGGGAGAAGATCAGTTTGGATTCCGGAGAAATGTAGGAACACTTGAGGTAATATTGATCCTTATAAGATAGGTTAAGTAAAGGCAAACCTACGTTTATAGTATTTGTAGAATTAGTGAAAGATTTTGACAGTAATTAATTAAAACTTCCGGGCTGAATTGCCGTGATCCATATATAAAACTTCTCCTTCCTGACGTTTCGTTGCCTACTGTGGGCAACATCTTCTGAGGAAAACGGGGGTAAGCTAGAGGGAGAGACGGGTGATACACAAGAACAAGGCACTCCGTCTTCAGGCCACGAGTGGCCTACCGGGACCATCCGACCGCCGTGTCATCCTCAGTGGAGGATGCGGATAGGAGGGGCGTGGGGTCAGCACACCGCTCTCCCGGCCGTTATGATGGTAATCTTGACCGAAGCCGCTACTATTCGGTCGAGTAGCTCCTCAACTGGCATCACGAGGCTGAGTCCACCCCGAAGAACGGCAACAGCGCATGGCGGCCTGGATGGTCACCCATCCGAGTGCCGACCACGCCCGACAGCGCTTAACTTCGGTGATCTCACGGGAACCGGCGTATCCACAGCGGCAAGGCCGTTGCCACAAGTACAAGGGCCAGCATGAAATAATAAAGAGTTGAAGACTAAGGCGGCAGTGCTCGGATTATGAAGGGTGCAAGACAGGGATGTAGACTTCCGCCCCCACTGTTCAGTCTATACATGGAAAAAGCAATGATGCAAATAAAAGACAGGTTCAATAGTGGAATTAAAATTCAAAGTGAAAGGATGTCAATTACAAGATTTGTCGATGACATTGCAATCCTGCTGGAAAGCGAGGAAGAATTACAGGATCTGCTGAATGGAATGAACAATCTACTGAGCACAGAAGATTAACTGAGAGTAAATCGAAGAAAGACGAAGTACTGCGACGTCATTTTCTTTAATGACTGCTGAATACGTCGTCCTTCGATGTTCAATTCTCCGTTTCGAAATTGTTTGAAGTAGCTTAATACGGCAAAGTGATGCTGACACTCTTATGCAAGCGCATGATTCTCTTCTTTGGTGTATGGATTTACAGAACAAATGGTTATTAATCTCCTTTCTGCAACATCTCTTCATGATCAGTGAAAACTTCTGAAGGTCGAGCTTATGTATCGAAAAGTATAAAAGCCTATAAACAGTCTGTAACTTATCCTTCTGCAGTTTCACATTCTGGCACCTTCTTACTGACCTTTATATGAAGACTAGCTGAGTACCAGATGTTGCACAGGTGTGCATTTATTCCAATTCCAATAGTCCATCTAGTCCATCTGCTCCTTCCCCTTTCTCTGTCCATCTCCTCCGCCGTCCTCGTTCTCTCTGTCCGTCTCTTCCTCCCCCGTCTCTCTGATCACCTCCTCCACTCCCTCCCACTCTCTGTCTACCTGCTCCTGCTCCTCTCTATCTGCCCCTCTTCCCCCCTCTCTGTCCACCTGATCCTCCCCACTCTCTGTACATTTGCTGCTTCTCCCTCTGTCCATCTCCTTTTCACATTTCTGACTCCATCTCCACCTGCCTCCTCTATCTCCTCCTCATTTCCTTTCTCTCCTCCTCTCCCTCTCTGTTCATCACCTCCTCCCCACTCTCTGTCCAGCCTCCTCTCTCATATCAGTGCCATTACCTTCCCCTCTCTGTCTCTCCATGTGTCCCACTGAGCAGGGTAATGCAGTGGTTAGCATACTGGACTCGCATTTGGGAGGACGATGGTTCAAACCCATGTCCGAATTTCCTGATTTAGGTTTTCTGCGATTTCCCTAAATGCTGGGATGGTTCCTTCAAAGGGCTACGATCATTTTCGTTCTCCATCTCCTTCCCTAATCCGAGTTTGTGCTAGTCTCTAATGACCTCGTTGTCGATGGGACATTAAATACTAATCTCCTCCTCATCTCATTGTGTTGGTACCTCCTTCTGTCTCTACGTTATCACTCCCACACCAATAGCACGCTTCCGGTTTTTACCCCACAGTATTTCTTTCCAGATAGTGAGTAATACGTATACCAGGTTTGTCTGAAATCGATCCAGGTGTTTAGGAGGAGTTTATCCCCGCGACTTTGCCCGCGTGCAAGCGTTGTTCGGTCACTACACTCGCCCAAGTGACTGGAGAGTGCTGTCCTCTCTCGAGTTATTTGTATTTGAAGAGCAGTGGCCAGGACGCCACTCCTCCAAGGGCGGCTAAGGGGACATGCCACATCGAGAGGGAGACCGGCTAAGGGGACATGCCACGGCGAGAGGGAGACCAGCTAAGAATGGTCACTAGGTCGGTCGGGCGGCTGTCGAAAGTTGGGGGCCCATGCGCCTCGTATGCTAAAGGGTGAATATGTACATTCTCTTTGTGTGTGACTGTTTTCAATAAGTGCTTCTTTACATACACTCCTGGAAATGGAAAAAAGAACACATTGAACCGGTGTGTCAGACCCACCATACTTGCTCCGGACACTGCGAGAGGGCTGTACAAGCAATGATCACACGCACGGCACAGCGGACACACCAGGAACCGCGGTGTTGGCCGTCGAATGGCGCTAGCTGCGCAGCATTTGTGCACCGCCGCCGTCAGTGTCAGCCAGTTTGCCGTGGCATACGGAGCTCCATCGCAGTCTTTAACACTGGTAGCATGCCGCGACAGCGTGGACGTGAACCGTATGTGCAGTTGACGGACTTTGAGCGAGGGCGTATAGTGGGCATGCGGGAGGCCGGGTGGACGTACCGCCGAATTGCTCAACACGTGGGGCGTGAGGTCTCCACAGTACATCGATGTTGTCGCCAGTGGTCGGCGGAAGGTGCACGTGCCCGTCGACCTGGGACCGGACCGCAGCGACGCACGGATGCACGCCAAGACCGTAGGATCCTACGCAGTGCCGTAGGGGACCGCACCGCCACTTCCCAGCAAATTAGGGACACTGTTGCTCCTGGGGTATCGGCGAGGACCATTCGCAACCGTCTCCATGAAGCTGGGCTACGGTCCCGCACACCGTTAGGCCGTCTTCCGCTCACGCCCCAACATCGTGCAGCCCGCCTCCAGTGGTGTCGCGACAGGCGTGAATGGAGGGACGAATGGAGACGTGTCGTCTTCAGCGATGAGAGTCGCTTCTGCCTTGGTGCTAATAATGGTCGTATGCGTGTTTGGCGCTGTGCAGGTGAGCGCCACAATCAGGACTGCATACGACCGAGGCACACAGGGCCAACACCCGGCATCATGGTGTGGGGAGCGATCTCCTACACTGGCCGTACACCACTGGTGATCGTCGAGGGGACACTGAATAGTGCACGGTACATCCAAACCGTCATCGAACCCATCGTTCTACTATTCCTAGACCGGCAAGGGAACTTGCTGTTCCAACAGGACAATGCACGTCCGCATGTATCCCGTGCCACCCAACGTGCTCTAGAAGGTGTAAGTCAACTACCCTGGCCAGCAAGATCTCCGGATCTGTCCCCCATTGAGCATGTTTGGGACTGGATGAAGCGTCGTCTCACGCGGTCTGCACGTCCAGCACGAACGCTGGTCCAACTGAGGCGCCAGGTGGAAATGGCATGGCAAGCCGTTCCACAGGACTACATCCAGCATCTCTACGACCGTCTCCATGGGAGAATAGCAGCCTGCATTGCTGCGAAAGGTCGATATACACTGTACTAGTGCCGACATTGTGCATGCTCTGTTGCCTGTGTCTATGTGCCTGTGGTTTTGTCAGTGTGATCATGTGATGTATCTGACCCCAGGAATGTGTCAATAAAGTTTCCCCTTCCTGGGACAATGAATTCACGGTGTTCTTATTTCAATTTCCGGGAGTGTATGTTGTCATTGATTACAATCCGAATGGATCCGGACCATTATACAGTCCTTTATATTCTTGATCTGGTAAAATTGACAATTCAAATTTCCGTGTGTGGACGCTAACATTCCAGGCTGGATTGCGATGAATTCAGCGAAGTAGCACGCAGCGGCAGCCATCCGTGGGTGGAACGGCAGAGGCGAGTTGCAACGGAGCAGCATGGGGACACAGCCAATGGTATCAATGCGGCGCATCTGTAAGCTACGTACCTGGTCTGGTTATCTTGCTTCCTGTAAATTCTCACTCATCCTAACTGCCGCTTCTGCTCTTGCACCCTATCGCTAGTCTTTCATGACGAATGAAGTGTTAAGAAAGAAACTCGTTACTACACGTTCGATGGTGAAAGCAAGCCTCACAGGGTTGCTGAATTTTGCAAACTAATTTGATTTAACACGAAAATCGTGCGCTTTGGATATTACTGTCGGGCTAGAACAGTTGTCAAAGATCGTGGAAAAGTATGAACACGCTCAATGATTGCTCGAATTGTCTGGAGACGTAGACGTACATGCTGATGACAGGGAAGCCATCCAAAATATGGTTTCGAGGTTTTGCGAGACCTATGAACAATGACGACAGATCACGCCAACACACCTGACAGGATATAGTCAGATGCTGGATCTGCCTTGAGTGCATCAAAACGTAGCATCAAGTTGTCCACCATAAAACTGCCATCCTTTAATGGTGATGTAACACAGTTCAGGCATTTCTATGACACATTTGTGATTTTTGTGGTACATAATGAGGAATCAGAGGACATTGCTAAATATTATTATTTGCTTACTTCGTTCACAGGTGAAGCTCACAATGTAATTACTGATCTTCCGGTAACTAGCACTAATTTTAAGGTTGCTTTTGATATGGTTTGCAACAGATACAATAACCCTCAATTGACTGCGTCGGCACATCTGAAGAAACTGTTAACGCTGGCGTCAGTGATAAGGACATGTGCTAGCGAACTTCGTGCACTACTTACCGAGGCTGCAAGCAATGTCCATGCACTGATGTTATTACAGCTGAATGTATCCTTGAAAGACATAATTACCTCACAGCTCCTTAAAGAAAGGTTGGCCAGTCAATAAGAATAGAATTCGAAACCGGTCTCAGTTGCAACAGTTTTCCGACATTCAAAGAGAAGTGTGCGTTTCTCGAAAATAAATACAAATCATTGGAAATCGTCAAGGCTACAGTAACACAACGGCACAGCGCATCTGGGAACAAACAGCAGAAAGCCTCCAACGCGAAGTACTCGAGACAAACCCACGTCGCTACTAGTACTGCACGAGCCACGTGCAACCTGCCTCACGCATTGCACAAGTACAGCAAATTCGGGCAGGCCGCGTGTAGAGAACGGAAAGCTTTTGTTATGCGCAACAATCTGTGCTACAACTATCTGAATGGGGATCATAGGGCTTATAATTGCAAATCTGTTTGTTGTCACACTTGTCGAAAACGACACCACACATTGCTACACGCAGAAATACAACACACTCCAGATGGAACAAACAAGGGTTGTCCAAGTGACATGCGACCCATATACAATGGCATACATCTGTCAAGCACACCTAGTTATTGCTCACTGAAAGTGTATCGGAAGCATGCGCACAACGCCTGAGACTTCGAAGAGTGCCGGCCGGAGTGGCCGAGCGGTTCTAGGCGCTACAGTCTGGATCCACGCGCCCGCTACGGTCGCAGGTTCGAATCCTGCCTCGGACAAGGATGTGTGTGATGTCCTTAGGTTAGTTAGGTTTACGTAGTTCTAAGTTCTAGGGGACTGATGACCTCAGAAATTAAGTCCCATAGTGCTCAGAGCCATTTGAACCATTTGAACTTCAAAGAGTACTGATTCAAGGAACAGCTGCAACCCTCTCAGAAACAAAACAACGCGTCTCTGTTCAAGTCGGCTCCTGTACAAACAACTTCATGTTATTTGCCGAATATTTAGTTTTACCGAAGATAACTGACTTCCTGCCGGAACAAACAATTCACCCCCGTACGTAGGACTTGCCGAGTGTACAACTTGCTGATTCAGGATTTTGGTCACAAGGTAAGGTGGATGTGCTGCTGGGAGCAGAAGTTTGTCTATACATTCAGAAGACAAGGATTATCTCCATAGGAACTTATCATCCCGTGCTTCAAGAGACAGAGCTAGGTTGAGTCATGTCAAGGCAGTATCAAACGGTAGGGCGCAAAATTTCTTCAAGGCGACCGATCATGTCGTGCTTTGTAAAAACCGACCTTGACGTTCACACATTCTCGAAGAAATTCTGGGAGATAGAATAATTAATTTGTGCTGTAATCACGAAAGAAGTGGAGCAATGGGAGGCACACTTTATGGAACACACAAATAAAGATTCCATAGGCAGATTCGTTGTTCGTCTTCCGTTTCACGAAGAGCCGAGTCAATTACGCAATTCTTTCCCTATTGCGGCAAAACGCTTCTTTCAGTTAGAACAGAAACTAGCGAGACAACCGAAGACTTAGGACATATTGAACTAGTAATCACGACAGTTGCTATTTTATTTTACATGCCACTTCATGCTGTCCTTAAGGAAGTCAGCTCGGCTACTAAAACAAGACTAGTGTTGATTGTTCCGCCAAAACGAAAACGAATTTGTTACCAAACAGTTTTCTAATGATAGGTCCAACAATTTAACAGGTTTTATGCTCCATAATATTGGCGCTTCCGCATGATCACATTGCGCTCATGCAGACGTAGGGAAGATGTATCGACAATTTCTGTTAGCGGATGAAGAACACGCTACCAAGGAATATTGTGGAGGAGTGACAGATCTGCACCACTGCAGGAATACCAATTAAAGACAGTCACGTACGGAAGGGCTAATGCACCCTGTCTTGCAGTGCGGTGTCTGTTACAATTAGATCACGAAGATGGTGAACGGAGCGAGGCAGCAAACACTCTTGCTAATGATTTCTATGAGGACGATTGCATCTCAGGTAGCGATACGGTAGGGGCTGCAATTGCGGTCCAGCAAGATCTCTCGTAAGCTGTTGAAGAAAGGTAGGAGAGATTCCGGAAATGGTGCAGCAACAGTGAGGAAATACTTGAAAATTTAAGTTAGAATGAACAGTCAAGATCGCAATAATATTCGTTTGTTAACCGGTTTCGGCTAATCTATTAGCCATTTTCAAAATTTTTGGCTGCCAAAGGCTGGTGCTGGCGGTCCCTCGGTTGTCTCGTACGCTCTCATACCTGAAAATATCCGCTCAGAGTTGCGAGAAACACAACTATCTTTACGGGTTGATAACAACGAGCTTGTTAAAACTTTAGGTTTACTCTGGCATCCAGCTCCTGGCCAGTTTCAAATTGTGGACAGTGCCAAACCAGCACGTTATATCTACAGCTTCACAAAACGCTCTGTATTGCCTGTCACGTCACCAATTTTTGATCCGTTGGGGTTAATAAATTTCATTGTGATCACGTTCAAGATAGTTTTCAACATCTATGATAGCATAAATTAACGTGGGACGATTCCTTGCCTCCAAAGTTGTATTACCTTTGGTAGACACTATTTGGCGAAATTCGTAGACAAACAACATTCGTGTTGATCGTAGAGTCATAGCAAGAGTGACCCGTGTCAGCATACAACTGCACGGATTCTGCGACGCTTCGGAGAAGGCCTATGACTGTTGTATCTATGCACGATTAACTAATCTGCATGGAGTGACGTGTGTAAAATTATCGTACTCTAAAATAAGCTATTCTGAAAAAGATGTCGTTACCTCGCTTGGAACATTGTGGGGCTTTTTTGCTTTCACGACTACTGCTGCAACTTGTTCGCGCTCCGGGTATAGATATCGAACGAAGTTACCTGTGGACTGAGTTATCCAATCTGTTGGCATGGGTCGCCGCTCCAACCACGCGGTGGAAGACGTTCGTGGGAACCGCGTTTCCGAGATGCAAGACACCACAGTAGCTGCGGTACGGAACCACGTATCTTCAATAAGAAATCTAGCTTATCTGCCTTCACGAGGAGTGTCTCCTGCACATCTGCAAGGAAACGGTCTGTGGTAGGCAAGGCCAACCTTCACTCCATGGCCTGTATTAGATGGCTGTAGCAGTTATGCATCTCAGGAGTTGCCAGAAAAAAGAGCTAAATTCCTCTGTCACATCGGCAGAGTAATCCAAGATGATCTCATCTGTCGATTCTCGAAGACGTCACGATTACAGCGGATAATGTCATACAGTACCAGTTTTATTAATAAGTGTAAAACTGCAAGAGAAACAAGAGTAACTGCTGACTTGTCTCCCAATAAACTGCGGGGTGCCTTGCTACGGTGGTTCAGAAAGCACAAGAAGCCACGTAAGCAACAGAAATCTACCAGCTCCAGACTAACAAGCTAGTAGAAAAGAAGAGCAAGTTGAAATCATTTCATCCTATCCTCTATGACACTAGATTACTACGGGTTGGCGGCAGGCTACGATATTCTGATCTGTCATATGAGGAGAAGCATCACCTCATTTTGCCACCTCATCATCATCTCTCAAGGCTACTAGTGGAAAGCGAACATCCTCGTCTTTTCCACTCTGGGTGTCAACTTTGCTTACATCTCTCAGGAAGCGATATTGGATACCTAATGAACTAAATGCAATCCGACGTGTTCTGCATCAGTGCTAGACTTGTCAGCAAGTAAAGGAAAAGCCTGCACATACGCTCATGGGAGACTTGACACGCCCACACGTAGAAGCTGTGAGGCCTTTCTTCAACTGCGGGACTGATTACACAGGACCGTTCTGTGTGAAAATTGGCTCGCGGCGATCCAAATGAAGGTAAAAGTGCTATGTTGCCCTGTCTGTGTGCCTGGCGACAAGAGCAATGCATCTGTAGGTCGTTAACAACGTGACTACTGAAGGATTCCTGTCAGCCCTTAGAAAATTTGTGTCACGACGGGGTAGGTGCCAAAACTTGTACAGCGACAATGGTGCAAACGTTGTTGAAGCTAGTCGGGAACTCTGTGAGTTACAAGCTGCTGTGAGCAGTTATAATCAGCAGTCACAGATGGAAAACTTCATACATGAAGAAGGCATCGACTGGCACTTCATTCATCCAGCATCATCAAACTTTGGTGGAATACGGAAACCAAGTGTGAAGTCCTTCAAATACTACTTGCAGCGAACGATGGGGACTTTATGTCCCACTCTGGAAGAGTTGACAACTCTGACTCGTCAAATTGAGATTTGCTTGAACTCTCATCCTCTCAGACCACTGTCTTGCCATCCTTCTGACCCTCAGATCCTCACCCCGGAACATTTCCTCGTGGAAACCTCTATCTCAAGTATCCCTCAGCCAGAACAAGATACAGCCAAACTGAGCCTCATCACAAGGGGGGAACTACTGCAGCAAGGGTTCCAGATCTTTTGTCGGCGCTGGTTATCTGACTACCTGCGTCATATGCATCAGTGGGCTAAGTGAGCGGCCCCCACTCTTCCGACTGGCTTATTGGTCGTAGTAAAGGAAGATAACCCGCCACCGTTACGCTGGAAGTTTGCCATCATTAAAGGAGAACATTCTGGGCGCGACGGAATGGTGCGAGTGGTCGCTATTCTTACACCGCAAGGGGTTTTCAAGTAAACACTCTGCAAGCTATGTCCTTTATCGGGTGAAGTGATAAAAAAGTGAACAGAATGTTCGTGCTTTTTCTTTTCTTGTATGCTTCCTTTCCCTTGTTCTGCGATTACTTTGCTGCAGACTCAGTGAATTTCATCATCTTTTTGTTTCAGAGTATTCTTTCTTTATGTGATTGTGTTTCTCAGACGCCAGTTACAAACTGTGGTAAATAAAAACTGGTTAAAGACGCAATGGTATATGTATTTTATATATTCTCCTTTACACTTTAGCAGGACTTGTATCATTTTCAAAAGAAATTTATATATCTTTGGCGGCCTGTATGTTTCGTCACTGGAGAGTGCTGCCATTTCTAGACTTATTTGTACCTGAGGGGCAATGGCCAGGACGCCACCTCTCCAAGGGCGGCTAACGGGCCAGGGAGAGCAGATGTAAATAGATACTCGGTCGGGTTCCGCACACGACGCATGCTAAAGGGCGAATATGTATATTTTCTTTGTGTGTGATTGTTTTCAATAATAAGTGCTCCTCTACAAATGTTGTCTTTCATTGCAATCCAAATGAATCCGAACCATTATACAGTCCTTTAAATTCCTGGTTCTCCGATAAAATTGACGATTCAAATCTCCGTCTGTGGGCGTTAAAGCACATATTCCATATGTTTCACACATATTTAATATATATCACACATATTTAATATACTTCACACATATTTGTACACATATTTCTAGCGAATTTCGCCCTTTAGTTCCATATTCACACACCTCAATATTTATGGCGTCATATATTCTGAACTATGAGTCGTACAATGATATAATTTTGTAGATACATTCAGCGGTATATGTGGATACTGTATCGAGAATATGGTAAGTAGTGAAGAAGTACTAAATTAAAACACTACACCTGCAGCGGCAGTTTTACTGCATGAACAGCGAAAATGAATAAACCTGGTAAACATAAACTGGTTGCCTGTATATACACAGTGAGTCGCGGAAAAGGTAAAACAACTATTTCGTGAACTGTTCAAGAGATCAAAAAGAGGTTTTTTAGCAAGTGACTGCGCGCAAAGAGGCACGTAATTTTGTTGGTCAAATGTTTAAATGGAGCGAAAATACAGACTGCCTACAAATTACACAATGCCTTTTTGTTCCCATCATCATAGTCAAAGTAAGTGGGAAATGAACAAACGGGGTATCACTTGAGCAGTCGTGAAGTCTAGTTTCACAAAAAAAAGATTTCTTGAAAGTAATCAGGCTAATTTAAAAAAAAATTGCAGATCTGAAAGAAAATTGAAATATTTGACGAACAGCTGCTTCAAGCTGTGAAAATGAAGTGTCAAAAGGTTCACCTCTTCACGGCCTAGCTATTTTGTATATAAAAAGTTACACTGGTGTGATATTGCATCGAGCACTACACTCAGGATATTTCGAGAAAAGAAGACGCCAGGAAACCATAAGAGGTGTCAATAAGATCTGCCTTTCTGGACAAAACTTGAAAATAAAAACTAAAACGGCCAAATGTTTTATGAAATGATATGTGTCAAAATAAGAAATAAAGTAGATTGGAAAAACACCTGACGCGCTTTTGAATGATGCTCAAAATCACGTGCAGCAAATGAGGTTTTTTTCAAATGTTTCTCTAAGCTATTTCATTTATTATTTTTAGGTAAGTCATTTCTCAAAACATTTCATCAATTTTTTTTCGAAATATTGTTTTTATTACATAGTTAATACTCACATCTATTATATCAGACGCCATAATGAGGTACGTATGTTCTATGTGACCGATTATATTTTTAATGGCATGCGAAAGATCTCGAAGAGACAGGTATAATGATATAGCGCTTGATAATCGTGGCATTGAAACTTTTCGCATAATTATGAGAGAACTGTGTTAAGATTTAAAGGCAAGGTAGCGGCAGTCGGCTATTGCGCTACAAATACCACGAAAAGGGCCTCTATGCCACGCTCCGTCCTTACATCCGGCAGTAAGATAGGCCTACGCTGCTCAAATAAAACACATGACTACTAGCTAAGGTTCCCTATGGTACTTTGGTGCCAGACAAGCCGTTTAATTTGTCTACAAGAACAAAGAAGAAGCTCAATGCAGACGAGCACCTGTTTATTTGGTCGAGAGTAGGCAACAACAATTGTAAAATACAGATTACTGGTGACTGTGTGTTGTATTATAGAGAGTAAAAATTCCTTATCACCTTTCCTAATTCCTTATCTCTCCCTACTTCATTCGACGTGCACACAGGTCTGTTACATTTTTTGTAACTTTCTAGTGTATCAGAAGGCGTGTAGGAAAACTGATTAAGATGTGTGTACCTACTCGTGTTTAAGTGAACAGTCTTCGTGGAAATGAGTTTAGAATGGAGAGACTTGTTGAAAAGACTGAGTCTTCCACGAGAGGAACTTTTGGCAGTGTTTACACCGCAGTAGCGCTACAACCCGCCTTACCTTTCAGTTTATGTACATTTCTCGAATATTTTTGCAAAAAATTTCAACTCCAACATTAACAAGTGTTATATCACAGTACCCGTGTTTCAAGAGTACCGTTAAGAGTATTTCGTCCCATTTAAAAAAAAGGTAGGGTTAAGCGGCCACAGCAGGAAAGTGGTCATGCATATTTTTTTATGCTGAACAGAGCTGCTATCTGCCGAGAAATGCTCTAATATACACCTTCATTGGTCCCAGTGAGTTTCACAAAGGAAGCTTGTTCAGTTATTGTTTCTAGTCGTCAGATGTGAGGTACGTCACTTATATTACTCATATTAGCTCACTTATATGCAGAATAATACTATTTATACAATATCATTGTTTTGAAACGTCCCCTTTGAACAATTTATATAGGACTGTGCTTAACCTGACACACAATACTTTGTTAGCGCAACGCAATCTGACTTTCAAAATTCCCTACAAAAGAATGGCCCTGACCAACATTAAACTATACCTTTCACAAATCACTTACCTCACAAAAATCTTCGCTGCTCAAGCTACTGCAATACAGCAAGCGCCACTACTGCCAGCTAAATAAAAGATTCAAACTACTAAAGGCACTAACTACTGATAGGGATAGTTAGCAAATGAAAGATATTAATAGAGAACAAACAATGTATTTACCTTAATATCATCACAAGTCATAATATATATATCAGTTCATGACAAATTGCAAACCTCCGCCATCTCTCTCCCCACATCCACCACTGCTGGCGGCTCACCTCCAACTGCGCAACGCTACGCGCTGTTCACATCCAGCTGCCGCTGCCCAACACTACAATGGCAGACAACAATGCAAACTAGCCACAGACTGCACACAGCACAGCCAGTGATTTTCATATTGAGCGCTACGTAACGTTGCCAATAAGAAAACATAAACAGCCTACTTACATAGAGAAAACATAAACAGCCTACTTACATAGCGAAAACATAAACAGCCTACTTACAGTTTAAACAATAGGTTTTCGCTTATAAATATAGTGCCTTCTTGTTTCTTTAGGTTTGATAGTTTCATCTGTGAACCATTAACGCCAACACGGCATCCGACTAGAAAAAGTGACCACACTACTCATTTTACCTAATAGTTTATTTTAATCTGCGTACACCAATGAATGTTATTTACTGCCATATACCATGCATTACTACACATAGACTTATACATCATTTTATATGCAAAGTTATCACCTGTGATTCTAACTCTCCGCGAAAATTTTGAATTAATTATATTTACAACCATCTCTGATCTCTTATATTTGACGTAGTATAAAAATCCGATTGAAAATGGTCTGCTTCAGTTACTTAGTATTGTTTCAGGCACTAGGGCCTCAAGATGCCTAGAAAATATGTCCAGAAATCAGAGGAACAAACATGGGATCCTACTGCAATGGAAAATGCAATTGGGGCAGTGAAGAATGATATGATCCCTTTTTCTACAGCAAGAAAAGTAATTTAATGTTTCACCTAACACGCTGAAAAAAAGAATTTAAGGGAGAAACAGGTGCGCAGTGGGTGGTAAAAATGTTATGGGAAGTTTACGGAAGATGTTCAGTGAAGAAGAAGAACATAAAGTCCGTAATTATATATTGGAAAGGAAAAAACGATTTTATGGATTTACGGTGATTGACCGACAGAGATTAGCACCCAGTTGGCATAACGAAACAAATTAACACACTATTTTATACTAGCAGGCCGGTGTGGCCGAGCGGTTCTAGGCGCTACAGTCTGGAACCGCGCGACCGCTACGGTCGCAGGTTCGAATCCTGCCTCGGGCATGGATGTGTGTGATGTCCTTAGGTTGGTTAGGTTTAAGTAGTTCTAGGGGACTGATGACCTCAGAAGTTAAGTCCCATAGTACTCAGAGCCATTTGAACTAATAACCCATACGGATAAGTGACAGGCAGTGGCCACATTACTCCCATAGATGGGGAGTAGTGGCTGCTGTGTAAGCCTTCAAAATAATGCATGTAGGTGTCATATGATATTCTTTTTCCCTTAGAAATATTTGGTTTGACGCCTGTAATATGTAGATTCAGAATGTGTACGCGGCAAGTCCGAGTGGTCACTTTACCCCACCTTCCCCTACCTCTGGTGACACAACAGTTATGACGATTAAACATGCAACAAAACTACGCTCCCCTCTGCGTGCTGTCGTTTGTCGGAAACCTCGTTTCGTTATATTGAACCTTTCACAAAATGAAAGTAGTGTTACGACTTGTCCTATGAACTGCAAGCTCTGAGTGCCGATTAGCGAGTAACGAGAAAAAATTTGAAAGGACTTCGAATTTTTAAAAAATCGACTAAGATGAATACGCAACATCACATTTAAGTGAGGAAGCGTAGGTGAATTCAACATTACTTCTTACCCAATCTTTAGAGAATCAAACGTAAATTAATAACCATTACTTCTTTTCTGTTTCAATCTAGCGAGCTGCAAGGAAGTCCTGCAAAAATTGCTGATGGAATGTAAAGAGTAGCTATCCCACTCCTGAAGAGATCATCAAAACTACCTGTTTCATTTATCCGGGACGTCTCTGCGTGGTAACCTCAAAGAGAACATAATTTCATTGAAAGAAGATAATTGTCTTTGAGGTCGTTAATATACTGTGGCCCAGGCCTGATAGGCATCGTGACACATGAAAGATTAACAACTGTTTCTTGTCCAGCATAAGAACTCCGTCAGAATTAATTTTTAATGTGACGAATATCACATTATGTGCCTGCACATTTTCCCAGCCTCCACAGATGCTTATTAAACTTTTTAGCCTACTTTTCTTACCGTTATGTAACGCCACACCTCAGAGAGAAAGTGCTATTAGCTTAACTGACTTATTATCTCCCCGCACTCGGGTAATTACACATGTGACACCAATCTGTTACCGTAATTACCTCCTTAAACTGAGTTTATATGGACGGGCGTTAGTCCCAAAACGACTATAATGCTTTTGTTTCTGTATTTTGTTTGTACCACAAATTATGGGCATAGTGTCATCTGTCTCGTTGCGCAGCGTCCTATCAGGTTGTGGCAGTGGACCAATGTGATGAATCTCCTCCTCGATAATATTTAACAACCGCAGTGTTATACAGAAAACTGGAGTGTAGGGAGATCCTAAAGATTTCTGATAGTTCGAAATTAAATATTTGATGAGAATTCCATAAGGATGCTCGTAGCAATCAGTAACGTAATGCCAACTATTCAAAGACTGATGCTTTTCTCTGTTATTGGATGTTTATTGTCTTTTGTAACGTCCCATTGAAAACCAATGTTAAAGAGTAATAAGCCAATGTTACGATCTGATTGTGGGACAATTTTGTTGTTTTGTCAACGACTTCTCAGACCTATACCAGACAACACACTATGTTGTACATTAGTTTGCTGCAGAGTTGCTCAGCATATTTTACGTTCAAAAATAAAAGAAATCCTTGACAGAAAAGTGCTTCTATCCATATTCAACAAGCGTTTAACGAGCATCGCACGTGCAAAACACGATCAGCGTGCCCAATTCTCGGACGATAATCTGCGAATCATGAATGGTGGGCAACAGGCAGATTCCATATTCGTAGATTTCCGGAAATCGTTTGACACAGTGCCACGTAGCAGACGACTAACAATGGTTGGAAAGTACGAAATAGTTTCTCAGATATGTGAGTGGCTAGAAGACTTTTTAAATTATAGAACCCAGTACGTCGTCATAGAGGATGGGTGCCTTCGAAGACAAATCAGTCGTCATGATTACCTATGGGATGTGAGATGGGGTAGCTCTTGTTCGCTTTAAACAGAAACGATTTGATGTACATGGTGAGCAGCTACCTGCGGCAGTTTGCTGATGACGCTTTAATATAGGGAGTGTCATCTTCAAACGACTGTATGAGTATAGGAACATGTGTCCGGAGGTGCATCGTTGCCACAGTATATGGCGCTGAGGAATTAAAGTTCCTCTGACCACTTGTCGTGTGTTCCTTGAGTGTTGCAGGCTGTGTAATTGATGCAACATACTATCAGCAGCAGAGTGGTCCAGTATCCACGTCGTGTACAAGCCGAAATGGTGTTTCTGTACGGCCAAGCAGATGGAATTCGTGGAGAGGCAGTACGGCTATACCGAAACAAGTACCCTCAAGACGCCAACCACATCACACCACACAACATTTTAAGTCCTTTTTGAGCGTTTGAATGATAACTTGTTCTTTCTTATAGATGAACATGCAAGGAGACAGCGGACTGTCCATACACAAGATTTGGACGACCAGGTTCTACAGGATATTGAGACGAACTCTAGTACGAGTTCCAGGCAAGTGACCCGCAAACATGATGTAAGCCAAAGTACGATTATGTTTATCCTATATGACAACCGCTACTGTCCCTATCAGCTGCAACGAGTCAAGGATTATCAGCAGTGGATTTCCCTCTACTGGAAGGATTTTGTCGATGGTTTTAGCACCAAGCCATCACAATTATGGGATTTCTGTCATCAGTCCTCTAGGGGAAGGATTTTGTCGATGGTTTTTGCACCAGACCATCGCAATTATGGGATTTCTGCCATTAGTCCTCTAGGGGAAGGATTTTGTCGATGGTTTTTTCACCAAGCCAACACAGTTATGGGATTTCTGTCATCAGTCCTCTAGGGGAAGGATTTTGTCAATGGTTTTTGTACCAGAGCATCAGAATTATGGGATTACTATCATCAGTGCTCTTTATGGACAAAGTAACCTTTACGAGATCTGGCACCAGCAATCTGCACAATTGTCATCTGTGGGCTACGGACAATACTCGGGGAATGGTTGACGTGTCTCATCAGTATCGGCTCAGCATCAGTATATGGGCGGGGATTTTTGGCGACCACATATTTTCACCGGTTATTATTCCACAAGGCCTCGACGGAGGAACGTACCTGGACCCCCTGCGGAATATTTTGCCTGTGCTGCTTGAGAAGGTCCCTTTGGCATTACGACAGGTTATATGGTTTCTGCAGGACGGAGCACCACCCCACTTCCTCATTACAGCTGGCCGACACCTCAACATCTTCCCCGGACGTTGGATAGAATGCAGAGGCCCTGCAGCGTGGCCTGCTAGATCACCGGACTTAAAACCCCTGGAAAGCGTTGTGTATGCTGAGCCAGTTCCTGATGTGCAGACCCTTCAACAGCGTGTTTACGCTGCATGTGACGCTATTCGGAGAGAAGCCGATAAGTGAGAAAGAGTGTGGCAATCCATGATGCGACGTGTGAACGCATGTATCGCATCCCAAGGAGGCCACTTTGAAAATCAGTTGCGACGTGGATGCGCTGCAGGTCTGTATTGCGTTCGGAACGATTTGTTGCCGTTCGTCGTCGGCCTCGGTGGTCTAGCGGTTCTAGGCGCTCAGTCTGGAACCGCGCGACTGGTACGGTCGCAGGTTCGAATCCTGCCTCGGGCATGGATGTGTGTGATGTCCTTGGGTTAGTTAGGTTTAAGTAGTTCTAAGTTCTAGGGGACTGATGACCGCAGATGTTAAGTCGCATAGTGCTCAGAGCCATTTGAACCATTTGTTGCCGTTCCGCGCTCACTGTTCATTGTCGGATATAATATCTATAGGATCTTTTTTCCTCCTTTTACAGTCAGGAATCCGTCCCTGCAGTTTGTCGGTTTTATTAATATTCACCCTTTATAAGCGTAATGTTGCGAAGTAATATGAAATGGAACGAGCATTTAATGTCTGTGGTAGAGAAGTCGAATGGTAGACTTCGGTTTATTAGCAGAATATTAGGAAAGTGTAGCTCATCTACGAAGGAGACCGTTAACAGAACACTAGTGTGACCCATTCTTGTGTACTGGTCGAGTCATTCGGATCCCCAATAGGTTGGATTAAAGGAAGACATCGTAGCAATCAAAGGTGTCGAGCTAGATTTGTTACCGATACATTCGATCAACGTGCAAGTATTACGGGAATGCTACTTGAAATAAAATGGGGCTCTCTGGAGGGGGAAGATGTTCTTCTCGTAAAAGACAGTTCAGAAAGTTTAGACAACCGGTTTTGCGAGAGACTGCAAAACAAGTCTACCTCCACCAACGCACGTCTCGCATAGAGTCTGCGAGGCTCTTGCACAAGCGTGTAGCACTTCGTTGGTATGCTTTGTTTTAATTAATGTACTTTAAGCCATCAGCATATCACTTCTGCCAACGTAACCGGTAACATACGAAGTAGACTTGGCCACTGTTTCTATGTTTCGATACAGTGTATCGATACGTGTAACTGTTTCAGTGTTTCGGAACGGCTGTGGTTCATTGTTTCGAAACAGTGGTGTTTCATTCCGCCCCTGTCTCGGATAACCGGACCAGATTCGATCTCGAGCCAGACACAGAAACTGTATCGTTGTTTCAAAATAAGGCTGTTTCAGTCCACCTGTGCTTGGAACGGACTAATTGTATCGAAACAGTGATGTTTCATTCCGCTCTGTGTCGGACGAGATTCGGGCTCGGCACAGGTACTGAAACACAATGTACCGCTTCGTGAAACACTTTCAAGAGTGTCGAAATCTTTTTGACAAGCAATAGCATGAAGCTTAAGATATCCGAAAATAAAGCTTCGTTTCTAGCTGACTGTCCTATCCCGAAATGGCGTAACGTCTGCTTTATAAACACTAACCAAACAATAAAACAACGCATACTATTCATATTCAAAATAATAAATATGTGAAAATCATTCAGTTAAATTACACTTTCTTTTATAACATACGCTTCTCTGTTCATGTACAGTAATCATATTAAGAAACGCAAGTAAGCCTACAACATTGTGAATAAAAAAAGGCGTAGAGTGACAGTTATTGGACACATATACAAATTTGATGTAGGTATAATTGCAAGCAATCTGTTTGACATATCACTGATAGTGTAATGGTGAACGGGAAGGGCTGAGAAGCATGGTGAATTTATAGTAAAGGTTCGAAACACCTTGAAAGACAAAATTTTTTTGTTATATTTTGTTATTTATTCGAATTATTTGGCATTATTTGTCACTGTGCCTATTATCCACAATGATTCCCTTTGTGTGCATGGAAATTAGCAGGATGGGTATATTACCCATACTGACGGAATGTGGGAATCCCAGTAGCATATCCGTTGTTTCTGCAGTTTGCTCCCACCTCCAGTTCCGTTCGTGGTGGTTCTTCTGTCTTCAGCTATGGCTGTTCTCAGCCAACTGAAAAGTATGAAAGTCACACGACACGAAAGCAGAGCATTTGCTGCATGAAATACGAAACTGCCAAGACGCGTAAGTGATAGTTTCATACTTTCTGCGATATGATTAGCGCTCTCGCACCTCATTCGTGTTTATATGGACATACTTATACAGTAGACATTCAAGATGATAAAATGTGTAGGTTTATTAAATTACAAAACACAAACTGTTTCTCTGTTTCGAAACAGCGTATCGAAACATTACATTGTTCTGTTTCATTTGTTTTGAAACAGTTTCGTGTTTCAGTTTTCCCATCTCTAATACGAAGGGAAATCATGCACTTGCGGTCAACTAAACATTAGTCAGCTTTGAAAGCTACCCGCCATCAATGACGATCGAATCATACACGCGTTCGGTGGTTGTCAAGCACTTACATGTCTCAAATACGCTATAGTCAATATTACCGCCTGCGGGAATAGCTTTATCTTGCGTTGGGTACAGCAGAGCATGTCTCCATCCAATACCCTGAAAGCTAAGTGCAGCCAGCTGATCACACTGCTTGGCGCTGAAGTTTAGTTTGGTAGACATGGTCGACCGGATAGTCTTACTCGACTTCCGACTTCTTCTGTCTGCTGACGACATCTGAAGTACAGACATTTGCCTCTTGATACTGAGATCGCCTCAGTATTATTGGTGAGATGGTTATTTGCTGGCGCTGCGCTGGTTTAATCGTATGTTACGTGATTTTTCAGGTTTGCTAACGGGACCTCATTTGTTGTTGCGTTTCATATAAGCGGTTGTTCGTTTCGCGTCTTTGGCAGAATACGTGATAATTAATATCTATTGTTAGGTCATACGTCCATATCATCTGGACATGCCAGTCGCTTACCACACTACCTTTCACTCATTAAGTAATATTATGAGGATTCTTCTGAGTAAGTCGTAATTTCTATGTCTTTGTAAATTTGTGGTTCTGTAAGACCACGTGGTCCATAGAAGGACATTTATATGCCTTTTCATGAGCTTTTCGATCTACTTTTGCGTAATGGAACAGTTTAAATTCAACGCTCTCGTGAATGATTTTTCTCACATAGTAATTTTTCATTCATTTAATCTTTTATTCTCAGCTGCACACACGCTCACGTGTGATGTTGTTCATGAAGTCATCGCGTCCACATGAAATCTATTATTGATTAGCTTAACTGCCTTCAGCAGCGACGGCATTTCTTGATTTTATGTGCAACTAGCTGTACCCGGTGACACTTTGTTGTAGCTCCGTACGGATAAATGGAAAAGAAAGAAAAGAGGAAGCACACGTTTCTAAGATTCGTGGGAATTGGATATACGTCCTAGTCTCCTCTCCCCTGGTTCTGTCCATCTCCCCCTCTCCCTTTCTTTGTCTATGTCCTCCTCCTTCCCCCTCTCTGTCTCCATCTTCTCCTCATCCCTCTCTCTCCGTCTCCTCCTGCCCCCCTCTCTGAGTCCATCACCTCCTCCCCCTTTCTCTGTCCTATCTTTTACTCCCATCTCTCTCTCCATCTCCTCCTGCCGCCCCCCCCCCTCTCTGCATATCCTCCTTCCCGTTTTCTATGTCAATTTCCTCCCACCCTCCGTCCATCTCCTCTTTCCTCTCCCTCTGACGTTGATTCATTTTTATTGATACTGCAAATTCAGATTTTGTAGCAGTACTCTAACCACAAACCAATAAACCATAAATTCTTTCTTATTTGTTAACAATGTTTCACTATATATTAAAAAGTGTATAATCTAAATGTGTCTAAACGTTTATTACAATAACGAGTAAAAATTTGAAGTAAATCGGAGACATACATTTTGAGATTTTTGTAATAATGTTTTCCCTTTATATGTTTATATATTATCTGTATTAAAAATATGCATGTGTTAATGAATTAGGTTCCGAAAACCACACCCGTGTTATAATTCAACGCTATGTCAAAATTTCAAAGCAATGGATCAGGAACTTTCGGAGATCAGCGATCTTGAGCAAACCAACATTTACATTTTCGTAATGTTTCCCATTTTATTACATGTACAGGATGATTTTTCCCACCGTGTACAAATTCTAGGGATTGATCGATTAGAGGATACGGAACAAAAAATGTCTAATGAACTTGTGTTCAGAAACGCATGGTTTCCATGCTTGAGACCATTCATTCAATCATACTATGTTACATGCAGCCGCAGTTAACAGTTCGCATGGTTTCCTCCTAGTTGGTGGTACTGTTCCTCATACGTCATGCCGTACTTCTCTCTCCTGCCATAGTAACTGACTCGAACCGAGAGCTTGCCAACATAGTGTCTACTTCCGGAAAGGCAAATGGCAACGTGTGGCGGGCAGCGAGGTTGTATCAAGAGACCTATCCCCGAAGACAACAACCACAGCATTCAATGTTTGCAACAATGTTTCGTCATTTTCCAGAGACAGAATCGTTTCGGGAAGCAGGAAGGATGTGCCAAAATGTTCGGGCACCAGACCTGGTGGAAAATGTGACTAACGCTGTGGAAGGCGACCGCCAAGTCAGTACCAGGCAGTTGGCTCGCCCAATACAGGGTAAGCCGGACAACCGTGTGGAACATTCTCAATGACAGTTGTTACCACCCTCATCACTTACAGTGTGTGCAGGGCTTACTAGCGACAGAATTTCTAAATCGAGAGAAGTTTTGTCACTTGTTTCTTCATCAGGCAACCACGATTCCGAGATTTGTGTCATCTACCCTATTCACAGATGAGGCCACATTTACGCAGACTTAAACTTGAATGATGATGAAATGATGAGCACAACACAAACCCCCAGTCATTTCGAGGCAGGTGAAAATCCCTGACCCCGCCGGGAATCGAACCCGGGACCCCGTGCTCGGGAAGCGAGACCACGAGCTGCGGACTTGTATACGTTAAGTGGCGTCTTTAGCAACTGTAATAAAGTCTTTGTAAGACAAGACACGTTTCGCTTTATTTCAGTTCTATTTTCTATTTGTTAGATGTTTAAAAAAACAGTGTGCAAGAACATCAGCATTGCACGTATCATTCCTATAAAGAGTGCTACATGAATACTAATAGATTGCGACAGAAGAGTTGAAGGTTTTAGGTTGCAATTTGTCTTGATTTCATTCTTGTTAAGTGCCGTCTTTTACTCCGCTGCACGTTGAACGTCGGTTCGCTGAAGCATATTTCATACAAAGGGGAATGTTTTTAGGATATTAAAACTGGAGTGATAACACTATGTACTTACAGATAAGGTTTTAACTTTTTTAACTTGATGTAATAGAATTTATGAACTGTTTGTCTGTTAATAAATACATATTATAGCAGCTTCTAGTGATGCTCGTTGTGACTTGGCAAGACAGCCAAGCCACTAGGAGGTGAAGCCGAAAGGCACGCGTTTAAGTTCACGCAGGCTGGCGTGAGGTCTGGAACAGTTAAAGGATTTGAGTCTAGCAAATAAAGTACGTAGCTGTTGGAATACTTAACTTTAATCCATAATTGGTGAACATCGGTCTGACGGTACATGCATCACAAGATAAATAGCAATTGATAATGGCGCCTTGCTAGGTCGTAGCAAACGACGTAGCTGAAGGCTATGCTAACTATCGTCTCGGCAATTGAGAGCGTAATTTGTCAGTGAACCATCGCTAGCAAAGTCGGCTGTACAACTGGGGCGAGTGCTAGGAAGTCTCTCTAGACCTGCCGTATGGCGGCGCTCGGTCTGCAATCACTGACAGTGGCGACACGCGGGTCCGACGTATACTACCGGACCGCGGCCGATTTAAAGGCTACCACCTAGCAAGTGTGGTGTCTGGCGGTGACACCACAATGGTGTTCTTTAAACACATTGAAACTGTGCAGTACAGTTTACAGAAAATATTTTTTGTAGGGTGTTCAGGGTTTTGACAAGAACGAGGAAAGCTGCTACTGTTTTGTTACTGAAGGAATCATTTATCAATTGTGTTCCAGTGATTCTGTCAAATTAATCTTAACTTGTGATGGCACTCCAGAATTCGAAGATATCTATAAGTGTACGTAGGGAAGTTACGTACACATATAAATATCTTTGTGAATACAGTTTTTTTTCGATTGACAGGCTAGTTCTTAATAAACAGCGCCTCTTTTGCAGTCTGACCCCTTTAACAGGACAGAGAGCACCACCTTTCCTGTAATATTAATGCACTTCCGCTGGCTATGCTCTTGCAAAGAACCCGCTAAATGAGTCCAGATTAATATCTTCAGTCAAACGAACCGTGCCGAGATTTCTGCTGATAGTAGTCTACTTTTCAATCCGCTGCTATTCCCGTTTAATCGGGTAACCGCCTCGCGAAGAAAATTGAAAAGTTATATTTAGCAAGTCCAAAAACGCCGCTCCACACGACTTTCCTGAATCACTTGGCAGGGACGAACACGCACGGGTCGCGTTTTCTCAACGTAAGAAAGATGTCTTATACCGCTGTGAGAAACAAAGCTTTGTTTTTATTTGCTGTGAGGAGGAGTAAATACTATTATTGCGACGCTGCAATGAGTAAATATTTCAAAATAACGCCACTTTCGTGTCAACCTTTTACGAAGATAAGATTATCTGCATCCATCTCTAAAATCTGAAGAAAATAAAAACATAAGTTTTTTCATCAAACAATGTTACAAATCTTCAGTTAAAACTTTAGAGCTGAGAGGCCGTGGTCGATATATAAAACTATTCCCTGGCGTTTCGTCTCCGATTGCGGTAGATATTTTCGGAGATAAAATGGTAACTGCATCAAAGACTCGAGGGGCCCTGTATAGAGGCCACAACCATTCGTCACGTAATGCCCAATGCGCGATTATCTCTGGCTGATGTCATCATTCTGGATTAAACGAAATCGACCGTCTTTATGTTGGAACAAAGTCGACAAACGCATTCCACTAAAGTTAACTTCCTCTTACTTTTTTTACAGTTACCGTGCTGTTTGCAAATCTCTCTTTCCTCTCTATAAAAGCGCACATAATAACGTGTTGTCTGTACAAAAAGGCCAGTTTCACTGAATATTATATCGTTGGTTCCATCTAGGAAAGCGTGATTCGTTGCTGCCGAAATGTCAGTTTGTGACAAGCACCAGTTTTTCATGTGTTTACTAAAGTGGGTGTTAACCACAGAGCGTAGAAACGCTCTCTGCTGTTACTTCTTTTTATGCTTTCAAATGTACTTGCGTACAGCTACGCGAAATTTTATATGCTCTAGGCGTTGTTATTGGATGCAGTGAATCTTTTGCGGTCTCAGGCATTCTTTTATTTTCTTGGTGAAGCTAACGTAGACAACACTTTCGCCATACGACCCATAATCTTGTTGGTGAAAGGAGAAAAACTTTCCCAGTTGGCTGCAGTTGTTCTTCATTAGTTCTGCCATTTTTTTTTTTTTTACCTTGAACGGAGTTTTCGATCCATTTCCTTACTAGAGTAACAATGTATCCTGAAAGCCGATAGTAAATGATTAAACTAATCTTGTAAATAAATGTTCTCGCAATTTCTTTAGCCCTTCTATCAAGGTTTTAATGACACCTCTTTTTGCCTTGGATTGTGGTTGGATTCCTCATGGAGATCTCGACAGGACGAGTGTAGCTCTCCTTTACAGCTTATGGCATTTTAATTCAGAAAATTAAGTTGCTGGTTCCTGCATTTCTGGATTGTAAATTGAAGTTTTGAGTTGAAACAAACTGAGATGTACCTAGAAGATATCCAGCTTCTCTTCATCTTGAGTCCATACTACAGAGATATCGTCCACAACTGTACTAATCAGCTAGTCTTTTACCGGCTTTCTGAAGTGCCCGTTGTTCAAAACTTAGCATAAAACAGTTGGCAACACCAAGACTAAGAGAGCCGCAGGTGCCCCCCCCCCCCCTCAATCTGCTTGTGAAATTCATTGTTGTATTGGAAATGAGTTGCAGAAAGACAGTGTCTAAACAAAGCTATTACACTGGTCGGAAAAAATATCTGCTACATGGAAATAGAATATTTCACGAAGGTAATTTTGTGTACCAAAGAATAGTCAAATAACTTATCTGCTGTAATTATTTAGTTTCTCCCGTCCTATTTCTTGATTGAACATTCTATGGGCGTACTGCCGGTGCGTAGCGTCCACGGGAATTTTGAACCAGCAGTGTACCGTGGACTGCCCCGTTTTATCTATGGGTGTAAGCGGTCATAAGCTAAAGTTGGCTTGGTTGAAATGGCTCTGAGCAGTATGGGACTTAACTTCTGAGGTCATCAGACCCCTAGAAGTTAGAATTACTTAAACCTAACTAACCTAAGGACATCGCACACATCCATACCCGAGGCAGGACTCGAACCTGTGACCGTAGCGCTCGCACGGTTCCAGACTGTAGCGCCTAGAACCGCTCGGCCACCACGGCCGGCTACGTCATCGAAACTTACAATACATGAGGCAAAATACACCATCATCTAACAAACAATGAAATATCTTCATCGTGCAAATTTTAGTGACTGGTAGTGCTGGATCTGTGTAGTATCCATAACGTTGTAGTAATACGTAAAACTAACTCGGGAAGCAAAATCAGTAGTCATACTGCCCTAGTCTCCCTACTAGAAATAACTGCTGCGAAAAGAAATCCGTGGAAAATTCTCACCAGGGTGTCAGCATGAATATTAAATAATGCCGTTAATCTCATCATTTATACATATATATACAGCTAAAGTGAAACGGAAAATTTGTGTTCCCTGCCGCCGTTGGATAAGCAGCTGCAGCAGCAAGTCGTATACTCCTAGCTCACTCATTTGTTACATAGTTTAATTCTTAATTTCTTTGCGTGTTTTTGGTACTTGCATTGTTTAATTCATAAATTTCGGGCGTATTATAGTATTTGAGAGTTGTAGCATCGCGTTTTAGTACTTGAATAGTGTAAAATCGCGTAGTCACCTTCCGCCGCCGAACAGTGTGTCAGCAGTGCGCAAGTAGCAGCATTACTGCATTTACTAGGCAATCTTGTATTTTAATAACCGTTTAAATTTTGTGTCGATTTGTTTGCGCTCTCTGTAGATTAGTTCAGACGTTCTTTGCACAACAGTTTTTAGCATGGATAGGGACTGCAACTGCTGTGTTCGGATGCAGGCTGAGTTGGCATCCCTTCGCTCCCAGCTTCAGACAGTGTTGGCTTCGGTCACACAGCTTGAGGCTGTTGCCAATGGGCATCATTGTGGGCGTCCGGATGGGGGTTTGTCGGGGACGGCCAGCTCGTCCCACGCACCCCCCGATCGGACTACGACTGTGGTTGCCCGGGATACTGCCCGCATTGAGGCTGATCCCTCACCTGTGGTAGAGTGGGAGCTCGTCTCAAGGTGTAGCAGGGGGCGAAAGACATTCCGGAGGGCTGAACGGAAGGCCTCTCCAGTTTGTCTGACGAACCGGTTTCAGGCTCTGTCTCAGGCTGATACTGATCTTCGGCCTGACATGGCTGCTTGTCCTGTTCCAGAGGTTGCCCCTCAGTCTGCAAGACCTGGGCGGTCGCAGAGGGTGGGCTTACTGGTAGTTGGGAGATCCTACGTCAGGCGCGTAATGGGATCCCTTAGGGATATGGCAGCAAGAGAGGGGAAGAAAACCAATGTGCACTGCGTGTGCATACCGGGGGGAGTCATTCCAGATGTGGAAAGGGTCCTTCCGGATGCCATGAAGGGTACGGGGTGCACCCATCTGCAGGTGGTCGCTCATGTCGGCACCAATGATGTGTGTCGCTATGGATCGGAGGAAATCCTCTCTGGCTTCCGGCGGCTATCTGATTTGGTGAAAACTGCCAGTCTCGCTAGCGGGATGAAAGCAGAGCTCACCATCTGCAGCATCGTCGACAGGACTGATTGCGGACCTTAGGTACAGAGCCGAGTGGAGGGTCTGAATCAGAGGCTGAGACGGTTCTGCGATCGTGTGGGCTGCAGATTCCTCGACTTACGCCGTAGGGTGGTGGGGTTTCGGGTTCCGCTGGATAGGTCAGAAGTCCACTACACGCAGCAAGCGGCTACACGGGTAGCAGGGGTTGTGTGGCGTGGACTGGGCGGTTTTTTTTAGGTTAGATGGCCTTGAGCAAGTACAGAAAGGGCAACAGCCTCAGCGGGTGCGGGGCGAAGTCAGGACATGGGGGGACCAAGCAGCAATCGGTATTGTAATTGTAAACTGTCGAAGCTGCGTTGGTAAAGTACCGGAACTTCAAGCACTGACAGAAAGCACCGAAGCTGAAATCGTTATAGGTACAGAAAGCTGGCTAAAGCCAGAGATAAATTCTGCCGAAATTTTTACAATGGTACAGTCGGTGTTTAGAAAGGATAGATTGCATGCAACCGGTGGTGGAGTGTTCGTTGCTGTTAGTAGTAGTTTCTCCTGTAGTGAAGTAGAAGTGGATAGCTCCTGTGAATTATTATGGGTGGAGGTTACACTCAACAACCGAGCTAGGTTAATAATTGGCTCCTTTTACCGACCTCCCGACTCAGCAGCATTCGTGGCAGAACAACTGAGAGAAAATTTGGAATACATTTCACATAAATTTTCTCAGCATGTTATAGTCTTAGGTGGAGATTTCAATTTACCAGGTATAGACTGGAACACTCAGATGTTTAGGACGGGTGATAGGGACAGAGCATCGAGTGACATTATACTGAGTGCATTATCCGAAAATTACCTCGAGCAATTAAACAGAGAACCGACTCGTGGAGATAACATCTTGGACCTACTAATAACAAACAGGCCCGAACTATTCGACTCTGTATGTGCAGAACAGGGAATCAGTGATCATAAGGCCGTTGCAGCATCCCTGAATATGGAAGTTAATAGGAATATAAAAAAAGGGAGGAAGGCTTATCTGTTTAGCAAGAGTGATAGAAGGCAGATTTCAGACTACCTAACAGATCAAAACGAAAATTTCTGCTCCGACACTGACAATGTTGAGTGTTTATGGAAAAAGTTCAAGGCAATCGTAAAATGCGTTTTAGACAGGTACGTGCCGAGTAAAACTGTGAGGGACGGGAGAAACCCATCGTGGTACAACAACAAATTTAGGAAACTACTGCGAAAGCAAAGAGAGCTCCACTCCAAGTTTAAACGCAGCCAAAACCTCTCAGACAAACAGAAGCTAAACAATGTCAAAGTTAGCGTAAGGAGGGCTATGCGTGAAGCGTTCAGTGAATTCGAAAGTAAAATTCTATGTCCCGACTTGACAGAAAATCCTAGGAAGTTCTGGTCTTACGTTAAATCAGTAAGTGGCTCGAAACAGCATATCCAGACACTCCGGGATGATGATGGCATTAAAACAGAGGATGACACGCGTAAAGCTGAAATACTAAACACCTTTTTCCAAAGCTGTTTCACAGAGGAAGACCGCACTGCAGTTCCTTCTCTAAATCCTCGAGCAAACGAAAAAATGGCTGACATCGAAATAAGTGTCCAAGGAATAGAAAAGCAACTGGAATCACTCAACAGAGGAAAGTCCACTGGACTTGACGGGATACCAATTCGATTCTACACAGAGTATGCAAAAGAACTTGACCCCCTTCTAACAGCCGTGTACCGCAAGACTCTAGAGGAACGCAAGGTTCCAAATGATTGGAAAAGAGCACAGGTAGTCCCAGTCGTCAAGAAAGGTCGTCGAGCAGATGCGCAAAACTATAGACCTATATCTCTGACGTTGATCTGTTGTAGAATTTTAGAACATGTTTTTTGCTCGAGTATCATGTCGTTTTTGGAAACCCAGAATCTACTCTGTAGGAATCAACATGGATTCCGGAAACAGCGATCGTGTGAGACCCAACTCGCTTTATTTGTTCATGAGACCCAGAAAATATTAGATACAGGCTCCCAGGTAAATGCTATTTTCTTGACTTCCGGAAGGCGTTCGATACAGTTCCGCACTGTCGCCTGATAAACAAAGTAAGAGCCTACGGAATATCAGACCAGCTGTGTGGCTGGATTGAAGAGTTTTTAGCAAACAGAACACAGCATGTTGTTCTCAATGGAGAGACGTCTACAGACCTTAAAGTAACTTCTGGCGTGCCACAGGGGAGTGTTATGGGACCATTGCTTTTCACAATATATATAAATGACCCAGTAGATAGTGTCGGAAGTTCCATGCGGCTTTTCGCGGATGATGCTGTAGTATACAGAGAAGTTGCAGCATTAGAAAATTGTAGCGAAATGCAGGAAGATCTGCAGCGGATAGGCACTTGGTGCAGGGATTGGCAACTGACCCTTAACATAGACAAATGTAATGTATTGCGAATACATAGAAAGAAGGATCCTTTATTGTGTGATTATATGATAGCAGAACAAACACTGGTAGCAGTTACTTCTGTAAAATATCTGGGAGTATGCGTGCGAAACGATTTGAAGTGGAATGATCATATAAAATTAATTGTTGGTAAGGCGGGTAAGAAAATGAAGTCCATCAACAAAGGAGGTGGCTTACGAAACACTCGTTCGACCTATACTTGAGTATTGCTCATCAGTGTGGGATCCGTACCAGATCAGGTTGACGGAGGAGATAGAGAAGATCCAAAGAAGAGCGGCGCGTTTCGTCACAGGGTTATTTGGTAACCGTGATAGCGTTACGGAGATGTTTAACAAACTCAAGTGGCAGACTCTGCAAGAGAGGCGCTCTGCATCGCGGTGTAGCTTGCTCTCCAGGTTTCGAGAGGGTGCGTTTCTGGATGAGGTATCGAATATATTGCTTCCCCCTACTTATACCTTCCGAGGAGATCACGAATGTAAAATTAGAGAGATTAGAGCGCGCACGGAGGCTTTCAGACAGTCGTTCTTCCCGCGAACCATACGTGACTGGAACAGGAAAGGGAGGTAATGACAGTGGCACGTAAAGTGCCCTCCGCCACACACCGTTGGGTGGCTTGCGGAGTATAAATGCAGATGTAGATGTAGATACTATCCTGGATTTTCTGTGTTTTATAAGCAGTCGTCTTAATCGCTGATTCAATTTCTTCTTTATCACCTTACCGCTCTCTCCTAATATTCGAGCTCTTGGTATTCGTATGTTTAACACCCTATGCCCCCTGTTCTGTGCTGGCAGCCTCTCGGCCATATTTCCTTGCAGTGGTACGTACTACTCCAGTGATGGGAGATACTAATCACATAAAGTAAAATTTTTGTCACTAAGAAATGCATTTCTTCAAGAAATGTATTGTGGTTGTGACGCCCTGAAAAAAAAACTAATTCTTCGAACGATTGTTAGCCTGTCATTTACCAGTCCTACGATCAATTACATGTGGTCGCTCCACTTACAGAACTCCGAAAACATTCTCTCAGTTAATTCATGGATGTGGCAGTTTCCAGTGATTGTTCATCAGTCGCGTGATCAAACAATGACAAGCCTTTCCGCTTATTTATGTGCAACTTTTTGCATTTGTTTACATTTAGAGTCAACTGCCAATCTCTACACCAAGTAGCAGCAGCGAACAATTTCATGGTGCTTCCAACGTGTTATTCCTGGCACAAATTTTCAAACTTCGCACTTTGAAATGAGGAACATATGTTTGAAAATGAAAAATTAGTTTCATTGACATAAATAACTTATTTATGCAGTATTCCAACCTAAATTTCTACAACGCAGTGGTTCACGAAGAGTTATTTGGACCTATCAACGACTTCCGCCACCATTCGATTCCGCTTTTAACATGACTTTCTACATCTACACTGAATCTTACACTTCTCCGTCATGGGAGTATGATTCTGAGTCAGAAGCAGAGGTTTTCGTGTCCCAACTTTGACTCTGAAAGACCGGAATTTCTGAAGACATTGATGAATATGGGATACCCCCTCCCTTAAACAACTTCTTTTTTGTTTACAACAACAACAACAACTTTCCTCTTCCAGTGGTGAATGGCTCCCAGGAAGAATGATTCTTGGTAAAGATCTTTGTGAGGTGCAAACTCTCTAATTCAACGTTCATGTTTTATCGAGAAATATTTAGGAGGAAGTAATATATTAGCTGATTGTTCTAGGAACGCATGATCTCGTAATTTTAACAGTAAACCACACGGTGATGCATTAATCCTCTTTTGCAGCGTTTGTCACTAGAATTGGTTGAGAATCGCCGTGCTGTTTTCGCGCATAGCTAACTAATCTGTAACGAAAGGCGCTCCTTACGCTCTTTTCTTTTCCTCCAATGGTCCTATTGCTGAGGATCCCAAAAGAAAGAGCTATATTCGATTATTGTACAAATGAGAGTTTTGTAAACTACCACTCCTGTGAGTGGACTACAGTTTCTGACGAGTCTTCTAATGACTCTTGAACTGGCATCTGCGTTACCTACCATTAGCTTTATGCGGTCGTTCCACTTTAAATCTGCCCTTGCGCATACTCCTATATACCGGGTGTTACAAAAAGGTACGGCCGAACTTTCAGGAAACATTCCTCACACACAAATAAAGATGTTATGTGGACATGTGTCCGGAAACTCTTAATTTCCATATTAAAGCTCATTTTAGTTTCGTCAGTAACGTAATCAAATTGAAAATTTTCACAATCAACATGTGTGGGCTGACGAGAATCCGCACGCAATTGTGCAATCACGTCATCAACACAGATTTTCTGTGAACGTTTGGGCAGGCATTGTTGGTGATGTCTTGATTGGGCCCCATGTTCTTCCACCTACGCTCAGTGGAGCACGTTATCATGATTTCATACGGGATACTCTACCTGTGCTGCTAGAACATGTGCCTTTACAAGTACGACACAACATGTGGTTCATGCACGATGGAGCTCCTGCACATTTCAGTCGAAGTGTTCGTACGCTTCTCAACAACAGATTCGGTGGCCGATGGATTGGTAGAGGCGGACCAATTCCATGGCCTCCACGCTCTCCTGACCTCAACCTTCTTGACTTTCATTTATGGGGGCATTTGAAAGCTCTTGTCTACGCAACCCCGGTACCAAATGTAGAGACTCTTCGTGCTCGTATTGTGGACGGCTGTGATACAATACGCCATTCTCCAGGGCTGCATCAGCGCATCAGGGATTCCATGCGACGGAGGGTGGATGCATGTATCCTCGGTAACGGAGGACATTTAGTACATGTCCTGTAACAAAATGTTTGAAGTCACGCTGGTACGTTCTGTTGCTGTGTGTTTCCATTCCATGATTAATGTGATTTGAAGAGAAGTAATAAAATGAGCTCTAACATTGAAAGCAAGCGTTTCCAGACACATGTCCACATAACATATTTCTTTCTTTGTGTGTGAGGAATGTTTCCTGAAAGTTTGGCCGTACCTTTTTGTAACACCCTGTATTTTATGGGTGTGATTGCTTCTACTGATTATTCCGCAACCGTGTTATCATACAATAGAAGGTCTTTCTGCGTATTTAGGGCAATACATTTGTGTACGTTGAGGATGAACTGCCAATCGCTGCACCATGCGTCGATCCTCTGGATGCCGTCGTGCATGTCGCTCCAACTTCCTGGTGTTGCGACTCCTCCGTGTATTGCAGCACTACCTTAGCGCCCGCTGTTTCTCTCCCACAGACATTTTCTTTTGCTTTTCTTTAATCGAATTTGTATATGATTACACCCATTGTTCATGTGTAAATATGCATACTATAAAAGAGTTAGTGACCATTTACATGGCTGCCAGTCTTTTCTTAATTAAAGTGTTTTTACCCTCTACAACGGGTTTAATTTAGTATAATACAGCGAGTTTAAAAGTGAAAGAGATAAATAGTTTTATAGTTACTAGCGCGATTGTTATACCCAGTACTGCACTCTCTCGTCTCAAACGGATATTCATGTACATGGAATCGCATTAAAACATGGTATCCGTTTTGTCGTCAGTAACGATAACTTTACGTAGTGAAAAAACAAAAGTAATTTGATAAACGTATATTAGGCCTAGTGAAAAATTAATGCATAAAAGATTCATTTCTTTTCCAGTGCAATTCTGACAAAGTCGTTTTGTCGTCGTAGCTGTTAAATAGTTCTCTTTGATTTAGTTCAGAAATTGCAACACCCCTTACACTTTTCACACTAATTAAGACCATAGAAGCTTGGTCTTTTGTGAATTACCTCCGACCAAAAAGTGATATTGCTTTCATAATAGAATTTTTTTATAAAACTTTTCACCCGCTATTTCATACCCTTTCAGGTTGAATTTCCAAAATCACTGATACACCTATTCTTTTCCTTATTTCGAACCGAGAAGTCAAACACCAGTTTTCATAGATGTAGCTTTAAAGATCCCCCCAACGCTATCCTTACCTTGTCGTGGTGGTGAGTCTTGCATGGTCCAATGATCCTGAGAGCTATGCCTGCGGTAGCTTAGCTACCGGTAGGGCCTCCCAAGCCGGACAGTTCGGAGGTGAGGATCCAGACTAAATGGGATACCCTGGTCCTTCAGGTTGGGGGTTGGGCGTAGGGCTAACAATCCCACCTCGTAAAACCAGTCGTGTTACGAAAGCTAAAGCGAAGCATCGGATACAGAACAGACACCCAATACAACGAGATAAGCATAGAAAAGGACTGCGATTTGGAACATTGAATGTACAGTCTCTGTACAGACCTCCGTCGGCATTAACTTTAGTTAGAGAATTGAAAAAGCAGAGAATGTCGGTGATTGCCCCGCAGGAAGTTCTATGGGAAGGTACAGGGACAACAGACGTAGAAAATTACACAATATTCTATAGGGAAGCAGTCAAGCACAGTTTTGGAACTGATTTCTGTGTTAACAAAGACATTGCACCAGTGGTAAAGAATTTTACGGCAGGGAACCCAAGAATCTCAGTACTAACTTTGTCAGCGAAAAACCACCAACTTACCTTCGTGAACTGTCACGCACCAACAGAGGAAAATGAAGATCAAGTAAAGGATATATTCTATGCGGAGCTGGAAGATGTTATGGATTCCATCCCTAAAAACAGCTGCAGGAGAATTCTCATCAGCAATTTTAATGCCAGGTTTGGAAAGGAGACCAGCTTTACTACCAAAATAAACCTTCACAGTCTGCATGAACATAGAAACGACAACAGCTAATTAGCTTTGCTACGTCCAAGGGAAAGTTTATCAGTAGCACTAACTTCCCACATAGACAGGTGCACAAAGGAACATGGGTATATCCATATGGAAAAACAGTCAACCAAACAGACCACATAGCAATTGACGCAGAAGCCATAAATTGGATTATGGTTGTAAGAAATTCCCGTGGGGCTGAGTGTGGTTCCGACCATTTCTTGGTTAAAAGTCAACTCAGAGTCGCCCTGAAACCAAACCAAAGAAGTAAACTAAGGAAAGTGGCGCGTTTAGAAATAGGAAAAGTAGCACAGGAAAGAACCAGAAATGAACTTCAAGTTGAGATCAGGAATCGTTTTACAGTACTGCCGGAAGCAGAGAACTCAGATGTAAATTAGCAGTGGTAAGAAATTATAAATGTGGTTACAAAGGCTGCAGGTGCAGTCATTGGAACAAGAGTGGCGAGGAAGAAGAAATGGTTTAATGAGGTCTGTGAAGAGGCGTTCACTAAGATAAAAGAAGCCCGTGAAAAGTGGTTATAGTCAGCAACTGATCAGAGCAGTAAGGCAGAGTCCGAAGTGAAACACAAGCGGTATTGCGGAGAGAAAAGAGGAAGATCGTGAGTGGGGTTATTACAAAAGCAGAAGAAGACTTTCAGGGACGGAGGATAAAGAACATGTACAAAAAGGTCAACTATCTGATGAAAACCTATTAACCCACTGACAAATTAATAAAAAATGCCAAAGGAGAGATGCTGACAAATGAATATTAAATTGCAGAGAGATGGGAAGAATATTTCAGTGACTTGTAGAATTGTGAAGACCCAACGACTCTTTAACTTCCCCCTACCACAGCAGCAGACCCTGAATACCTACAGTCAACTGTAGAAGAGGACAGGAAGCAGATAAAACGGCTTAAAAAGGACAGAAGCCCAGGAGAAGGTGGCATCCGTGCGGAAACAATTCAGAAAGTGGGTGAATACCTTCCCAAATTAATAGGGACCAATTGGAACACTAAAACCATTCCAGAAGACAGGATGCATGCACTAATCTGTCCCATCCACAAGAAGAATGACAGAATGGCATGTGAAAACTACCGTGGTATCGCTATGCTCAATATTTTTTATAAGATCTTCTCAAACTGTCTTCTAAATCGAATCCAACCGTTGGCAGACACCATTATTAGAGAATATCAAAGAGGATTTCGTCACGGATGATCTACTGTCGACCAAATCTTTGTCCTTCGTCAGATCGTAGAAAAAAGGTGGGAGTTTGGCCAAGAACTACACATGCTGTTTGTCGACTTCGGAAAAGCATATGATTGCATTCATCGGGAAAGTATGCTGAGGTGTCTGGAAGCGTTCGGTTTTGCCAAGAAACTAATAAGCCTCACTAAGGCCTGCCTGATGGATACTACAGAGAAGGTAAATATTGGAAATAAGGCGGCAGAAGCATTCAAACTAAAAACTGGGCTACGGCAGGGCGATGGACTATCACCTGTTCTTTTCAGTCTCGAATTAGAGAAGGTAGTGCGAGAGATGTAATGTAATGAACTCAGACGAGTCCAAACCGGGGATGTGAACATCACATCAAGAACCTCGGATATGCCGATTATACAGTGCTACTGTCTGGGTCGCAAGAAGAATAAGGGGAAATGGCTGACATTCTATAAACAACAGCGAGGAAAATTGGACTTCAAATCAATAGTGACAAGATGGAATACATGGTCCTACACCGTAGACATAATGAAACTCAAGAACCACTTCCACCCTTACAGACAACTGAAGGTTCTTATCGTCAAGTCAGGGAGCAGTATTCAGAGATGAACCATCCAGTAAAATGGAAATACAGGTAAGACTACAGGCAGGTAATCGCTGTTACCTCAGCCTTAGTGCTCTCCTCAAAACCAGAAGTTGGTCAAGACATTTCAAAATAAACATCTACAAAACACTCCTACAGCCAGTAGTACTACACTCCTGGAAATTGAAATAAGAACACCGTGAATTCATTGTCCCAGGAAGGGGAAACTTTATTGACACATTCCTGGGGTCAGATACATCACATGATCACACTGACAGAACCACAGGCACATAGACACAGGCAACAGAGCATGCACAATGTCGGCACTAGTACAGTGTATATCCACCTTTCGCAGCAATGCAGGCTGCTGTTCTCCCGTGGAGACGATCGTAGAGATGCTGGATGTAGTCCTGTGGAACGGCTTGCCATGCCATTTCCACCTGGCGCCTCAGTTGGACCGGCGTTCGTGCTGGACGTGCAGACCGCGTGAGACGACGCTTCATCCAGTCCCAAACATGCTCAATGGGGGACAGATCCGGAGATCTTGCTGGCCAGGGTAGTTGACTTACACCTTCTAGAGCACGTTGGGTGGCACGGGATACATGCGGACGTGCATTGTCCTGTTGGAACAGCAAGTTCCCTTGCCGGTCTAGGAATGGTAGAACGATGGGTTCGATGACGGTTTGGATGTACCGTGTACTATTCAGTGTCCCCTCGACGATCACCAGTGGTGTACGGCCAGTGTAGGAGATCGCTCCCCACATCATGATGCCGGGTGTTGGCCCTGTGTGCCTCGGTCGTATGCAGTCCTGATTGTGGCGCTCACCTGCACGGCGCCAAACACGCATACGACCATCATTGGCACCAACGCAGAAGCGACTCTCATCGCTGAAGACGACACGTCTCCATTCGTCCCTCCATTCACGCCTGTCGCGACACCACTGGAGGCGGGCTGCACGATGTTGGGGCGTGAGCGGAAGACGGCCTGACGGTGTGCGGGACCGTAGCCCAGCTTCATGGAGACGGTTGCGAATGGTCCTCGCCGATACCCCAGGAGCAACAGTGTCCCTAATTTGCTGGGAAGTGGCGGTGCGGTCCCCTACGGCACTGCGTAGGATCCTACGGCCTTGGCGTGCATCCGTGCGTCGCTGAGGTCCGGTCCCAGGTCGACGGGCACGTGCACCTGCCGCCGACCACTGGCGACAACATCGATGTACTGTGGAGACCTCACGCCCCACATGTTGAGCAATTCGGCGGTACGTCCACCCGGCCTCCCGCATGCCCACTATACGCCCTCGCTCAAAGTCCGTCAACTGCACATACGGTTCACGTCCACGCTGTCGCGGCATGCTACCAGTGTTAAAGACTGCGATGGAGCTCCGTATGCCACGGCAAACTGGCTGACACTGACGGCGGCGGTGCACAAATGCTGCGCAGCTAGCGCCATTCGACGGCCAACACCGCGGTTCCTGGTGTGTCTGCTGTGCCGTGCGTGTGATCATTGCTTGTACAGCCCTCTCGCAGTGTCCGGAGTAAGTATGGTGGGTCTGACACACCGGTGTCAATGTGTTCTTTTTTCCATTTCCAGGAGTGTATATGGGTGTGATACATGGACTACAACCAAGAAAGATCTGAACAGACTGATGTTATTTGAAAGGAAAGTCCTACGGAAGATTTTTGAACCAGTTTTCGATAATGAGAGTGAAAAATGGAGGATTCGTCAGAATACAGATTTGTATGGTACTTATAAAAAGGTGAACATCGTGGTTGTAGCGAAGACACCACGACTCCGGTGGGCAGGGAATGTTCCTTGAATGCAGGACAACCGATGGCCGAAAACTGTACTCAACGCCAAGCCAACCGGAAGAAGGCCCGTAGGAAGACCTAGAACTCGATGGAGTGACTGCGTATCCGAAGACCTTTAGACAGTGGGACTGCTGGAAGGATGGCAGAAAGGAGCTGAAGACAGGCTGAAGTGGAGGCAATCTCTCAAAGCAGTGCGCGGTCCATTGGGGCTGATCGCGTAAAGTAAGTAGTAGCTTTAAAGATACTTTAGTAATTCTTTATTATTCATTACCTTTCAAAAAAACTTTCATCCACTATTTGACCCCCTTAGTTGTTGAATTTCAAATATTCTGGAACACAACTTTTTTTAAATTTTTTACCAAGAAACCAAATACCTGTTCTTGTAATTCTAACTTCAAAATTGTCTTAACAGCAACATATTTACAAAAAAAAACATTACTTTTTCATTTCATATCTTAGTGAAGGAATTTCGAAAAATCCCGTCTTAAACGGTGCCTACAGTATAATATCAAAACCCTCTCAAGATATCAAGTTTCTGTCCTTAGCGTTTAGGACTGGACGATGATGACATTTCCCTTTATATACAGAGATTATAAGCGAAAAGACTCATTGAACTTCTGACGTTATCCACTAGGCCATTCATATAGTGAAATGCATTGGTCCTATATCACTCCCTTGGGGTACTCCCGAAGTTACTTTTACGTCTGAAGATTTCTCTCAGATGAGAATGACAGGCCGTGTTCTGTTCGCTAAAATCTCTTCAGTCCAATAGCGCAACTGGTCCAATATTCCGTACTCACGCATTTTGTTCTTTAGGCGGCAGTGCTGCATGGGTATTACAAAATCGTATGACAGTCGCAGTTAGAATCAGACAGTCTGATAGTTAAGGCGAATGCTCGAGGGAGTTGTTTAGTTAGTGCTGCTAACAAACCGTACCTACAGTCTCGTTACCTACTGCAGGTTGTATAACGCAAATTGCAATTGTATAGCCGGCCGCTGTCGCCGAGCGGCTCTAGGCACTTCAGTCCAGAACCGCGCTGCTGCTGCGGTCGCAGGTTCGAATCCTGCCTCGGGCATGGATGTGTGTAATGTCCTTAGGTTGGTTAGGTTTAAGTAGTTCTAAGTTCTAGGGGACTGATGACCTCAGATGTTAAGTCCCATTGTGCTTAGAGCCGTTTGAACCATTTGTAATTGTATAAATACTGAAGCATGCATTCATATAATAACTATTCTTTGTTGAACAAATCTGTTGCAGCTAATCTATCCTAAGAACCTATCACCCAGTCCCCTTAATACTAAATACCAAGATTATGTAACTTTGAGTACCTATGGCGTTTTATATATGAATTACGACCTGATATTCCTGAAGGAAATAATACTCCGGCGATCAGAATCTATACCCAACCGTTCAAGGAAAATTACTCACTGTAACTCTGCATTACTACATTCATGGGACTAATAATTTACTCTATCCAGTGCTTAATTATCGAGTGCACTGGAAGTCTGTCTGACACAAAGTAGTCTCCTTACTCTGTGCGCGAGATGACCACCGTGTCATCAGAAAAGTACTCCTGGCACCTCAGAGTTGACGGTACGTCCGCATCCAACAACGCACCCCTAGCGGACTCAGAAGGAGCCATTGCTGCTGCAATATCTCGGGAGAACAGAGCACTGGACGACCGACTCCGACCACTCAGCTGTACTCATAAAAGTTATCTTCTAGCTTTTTTGTCGCTGATCTCCCGTTCTCTTGACCACTCGCATCGCTTGAAACGCCACGTCTTCATCTTGATCTTTATCTTGTCGAAACTCCTAGTGATGTTTGTCCATCTGTAGCTCAAAATGGTTAAAATGGCACTGAGCACTATGGGACTTAACATCTGAGGTCATCAGTCCCCTAGAACTACTTAAACCTAACTAACCTAAGGACATCACACACATCCATGCCCGAGGCGGGATTCGAAACTGCGACCGTAGCGGTCGCCCGATTCCAGACTGAAACGCCTATAACCGCTCGGCCACAGCGGCCGGCCCCGTCTGTAGCGGCCGTTAGAACTTCCTTATCTGCAATTCCTGTAATTTGATTGCTACTGACTTCCTTTTCTTGCTCGAGATTTTGATATTCATCTAGTTTAACTCTGGATATATTAGTCGCTAGAATATGAAGCAGATACTTTTCCTCAATATGTACCATTCCACAGACACTCTCGGATCTTAAGCCCAACACCTATCTAAATTCAGTACATTGATCACATTCAAACGAAAAATGTTCAGTCCACAGTTACACGGCCGTATACTAACCTTGTCAGCTGTACACATACGTAGGATAAGGGCCATGCTCCGTGAAAAAGAGCGTCATCCCTTTGGAGGGCTTCGTACCGGGTGGCTACGAAGTCTTTCGCGACGGAATCTTGGGATGAAGAGTTTTCGATTGAGTTGCTGCGTAACATTCAGATAAAATTCCAAACTTTCGCTGATGGAGGCAATCATAGAATGCTTGAGATTTATTCCAAATTTGACGCTGCGTCCCTGCAAGTTACAGAACTTTTTATCCTTAGACAGGGTGTTTCACCGTTTCTATTGCAGGCTTCTTGGGGTTGTAGAGCGAAGTTAACAGATAAAATTTTGATAAGGCATCCATATCTGGAAAAGTGCCGTTTGGATGTAAAAAAGTTTGAGGATCGGATCACTTTCAAGACTCCTGGTGCACGGATGTACACAGGAGAGACAATGAGTTTTCAATTTATGGACGTCCATCTTATTGCATGGATGAGGGATTTCAGCTGATGATATATATGAGAAAAAGCACCGCCACAGTTGTATCTTTACAATGTCTTTTTTCTATCACACGACTAGTTTCTGCGACACATCACCGTCATCCTCAGGCCTTGTTCACCAAATAACAATAGCAAAATGCCTACTATAAAACAACGAACACATCAGAGCGCCATAATTTTATGTGTTCGTAGTTGTTTAGTTTTCAAATATTGGCATTGTGTTACTGTTCTTTGGTAAACAGGGCCTGGGGATGGCCGTAATGTGCCGCCGAAACTACTCGCCTGACAGAATAAAGACATTGTCAAGTTACAGCTGTGGTGGTACTTTTTCTCATACAAGGAGCTTTGATCTATGTGCTCTACAGGACCCCATAGCACGGGCAGGGTTTCGAGTAGACGTCGTCGGGTTCTCTTCTTCGTGACGAAGGACGTCCTCTTCAAAGTCAAGAGCACAGCACGTCCGTATAGGACCACAGGCAACCCTATAGTCTGCGAACGAACGGATTTTCCAGCACCCGTTATGGAGTCGGACGAAAATGGTATGTGATGTCATAATCGCAACAGGGACTCACTCAGTACCGTACCGTACCGTGAAGCACTCCTGTAGAAAACACAGGTGGCAGCCTCATCTCCGCCGTTTGCGTCCGTGAAGCGAGCGATTTGAAAGTGGACCGATCTTCAAACCTATTTACTATCCCAACAGTACATTTCCAAAACGGATTGCTTACCAAAATCTTATCTACTACATTCCCTCTACAACGCCTATGAGGCCGTAACGGGAATTGTGAACCTTCCTGGATAATTTTGTTCAAACCAGGATAAACAGATTCGAGTTCTGGTCGCAGTCCAAATTTTTATATATCTCAGCAAGCGGGGTGTACTCGCATGCGGAAGATCGGCCGTTCAAATCTCCATCCCACCTTTTCAGGTATAGGTTTTCCGTGGTTACGTTAAAACGATCACGTGAAATGCTGGAATGATTCCTGTGACATAGACACGGCCAATATTCTCGCTCACCCGTCGCCCAAATCGAGCCCTAATGACCCGGTCGTTGGAAGGACCTCAGACCTCAGTCTGCCTGCCTTCAAATGTAGATGTTCCATTACCAGGAGGTGAGAAAGGTTAGTGTCGCTTTTAGTAATGTTGGTGAGAATAGTACACTGGTGTCCAAAATTAAAGCAACAAACTGAAATTTTGTAACGTTGCGTTTATTTTGCCACAAAACGGTATAAACAGGTGATATTAAAGTAGAGACGATTTACAGAATACAGAGCGTAATCAACTGCGGCATGCGTAACGGTAGACAAAAAGGTTCTTCGTTTCGTTCCAAGTTAACAGATTTGCGCACAAATTGGTTCAAATGGCTCTAAGCACTGTGGGACTTAACTTCTGAGGTCATCAGTCCCCTAGACTTAGAACTACTTAAACCTAACTAACCTAAGGACATCACACACATCCATGCCAGAGGCAGGATTCAAACCTGCGACCGTAGCAGCAGCGCGGCTCCGGACTGAAGCGCCTAGAACCGCTCGGCCACAGCGGCCGGCTATTTGCACGCACATTTTGACAACTTGTTAATGTTCTCAGTATAGGATGTAACCACCGCTGGCATCAATACAGGCCTGGCAAAAACAGGACATGCTGTGAATGATGTCATCAACTTCATGTTAATGCGATAGCGCCCATCCTTCTTGCAGAGATCCCCTTAAGTTTTGGAGAGTGGTTGGTGGGTGCTGACGTGATGCAACCCGTCTTCCTAGTGCATCTCCGGCATGCTCTGTGGGATTCAAGAAACATCAGCCACCCGTGTTCTATGAGGTCGAGCATTATCGCCCATCAATACGAAGTCTGGGTCCACAGCACCTCGCAACAACCACGCATGAGATCCCAAGATCTGTTCACTGTACCTGACAGCAGTTAAATCTTGCTGTTTCACCCATAAAATTTCGTGAAGAGGTGTTCCTGCGGTCAATATAATCCCTGCCCATACCATTAGGGATCCTCCTCGACATCGGCTTCTTCCCGCAATGTTTGGGGCCCAAAATAGTGTTGCACGTAACCTCCAGATGCGAATCCATCGAGAATCACCCTCCAAACCAAATAGGGATTCATCTGTGAAAAGAACATTGGCCCAACGTTCGACCGTCGAGGTGCTCCGCTCAAGACGTTCCCTTCTGTGAGGTAAACAGACAGCAGGCCTCCAACAATAAGGGCCACTCTGCTGAAGCCTTCTGTGCACCGTTTGCCTCGCTACAACACGTCCAGGGGTGGTGTGTGGACAGACGCCAGTTGCCATGCAGTACGAAGGCGGTACCATTGTGCCCTTACAGTCAAATAACGGTCCACTCTTTCTGATGTCACACGTCGTCGCCCTGTTCTGGTCTTCGAGATACAGTTTCGGTCTCTATAAACTGTCGCCTCATCCGAGAAACAACAGAACGATTCACATTAAGCCATCGGGGCATATCAGTTTGCGACTCTCCTGCTTCCATTCTTCCTACGGTCCTCCACGGCAGAGAGTCTGTAAACGTCTTCTCTGTGCCATATTGCACCGTCTGTGACTGTGCGATTATGGATGTGGGACTATCCCGCAAACCCCGCATGATACGTGCCCTGACGTCATTGCTGGCGTGGTTGTCCGTTGGTCGGAAAGCCATCTTCCTCGCAGAACGCGATCGTAGCGGCATCCGTTGACGGTTTGTATAATTATATCGTGAACTAGACACAGGTTGGGGAAATAGCAGTTTGTTGCTTTAATTTTGGACACCAGTGTATATGTCTTGCTGGGAGGAGCAGAAGAATCGAAAAACTGTAGCAGCAGATCAAGATTATCTGGATTATGACAGGAGTGCCGTAGGTATTAAGAAATGAAAATACGTGGGCGTACTTAAAAATAATGACTCCGAACTTTTTATGTGAAAACTCTTAAAGCTTTTTAAATAAAACAAACGTAGCTAACATTCTGCATATTTATTCTTCATGCATACATACACTATTGGCCATTAAAATTGCTACACCACGAAGATGACGTGCTACAGACGCGAAATTTAACCGGCAGGAAGACGATGCTGTGATATGCAAATGCTTAGCTTTTCAAAGCAGTCACACAAGGTTGGCTCCGGTGGAGACACCTACAACGTGCTGACACGAGGAAAGTTTCCAACCGATTTCTCATACACAGACAGCAGTTGCCCGTCGTTGCCTGGTGAAACGTTGTTGTGATGCCTCGTGTAAGGAGACGAAATGCGTACCATCATGTTTCAGACTTTGATAAAGGACGGATTGTAGCCTATCGTGATTGCGGTTTATCGTATCGCGACATTGCTGCTCGCGTTGGTCGAGATCTAATGACTGGTAGCAGAATATGGAATCGTTAGGTTCAGAAGGGTAATACGGAACGCCGTGCTGGATCCCATCGGCCTCGTATCACTAGCAGTCGAGATGACGGGCATCTTATCCGCATGGCTGTAACGGATCGTGCAGCCACGTCTCAATCCCTCAGATGAGAACGTTTGCAAGACAACAACCATCTGCACGAACAGTTTGACGACGTTTGCAGCAGCATGGACTATCAGCTCGGAGACCAGGGCTGCGGTTAACCCTGACGCTGCATCACAGACAGGAGCGCCTGCGATTGTGTACTCTACGACGAACCTGGGTGCACGAATGGCAAAACGTCATTTTTTCGGATGAATCCAGGTTCTGTTTACAGCATAATGATTGTCGCATCCGTGTTTGGCCACATCGCGGTGAACGCATATTGGAAGTGTGTATTCGTCATTGGCGTATCACCCAGCGTGATGGTATGGGGTGCCATTGGTTACACGTCTGTCACCTCTTGTTCGCACTGACGGCACTTTGAACAGTGGACGTTACATTTAAGATGTGTTATGACCCGTGGCTCTACCCTTCATTCGATCCCTGCGAAACGCTACATTTCAGCAGGATAATGCATGACCGCATGTTGCAGCTCGTATACGGGCCTTTCTGGATACAGAAAATGTTCGACTGCTGCCCTGGCCAGCACATTCTCCAGATCTCTCACCAACTGAAAACGTCTGACCCATGGTGGCCGAGCAACTGGCTCGTCACAATACGCCAGTCACTACTCTTGAACTGTGGTATCGTGTTGAAGCTGCATGGCCAGCTGTGCCTGTACACGCCATCCAGGCTCTGTTTGACTCAATGTCCAGGCGTATCAAGGCCGTTATTACGGCCAGAGGTGGTTGTTCTGAGTACTGATTTCTCAGGATCTATGCACCCAATTTGCGTGAAAATGTAATCACATGTCAGTTCTACTATAATGTATCTATTCACGAATACCCGCTTATCATTTGCATTTCTTCTGGGTGTAGCAATTTTAATGGCCAGTAGTGTATTTGTTTCTCAACAAAGTCACCTCGGCTACGAACATATTTCTCCCAACGAGAGACCAGTTTGTTGATATTGTCGCGGTAAGATGTTTGACTTTGCTGAGTGATCCACAACCTCACCTTTGCTTGCACCGCTTCATCACTTTGAAAGCAAAGTCCTCGAATCTGTTCTCTAAGATCTGGAAACAGGTGAAAATCTGATGGGGTCAAGTCGGGACTGTATGGAAGATGATCGATGATAGTGAACGCAAGGCGTTGGCTTGTTGAAGATGTCGCAGCGCTCGTGTGTGGTCTGGTACTGACACACTGAGGGAGAGACTCCATGTGTGGACAAACTCTTCGAACTCGAAATCCCATGACAGCACGCTGTTTCTCACGCACCGGCGTGGTTACTTTATACACCGCGATATTACAAGCTATAGGTCGGAGCCCTCTAGCAGCAGAGTGCTGCAAATGTTGGCAGTAAGAGTTAAGATTAGAATCTACAACTACATCTACATTTCTACTCCGCAAACCACCCAACGGTGTGTGGCGGAGGGTACTTTACGTGCCACTGTCATTACCTCCCTTTCCTGTTCCAGTCGCGTATGGTTCGCGGGAAGAACTACTGCGGAAAGCCTCCGTGCGCGCTCGAATCTCTCTAATTTTACATTCGTGATCTCCTCGGGAGGTATAAGTAAGGGGAAGCAATATGTTCGATACCTCATCCAGAAACGCACCCTCTCGAAACCTGCACAGCAAGCTACACCGCGATGCAGAGCGCCTCTCTTGCAGAGTCTGCCACTTGATTTTGCTAAACATCTCCGTAACGCTATCACGGTTACCAAATAACCCTGTCACGAAACGCGCCGCTCTTCTTTGGATCTTCTCTATCTCCTCCGTCAACCCGATCTGGTACAGATCCCACACTGATGAGCAATACTCAAGTATAGGTCGAACGAGTGTTTTGTAAGCCACCTCCTTTGTTGATGGACTTCATTTTCTAAGGAATCTCCCAATGAATCTCAACCTGGTACCCGCCTTACCAACAATTAATTTTATATGACCACTCCACTTCATATCGTTCCGTACGCATATTCCCAGATATTTTACAGAAGTAACTACTACCAGTGTTTGTTCTACTATCATATAATCATACAATAAAGGATCCTTCTTTCTATGTATTCGCAATACATTACATTTGTCTATGTTAAGGGTCAGTTGCCACTCCCTGCACCAAGTGCCCATCCGCTGCAGATCTTCCTGCATTTCGCTACACTTTTCTAATGCTGCAACTTCTCTGTATACTACAGCATCATCCGCGAAAAGCCGCATGGAACTTCCGACACTATCTACTGGGTCATTTATATATATTGTGAAAAGCAATGGTCCCATAACACTCCCCTGTGGCACGCCAGAAGTTACTTTAACGTCTGTAGATGTCTCTCCATTGAGAACAACATGCTGTGTTCTGTTTGCTAAAAACTCTTCAATCCAGCCACACAGCTGGTCTGATATTCCGTAGGCTCTTGCTTTGTTCCTCAGGCGACAGTGCGGAACTGTATCGAACGCCTTCCGGAAGTCAAGGAAAATAGCATCTACCTGGGAGCCTGTGTCTAATATTTTCTAGGTCTCGTGAACAAATAAAGCGAGTTGGGTCTCACACGATCACTGTTTCCGGAATCCATGTTGATTCCTACAGAGTAGATTCTGGGTTTCCAAAAACGACATGATACGCGAGCAAAAAACATGTTCTAAAATTCTGCAACAGATCGACGTCAGAGATACAGGTCTATAGTTTTGCGCATCTGCTCGCCACCCTTCTTGAAGACTGGGACTACCTGTGCTCTTTTCCAATCATTTGGAACCTTGCGTTCCTCTAGAGACTTGCGGTACACGGCTGTTAGAAGGGGGGCAAGTTCTTTCGCGTACTCTGTGGAGAATCGAATTGGTATCCCGTCAGGTCCAGTGGACTTTCCTCTGTTGAGTGATTCCAGTTGCTTTTCTATTCCTTGGACACTTATTTCGATGTCTGCCATTTTTTCGTTTGTGCTAGGATTTAGAGAAGGAACTGTAGTGCCTCCTTCCTCTGTGAAACAGCTTTGGAAAAAGGTGTTTAGTATTTCAGCTTTACGCGTGTCATCCTCTGTTTCAATGCCATCATCATCCCGGAGTGCCTGGATATGCTGTTTCGAGCCACTTACTGATTTAACGTAAGACCAAAACTTCCTAGGATTTTCTGTCAAGTCGGTACATAGAATTTTACTTTCGAATTCACTGAACGCTTCTCGCATAGCCCTCCTTACGCTAACTTTGAATGTTAGTAAGGGTTTGTTTGATAGAAAACGTTTAAGAGTTTTCAGACATTTTTCGGAGGCGGTACGTTTCAGCACTCCCTTGCTTTTGCGCAAGATAGGAAGTGTTTCTAAATCGCTATCAAAGCATTCAAATGCATAGCGCCTAGTGACTTCGCTGTCAAAAAGCAAAGCTCCATCAAGCATCTTTGTGGAGTAGCCGCACACTTTTCCGGTAGCCTGCTGAAGGCGCCATTTGGCCTCGACATCATAATTTACACCGCCCAGCCTGCCGGCTCCTGAAAATGCATGAGGCGGCCATTACCCGGGCATCTATTTAACGGCGTTCTACACAAATTACAAGCGCCTCCCCCTTTTTTTCTTGCTGCGCTTTCACGATTCATTGGGCCGTCGAAAGGGACTATAAAATTGCAGTGCAAAATATAACACATTAATGGAGCCCGCCTGCGATTAGGCCACATCATTAAGGTAACTCTTTAGTTCGTGAGTGCCTCCATCATAAATAACACGCGCCGCTGTCAGAGAGGCGAGAAATTTGAGAGTGGAACGTGGACCGACGGTACCTGCGCGCTTCTACGGCTGCTCCGATTGAGGTCACTCATGAGGCAAACTGAGCATCGTGGATCCCAAGATGGGCTGACATAATCAGGATTGGCTCTATGACATAGTAATGGTCAGGAGATAATTTCTTTCATTTGTATTTAAAACCACTAACGGTGACTAGCAGCTATTTTAGTTCCGTAGGCATGTTCAGAATTGCTTTTATAGCTGTATATCATACCTCTTTCTTTACCAAAGATACTACTATATACACTAGAGGGAAGTATAGATAATCTTTGCTTCAAGTATTGCATTAATGAGTACCTCTCTTACTTACATAGCGAAATGAATTGTTATCAACGAAGTACATAACTGAAGATATGTATCCTCTAGTTGTAGCTCTTATTTCCATCAGATTAATAGATCCCTTTTCGTTCGTGTGTGAACTGCAGGCGTAATTGTAATTTCTTTCGTGTGCAAATTGCCTGAGAGACTAAAACTGTCGAAGAAAAATAGATGGTTTGAAAAAAATGTGGGAGCAAAGCAAATTTCGTATTTGCTCAAGTGCAAATACTTCGTTATTTGCGGTCTTCCGTGAGATACACAAGGGGTTTGACTTTGTCATTCTTAAGATTCTAAAAGAGAAGCTACGCTTTTATGAATTAATTCATGTATGGCTTATTTATGAAATTTAAAACGGATTGCTCTGGTAATTCACAGAATAGCACTACATCATCAGCATCTGAAGAAACTACATACAATGGACGTTCGACAAAGTTCGATCATTCGTCCATTGCTATTATGCTGTATATTACAAGTAATAATCTATGACTACTTGAATCCATTGGCAGAATTAATCCAGCCAGCCCCGCAAAGAATCATCAACAAAGACTCTAGTAAGTGTTCATTTGGTGAAAGGTATTAACTTAACCCTTACCAGTAAAGGATGTATAACGCAGTAAGTTTACGTATTTTGCCAGTTTACATTTATTTTGTGATTTTCAGGATAGTAACTTTGGGTAATTCATCTCTCAGGCAATTTTCACACGAAAGAAAGTAATTACATGAAACTTCCTGGCAGATTAAAACTGTGTGCCCGACCGAGACTCGAACTCGGAACCTTTGCCTTTCGCGGGCAAGTGCTCTACCATCTGAGCTACCGAAGCACGACTCTCAGATGGTAGAGCACTTGCCCGCGAAAGTCAAAGATTCCGAGTTCGAGTCTCGGTCGGGCACACAGTTTTAATCTGCCAGGAAGTTCCATATCAGCGCACACTCCGCTGCAGAGTGAAAATCTCATTCTGGAAAGTAATTACAGTTATGCCTGCAGTTCACAGACTACGAAAAGGCATCTGTTAATCAGATGGGAATAAGAGCTACAACAAGAGGACGCATATCTTCAGTTACATACTTCGTTGATAACAATTCATTGCCGGCCGGAGTGGCCGTACGGTTCTAGGCGCTGCAGTCTAGAGCCGAGCGACCGCTACGGTCGCAGGTTCGAATCCTGCCTCGGGCATAGATGTGTGTGATGTCCTTAGGTTAGTTAGATTTAATTAGTTCTAAGTTCTAGGTGACTGATGACCTCAGAAGTTAAGTCGCATAGTGCTCAGAGCCATTTGACCCATTTTTTTGAACAATTCATTTCGCTATGTAAGCAAAAGTGGTACTCATTAATGCAATACTTGAGGCAAAAATTATCTACACCTCCCTCTAGTGCATATAGTCGTATCTTTGGTAAAGAAAGAGGTGTGATATACAACTATAAAAGCAATTTTGAACATGTCTGCGGAACTAAGATGGCTGCTAGTCACCATTAGTGTTTTTAAATACAAATGAAAGAAATTATCTCCTGACCATTACTATGTCATAGAGGCAATCCTGAATATTTCAGTTGATAAACAAGTGAGCTGCAGCAGTAGTAAGCCATTGCGCTCTTATTAGGTAGGATAGCGATTCAGATTCTCGTTCCACCATCCACATCTACTTCTACATTTACGCCCCGACCCTACGAACCACTGTGAAGAGATTCGCCGAGGATACTTCTCGTAGTAGCACGTATTAGGGTGTCTGGTCGTCCCATTCGCGCATGAATCACGGGAAGAATCTACGTTACTAAAGGGTCATGGTTCATGGGGCACGATCCCAGATGCAGTTTGCCTATCTAACATGTTCCACAGGCACAAAAATTATATTTTAAAGATTTTGTATAATTATTGAGCGAATTTAAAATTGTAAAATGCTGTCATAAGCTACTTATCAAGAAAAATAACGTAATCTTGAAGGTTTAACAGAGTAAGACAAATATAACTGTGTATATGTCTTGCGGCAGAGTAACCCACGACGCACAAATAACCAGACAACATTCATTCAGTATTAGAGAAAGAGAGCATTTAGTAACTTGCAACAAACTTTACACATAATTTCAGACCCACACGAAACTTCTCGCTGACACCACGCACAAAATGATGAAAAGAGAAAAGTTTATCGCCTACTACATTTCCACTGCTCATGCAGTAAAACTTCCGCATCAGGCATGATATTTTAATTTATTTTTTCTTTACTACTAACTGTAACTTGCGGGCAGTGTCCACGTACACCACTGGATGTACCTGCAAAATTTTATCATTATACGACACACAGTAATGGCTGTCTGAAACAGAGGGTAAAGTATCGAGCCTGTACTCATCCAGTGTTTGAAAATAAAAGCCCTTAGCGACTGCTAAATGTTAAACATAATTTTAAAGCCTCTATAAACTTTTCCTCGCTTACGTCTTTAACGTCAAATATTTAACACATAATTCGCTTATAAAGTAATTAGAATATTTAAGCTGTTTTACACAAGAGAGTTCGATCCTTTACAGAATAGGAGGAGTACCGTTAACTGCCGAAATAAGTCCTTGCTCGCTATAATTAATTTAGTTTTTCCTTACGGGAGCGATACATCGGGCCTGCAGTATATTCCTATTTTTCTCACTTACAAGGGTAACTCCACATCCCACTCCCTCAGATCTAATGATAAGGTGGCCCAGTCCATAGCCCGCCAAAAACTGAACACAGATCAAGCATGAAAACAGGAAGAAGGTGTACTCAACTGAGGAAAAAGACGCAAAATAGAAGAATGAACGGTCCAAGCTCAAGGTTTGCAACATCGAGCGTATTCGCAGTGCTTATGTGGTCACGGTGCAGAACTACGAATGGGAAGATCCGTGTTCGAAGCCCCCTTGTGATTCTTTTTTTTTTTTCCTCAAAAAAATTATATGCTCTCCGTCCTGTCATTGAAGTGTCTGTTCACTGTATTCAGATTTGTGTCTGTGTCGTAGTGTAACGTCCGTTTGTAACAGCTAGGTGTAGCGAAGAGACTCCCGGTGTAAGTACTCTGCCGCGCGGGATTAGCCGAGCGGTCTCGGCGCTGCAGTCATGAACTGTGCGGCTGGTCCCGGCGGAGGTTCGAGTCCTCCCTCGGGCATGGGTGTGTGCGTTTGTCGTTAGGATAATTTAGGTTAAGTAGTGTGTAAGCTTAGGGACTGATGACCTTAACAGTTAAGTCCCATAAAATCACACACACATTTGAACAACGTACGTACTCTTATTTGTTGTACACAAATATCACACGTTTTGACTCTTGAACTCGTTTGTTGTAACACAGTTCACAGCCGTTTATAAATTGTGTTCAGTTCTGTGAATAGTCTATACGGCGCTCGCCTGCTCTCACTACTCATCACATTTACTTGGGACGGTATGTGCTCTTACTACATGTCTCATTCTATAACCAATTTACAGTATGACAGTTGCGAAGACTACAGAAAGAAAACAGACACGTCAATGAGCGGTCGGTCATTGCACAATGTTTGAGAAAATTAGAGCGGAGCACGAGCGAGATTTGAACACGGACCTCCCGTTTTGCGGTCCAACACCCTAACCACACAAACGCGGCGCGTGGTTCTTCCATTGCGCTCTAGCTTGTACATCTTGAATTTGGACCGTGCACTGTGTCTGCTTCGCTTCTTTTTCCACAGTTCAGTACAGCTACTTCCCGTTTTCATGATTGATCTGTGTTCAGTTTATGGTGAGCTATTCACGGAGCTATCTTACGACTAAATCTGAGGGGGATGCGGTGTGGAGCTTCTCTTGTTAATAATAGTCACTGAAGCTTTCTAATTAGGATTTCGATGGACACATGGTGTCGTCTTCAGGCCTCTCCAAGTTGAGATTTTTCTGTACTTTCATGACGCCCTTCCGCGAATCAAACAAACCTGTCACCATTCGAACTGCTCTCCTTTGTCTGTAACTGCAGTACACAGTATAATCTTTGAAATTTTGAAGGTAGGGGCATACTACGCAAGGGGCGAAAGGTTAAGTACTACTTGTACAGAAACCAGACAGTAGTTATAAGAATTGGACACGACAGGCAAACAGTAGTTGAGGAGAGAAGAGGCAGAGGTGCAGCCTATGCCTGACGTTATTCAATCTACACAGGAAACTAAGGAGAAATTTAGAACTGGGATTAAAATTCAGAGAGAAAAAATAAAAGCTTTTCTAGGTTTGTCGATAACATTGTGATTTTAAAAGAGAAGAAAAAGATTTAAAATTTCATTAGAATGAAATGGATGGTGTCTTGACGGGGAGGTCACAGGACGAATATCTGCCAAAGTAAAAAAAGGGGGGAGAGGGAATACAGTCGAATTACATCAGGCCCTCCTGATATTAGGAAATGACGTACTAGAATTTGTAGATGAGTCTTATTATTTTGGCAGCCATAGAACTTATGACATCGGATGCAAATTTCAGTGCTAGGAAGTCTTTTCTGAAGGTATTTGCACGGAAGTGGAACGTCGACCGTAAGAAGTTCAGACAAGAAAGGAAGAGAGGTTTTTAAAATGTGAGGCTTGAGAAGAATGTTGACGTACTTGAGGTAAAATGTATGGCATGACTTTACCAAAAGAGGAGATAAGTTGATAGACTGTAGCATGAAGCATCAAGGAACAGTCAATATGGTAATGATGGGAAGTGGATAGAGGCAGACCATCATCTGAATACAGTAAGCTGTTTCAAATGGATATAGGTTGCAATGGTTGTGCAGAGACTACTGCAAAGCAATTTTCGGGCTGAAGACGACATCCACAACAAATCTCCTTTTATTCCTGTTTGCTATGGGTCCCACTCCCAACAGCAATAGCCGGAATGTTTTCTAGTTAATATCCATTCCAGAATGATTGTATATTCTCACCATCCTTGCTGCAATGAAACAAGGCCTATAACCTGCTTTACCTATGATTGAGCCCACGTAATCATTCCATTTCTTACCCCTACAAATTGTTACTCCCTTGCATTTTATGAGTTGACTGTATCCAATTACGTCTCATTAATTACGTACTCGAGGGAAACCACTTTTCCACTTTTTGTGAATTTACAATTTTACCTACCTGAACATTAAAAACAAGTTACCAATCTTTGTACTATTTTGCAATCTTATCAATATCTGAGGGAAGACGTCTGCTGGAAATTTTTCAGACAGCACTCACTTACTTGTACGTAACTTCACCATCACCAAACAGTCTTTGGTCTTAATATTATTTGATAGGTTATTCGTTTAGAATGTTAACATATAAGTCTCCAATTCCCTGGGGCACACCTTGAGTTCCTTTTAATCTATTGTTGACGTTCCATCCAAGGGAAGCATGTCCTCCCTATGGGAAAAGTCCGCAATCCAGACACTAATTTCGTTTGATGCCCAATGTGATCGTACTACCGCTAATGGTAGTTGGTGTGACAGTTGATTTCCCGTAACTTCCCTAAATCAGTAAGGCTAATGCTGGGATGGCTCCTTCGAAAGACCATGGCCAACTTCCTTCCGCCTCCTTCCTAATCCCAACCTATGTAATCATTCCATTTCATATCCTCACAGACTGTTACTCCTTTGAATTTGTATAATCCACTGTATCCATTTGTGTCTCACTGATATTGTAGTCATGGGAAACTACATGTGTGAAGACTTTGGCACTGATGGGACGTTTTATTCTCGATATCATAAAACTTACCATAACAGTGCCCAAAAACTGAAGTATCAGACAAAATGTGCTTTCGTATACCGTACTGGGATGTAAAGGACCTCTGTAATTAATGTCTATATAAATCAATACATGAGTTTAAAAACAGCTCCCTAACTACGGTTCCACAACGCGTGTAGTGAGCCCAAACGAGCCGTAGTGTTTCGTCACTGCGTGGCATGGATTCATTAAAATTATAGACGACCTATTGAGGGACACCTGACAATTTTTCAGAACAACAATTTTCAGCTACGCGCGTGTAGTGGAAACCGTTGGATCACCTCAAATCCGTCTTCCAAGCGAACCCCAAAAATGTTCAGTAGGAATCAAATGCTGACTACGGCATCTCTTTGATGCTCTCTTTTGCAACAAGTCCTCAACAAAATGAACTCTTAAGATGACGTTCATTGTTGTTCATAAAAATAAAAAAAATGCCAATGCGACAACCTTACAGCAGAATTAACAGTCGGAAGATGTAGTCCCTGTAGCTTCGAGAAGGAAGGTACAATGTCGAAGATCCATTGACATCGAGGTCATCAGGGATGGACTACTCTTTCGAATTACACAAGATGGGGAAAGGAACCACCCTGAACGTCACTTGAAATGATTGAGAAAAACCGTGTTCTATTTAAATGAATAAATACTCGCTTCAGCCACGTAGAAGTCGAGAATCTTAAACACTGCGTCATCCCGTTGTATGTAACTTTGAACCTTCGAACAAACTGTTTCATCTGACATTAAGTTCGGTCTATGGGCCAATGTAGGTTCCTGCCCCCACGCAGACAGACCACCGACACCACACAGGGATGTCTCGTGCACGACAGGGGATTGGTTAGTAAATGGATTGGTAATCATGGTGTAAGGTGTCAGGCAAATCCAATACCTTCCATGAAAACCCTGACATGATAGCATATCCGGCAGTATGTCACATAGCTCCGAATAAATCCTGACATTAAATTAACCAAAGTAATACGATCAACAGTGAGCAAATGGAATACCACAGACTAACACAAGAACGCCTAAATGCATGTCATACCTTCCCACCGTGAAACAGACGCAGTTCCGAGGGGAGAAACGAGAACAGAAGCCAGGAACAGAGCGCTGTAGGCTAGAAGGCCCTACGATGAGGGACGGACACTCACATCACCAAGAGCAGCCCCCAGCCCATGTTAAAAGATAGAGCCCTCCAGAAGAACAGTATAGATCTTACGATAACACTAAAAGGGCCACACCAGCTGCAAGTTTTAGCGTGAGACTATACGCGTCTCTGTTACGTTGCAAACATTAAAAACATTGCCCCACCACGAAAAGTATAACGTTTTTCATTGGATAGACAGAATTTTTGTAGGCGGAGCTTAAGGTTAACATTGAGACCCTGATTGGTCAGTTGAAAACAGCCAGATATTTTTTCTTAAGCCCACTTCAGTAAATGGTAGTAAAGAGAAGCTAGGGAGAGTTGCTACCGAGACGGCGAGGTGTATGGAGCTGCGCTGCCCGCCACACCCTGACGCTGCCTAACCACCGACAAGGTAATGAACGCATACGATGCTGCATAAGAGCGCATAAGGCTTCACTCAGAACTGCAGAAGTCTCATGTTACATCCGCTTTTTACGTAATACTAGTGTCGATCGTCAATTAAACTTCGTGGTATTCACATTTGCTACTGGAAGTTAAAATCTGAAATACGATGATTTTTCTGTCATATAATTATTGAGAAGTCACATCAGCCACTGTAATTTACGACAAGTTAAATAACTAATTAAAGATAATTGAGGGTCACTGTAGACCATTTTGATAGTTTTCTCTTTTATGAAACTTAACTTAAACCTAAATTATAGATGTGATATGGCATAGGTCATCCTTTGATCCATTCTAGAACTTGGAAACCCATTCAGGAAATATTCGTTCACATTTTTGTTGAACACAGTTGGTTTTTATCATCCTGTATTAAAATATCTCGTTTAATCCATAGTGCAATTTATAAACAATGTTTTGTGAGTAGAATAAAAATTCCAGTGATAAACTTAACTGCTTTTTCGACGTTACTTTACCAGCTAACTAGAAATAGGAAAGCCTTGAACCCCGTCCACTAAATTTGGTTAGTATTAAAATTCTTTTACAGTGAGTGCAGTGGAGCTGACGCTGAAATCATTAAGTGTTAGATTATATCATCGCTAGTCTCACTGAAAGCTTCTGAACTCTACATGTCATGTGTGGTCTGGCGTCTCCTTACCAGCAACAGGTCCCAAGTTCAAACTAGTCAATCCCCTAAAAAACAAGCTCAGACCGTCGTTGCGCGAAAGTGGTAGGGAGACACGACTCAGAACAAAGAGACACCACGCAGAATGTTAGAATGGTTCTCACAAAATAGCATTCGGTCCCATTTACGACATTCCCCTGACAATATGCTCGGTGTTGCACCGTTACTGGGACACGAATCATGAGCGATTGTATTCCAAGCTGTTACAACACAATATTGTACTCGAAATGTATGTCTTGACTGATCCCATAGTGTTTTGACTATTTACCTCACGACTTCAGTAATGACACTGTCACAGTGGCCGAGGCGTATAAATAAGCGAGACTCTTCATCGCTCGCCTAAGACGTGGAAGATTATGATTTTAGTCGTTAAATATGGTTTTTATTATATTTAGTCGACATGGGAATGAATCAAAGACATACACATTTTCTCATCACTGAACGGTAAAGTCCTGTATCAAATTCTAAAATTCACCCCAGTCTCTTATGGATGGAAGGTACAGAACATAGCTAAACATATGGGCGAGTGGAAACACTCTTGCCTCACAGTAAAACACTGTGCTTTTCAAACCCAAAATCAAGACTTTTGATGTTTTATCCCTTTGTTCCCATGCACTTCACTTCACGCTTATCCGGTAAGAATATTCCTTTTTTTGAAATGCGATAATCGAAAGTGCACTTCCGTGACTCCTTCATTGCTCCCCAAACATTTTCCAACACAACTGCTTTTAGGTGTGGAAACTACTGAAATCAGAGTGTGCCGACTCTTGAGAACAGAGCGGCTATTCCTGTAATTTTTCAATCACCCAGTTTTCCCATTGCAGAAGCACGTTTGAGAAAGCATCGATTGTGCAGAGGAAAGATAACATATTACTTTCATCACCCAGGCTACTTTATGCGATTTTATTCCATCCGTTAGTTCATAAGGCTTGCAAGCAACGCACAGTTGTCGTTTTTCTCATAAAAAGTAATCTACCGAAAACTTTAGAGAAAACTCAAGTTCCTCATAATCGAAGGAGACCTTAAATGGAAAAATTACGGCTGTGTAAGTGGCAGGATGACAAGACGTCCTGTGAAACATTACAAAATTTCTTCCCTGAGATTTACTTAGAACAAGATGTTCAGATGCCCACTCATGACGAATATATATTGTGAGTAATGGCAACAAATAGACCCGACATCTTTGAGGATGTCCCATTTGAACTGGTAGCTGTGACCATTAGGCAGATGTACCAACAATGATTACCGAAATACAACGGACAACTAAAGCAAGTAGAAGGATTTACACGTTCAGAAAACTAGATAAACAGGCAACAGCGTTGTATCTCATTTAGGAGCTTGAAAAGTTTACCTCCGGAGGAGAGCATGTAGAAAAACTGTGGATCAGATTTAGAAGTATAGTTGATCGTGCACAGGACAGATATGTGCCCAGCAGAACAGGTCATGGTGGGAGGGACTCCCTATGGTACACAGTAACTGCAAGGAAACTTTTAAAGAAATAGGGACTACTGCATCATAGGTGCAAAACAAAGTGTAGGGATGTAGATAGGGAGTTGCTGAACGAAACGAGTTTGGACGTCAAAAGCGCAATGTCTGAAGACTTCAACGACTACCGGACAAGAATATTATCGAACTATCTCTCACTAAACCCAAAGAAATTCTAGAACATGTAAGGATTATTTGTGGCACCAAACTTAGTGTCCAGCCGCTCATGGACGAGACAGGTAACTGAAACGGAGGATATCGAAGCAAAAGCAGAAATATTGACCTCTGTTTTCCCCATTTTAATTTTCACATCACTTCAAAGATGAGTGATATAGCTATTAGTTGCTGTGGTGTTGAGAAACAACTAAAATCGATTAAATTGAAGGATGGAATTCCTATCAGATCCTATAAGGAATTTTCCCTGAGATAACGCTTCTTTTACACATAATCTGTCATAAATCCCTGGAACAAAAAACTGTGCCTAATTGTTGGAAGAATGCGCAGGTCACACACGTGTACAAGAAAGATAGTAAAAGTTATCAACAAATGTTCTTCACATACATTTGCTGTGCAATCTTGGAACATATTTTGGTTCAAACGTAAGAGGTATTTCGAATAGAATGATCTCCTCCATGCAAACCAGCATGGATTCCGAAAGCATCATTCATACGTAACTCAACTCGCAATTTCCTCGTACGACATTCTCGAAGCCATGGACCAAGGTAGTCAGGAAGATACAGTATTTATCGATTTCCGAAAACCATTTGATTCGGTACCACACCTAGGCTTATTATCGTAAGTACGATCGTATCTGGTATCAGACGGAATTTGTGACTGGATCCAGGATTTCTTGGTAGGGTGGTTGCAGGGTGGTATCTTAGATGGAGATACAACGATAGATACAGAAGTAGCATTAAGTGTGCCCCAGGGATGTGTGTTGCGACTCTTTCTGTTCATACTGTATATTAATGATCTTGCAGACAGTATTACAGTAACCTCACACTTTTTGCCGATGACGTAGTTATCTATGATGAAGTACTGTTTCAAAATACAGTACAGACATTCATTCGAGTCTTGATTAGATATTAAAGTGGCGTAAATATTGACAGTTTGTTTTAAATGTTCAGAAATGTAAAACTGTGCTCTTCACAAAATGGAGAGACGTAGTATCCTATGACTGCAACATCAACAAATCACAATTGGAATCGTTCAACTCATAGAAATGCCTGGGTGTAATAATTTATAGGAATAGAAAATGAAACGATCAGATAGGCTCAGACGTTGGTGAAGCAGTTGGCAGACTGTAGTCCATTGGTGTAACACTAGGGAAATGCCGTCAGACTACAACGGAGCTTGCTTACAAACCACTTGTGCGACCCATCTTAGAATACTGCTTAAGTGTGTGGGACACCAAATACAGACTAACGGGGATACTGTTCGTAAACAAAGATGGGCTCCACGCGTGGTCACAGCTTTGTTTGACTCTTAAAGGAGAGTCACAGAGATGCTGAAAAAATGAACTAGGAGACACGCAGATTAACGGCAATTATCCTTATAAATCCTACTTACAAAGTTTCAAGAACTAGGTTTCAGTGATGAATCCGAGCTACAGTTGGCAACAAAATCTGCTTAAAACAAATAATTTTATGAGAGGGCAATATTCTAGTTTATCCATACGGAGAAATCACTCACAAGACGGCTACATTTAAAAACCGAATTAACAAAATTATTCTGTAGAACAGGTACATATGTAGCGCGTGTTATTTTGAATCATGTACCAAGTGAACCAAAACAAAATTTTATCGATGTCGTAGCCAACTCAGTGATAAGCAGGTGGCTTTTTACCTGGTTGTACTACTGAAAATTCCGTACGGATGTCAACATTGGTGTTACTCGAAACTGAAAGGCTCTACGTTGATATGATGTTTAACCTTCCTCCTTACATCCCTTACACCGTGATTCTCAATAAAAGTGATTTGGAAATGCCCTTAAGAAGCATTCATTGCTGTCAACTACGCTGTACTTCTACACATCTACCAGATTTACACAGAGGTCGTAAAAGCACAGTGACAAATTAATTACTAATATTAAGTGGATTCGTCCATTGTCACCATTCACAAGACTTGAATACACAGAGACATTCGTTCTAGTCAGCATCTGCGTAAGACGAAGCACTGCAAATTTCACATTCAGTTTGAAACAGCGATCATACGTTTTAAGTATTAGAAGATGTATTAATAAATCTGATGAGAAAGTAAATAGGGGGAAATTTTGTTAAATGGCGTGACAACTGGTAAGCATAACTCTTGAAATTTTGTTCTGATATTCAAACACTTGTAACGCACAATTATTTGTTGGAAGCTATCCAAATTCTCACACATTTCACATAAATTGTTAAAGACGAGCGTAGTGTCATCCTACAACAATGTTTATTTTAAGTAGTGGACTGCTACCCACATAATAAACTAAGCTAGATTGTTGACGAATAAGCGTATATAAAACATGGACGGATCAGCAGCGGAGATGTGGCTGGTTCCGGAAGTACCGCTGAAATTTCTCCTGAATAAAGAAATGATGCATTCATGGTATTGTGATATGAGACCATCGGTCTACAGTTCCCGATATTTTAGGATGGTAAGTGTGTCACGCTAACGGGTACTGAATATCCTGAATAGGGTTCTACGTGAGGAGAAGGTGAAGATGCGACGCATACGCGAGCGTTGAATCCGGACTGACTGATCTTTCAGATGAGGATGGTCATTTAAAAAGCGTGTTTGGAAATATTAAAATAGTTATTTGAACGCCTTTACGAGTCGCTATCTAACTGCAGCCAGAACTTAAATCTACTGTAATGGAGATAAAACTGCAACTAAAACAGTAAACTGAGGACAAATAAAAGTGCGCCGATAAAAGGGAGAAACTATTATAACATCGGGAAACATTATCACCACTATTAAAGACTGGTGGAAACTGTATTAGTCTCGGCCTCATCATTTCACTCTCGTATTCAATCTTTTTCACATTTTTTTTTTTTTTTTTTTTTTTTTCGTTAATGGCCCTGAAATGCTGCGGCAGCGAAAGACGCCCATAATAAATATTGCTGAAGGGTAATACATTTTACGAAGTTCTGTGAAGTTATGTTGTTTGTTTTGTTACTTGCAGCTAGATGTGACTGTATGGTTGAGATTCGAGTGTCGAAATTTCCTTTATCTATGAAGTACGCTACTCTGTGTTTCGTATGTTTATAAATTACTCGTCTTCTCATTTTGATCGTTGGTACCGTGTGGTTTTTTTAGCAATGTAAGACTTCACAGATGGTTGATTATAGGCCAACCATTCTTATTTGTGGTGTAAATCTCTCAGTATAAACTGAAATCAGCACCAGGGCTGCCGTAACTTTTCAGATGATGATATACTGTACGAACATCTCCGTTAAAGCCGTTAACGCTTAGCTACAAATCAGTGACTTCAGTAGAGCATCCTTGCATTTCGAAAGCAGAGACAGCAACATTAGTTAATAGAGTGATATAAAATTAGAAATTGCGGACAAATGCCGTATTTTTCCAGCATGTGGCATTGGCCACTTGTTGCACGTTAACTGAAGCATATCGTACATCCATCGATCCAGACAGTAACAGTCATCATTTGTCAAACGAATTATCAACACACTTCCCTTGCAAAAACCTCAGTGTGATAAAAAGACTAAGAATCAGATGACTCATTTGGTAAGAAGATCTTCTCGTAACTCATCGCAAATAGGGAAGGAAAACTAGGGTTTAACGCCCCGTCGATGAATAGATCGTTAGAGGCGCAACATAGCTTCGCCTACAAAAAGCTTGGGGGAGGAAATGGGCCGTTTCTTTTTCCAGACGATCCTTCTCGGCATTCACTTTAATCGACTCTGAAAAATCACGGACAACGTAACTATCTACAGACTTACTATGTCTTGTTCGCACACTACAGCTATTTTTGTTATGGCTAGATAGCGATTTGAACCCCCACCCCCACCCCCCACCGCCGCGGGCGGGTCCAGTGGTTTAACCATTGTTTCACTTCTGCCACTTGATGCTATGCCAGAAGAAAGGTAACCATAAATAGTTGTGAAAAACAGCATTTGCAGTTTGCAACTCCAATAAGATACGCAGATGCCTGTACATACTTTTGGTCGCTGGGTATGAAAATTAGGCCTCGAGATTCTACTATGCGCACTACAGGAATAAAAGGTACAGTATATCTTCAACACATCAACAGAACTCGACGCCGTCGCTACGTAGCATCAAGCGTGACCATGAGCTGAGCTCCTTGTGTGCGAAGAGCAGGCCGGTACCGTGTCTGGATGACTGTGAGGGCGTATCTTCTCTTATGAGCTCTCTGCTACGCCCAGCGAGTGTATATGGGTTAATCTCTTGTAGCGAGACGGCTTCTACGAAATCGCAGGGTTGTCTCAGTGTTTCCTCGTTTACCAGTTCTGCCGAGGAACCACCCAAGTCTGGTCTGTAGGTGCCGCGAAGACCGAGGAGGACGACTGGCAGAGCCTCAGTCCACCTGGCCGAATGGGCCATTAGGGTCACTTTTAGGGTGCGATGACATCGTTCCAGCATTCTGTTGCTGGCTGGGTGGTAAATGGTCGTCCGATGACGCTTCATTGCGCAAAGTGTTGCCAGGTTAGCGAACAACTCGGTCTCAAATTGTCTGCCTCTGTCGGCTGTGAGATGGAGGGGGCTGCCAAACTGCGATATCAGGTGCGTTACGAAAGCCTGCACCAATGTTTAGGCCGAGGTGCTGTCTATCGGAACTGCTTCAGGCCAACGAGTCAATCTGTCGACAGTGATGAGCTGGTAACGTGCACTGTGGCGACGGCGAAATTACCTGGTGGAGCTAACGTTCCTGCGTTGGAACTCTAGACAGCACTTCGTCTACTCTCTACAATCCTTCTTCGCCCCTGGACGCACGAATCGGGCTAGAATTAGACGGAGCATAGATCTCGTACCTGAGTGGCTCAGAGTGTGCAGGAATTAGAACGCTTGCCGACGGAAGTTCGGAGGCAGGTATGGATGTGGCCCGGCTGAGGTCACGTCGCAATACGGGAATGTTCACGAGTTGTAATTGTAATGATAACCGCGTGTTTTCTAACAGGTCTCGGAGCTCGTGATCCAGCCTCTGTGCTTCTCCGAGTGCCGTGCAGTCCATTGTAGAGACGCTTCCCACGCATGAAACGCAGTCTGCCACGATGTCGTCCATACCTGGGGTGTGTTGGACGACCATGTTGAATTTGCTACGTACAGCAGATGATTGTGTTCCTCGGCGAGCAACTCAGGTTATTTTGCCAGAAGGCGAATGGCAGCGGCTTGTGGTCAGTAAGCGTTGTGAAGGTGCGAGCTTCGACATGAGGGCGGAAGTACTTGACGCCTTCGAATATCTTTAGTAATGTCCTACGTCGCGCGGGGGTAGCCGTGCGGTCTTTGGGCGCCTTATCACGGTTCGCGCGGCTGCCTACGTCGGAAGTTCGAATCCTCCCTCGGGTATGGGTGTGTGTGCGTGTTATCTTTAGCGTAAGTTAGCTGACGTTAGATTAAGTAGTGAGTAAGCTTAGGGACCGATGACCTCAGCAGTTTGGTCCCATAGGACTTACCACAAATTTCCAAATTTAATTCCCTCTCGTGCGCCCTCCATATGTTCTGTGAAGTGGTCAGCTTTTCAGAAAAGAAGACTAGCGGCTGCCACGTCTCGTCGACACGTTGTTGAAGTAAGCCACCTGTTGCCGTCTGACTCGTGTCTACTACTACCACAGCTAACAGTGCATTGGGAGCAGGATGTGCCAAGAATAATGCGTCCGCTATCGTTTGTTTAGACTTCTCAAATGCTGCGATCGTATCGTCTGTCCGGGTAATTAGCCTTCGGGCCCACCAACGCTGCTGTCTGCGGCTCTTGAACTTCAGCTGCATGCTGCAGATGAGATCGATAAAACTTCAGCATGCCAAAATACTATTTTAATTCTTTATATGTGGCCGGTAGGGGCAGCTGGCGGATAGCCTCGGCCTTGTCCGACAATCGTAGCGAACCTGAGGGGATAATGCGAAGTCTTATTAGAAAGTCTGTCTGTGGCTGTCTGACGACGCACTTCGCCACGTTCAGCACGATACCGAGTTCACTCAGCCGCTGGAAAAACCTGACCGAGATGCTGTGATGTTCTTCTGGTGATGCGGAGAAGACTACAACGTCGTCCAGGTATGGGAAGCAAAATGACAGACAACGCAGCACTGAATCGATGAACCTCTGCCACGTCTGCGCCACATTCAGGAGGCCGAAAGTCATGAACTTGCTCTCAAATAAGCCAAATGGCGTAATAATGGCTGTCTTCGGGTTGTCCTCGTCTGCCACCGGAATCTGTGTGTAGGTCTTGGCGCGATTTAGTACATTGTATACACAAGCGCTGCCCAACGCAGAGTTGTAGTCGCAGAGCAAAGGTATCGGGGATCTGTCAGGAATCGTGCGGGTGGTCAAAAAAAAAAATGGTTCAAATGGCTCTGAGCGCTATGGGACTTAACATCTGAGGTCACCAGTCCCCTAGAACTACTTAAACCTAACTAACCTAGGGACATCACACAGATCCATGCCCGAGGCAGGATTCGAACCTGCGACCTTAGTGGTAGCGCAGTTCCAGACTGGAGCGCCTAGAACCGCTCGGCCACACCAGCCGGCGTGCAGGCGGTCAACGCTGTGTAGTCTCTGCAAGATTGCCACGCGCCGCACTCCTTAGGAACAAGGTTCAGGGATGAAGACCACGGGCTATCAGACGGACACGACCATGCTATCGAACTCGGCCTTCGTTATCTCCAACCAGTCTGGCAGTAGTCTTCGAGGTCGGTCACCAGGAGATCAGCGGCCCCTCAGTCGTCTTGATGTGATGGACAGTATTGGATCGGACGTCCTTCGGCATGGCTGGTGGCTTCGTAAACGCCGGGAAGTCTTTCAGTAGCGCGACCTACTCGTCGCCCCCAATTGTTATCAGCTGGACAGACTGGATGTGTGTCTGGCGCGGTGGAAGCCTGCAGCCGTCAGCACGGTAACCTGGTCAACAAGGCGGGCAATGGACATGTCTGGGAAAATGTTCTAGTACACCAAGAAATCAGCGCCTATAGTTGGATCACCCACATCTGCCACAATGAAATTCCATTGGAAGTCGCATCGGAGGCAGAAATCCAACTCTATTCCGTGCAGGCCTTAGATGGAGACAGGAGAGTTATTCGTGGCTGTCAGGCAGAATGTCGTACGCAGTCGACACCGATGTAGCACAGTGCATGGGTAGATGCATAACTCAGAGCCGGTGTCTATCAGGCACTTACAGCCGTCGTGTCGATCGCTGGTGAATAGCCGCTGTGACGTTGGCGGGCAGTCAGATGAAGCGCCCACGGTCGATTGCCGCTGGAGTTTGAATACGCACACGGCTTGGTGCAGCGTTGTGCAAGCTCTCCAAAACGCCGAAGGCACCAGTGGATGTCTCTTGCCAATCAGGTGTCTGCGCAGGCGAGTGAGTAGCAGCACTGCTGCGAGAGTGCCTTCTGTCCCCTTGCCGGCTGCCATCTCCAACGACACTGCAACGCGCTTCCAGCTGGCTAACCTGCTGCGTCAGTTGATCGACTTTTACATCTAATGCCTCGTACTCGGCGCGCGCTACCGTGGTGGTTCTACAGGTGCACTGTACAGTTGACATCGTAATGGCCGCAGGCGATACGGCGTCAAGTACTTCGTCGACCAATCCTGCCACGGCGTCTGGCTACATCCCTGACTGTGTCGCAATAATCACCTTGATCGATGGAGGCAAGTGACTGGTCTAGATCGTGCACAACAGATGATTAGGCACAGAACGTGCGTTGATTTTGCTTCTAAGGTGCCGAAGGTTACTGGCCGAACTTCGGTCACCGATATCCTCTTGAGTCAATACCTGTCTAATGCACTCCTCTTGAGATGCGGGAACACGGCTGATCAGTTCCAATTTAAAATGGTCGTATGCATTTCCTTCATATGGTGCGACAATGATGTCCTGAATTTCTGCTGCGTACTGCTGTAGCAATTAGCTCACCACCAATGCAAATTTAGAAGCATCTACAGTCACATCAGAACACACAGGGCCAGATTGTGTGACCAGAATGGCGGTAGCCTCCACCTCGTCTGAACAGGGTCGGGTTGTCTCCAGACTTTCATCCTTTGTGTTACCTACACGCATGCATGTTTAAATGACAGGATCACTGCTGGGTATAATAATCATGCCTCAAGTCGATACTGACCTTACTACAGCAATAATTTCAACCCACCATAGCACTTCATTAAATTGTACGAAGCTAATAACTTCGCTGGCGAGGATGAATCCAAATAGCGTTTGCGCAAACGAAGTTGTCACTCGGTGTAGTGGCTGATGGGAGCGACGGTAATTTTTTTTCTGTATTGTTATTTTAAACCTTTACAAAAGGTAGGCCGGCAGCAGCCTATCCACGCCGCTCTTTGACCACAGAAAAAACATACAAGAAACGTGAAGACATAAAAACAGATGTACATGTAGGATAAAAACAGGAGACAGACAAATGAGAAAGAAATGAAGTCGTTCACGGAAGGCACTGGTCGCACAGGGAAGTTCAGCTCAGTGCACAAACATTGACAGATGGTTGAACATGTGAACATAGCAGCACTGATGAAGAAACACCATTGCAGTAGGAGGAAGAGAAACACTAACAGAATGATGGCGATCTTTGGCGCACTATAAACACACTGTTGCAAGAAAAAAAGGGGGACCTGCCACACGGAAATACAGGAGGGTAGGGGCGAAGGGGGGGGGGGGGGAAGGATGCCAGATGGAGAGAAGATGGGAGGGAGAGGGGAGAGGGTATGGGGGTGTGGAAGCCTGGGGAGGAGAGGGAGAGAGGAGGGAGGAAGTAAGGAGGGAAAGAAGGGAAAGAGGGTTCCCTGGAGGAAAACACAGGAGGAGGATGAAATCTGGTAGGAAGGGTAGACAAAGGGGATGAGGGCATCATCTGGGAGGGGAAGTTGGCGTACGCCACCTTGGGGAAGGATATGGAGTGTGGTAAGATGGAGAGTGGGTGGGACACATATGTACAGGTGCGGCAGAGGATGGGGGGGGCGGGGGGAGGATGGGAGAGTGGGAGAGACAAGCAGGTGAGGAGGATCAAGCTTACAGGATGCGTAAAGGTTCCATGTGGGAAAGGAATTAAGCCGTAGAGGATCCACGTGGGGGATGGGAGGCGGATGCGATAGGTGAGGCAGAGTTCATGGCATTCCAGGATTTGAAGGGACTTGTAGAAGGTAGGAGGGGCAGAGATCCAGGCAGGATGGGCATAACAGAGAATGGGGCAGATGAAAGATTTATAGGTGTGGAGGATTGTGGATGGGGCCAGACCCCATGTGCAGCCAGAAAGGAGCTTGAGGAGGCAGAGTCAGGAGCATGCCTTGGCTTGGATCGTCCGGAGATGGGGGATCCAGGAGAGGCGACCGTCAAGGGTGACGCCAAGGTACTTGAGGGTGGGGGTGAGGTTGATAGGATGGCCATAGACAGTGAGATAAAAATTTACGAGATGGAAGGAAGGGGTGGATTTGCCTACAGTGATGGCCTGGGTTTTGAAAGGATTGACCTTGAGCAGCCACTGGTTACACCAAGTCAGGAACCAGTCAAGATGGGATTAGAGAAGGTTTTGGGAGCGTTACAGGGTGGGGACAAGGGCAAGGAAGGCGGTGTCATCAGCATATTGGAGAAGGTGTAAGGGGGCTGAAGGAGTGGCATGTCCGCAATGTAAAGAAGGTACAGAAGAGGGGAGAGGACGAATCCTTGGGGCACACTGGTAGAGAGGTGGAAGGTGTTGGAATCCGTGTTATGGATGGTGACACAGGAAGGACGGTGAGAAGGAAGGAGGCGATCAGATGGGCGTAGTTAATAGGAAGGGCGAAGGTTTGGAGCTTGAAGAGGAGACCAGAATGCCATACACAGTCTTAGGCACACTCAAGGTCGAGGGAGAGAAAGACGGTGAAGCGACAGGAATTTAGTTGTTCAGAGAGGAGGTGAGTGAGGTGAAGGTTAAGGCCAGTGGTAGAGAAGGACGGCCGAAAGCCACATTGGTTAGAGGAAAGGAGGCGGCGCTGGTGGAGGTGTCAGGTGAGGATGGATTCCAGGACCTTGCTGAAGACTGAGGTAAGGCTGATGGGACAGTAGGAGGAGACAGCAGATGGCAGTTTGTCGGGTTTGAGGAATATCAGGATCTGGGAGGTTATCCACAGGTCGGGGTAGAAGCTGGTGGACAAGACCACATTATATAGTCTGGCCAGGGTGGAGAGGAAGGATCCGGGAGCTTCACAGAGATGACGATAGGTAAAACGGTCATGTCTGGGAGCGGTGTTGCGTTTCGTGCATAGTGTAGCTATCTTGAGTGGCGATCGGGGTGTTGAGTTCAGTATGTGTAATGTTGACAAAGTACTGCAAGCCAGGAGCGAGTGGAGGGGCAGAGGTGTCAGTTCGATCATGGACATCAGGAAAGAGGGAGTAATAGAACTGGGGATCATCAGGGATGGTAAAGATATCATAAAGGTAGGAAGCAAAATGGTTGGCCTTACTAAGATGATCAAGAAAGGGGTGGTCCCCATGAAGGAGAGGGTAGTAGGGGGGGCAGTTTAGACCTGGTCAGGTGGCGGAAGGCTAACCAGTACTTAGATGAGTTAATAGGCATGGTAGCATTACAGCGGGTGCATGTCTGTCACCCATCCCGGCGTTTCTTGGCAATGAGCAATTTTCGTACATGTCGTTAGGGTTGCCAATGGCATTGTAGTGTGTCCTGGTCCTGTGTGTGAAGGAATGCATGGTGTAGACAGCGGGATTCACGAAGGAGGAGGACAGGGAGTGTTGATCACTGCCAATAGGGTCAAAGATGTCCACTGTGATGTGGCCAAGGAGGTTGGGGGAGGTCAGGATGACATTGGGAATGTTATTGGATTCAGGGCTGGTGTGTTGGGGAATGGGAAGGAGGGAGATGAGAAACCAATCCCACCACTGGAGCTGGGCAGCAGAACGACTATGGATGTTGAGGTCAGTGGCAATCACATAGGGGGAGAAGCTATGGTCGATGTGGGAAAAGGAAGTCGAAGGGAACAAGGGTAGAGGGGTGGACATAGATGGTGGTGCAGCTAATGGTAAGGCAAGGGAAGAAGAGACTGAGGATCAGGTGTTCCATGGGGTCAGGAAGGAGGGGTTGGAGCCGAACAGGGATCTGGCGGTGGTTGCCAATAGCTACCCAGCCACATGCTATCTGGAGGGGATTATTGGAGCGGTGAAGGGGTTAGGGCGATGTGTGAACGGTATGTTGGGGCTGGAGAAAGGTTTCGTTCAGGAGGAAGGTATTCACACTGTGGGTCGTGAGGGAACGCATGAGGAGGTTCTTGTTAATAGGAAGGGAGCAGATGTTGATGGTGTCACGCCATGGTGGGAACTTGGATGAGGGTGTTGAGATGGGAGAAGGTGAAGTGGAACTTGTTATGGGAGTAGGTGGCATAGGCTCTTAGGTGGAAAACAGAGCAGGAGGCGAGGGATATCTGTTGGAGGATGTGGGGGCGCTGGAAGGGATGGATGTTTTGAAGGATAATGGTAATGAATTGAATGATGTCCTCGGCAGTGGGAGGGGGGGGGGGAAGTTGCCAGAAGGGGTGGGGGTATCCAGATGACAGACGGGGCTGAGTTCAGGAGTGCAGGGGGGGCCGGGTCTTGCACTTCTGGGAGTAGGTGGGGACTGAAGGTTGGGACACTGCTGGAGGAAGTGCTCTTGCTTACAGTGCAGGCAGACTGGGGCCTCGTGCCACTGAGATGTTTGATGTGCATTGTAGCACAAACACCTCTGGCAGCGGACGGATTGGGGAGGGGAACGGTAGGGGTCAACTTTGTACCGGCGGTGGAACAGGAGGGCGCCCTCTTTTAGGAGAAGGTCAATGCAGGGAGCATGCTTGGAGAAGACCCACATGATGTGGGTAACGCGGGCGGGGGTTATACATCTGGCGGACGGCATGCACTTCCAGGCAGGGATGCGCCTTGAGCTCCACTAACACCTCCTCCTCCATGATTGTTGTACTAAGCTGAGTTATCACAGCGTTGAGACTCAGCAGGGGACATGGGGGTTTGGGTTGGCGGGAAGAGGGAGGTGAAGGAGCTGGGGCGAGGGAGGCATTTGGGCCAAAGTGGGTAATAAGGGTTCTGGAAAGGATGTTGGTATGGAGGATGGGGCTAAGGGAGGTGATGAGGACTGAGTCCCTATGGGGGGTGAGGAGGGAGACAGGGGCTCCTGGGAGCAGCGTTTCTGGGTCTTCAGGAGGGAAGGATCTGGATTGGACAGGAGATATTTATGGGAAGGGGAGGGGACAGTGGAGAGGCAGGGGGGGGGGGGAGAAGTGGCAGGCAGTGAGATATCCATGGCATCGTGAAGGGGGGGAAGGAGGCAGAGGCTGGGATTTTTTAGGAGTTAAGGAGGCAAGTGTGCCGCTGGGGCGCTTAACTGCAGCAGAAGGGTGGGAGGAGGCATTGGGGATGGGAGCAACTGGGAGATGGCGGGAGGTGGCAGGTCCCAGCGTTGGTGCTATGGTGACGTGGGCTGTGGCCCTCTGGGCGACCACCCTGGCGGGGGCTGCAGGAGTGATCGTAACAGGGCGGGGGAGGGGAGGGAAAGGATGAGAGGAGGAGGCTTGGGAGGAAGGAGCAGTGGACAGGGCAATGAAAGGCGCAGGAGTGGGAAGGGTGAGAAGCGGGGGGATGGGTTGGGGGGGGGGGTTGACTGTGCGCACCACGTAATCGTGGTGGCAGCGGCAGAAGGAGAGGTGTAGACGATGGCTGTGGTGGTTGCGGTGGTGGTGGGGGTAGTCATGGTAAGGATTACAAGTGAAAACAGGAGAAACGGAACAAAAATGGACGAAGACAGAGACGAATCACACACAACGACGAAGACGAAGACGAGGATGCTGGCCGGGGCCGATCCCCACTCAGCTGCCGCCGACGTGAGGGCGGCTGCAGGAGGAAGATCCACTGCCAGGGGCAGCGATGCGCTGGACTGCGTCTGCTGCTGCTGCTGCTGCTGCTGAACAGGTGCCGTCGACTTTTGCTGTGTCTGCTAAAAACCCTAGCGCTTTGACAATTGCGGCAACAATTCTCGAAGGGCGACACTCCACATGAGTTCCACCGAAGATGAGCGACTGTTAATGGGAAGTGCGCGTAATACCTGGCTCGCGAGACTAGGAAATTGAGAACAGATGAGTTACGCTTAGTAAGCTCGTTGTTTGCTTGCATTACTGGGTACATTGTACATAGGGATCCAAACATTACTAAACGTAAAAAATATAGTAGAACAACCAACATACAAAAAGTAACAAAACAAGGAATAAAAGCACTGCGCATCGCGAGAACAGAACATAGCGGTCCTAGCGGAACGCGCGGAACTACTTGGAGCACGTGCGAAAATTGACACTTACTCTTGGGTTGATACTCGTGTAGTAACACAACACACACCAGATGATGGCTATGGTTGCTACATGTTTGTACAAAATTTTTTTAATTGCTTGAAATCACTAATCTGTGTTTTCGTTTTTCGTAATTCGTATCGCTTGGACCGTGTATCCTGTAATGAAGGATGGGATTCGAAAAAAATGAAAAGAATTCTCTTCCTGAGAATATGATGGCTGAATGTAGTTGCATATAAAAAAATTTAACAGGAGAACAAGAGATTCATTTTATATTTCGCTAACACGACGTAATTTGTGCCTCTCTAAGTAATGAAGACAACAAAAAAGCTGCATAAGAATCTTATATTGCCTAGATTTTCAGTCAACAATAAACAACAAACTTTTATTAAAATATACAATATTATATATTTATTGTCTGATTTATGAATCACACATTTCAAGCCTCATCCTTTTCTGTCGTGTTAGCAAAGATATTTGATATTACTGACGATACCACGGAGGTAAAAAAAGAAGAGAGTTGATATTACGTTATAAGCTTGAAGCCGATGTCAGCCGTCTTAAGTAGCCCAAAACATTAGGTTCAACGCGGTGATACTTGCCCGTAACGTCACTCTGAGTTGGTCATGTACAGTTTGAACTGTGTTGGGTGCTTTGACTGACTGTGTGGAGGCATCGTTATTTCATCAAAAATGCCAACTTGCGTTATTTACGGGTGTACTAATCGATCCGATCGTAAACTAAATTTTAAAGGAACCACATTTCATTCGCATGTGGAGCAGTTCGAGCAACACGTTTTTTTTTTCTATACATGAATTGCAATTGCACTATTTACTTTTATTGTAGTTGTTTTATTTCTGTCATTTGACTTTAGTTTTGCCTTTACGTTCTTTCTCGTCTTTCCTGTCTTTTTCATTGCCTTCAAAATCGCAAGCGCTAAGACATCCGAGCCACACTGTATCAACGGTCTCGTCCACGCACAACACACGTCTACGTAACAGCGCTGATTGTTGGGGCATTATCTCATGCCCTAAATTCCTCCCGCCGATAATTATTCAGTGTTCACATTTGCTCCCCCTTTATAAAGGTTCTGGCTAGAAGAACCGGAGACAGCGGTCATGTTTGTGTGAGTTTCGAGTGTATGACTGTATGGATGATTGTGCCTGCTTTGCTCCCTTTCTGAAGAAGGCGTTGGCTGAAAACTTAGGTGGACATTTTTTTCGTCGTGGTAGCCTGCTCCTTGGCGTGTGAGTGGCCATCTATCCGTTTCACAGTAGAGTCATTTCCTCATAAAAATCGTTGTAAATAAGACACTGCACTGCAGCAAGAACAATGATGTAGATAATTACACTACCAGAAGAAAAAAAATGGCATTCATTACGCCACATTAAGGTTGTCTGTAGCGCAAACAAGGGTTCACAATGCACCAACCAAAAGTTTTGATCACTTACCATTTGATGTAAAAGTAAAATTAGAAACTAAACTGAAAACGCGTCTCTTTGACATCTCCTCTTATTCTCCAGGAGCAGGTGTTATTACGGTAGTTTATAATGGTGATGGGTATGAGTTACCGACAAACATATCTGTCTTTAATTAAAAAAGGAAGAAACTGACGAATGATCAGCATGGAGGCATATTTAGAGAAAAAATTAATGTCAATATATAATGACTAGTTCCACATCATTATGATTTATCGTGCAAATGATACATGGAGCAAAAACAAACTAAGTGAATAACAAGCTACTGGTATATCACAAAGCATGGTACAGACTTATGTACTTTGAAAACCTCAAATTGAAATTCAAATGTAAAATCAAGCAGATGATGAAGGTAGACGTACATCCAGTTGTGCTATACCTGAAAACTGACATAGTTACTGGTGAGAATATTGCGGAAAAACAAGCAGACAAGCTACGGCTGGAAAAGTAAGCCTGCATGTTACATAGGTTACATTACCATTACTACAAAAATACTTACATATATGTTAAAGCAAAATATCCTTTTTATAGGGTCTTAAGCGTTTAAGATAAATCCCTTAGTCACATAACGCTGGAAGATGTTTAAAAAATTAATCATTTTATTCGCCCTGTAAATTGCTGTTGTTGGCCTCACACTGATAGGTAAGATTTCAAAGTGAGAAGATGTATAAACTACAGTGAGACTAATGAACTGACAATCTGCACGAAGATACACATTATGTGATCAAAAGTATCCGGACACCTGGCTGAAAATGACTTACAATTTGGTGGCGCCCTCCATCGGTAATGCCGGAATTCAATATGGCGTTGGCCCACCCTTAGCCTTGATGAAAGCTTCCACTCTAGCAGGCGTAAGTTCAGTCAGGTGCTGGAAGGTTTCTTAGGGAATGGCAGCCCATTCTTCACGGAGTGCTGCACCGAGGAGCGGTATCGGTCGGTGAGGCCTGGCAGGGAGTCGGCGTTCCAAAACATCCCAAAGGTGTTCTATACGATTCAGGTCAGGACTCTGTGCAGTCCACTCCATTACATGTATGTTAACTGTCGTGTAACCACAGGCCGTGCATTATGAACAGGTGCTCGATCGTGTTGAAAGATGCAATCGCCATACCCAAATTGCTCTTCAACAGTGGGAAGAAAGAAGGTGCTTAAAACATCAATGTAGGCCTGTAGTGTGAAATTGCCATGCAAAACAACAAGGGGTGCAAGTCCCCTCTATGAAAAACATGACCACACCACAACACCACCGCCTCCGAATTTTACTGTTGGCACTACACGAGCTGGCAGAGGACGTTCACCGGGCATTCGCCATACCCACACCCTGCCATCGGATCGCCACATTGTGTACCGTGATTCGTCACTCCACACAACGTTTTTCCAGTGTTCAGTCGTCCAAGTGTTTACGCTCCTTACACCAAGCGAGGCGTCGTTTGGCATATACCGGCGTGACGTGTGACTTATGAACAGCAGCTCGATCATGATACCCAAGTTTTCTCACCTCCCGACTAACTGTCATAGTACTTGCAGTGGATCCTGATGCAGTTTGGAATTCCTGTGTGGTGGTCTGGATTGATGTCTGCCTGTTACACATTACGAACCTCTTCAACTGTCGGCAGTCTCTGTCAGTCAACAGACAAGGTCGGCCTGTACGCTTTTGTACTGTACGTGTCCCTTCACGTTTCCACTTCACTATCACATCGGAAACAGTGGACCTAGGGATGTTTAGGGAGTGTGGAAATCTCGCTTACAGAGGTAAGACACACGTGACACCCAGTCATCTGACCAGGTTCGAAGCCCGTGAGTCCCGTGGAGCGCCCCATTCTGCTCTCTCACGATATCTAATGACTGCTGAGGTCGCTGATATGGAGTACCTGGCAGTAGGTGGCAGCACAATGCACCTAATATGAGAAACGTATGTTTTGGGTGTGTCCGGATACTTTTGATCACATAGTGTACCTCTATGCAGTTCTGTATGTTTGACATTTCAATAATCGCTCACTTTGTTGGACAAACAAGAAACAGTATCAGTAACCAAACAAGTATTGGTTTCGGAGTTCCAGCTTCATTTGCGATCGATATAAATATAGTAAAAGTGGAATTAAATGCATTACCAAAGCATCCTTTTCACATCGCATCCTTTTATTACTGGTTATTCGAAATATGTCAACAAAAACAAGTTACATTAACGAGGTCAAATGTGTTGTATTACAACAGCAAACAGGCATTTCATTACAGAAAAATGTTCGAAATTGCCCTCCTTACACTATGCTATTCATGTAAGCATTGTAATTTTTCATGTTTAAAACAGCTGTTGCTTGCACATGATAGAAATAATGAACAAGAAGCAATCGCAAACAGTAGTCTGCTAATGTTTTGGGCTACTTAAGATGGCGGCAAGCCCTGCCCACTCTTGTCTTCAAAACAACGTATAGCGTGAGTCTATAGCGCCATCTCCCTTTTTTTAACCTCCATGGGCGATATGGTTTTATTTAAGTTCCATTCCCATAACATACCAAATTCTGAATCCCCTAACATGGAGCTGAAATTCTGAGTTAATGCATAATGAAACGAAGTGAAGAGCTAGATCTTCCTATATTTTTACAATGTAGATATTCCGGTATCGTTTAGTGAGTCTTCTATAAAAGAGCGCCTTTCTTTTGACGATTGTGCTGCGTGAGCCATGGCAACAGCCATAAGCAACATGATGACACCTAATACGTCAGAAGACTTGTGAGTACTATTTATTATTTGTTGTTTATTTCTATTCTCAGTACCACTACTTCATATCTTAAAAGATATATATATATATACAGTGTATTATGTTGTTACTCCTCGTCGGCCAGAGTGGCCGTGCGTTTCTAGGCGCTACAGTCTGGAACCGAGAGACCGCTACGGTCGCAGGTTCGAATCCTGCCTCGGGCATGGATGTGTATGATGTCCTTAGGTTAGTTAGGTTTAATTAGTTCTAAGTTCTAGGCGACTGATGACCTCAGAAGTTGAGTCGCATAGCGCTCAGAGCGATTTCGTTACTCCTCGACCTTCTACACTCGAAAAAACGTATGTTTCTCTGAAGCACAGTTCAAGAAAGTAACAGCAGACGTGTAAATTCGTAAAACTGCAAAAGGGAAGCGACAAGATTCAGTGCTGACGTATAATTTACATGGCTTGTAAAAGTGATTTGTGATAGTTGTATCATTTTATGTCTAATTCCCAAAGACCTGGCCATGCCTTTTGAAATTCTTGCTGATTCTCAGCTGTGTTGGACTGAATTATTACTATCACAGCTAATTTTTTCAAACTTTTATGTGCACGAAAATACGAAAATTTTAGTTTCATTATCACAAAAATAAATGTTTTTGGAAAAACTTCCCTCGAAATCCAAAAGCGATTACCCGTTATGGACATATTTCAGACGTATGTCGCTAAGCTGTAGTCTCGAAGTACTACGGAACCTGAAATAATAAAACTTACCATACCGTGCGATAAAAATGACTTTCTAAGAAAATTATGCGAAATACGGGATAGCGGTTTTGCAACAAATTATTCTGACTGATCACATGATATGTTCGATACCAATGATACAACTGCGGTCTATAAACGTCGTCATGATGTTTTCAGTCTGAAGGTACGTGGCGGCATAATGAAATATAATTATGTGGGACATTAAATTTTAGACTTGTTCTTCGGTCTCAACCAAACAACCCTCCAAAATCACAACATGGGCCTACCCCGAAAGATCTACAGAACATGTGTCGCTTACGACCGCAAATTTTACTTGCAGCAATGTAAGCTGTGCTATTATATTCCAAAATAGCCACCTTATCTGTGATCGCAGCGTATTCTGTGTATGCCTAAATCTGTAAACCATACACCCCTTAATAGCGTCAGTTTGCGAATCAAAGTTATTGCACTTTTTTACGAACAAATATAAATCCTTTCTAGTTCGTATATTTTCTGTAAGAGGCTCTATATCTGCGACGAATGGTTCGTATATTCTCCGGAAGAGGTGCAATCACACCCTTTGTTTATCGTTACCACCTTTTGTTTCGTTACGACTAATACTGATGTTCAATCATCGTCTTGCAACCATTCCTTTAAAGCTTTCTTGGAAAAGGGCATGGCCATGTTCCTTCCACATTCTTGTCTAATCCGAGCTCTGGACCGTGTCCAATTAAACCCTAATCATCTTGCATTTCTTTTTTTCAGTACGTGTAATCTGTAGTGTCCATTTTTCGTTGCTCAAAGGGTCGCGAAGTAACATAAAGCGACTGATTTGTTTCGAGAAATATGAGTGTTGACAAGGGGCCGTTGCTTCAGTTCTCTTTATTGTGAAATTTTAAATTGCTAGTGACAACGATAAAAAGGTAACTACACAGATTTGTCAACTGCATCACGTTAAAGCTTTCTTCGTGTCCATTAATAAGTTTTTCTTTCAAACGATTATTGTCAGTACAATGTAGTAACTAACAGTTCTTACAAACGTATATTTTCTTTGAAATACCAGAGGAATTGTTTTGCACAGAAAGAATTTCATCCAGCATTGGTCTCTTGAAAGAAAATAGTGTTATTTCATTAAGTTATTGTGCGATATTTTTTGGCAAAATTTGATGTTCTAAACAAAACCTGCAGAATCATTCGAACTAGAGTCAGTCAAGTTAAAGAAATTTTGTAATAATTTGTTTTTCTAATGAAAACTGCTACATTTTGCGTCTATCAGAGGTGGTTGCAAGCTATATAACAAGTATCACTGATAGGCTCAAGTAAATTTGACAGCCAGCTATTACAACTTAAATATATATAATTCTCTCTGTTTTCGTTAAATCTGTTCAGATGAGTCATCTCGTTGAGATCGGGTGTTCTGCCGGTGGTCCGCGTATTCCCACCACGTTATTTCGAAGCCGTTACTCGACTTCTCACACCAGGCGAACGGTCTGCCCGACGGGAGGCCCTAGCCACACGACATTTCATTTCATCTCACGTCAAGTTATGGTGTCGCAATATCGTATTGGGATGACGCGGTCCACCGGCAGAAACACCCGATCTCAGCGAGTGATGACGAATCTCTGGGGAAGTCTCAGAGATTACAGCTCTTAGGCTTTTCAGAATGCGCAACACGAATGCGCATCTCTACGTAGAGATGCGCATTCGTACAGTGAAAAACGGTTATGACGGAACAAAAGCTACCGAAACAGTTTTTATTGTTACAACGTGTTAAACAATGAACAGAAAAAAATTTAAAAAATCAGTGCCATGTTATCGATCGTGTCAAGTTTTATTACAATACAGTAATTCGATTTTCTCCTAAAATCAATTTTGTCGCTACTTTGAAAGTAGGCCTACATATTCTTTTTTGGGAAAATCTCTTTTTGCTCTTGCAATGTCATTTTCGCAGTCAACTTTTCGAAATACTGTTCGATATCATCCATTGTTTTATTCATTTCCCAATCGAATCTATATTGCTAACCGAGTAACCCGGTCCACGGTCACCTGTACCCCGTTGCAAGTTGCCTAATATCATACAGGGGCAATATTTCACACGGTTACTGACCGAATTTACAAATTTAAAACGCCCATATAATCTGTTGTTAAGAAGTATAGTCTTAGGATTCAGGTTTAACACAGTAAGGGGCACCGTTACTCAAGACGCGCAGATACCCAGATTATATTCATACAGTATTTGACAATGAGAGCAATTAGTGACTTCAGCAGAAGTTTCAAACTTTTGCGAAACATTTTCTCAATAACATTCCCCACAAAATGGTGAAATAAGTTTATCGCTTACTAAATTTTCGCTGTGTATGTAATAAAATTGCCAGGTCGGGCATGACGTTTTAATTTATTACTTCTTTACTAGAAACTCTGATCGCAATACATTTTTCAGACAGTTTCTACATATACTACTGAATGTACCTGGAAAATTATATCACTATGCGATACATAATTAAGCAGGTATGAGATACGTGAGGAACTTGCTTTTGCTTAATACGGAACGTAAATTACTGGGTCTATACTAAACCATTGTTTGACAGAGAGCAGTTAGCGACTTCCAACCAACTTTGAATACGATTTCAGATCTTTTTAAGACCTTTTTACTGACATGTTCAATGCCAAATATTTAACACATTAACTCACTTGTAAAATAGTCAGAAGTTTGAAGTTGATTTATACATAGAAGATCCATTCTTAAAGGAATCGAGGTTACTGGTGGAGGTTGCTGGTGGGCGTCTAAATAGCTGCTTCCATTTTCGTGATGTTTCGCGTTTCTCGTGAAGTATGAATAGGAACTGCAATGCTTGTTTCATTCTCAAATTCGTCATCTAAATCGGTGCTATATTTTGAGCTGTGAAGAACCCGCAAAATGTCTTCGTCTCTCATAAGCAGCGCTGAACACGAATCATCATCGACTGCAAAAAATTGCATTCAGTGATACTGTAGGACATTTCATTCAATCAATAGATGTTGGATAAATGGCAGCATTGATCGTAAATATTGAAATCCTTTATTTGGTTTCATTAGATGACGTCTCAGTTTCAAATCCGCCGATTCTTGAAGCGCAAAACACAATATAAAGGAAACAATATTCATTGGTCTTTGGCGCCTCCAAATCCCATGCTGAGTACATCTGTAATGCATCTATTCATTTATTCACTCACCGCGTTCCGTCAACCCCATGATGAAGTAGAACCTCCGGGGATGTGGAACGAGTCAGGGTATACATTAACAGGCAGAAGGAACGCCTGCTGAATACTTGTCTAAAGTACGTACATTACCTGCAAAGCGTCAAATCAAGGCATTGTGTAGAATGTGTAGACAATGCACAGAATTCGTAAAACTCTCTGCCAAGATGTTTAATTTAATCGTAATTGAATACTTTTCCTGTGAATTTTGCAAAATATCCAGGTTTTAATAAAATGCGAAATGGACGCAGGCAAAGTACTAAATTACAATGAAGTAATGTGCTCAAACTAAAAATTTATGTCTTTTATGAAGGTTAAATTAAAATATAGAAATTATCACAGTTGTGTCTGAAAACTGGCTTATTCTGAAGCAAATATGTTTTAATAGTCTTAACAAAGTGCAATAAACAGTTAAAAGAATAGTTTTTTTTACAGTTATGACAGTTGTGTAATAACTACTAACTGAATCAAAACGTTCAATTTTTATGTACTTCTTGCTGTACTTTCTTATGCTGTATTGATGCAGAAGCAAACTGAAATGATATTTTGAGTTGGAGAAAACTTTACTTTTTAACACCGAAACAACTGATGTTTTGGCATTTATTTTTGCATACGCATTGTACAAATCTTTGTCCAGTCCCGGCATGTTGCGGAGTTGTACCTGACGTTAGAGATACTTCTTTAGCCATCGGAACATCTTCGGACTGTAGAAGAGATTTCTTGCATACTGTGAATTGTGAACTCGTGTACAACTGCTTTAGAATTTCTTCTTTGGTACTCAGTTTATGAAAATCACCATTTGTCGCATTAGCCATGAGTGAAAATGTTTGTACATTCATAACCATCCACAGAAAATTTACATATTATTTTGTGGCCAAAGTAAAGTGCTGTTTTATTTTGTATCCTAAATTTTGAGGCCTGAAGCAAACCAAGACCCTCTTCTCAGCATTTGCTACGAGCCCGCACGGGTTTAATCCGGCGTTGCCTTCGAATGGTCGGTCATGTCATATCTTCGAATAGTGATCATTTCTCCTGGGGCAACTTTTATGAAGATTCTGCTACCGATGTCATTTTATGCAACCCACAATTCTACATTTGGCTTGCAAAAACCACTCGCGATGTTTACATACTCTCCCGATCGCTCCACGCAAACCATTAGTCCTACGATGAAAATGAACAGGATCTTTGTGTAGGAAACTTAATATCGTTAAATTTACGGTTTTGCTAGAGGTCGTAATTTTCGAGTTGTTCAAGAAAAACTTACAAAAGTGATCTTCAAACACGCCCCCTATACCACACTCAGCCCCCACCTATCAGGATTTCTAGTATGTTGTTCATGCCACTCTCTCCTACCACTGTACAAAAATTTGCGACTTCGGTAGTTAATCCCATATTTGATTTATTAAGGTCGTTATCTACTGACCATTCTATGCCAACGGCTTAGTCGAGCAGTTACAAACTGATGTCTGTGTAAATTTTACCCGACAGTTTTGTGAATTTTAACAGCATAAACTAAACAGTTACGTCGTTGTATTCGTCAGGCATTTTGACTACGAAATTACTGCTTGCATGAATTATTTGGATCGAGCTGTCAACATAATTAGCGTAGACCTATGTTTACGAATGTCGTTTTTCATTCATAGCCAACGGCCTTGCCGCAGTGGTAACACCGGCTCCCGTCAGATCATCGTAGTTAAGCGCTGTCGAGCTGGGCTAGCACTTGGATGGGTGACCATCGGGTCCGCTGAGCGCTGTTGGCAAGCGGAATGCACTCAGCCCTTGAGAGGCAATCTGAGGAGCTACTTGATTGAGAAGTAGCGGCTCCGGTCTCGGAAACTGACATACGGCCGGGAAGGCGGTGTGATGACCACATGCCCCTCCGTATCCGCATCCAGTGACGCCTGTGGGCTGAGGATGTCATGGCGGCCGGTCGGAACCGTTGAGCATTCCAAGGCCTGTTCGGACGGAGATTTTCTTTCATTATCCATATGGGCACGTTTAAATTGAAAATACTGAATAAGTAGGTGTCTGTTCTCGTGGCGTAATAGCCCCAGCAACAGAGAGCAAAAAATGTCGAAGATCGGGAATAGCTCATGTAGTCGTAAATCTTTGAGTATTGGTAAGATGGAGTGCCACGAACAACATACTATACATCCTGACTGATGAGGGTGAGGTGGAGGTGTGCTTGAAGGTCACTTATGTACGTTTTCTTGAATAACTCGAAAACCGTGGCCTCCTGTAAATACGTATCCCAGTACAAAGTTGAACTATATTAAGTTTCCTACACAAAGGTCCTGTTCTGTTTTTTCTGTAGGAGTAATAACTGGCGCGCAGCGATCGAGAGAATATGAAATTACTGAAGGCCAGATATAGAATTGCGGGTCTCACAAAACGATAACGATGGCGGCAGGTGTACCATCCTGCACATATAGGGTGTCCCAGGAGCCATAATCAACATTTAAAGATATGACAGAAATGATCATTCGAAGCCCTAAGGCAATGGCGGGTTAAGCCAGCTCGGACCCCTAGCAAATGCTAAGGATGGGCCCTGGTTTGCTTTGGGCCTCAAAATTTAGAATATAAAATATAACAGCACATTATTTTGGTTCCAAAACTATAAGTAAATTTTCTTTGGGTGGTTATCGACGTACAAACATTTAAAATATAAATTCTTTTCTTGAGAAAATAAAAATGTTACCTTACTGCAAACATATTTTCTTATACAAATTTTCTTCCTTAAATTTGTGCAATCTAATAAAGTTAATACATTGATTCAAATATGGCATTCAAGGATCAGAAATTAAATTTAAGAAGAGAGTTATACTTAACCCAAATTTAAAAAAAAATACAAATAAAAACCAGGATTTTAGAAAAATTGCCTTTTAAGTATTGAACACATGACCTTTAGCTTACGAGCCTAGAGCCTTAGCCGTTATGCTGCAGGGCTACTGCGTAAACCCAGGTTTAATGTCTCACGAGGAATTATTTTCGACACTTTTTCACAAACGAAGGTCCATCAGGTTGGATAAATGGTTCAAATGGCTCTGAGCAGTATGGGACTTAACATCTGAGGTCATCAGTCGTCTAGAACTTAGAACTACTTAAACCTAACTAACCTAAGGACATCACACACATCCATGCCCGAGGCAGGATTCGACTGAAGCGCCTAGAACCGCTCGGCCACACTGGTCGGCCAGGGTGGATAGCTACACAGTGTGAAACCTGGCAGTTTGAGAAAAGTAAGTCCCACGCCTGGTGTCTCAGTGGCAAATAAATTTTTACTGTATTCGGAAGTAAATGACGTATAACGATATCGTTTTGTTACTAGATCAAACACCGATAGTGAATACGTACATAGTTGTATACGTTGCACATAGAATGTTTGTAGCTCGTATAAACAAAACCAAAGTGCTTACTTTATTCTTAGGTGCTTCTCGTTTTCCTGTCAGGAAATTTCGCAATCACCAGAGAAAATTATATTTCATTCTCTTAATCTCTTCTGCTGTTGTTAAACAGTAATATTGTGTTCTATTAGTCCACAACTCGGGCAAAATAATAAATTTAATACAATGATTGAAATGAAGCATCCAAGGATCACAAATTACATTTAAGAAAGAAACTGCATTTGAAACCTAATTAAACGAATAAAAACAAAGACCAATCATTTTGATAAGGATATTAAAAAATTACTGTTGTGTAAGTGCGGAAAACACGACCTTTAGTTTACAATTCCAGAGCCTTCGCCATTGTGCCACGGAACTGCATATGGTTTCATGTTTCACGAGACGTTCTTTTGGTCATATTTTTACAAAAGAGGGTCCACTAGTGTAGATGGCTACACGTTGTGAAACCTCTTCAATCGCACACCACTGCAAGAGTAATTTCAAGAAGTTAATCCCACCCCTGGCGTCTCAGTGGCAAGTAAAGCTTTACTTTATTCAGAAGTAAATGACCTATAACGATACCATTTTATTATTAGATCGAACTCCGACGATGGATATCTAGATTGTTATATACGCTGCACATAGAACCTATCATTTTTTTGCTTTTATAGCGCATATAAACGAAACAAATAAGCTTACTTTTTTCGCCAGTGCTTCCCGTTTTCCTATTAACAAATTTCACAATCAGTACAGAAAATTATGTTTCATTCTTTTTATATCTTCTGCTGTTGTTAAACAGTAGTATTATATCCTACTGGTTCACAACTCCGGCAAAGAAACGACACAAAACGCTAGAACCGCGAAACTACAACACCTTGTACAAAAACATTCCAACAAGAAGCAAGCAACCTTCACTCTAGACTGCTCGTGCCAAAACTACTGAAAGAAAATTAAATGCACTGTAAAAGGAACGAACTACTGTAATATTAAACTTACAAAAATAAATACGGTATCTGTGAATTACTTTCTTATTGCTAATCAGTCGTAATTGATCGATTTATTACGACTAGCTTTTCAACTTCAGAGAACCCGTGTAAGTTTAGCGGCGTCGTCAGCTCCTGCTACAGTGTACGGCGTGGGCAGCGCTCACGTTTGCAAATGAGCTAAAATTGTTACTACTCGCTGTAGATTTAGATACCAGAGTCTTTCAGTTGGGCGGTTGGTGGAATACCATTTGCATGTAACTTGACAGATCTTTCCCCCCCAACGCGCGGAGCCCGTAGCACTTGCTATCTCTTGCTACGTGGCTAATGCAGCATTGTTCGAAAGAAACAGCTCTAGTAAACATGGCCTTAAAATGCACACCTTAACAGCTAAGAGCACTGGTTCATATTCGATATTGTGCAATATATCTCTTCTGCTGCAAGCTCTTTGTTTTCCATATTAATCTCAGCCCTGGTGTGTCAGTGGCAAATAAATCTTTGCTGTGTTCAGAAGTAAATGAATTATAACAATAACATGTGCTATGACCACTTTATCAGTGTAAGGGATGTGTTTCACAGCAGAGAAGATTAACAAGTGCTCATAGCTGTTAAGGTTCACACTTCAGAGCCCATGTTTACTGGACTTTTTTCCCTTGTTTTGGTCCGTACTACCACGTCTCGAAATACGGAAAGCAAAGAGCTTGCAGCAGAAGATCTGTTTGACAGTATCGAAGATGAATATGTGCTCATAGCTCTTGACGTATGCATTTTAGAGCCCATGTTTACTTGAACGTTTAGCTTCTAATGATCGTCCCTGTCATACCCCTGAGCAAAACATTTGTGTAGCTTAACACCAACCACTATCAGCTGTCTTCATGCTGGCAGAGAGCATCTGTTTAGCATAAATATTAGAGTTACGTGCAATTTACATACTTAACTCGAATTATTCGATGCATTGTAGAAAAAGTGGCTAATGGGGTGCTCTTTGACTTTTTTTGTAATTAAATGAGGATTTTCCATTTCCCGTCTGATGTCGACTGGCAGTCTCTTATAAACTTTTGCGCCATAATAGAAAACTCAATTCTAAACCTTAAAAAGGGATGCATAGTATACTTGTAAATTATGTCTGCTTCTGGTATTGTGGTTTTGAATTGTTTAGTATATCCTGAGTTTACTCTTGCTATTATCAAACAAGGTACCATTACGTATTGGCATGTAAGTGTAAAAATCCGTAGACCCCTGAAGACGCTTCTGCAAGATTTATGGTTATCAATCACACAATGTTCTTAATGCATGCTTCTGTGGAATACATAACGTTTTCACCTTAGTTGCAATGCCCGAGAAGTTTATGCCATAGGACAGAAATGAGTGAAAGTATGGTAGCAATACTGTCTGAAAATCATCACAGTGAGAGATGTTTCTCAATTCTCTGGTGCCACTTAAGTTTGTTAGCACAGAAATTCACAACTAACCTTTCATCTTTACTTCCTGTCCCCGTAAATAAGTTTTACTAGTGTTGAATGCATAACATAGGTTTTCGTAAGTTTAAACTGTAAGATTAAGCTGTGGGCTGTGAACCAGTAGTAAGCTTGTTCCGCTCTTCCCCTGGCTGTGTCTGATATGGATGTGATTTGAGCCCTTCATCAAAACAGTCATGTTATCAACAAACATTAAAACTTTTGAAGAGTCCTCCAATATCCCAGATGAATCGTTCACAGAGACCAAGAAGAGAAGTGGGCGAAGAACGAAGCCTTGTAGCACACCATATTTGATGCTTCCCCGCTAACAATTTAATCTTATTCCTGTCGTTTCATTTGCTAATATAATCCTCTGTTTTATATCTCTAAGATATGGCTCCATCTATGTAAGGGAAGACTTTTAATGCTATTCTATTTCAGTTTTCCCTGCAAAGTTCTACTGGATTTGAGTTCGAGACATCACATATTGCTTTCTCAATAGTGAAGCCTTTACAGAAGTCAAACTAAGCTGTTAAAAAGTCACCAGGAAGATGGTTCAGAATTCTGTTTTAAGCTACTTTCTCAAACACTTTTGAGAATACGAGGAGGAGGGATATCGGTGTATAATTAGAGGTCAGTTGTTTATCTCCACCTTTTTTATATTGCTGTTTCTGCTGCATACTTCAGTCTTTCACGAAATGTACCTTGACTCATCGTCTGGTTATGCAGGTAGCTCAAGGATTGCGCGACCATGTAACCAGAAAACTTTAGTACTTTGACTGACAATGATATACCATCTAGCCAGAAAAGTTACTGCTTATTTGTGACCTAATGATTTCTGTGATCGCTCTAACTGATGAGTTGGCAAAACTGATGTCTAGTGGAGGAGCCTACATTGTCTGTCTAAATAAGATTATTGTATCTGTTTTCGAAGGAAGATTATTGTATCTACTTTCGAAGGACAATTTTTGTACTCATGTTTTCAGCTACTCTTAGGAAGTAGGGCATGAAAATAATAAATTGGACAAGGCAAATGATACTGAATCAACTACTCTTAGGAAATAGGGCACGAAAAGAATAAATTGGACAATGCTCGTAGCAATGAGGCGTATGATATGAAATTCAAAACATTGATATTTTGAATTTCATAACATCTGTCTCGTTGCTACGGTCTTTTGGGAGTTCCGTATCATTTCCCATCTCGAATTTATTCTTGTCATGTCCAACAATGCTCCAAAATGCCCTTGTTCGTCCTGGGAAATTTGAATTTTTTGTGCATAGTACATGGTTTCTACCTTGTTGCTGAAACGCTGAAGGTTTTTGCAGTACTGCTTGTAATGCATTTCAAATCTTTATTAAAGCTAGTACTTTTAATTACATAAAGCATTCTCTTCCCAGTAAAACGCACATTGATCCCAAATGTTAGCCACCCCTTTTTTCGCCTTACACTCTAAATCTCACTGTCCTCTTGTAGAGAAAAACTGGATTCAAAATATTGTACGAATATTTTTAGGGAAGAATTAAATTTCTCATATACTTTGGGTCCTTAGATAAATTTTACCCATTTTTCACCTGAAAATTCTCTCTGAATATTGTAACCAAGTCATCATTTACAATTCAATGTTGTTTTCTTTTTCCAGTCAGATCTCATTGATGAGGTTTTTTTGTTTGATCATACTCGTATAAACCATTTATTGTGGGGCTCACATCGTAGTCAAGATATACAGGGTGGTCCATCGCAAGTTACGGATGAGAATGCGAATGCAGTAACCTTTATACTGAGCCATAGTTCGCAGTTCGGCCACGGTAGCGCCACAGTCGGGTGAGTAATACAATTCTGAAGACATCCCTAACGAGATTTTAGTACTATTCCGCCTCCCTCCATCAAAAACTGTGTCAGGTGCGATGCATTTTGTTAAATAAGAACTTAATTTGGAGTAATGAAAGAACTGGTGCACATTTTGTATCGATTTGATATGTTCTCCTCGGATCATTCTAAATAAATAGTTCCCGAATTTTAATTTTTCTCGATTTCAGCGCCATCTGTCAATAGCTTAAAAAATGTTTCAGACAAAACTTGATTACTTTTTTATGGAGAATCCTAATCTGCAATAAAAATGGGGGTTTCCATTTAAGATTTAAAAGTTACCCTCGCCCCACCTAAGGGGGCAGGGGCTGGGGGTCACGTGTAGTATCGTTTGATGCCCCCCTATGAGCTTACGAACGTGTCTTACCCACTAATTTTACCCAATGTATAGTTTTCGAGATAATCTCATCCGAAACTTCAGATGGACCACTCTGTATACATCACACTCACGATATACAAAAAATACAACAATATAGATCAAAACTGTCTCATAAATATCCGATAAAATTAAAATAAAATCTTGGGTTAGAGAAGAGTGTGGCCTGCCGTTTGCCTTTTCTAATTTAAATACTGACAGCCTGTTCAGAAAATGAAGTTTCTTTATTATCCTGCTTAAAAAATAGCCCACGAAACACAAAGAAACACTTTTTTATTCGTTGATGATTAATTAATTATGCATGATGATGAACATAAACTTCCAATTGCTGTCCACAAGCAGAGCTTTACAATGCCAATAATACAGTATGAAAATCTCTACTATAAAAGAAAAATAATCACATTTAGAGGAGTTGTTCCAATAAGGTATTTTCATTTGTGAGAGGATAACACAGCAAGTAAAAATTTTAATTATCTTGGAAATGAAATAATTCATCTAGAAGATCAACATATAGATTAAAATACTTTCAAAATTCCAGCAAACACTATGAGATTAAAAGTGTCATGACGCCCCTATGAAATGCGGAATTGGCCGCTAGATGTCGCGAAAGGCAGACCCGCAAATATAAAAGGAGTCATAAAGTATATTGTTGTCATTTGAGACGCAGTAACAGCAGGATGGATCACTCAGGAGGATTACCATTTGGTGAATACCTCGAGATTTTTAGGTGCCATCATGTGTAGTGGTCAGCAGTGAAGTATGGCTGAGACGGCTTACGGTATGGAGTTGTCTTTCGTGGTTGAGGTTTTGTCCCTTTATTGCACTTGAGAAAAAACCTAATGCGGAAGGACATAAACACATTCTAGAAGATTGTGCATTGCGTACAGTAGATGAGAAGTTCGGAATGCTGATTGTTTGGTATCAACATTATAATTATCCATTGGAATATCCGCGGAATTCGCTCCAATCGGGATGAATTGTCGATCCTCTTACGATGCTACTCTCCAGTCGTCTTCTGTCTTCAGGAAACAAAGTTACATCCCCATGATCGCTTTGTCTTCCCTCATTTCCAATCGGTCCGGTTTGATCTCCCCTCTGTTGATGGCACTCTGGAACATGGGGGACCTACGATTCTTCTTCATGATACTGTCCATTATCACTCAATCCCCTTAAACAGTTCCTTCCAAGCTGTCGCTGTACGTCTTCCCCTTTCTGGATACACCTTCTCCCTTTGTAACACATAAATTCCATCGTCCACACCAACGGCAACAACTGATCTCCTTCATATTCTTGGTCGCTCGCGCCCCCCCCCCCCCCCCCGCGCCCCCCCCCCCCCCCCCAAATTTGCTGGTTGGAGGCTTCAATGCCCATCACCAGTCTTGGGGATCTCCGCGTCCTTGTGCGTATATTGTTTGCCTCAACATAGCGGAACCTACATTTGTGTCTGCCTCCACGTCAGACTTCTTTCATTTGGATGTTTCGGTCGGTACTGTTCAGCTAGCTCGGCGCTTTTAATGGTTCGCTCTTGCTGATACCCACTCGAGTGACCATTTTCCATGTGTCCTTCGATTACACCCACAACTGCCATGTATTCACCCAAGACACTGGAAGTTTTCACAAACCGATTGGACACTTTTCTCCTCTCTAGAGACATTCGATGACCGTCACTTTCCTAGCATCGACGATCAGGTCACCCACGTCACGGAAGTCATTCTTACAGCCGCGGAACGTTCAGTACCTCGTACCCCCCTTTGCCTCGGCGCCCCCCAGTTCCTTGGTCGAACGAGACGTGCCGTGACGCAGTACGCGAGCGGAGACGTGCTCTTCGCGTTTTCCACCACCATCCTACATTGGCCAATTGTATCCTGTATAAGCAATTACGTCGCATCATCTGCGATAGCAAGAAGGCAAGCTGGGACTTCTTTACCAGCTCCTTTAATTCCTTCCCTCATCTGTAGTTTGGAGTCGAATTCGACAGTTATCCAGCATGTCTAGTTTCTCCCCGATCTCTGGGCTCACTGCAGCGCAAGACACCTTAGTGGACCCAGTCGCAATTTCTAACTCATTGGGTCAACACTTTTCTGAGATTTCGAGCTCTTAAAATTACCCGTCAGCCTTTCTCCCAAAGAAACGAGTGGTGAAAGTGCGACCTCCTGCTTTCTCCTCTCAAAATCGCGAAAGCCATAATACTGTTTTCTCTATGCGGGACCTCCAACACGCACTCTCTCTCGCTCTTCCGCCCCAGGACCGGATGGCATCCACGTCCAAATGTTGCTGCGTTTATCATGCCGTAGTATGCGTTACCTCCTTCGGCTTTGTAATCGAATTTGGATTGACAGCACCTTTCCCAAAAGATGGCGGGAAGCTATCGTCATTCCTGTTCCAAAACCTGAAAAGGACAAACATCTCCCTTCTAGCTATCGCCCCATATCTCTCACGAGGAGTGTATGTAAGGTTTTGGAGCGTATGGTGAATTGCCGTTTAGGCTGGTGGCTGGAGTCCCGAAACCTTTTAACACCTGCCCATTGCGGTTCCCAAAAGCATCGTTCTGCAGTTGTTGCTCTCTCAACTTAAATCACGAACAATTTTCTCAGGAAACGCCAAATGGTAGCGATATTTTTTTATCTGGAGAGAGCATATGATGCCTGCTGGAGGACCGGCATCCTCCGCACACTGTTGTCTTGGGGCTTTCGAGGTCGGCTACCCCTTTTATTCGTGAATTTATGACAGAGCGCACATTTACGGTGCTGGTGCACACCACTCTCTTCCGTACTTTTTCCCAAGAATATGGGGTGCCCTAGGGCTCCGTGCTGAGTGTTGTACTGCTTGCCGTCGCCATAAATCCAATTATGGATTATCTCCTTCCCGATGTCTCGGGCTCCCTCTTTGTCGACGATTTTACAATCTACTATATCTCTCAACGGACCAGCCTTCTTGAACGACGTCTTCAAGGATGTCTCATGGTGCATCGAAACCGGCTTCCGCTTTTATCCCAGTAAGACCGTCTGTGTAAATTTTTGGCGACGTACGGGGTTTCCTCCGCCTTCCCTACACCTAGGCCCTGTCGCCCCCTTCCATTCGCCGACGTCGCCAAATTCTTAGGACTTCTGATTGACAGAAAACTGTGCTGGTCTTCCACCGTTTCATATCTTTCGGCTCGCTGTCTGCAATCACTCAGCACCCGCCGTGTTCTGAGTGGTGCCTCCTGGGGAGCGGACCGAGTGGTCCTCCTCCACCTATATCACGCCTTAGTGCGCTCGAAATTGGACTATGGACGCATAGTTTACTCCTCTGCATGGCCGTCTATTCTTCGGCGTCTCGACTCTGTCCACCACCGTGAATTGTGTTTAGCATCTGGAGCTTTTTATACCAGCCCAGTGGAGAGGCTTTATGGTGAGACTGGTGAACCTCTGCTGTCCAATCGGCGAGCTGTCCTACTGAGTCGTTACGTTAGTCATCTGTCTTCCATGCCTGCCCATTTGACCCGTGCCCTTTTTTACGACGCCTCCTTGGATTTAGTGTATGCAGGCCGCCCTTCCTCTCTACTACCACTGGGAGTCCGCTTCCGTCAACTGTTAACGTTCTCTTTCCTTCCACTTTCCTAACACTTTCTTGACAAATGGGGGTACGGCGCCACCTTGGCTTCGTCCCAGGACCTGCCTTTTCTGTGCCCTTTTGTCAACTTCCCAAGGATAGTACCCCCCCCCCCCTCCCCCCCTATAGTTTATCGCCGGGCATTTGCTGCTCTATGTGCACAAATGGATGAGGCCAATTTTTTTTTTACACTTAACAGCACAAAGACCACATTTGTTGTTGTTGGCGACATCCCTATTAGATTTCGTCTTCCCGACCAGTGTTCGGTTTTTACAGCGGAGCTTTTCACTGTTCTCCAGGCTGTCCAATACTTCCGTCACCATAAGCGGCTACAGTACAGGGCTATTACAAATGATTGAAGCGATTTCATAAATTCACTGTAGCTCCATTCATTGACATATGGTCACGACACACTACAGATACGTAGAAAAACTCATAAAGTTTTGTTCGGCTGAAGCTGCACTTCATGTTTCTGCCGCCAGAGAGCTCGAGAGCGCAGTGAGACAAAATGGCGACAGGGGCCGAGAAAGCGTATGTCGTGCTTGAAATGCACTCACATCAGTCAATCGTAACAGTGCAACGACACTTCAGGACGAAGTTCAACAAAGATCACCAACTGCTAACTCCATTCGGCGATGGTGTGCGCAGTTTAAAGCTTCTGGATGCCTCTGTAAGGGGAAATCAACGGGTCGGCCTGCAGTGAGCGAAGAAACGGTTGAACGCGTGCGAGCAAGTTTCACGCGTAGCCCTCGGAATTCGACGAATAAAGCAAGCAGGGAGCTAAACGTACCACAGCCGACGGTTTGGAAAATCTTACGGAAAAGGCTAAAGCAGAAGCATTTCTTAAACAGGAGATTGGAAAACCGATGGATCGGTCGTGGTGGAGATCATGATCAACAATTCATGTCATGGCCTCCACGCTCTCCCGACTTAACCCCATGCGATTTCTTTGTGTGGGGTTATGTGAAAGATTCAGTGTTTAAACCTCCTCTACCAAGAAACGTGCCAGAACTGCGAGCTCGAACCAACGATGCTTTCGAACTCATTGATGGGGACATGCTGCGCCGAGTGTGGGAGGAACTTGATTATCGGCTTGATGTCTGCCGAATCACTAAACGGGCACATATCGAACATTTGTGAATGCCTAAAAAAACTTTTTGAGTTTTTGTATGTATGTGCAAAGCATTGTGAAAATATCTCAAATAATAAAGTTATTGTAGAGCTGTGAAATCGCTTCAATCATTTGTAATAACCCTGTATATTATATACTCGGATTCGCCCAGCTCTCTCCTCAGCCTCCAAGCTCTTTATCCCGTCCACCCTCTGTTGCACCGGATTCAGGACAGCTTCCACTTTGCTCCACTTGGGGGGAGTCTCTGTTGCATTCCTCTGGATCCCAGGACACGTTGGTATCCGCGGAATCGAAGCGGCCGATATAGCGACCAAGGCTGTAGTCTCTCCTCCTCGGCCCGCTGTTCGCATGGCTCCCTTTACTGATTTACTATGCGTTTCATATCGTCGTGTTACGCTTTTATGGCACACACATTGGTCTACATTTCCCGATGGTAAATTACGGGACATAAAACCTCTTCCCTGTGCTTGGTCTTTTTCCTTCCAGCCTCGTCGTCGAGAGGAGGTAATTTTAACTAGACTCCGGATAGGGCAGTGTCTTTTTAGCCATCAACACCTTCTAAGTGGATATCCTCCTCACTTTCCCCTCACTGCTAACAACCGTGGACAGTGAGACACCTTTTACTTCTGTGCCCCTATTTTAATCCGCTACGTGCCCGTTTACAGTTGTCGCCTAATATATTTTCCCTTTTAGCAGATGACACGCCCTCAGCCGATCGTGTCCTCGAGTTTATCAGTGTCAGTGAGATGACATCGGTCATTTGAAACTTCTTTTTGGGGAATACAACCTTCCCCCCTTCAATAGTAGTTTTCTAGGATTTTCTTCCGTTTTTAGTTTCCCTCCTTCTTGAGTTACGCTCCCAGTGTTGCTGATTTCACATTCTGTTTTTTACCCTTCCCTAAGCCACAGAATGGGCGTTTATGACCGTAGCAGTTTTGCGCCATAAAACCATAACCAAAAAAATGCATCCTGTTGTCAATCAGCTTTGAGGCAATGGTTTGTCGACAGTAGCGTTCCTGAAATGGTCTGGCTAGTCGAGCCAGAGGTGGGGCAGTGGTTAACACATTGAACTCGTATTCGGGAGGACGACGGTTCAAACCGGTCTCCGGTCATCCTGATTTAGGTTTTCATTGATTTCCCTAAATCGTTTCAGGCAAATGCCAGAATGGTTCCTTTGAAAGGGCACAGTCAGTTTCCTTCCCAATCCTTCCCTCATCCGAGCTTGTGCTCCGCCTCTAACGACCACGTTGTCGACGGGACGTTAAACAGTAATCTCCTCCTCCTCCTCTTGTCGAGAGTCCCCATCTGAACCCAATGAATACGTTAGAAACTCGACTCCGCTCCAGCCCCCCGCATCCAATATCATTACTTTCTCTGGTTTCGACCCTCGGGGAAGAATGGGCTGCCATTGCTACACAGACATTCAGACACCTCGTTGAAATGTATGTCCCCACAAGAGTTCAGGCCGTCATAAAGACGAAGGGTGGAGACATTCCACATTAATGTTCACTGACAGGTGTCCAGACGCTTTTGATCAGTTAGTGTATGTGTAACACTGTAAGCAGATCTTTAAAAAACGGCGAGGATAGAAGCTACATTACATTCTGTAAAACTGTGGCAGTTCCTGCAGTTTTGCACACAGTGAAAGCTGGACCCTTACAAAACGACAGAGAAATAAGACTGCTGAAATAATGTAAAAAACTGGATAAAATTAATACATAGAAACGAGCTAAAAGTCGAACCAATAACTGAGATAAAAATGAATAGGGGAGAGTCATACAGTACAGACCATCTTACAGCACCCGACATCGCTAGTTCTCGTTTCTAGTACTAGGTGGCAGCACATACAAAGGGTGAGCTGAAAGACGCCATGATCCCACTCATAATACGTCGAGTATGTTGTCCGGCATAAACAGTTTGTGAGTTGTGAGCGTTTAATGATGTTTGTGTGAGAAGAGCGTGCAAGAAGTTAGTTTCAGGATTGTGATACACGTTTAAGACGTGAGTAATTGAATTTATTTTTAAATTTAATTTAACTGTATTGTTTAAGGGTGCTGTAGCCGTATAACTTCGAAGATATCGTATATTAAACAGTACGCACTCGGTCTCGTTTTTATTGCGTGATCGTTGTAGCGTATTGGCCAGCTAGTTGTCTTCCAATGCTGAGCAGACAGAAAGTCAAGGCAAAAATTATAATTACTTTTTATCTTCCAGTTTTCAGAGTGAAATGGCTCAGAATAAGGGGAAAATGATAGAGAAATGGACTGAAAAGAATATGAGAATGGCAATAAATGAAGTAATATTGGAGACAATGACAGCAAGGCAGGCAGCTGAGTTCTTTGTCCCGTGGAGCACGTTAGGTGATCGAACAAAAGTAATTAGAACAGGTGCCTCTGTGGATCTAACTCTTCTGATGGGCAGGTTCAAGAAGACATTCAACGATTGCATGGAAACACAGTTACTTCTGAACATGAAAGATTTATAGACAGGAGGTTCATGCCGCTTAGCAGAAAAGAATTTTTGAGGTTAGCATTTGCGTCGATTGATCATTTAAAAAGCAGAAAAGAATTTTTGAGGTTAGCATTTGCGTCGATTGATCATTTAAAAGTACCTCACCAGTTCAGCAAAGAAATAAACTACTGATAAGCAGATTTGTTATGACTTTATGACACGGCATCCTGAACTGTTCCTTAGATCTCTAATAGCCTTGAGAGACCTTTGGGCCTTAACAGACATCAAGTTGAGCTCCTTTTTACGAAATACAAAGAGCTGATTTCGAAATACAGTTTCTCTGTTAGCAGAATTCATAACTACGACGAAACTGCAATTTCAATAGTTCATGCGAAAGATAAAAGGTCATATAACAAAGGTTGAGGGGGGGGGGGGGCAAGTGATCAACATCATTTCAGGAGAGAAAGGAAGGCAAGCAATCATCCTCCTATACATAAATGCTGCTGGAGTTACTTTTGTTCCTCCACGTTTTGTCTTCTCCAACAAATCGAGAACAGACGAAGTGTTGAAAAAGGAAAGCTGATGACAGTGGTTGGATATCTGCCTAATCATTTCTGAAGTGGTTAATGTCGTTTGTCAAAAGGACAAATCCTACTAAAACTGAACCAGTGCTTCTCGTACTGAGTGGCCACAAAGATCTCGACGTAATTTTGTACGCAAGATAACGTCATATACTCACGATCAGCTTGCCACCTCGCACATTAAACAATTTGCAACCGTTAGCTAAAGCAATAATGCGATCATTTAAAACAGCATACAATTAAATCTGCAGTGTGTTGCTGAGAAAAAACCAGACATTGAAAATCTCCCAAAAAGATGTTGCTGGATTGGTGAACATTGCCAACTCTTCTATCAGTGGAATGGATCTAGCGCAGTCTGCATTTACTTGCACAGGTCTTTGGCTCTCGAACCCAAGTGTGTTCACTGATTTGGATTTTATTGTTGCTAAACAATTCAAGGAACTTCAGCTCTGTTAGCTCAAAACCAGAACCTTCATCAGCTATCCCTTCCAAACCGGGATCTTCGACAGGTAACACATGTAAACTGGGAACTTCAGCAACTCAACCATTTTCTGGTATGAAAATTCCAATCAGAATATTCTTGTACCACACCCTTCTCTCAGCCATGTATCAATCGCTCCTCTGTCACCTGTGAACACCCCTATTCGTTCTATACGTACTCTCATTTCATGAATGTAGTTGAGAAAATACGTCCTGTAGTAAAACACTCAGAAGACAAAGTCCAAAATAGAAAGCAACAGACGCAGAAAAGTGAAGTACTTTCTTCTTCGCCCTAAAAGCAACAATTGGAGGAAAAAAAGAAATTAATCGAAGATAAAAGACAAAGACCAGAGAAAAAGAAGTCAGAAAGAGCCTTGAAGTCAGGTCAAAAGCTCAATAGAAAAATGTCATAGGTATCTCTACTGCACTGGCTCCTTACTTAGCCTTGCTCAACGTAAAGTCCCGAGCGACTGGAAAAAAGCGCAGGTGACGCCTGTATATAAGAATGGCAGAAGGACGGATCCTCAAAATTACAGACCAATATCCTTAACATCGGTTTGTTGCAGGATTCTCGAACGTATTCTCAGTTCGAATACAATGAATTTCCATGAGACAGAGAAGTTGCTGTCCTTGCATCAGCACGGCTTTAGAAAGCATCGCTCCTGCGAAACGCAACTCGCCCTTTTTTCACATGATATCTTGCGAACCATGGATGAAGGGTATCAGACGGATACCATATTCCTTGACTTCCGGAAAGCGTTTGACTCGGTGCCCCACTGCAGACTCCTAACTAAGGTACGAGCATATGGGATTGGTTACTAAGTATGTGAGTGGGTCGAAGACTTCTCAAGTAATAGAACCCAGTACGTTGTCCTCGATGGTGAGTGTTCATCGGAGGTGAGGGTATCATCTGGAGTGCCCCAGGGAAGTGTGGTAGGTCCGCTGTTGTTTTCTATCTACATAAATGATATTTTGGATAGGGTGGATAGCAATGTGCAGCTGTTTGCTGCTGATGCTGTGGTGTACGGGAAGGTGTCGTCGTTGAGTGACTGTAGGAGGATACAAGATGACTTGGACAGGATTTGTGATTAGTGTAAAGAATGGCAGCTAACTCTAAATATAGATAAATGTAAATTCATGCAGATGAATAGGAAAAAGACTCCTGTAATGTTTGAATACTTCATTAGTAGTGTAGCGCTTGACACAGTCACGTCGATTAAATATTTGGGCGTAACAATGCAGAGCGGTATGAAGTGGGAGAAGCATGTAATGGCAGTTGTGGGGGAGGATAGTCGTCTTCGGTTCATTGGTAGAATTTTGGGAAGATGTGGTTCATCTGTAAAGAAGACCGCTTATAAAACACTAATACGCCCTATTCTTGAGTACTGCTCGAGCGTTTGGGATCCCTATCAGGGCGGATTGAGGGAGGACATAGAAGCAATTCAGAGGCGGGCTGCTAGACTTGTTACTGGTAGGTTTATCATCACGCAAGTGTTACAGCAATGCTTCAGGCTCTCGGGTGGGAGTCTCTGGAAGAAAGGAGGCGATCTTTTCGTGAATCGCTACTGAGGAAATTTAGAGAACCAGCATTTGAGGCTGACAGTAGTACAATTTTGCTACCCCCAACTTATATTTCGCGGAAAGACCACAAAGATAAGATAAGAGAGATTAGGGCTCGTACAGAGGCATATAGGCAGTCATTTTTCCCTCGTTCTGTTTGGGAGTGGAACAAGGAGAGAAGATGCTAGTTGTGATACGAGGTACCCTCTGCCACGCACCGTATGGTGGATTGTGGAGTGTAGATGTAGATGCAGAAGTAAACAAGTAAATATTTCAAATAGTATGCAACATATAGGAAGCGTCAAACGAATCTGGCATTTAGTAAGGACGCTCTAGCAACGGATCAGAGCACAGTATGTGTCATATGCTGTGACGACGAATGGGTTCAGTGCACTTAATGTACAGAATGAGCACTTGTTGGTTATGTAGACGAAGAAAGTATATTGTATCATAGCAGTAAATGAAAAATGGTTTTTGAAATTAGTGAATTCTGCTCACAAAATAATGTGTTTAACGGTTTTCTTTACTTGTGTAACTTTATTTATCAATAAACCCTAAAAATCTACCTATAGAGGCAATCGCCGGTGCTGTCAGACAATTTTTGTACTTACTGAAAAGCCATCTCTCTTTACGTGTACGTGACCTGTCACTTTTGTAAAATTTCAGTGAAATCGTTCATATACATCCACAAGACATCATTTAGGTACCACATTACATTATTAAATTCCCAAAGTTTTGAATGTTACACACTTTGCAAGTAAAAAGGTTAAGGTGGCTGGTACTGTAAGACTGTCCCCTATAGATGTATATTGAAGTACCAAGTGCGAACAATTTCAGAGATGCAATTACCACTAAAAACCATTAAAAGTGTATCACGTGGAAAAGAAGTCCATAAAGATTCAACAAGAGATGTCATGAGTAAGGCTCACCCACGAAGACAGAACAGGCGTCACGCCTTAGCAGTATTAGTATAGTGGCGGTGGCTGCGCAATTTTGATATCAAATTGATATGCAAATTATTTAAATTGATCAATTATGCACCCACGCCCGCGCCTAGCCCCCGCCCCGACCACGCCCACCCCCGCCTCCCCGATGACGTCACGTGATTTTTTCACCTGACGTGTACCCCAGCCCCCTCTTCCCCTCTCCCCCCACACCCCCTCCCCAAACCTACCCTATTGGCGGGAATTTCGAATTTTGCCGGGAATTTCGAACTGTTGCGGGAATTTCTTTGCCCCAGGGCTGACTTCCCATCCCACCACCCACGTGGGAATTGGTGGCAAATTAAAATTGGCAGTATCCTTTCTGGGACTCGAACCCTGGTCCTCCTGGACAGAAAGCTCAATTGCACCCCCCTCCCTCCCCTCCATCGCAATTAAATCACCAGAGGCGCTTGAAATTGGTGCTAGCCAATAGGAACGCAGCATCCAATCAAACGGGGATATAAGGTGGGTGGAGCAGCTCGGCAGCCTCAGCTACCCAGTATGAAGGGCCAGTCGAGATCGTCCAGCCACAGCATCAACGGAATACAAAGAAGCCGCAAAAGAGTAAGTACCCCCTGCTTAATATCTGTGTCTACTGCCGTGTGAGGGTCTTTGTGTTTCTATCATTGATTATAACGGTTTTTCTTCTTCTTTGCTCATCAGCAGATGCTCGGTACTGGCCTCCTTCACACGCGCCATCACAGAATATTTCAGTGATGCTGCATGGACAGAGTGAGGATGTAGTGGATGAGAAGGTACCAATTAAGCCCTGTGCAGGACTACTCTTCTCTTCAGTGTATAATTTAACCGCTAGTGGTTCGGAACGTTTACATATTGGAATAGAAGCAAACACACACAGAGGGTGGCGTATTGTGATAGAGATCGAGAATGCAGCTAAAAGTATTAAAGTGCGGTTTACGGAGATGGCATCGGATTAACTCTGTCGTGCAAAATAGTCATGCAGCAGTTGACCGCCGAGTATTACCCGAGCCGTCCTCCTTCGGACATTTACTGTGCCGCTCTAACTCGATCCATTACTACAGTGTACAATGACTGCTACACTCAGTGTGATGGCAAACGACATTTTAAAATTTTTAAAACATCAATATGAGACATAGGATTCGTCCAATAACGTGTTATTGAGGTACTTCTCAAAACACCCTCGCAAGCTACCGTATTTGCTATTAAAAGGGGCGGGGTTAAAAACCTCTCGCCCAAGTCTCACCTGCACGGCTTCTGACCAGTATTTGTCAAGAAATGCCCGTTCAAATTGTAAATACGTGGACAACTACCAGCTGGCTCGGTCGCCCACAAAAGTGCATCGCCTTGCGTGTACCCAACTACAAACCTGATTTTTTGTGCTTCCGTCCAATGTCGAAAAGCACTAATAAATACAACAGGATTCATCTTCTTACCTTCACTTGTAAATGTTGGGAATTGACGGCATCTTAATACACCTTCCTCAACAAATATAGTGGACAAACTGTTTGCATTTTGCGCTGTGTTTACATAGCTGTCATAATTATTTACATTTCTCGTAGGCACTGGTTCTGGTGTTATGCCCTGTAAACTTACACTCAGCGTTCTGTCATTACTACTGGCATTGTTTGTAGGGTTTGCAATGATCTGTGTGCATACATTACTTTGGTTTTCTGTGGCTGGCACTTTGTTTATGTGTACAACTTGTGTCTCTGTATCACTTTCACTTAAGTAGTTGCATATCCTGTGCTCTGTAGCTTGCAAATTGGTGTTCACTTTGTCGATAACATCGTTTTCCTTTTGCTGAATAACTTTTTCAACTACATTATTGATTAATCTACTTTCCTTCACTACCTTTTCCGCTGCAGTACTGGTTTTGTCCAGAGTACCTGCTTCAGGTGTTGAAATTACGTCAGATAAATTTTCATAAATTTTGTCTCTTTCCTTCTTGGCACAGACTGATTCGTTTTCAAGTGATCCTACTTTTGAAGTGAGGTCATCAATAGCTGTTAGTATATTTTCGTAATCCTTATGCAGTTTGTTCACTGCGGTAGAGACGTTCTCTACTGTGGAAGTTAACTGTGTTTGTGTAGCTTCCAAGTTTGTATGTGTGTCTTTAATCGCTTTTATTTTGTTGCTCTACTGTATCATTCTGCTCGTTAAGAGTGTCTAATTTCTGATTTATTTTCATAATGTCATTGTTTACTTCGGAAAGTACATCTTGCTTTAGCTGTTTTTCCATGTCTAAATTTTACATTCATTTCCTCGCGAAAATTCTTTGCCAAATCACTGATCTGTTGTGACTGTATCCTGAAAATCTTTTAAAACTTGTTTTTGCTCTTGTTTTATGTTGTTTGTCTTGTGTGACTATGGTAAGGTTTTGTGACAAACTGTCAAATTTTGTATTTATGTCTGCACGCAACTTTGTGTTTGTATTTTTTATTACGGTGCTCAGGCTATCAAGTTTCCGAAGTATCGCGGCAAGTGTGATATTTTGGTTGCTATCTAATGTACTTCAACATTTGGATTTCGTGTAATGTGTGACGGTAAAGTGTTGTCAAAAATCATGTTATGTGCGCTTTCCATGTTTTCCTGTGCGAGCAGAATGTTGCTCGCTGAGATACGTGATGTAGTTTCATCCATTGTCATCAACGTATCAATAAAGTTAGAGCTCTGTGAAAGCCCACTAGCACATGTCACTTCCGTTATGTTCGTCTCTGAACTACTAAATACGACTGAGTGTGGAAGACATGGCGCTGGTATTTCAGATGTTCTGTCTTGCAGTTGTACGCCATCTTGGCTCATTTCGTTTTTGCCATTGTCAACAACAATGGAAACTGATTTTTGTGCCATTTTGATTGAATGTTAAAATTAAAAATTTTGGGAAACAGGAAACTGAAATATATTATTTTTGTAAATTTAAACATACGATTTACGTGTCGTCAAGCGTTAATTGGCTACTTGTATGTTACGACACAAAAACTTCACTTTTTTCCTTCGCTAATCATTACATAAAATTTCTGAAAAATTCTCTACAATACATTTAGGAAGGGAAATTACGGAAAAGGATTCGTAGCGGTCCTACCATTGCTGCGATGAAACAACCAGGTCGCCAGTTGTGCAAATTTATATTAAAAAAATATAATTAATTAAACAAATCGATTTTTTTCGCACTTTTATCATTTTGATTCCTTACAAATCCTTAAGGGAATGCAATGTCTTTCATTTTTAACTTAACATCGATTTCTGTATTCGCTTTGCTGTTGAGATTTACACAAGTTGGTTAAATGGTTCTCCTTCCCCCATAATTAGTTCTCATTCTTGACCGTGTGTACAATATTGATTCTTACTCGGACTTCCTCTTCTGATGCAGGCAGCTACAGTGACATGACATTGGGATAATGCGCGGAAGAAAAGAAAACTTTCGAGGTTTTGCACAAAAACGAACTCTCAGACTTCATATTTTCATAAGATTATTATTCAGACATCATACTGTATCACAAGAAATACGTCTTCTCGCCACGAGAACTAACGACAGAGTCTCTCTAATAATTTTCAAAAATAAAAAAAAAATAAAAATGAAAATCATTTGTCTTTCGCCTTCCGACGTAGGAAAATATCTTTTTGCCGACGCTTACAGTGGCCGCGCTAGTGTTTATTGTCATTGGCAATAACTTTTACCGTAGCATGTGGGCGTTTCCTTGTGTACTTATACAACATCCACAATCAAACGCACTCACAAGCATACAAACAGACGCACCTAAGCACTCACACATTCAGACACGCCATACATCACACATTCAGACACGCCATATATCACACATACAATATTTACACTATGATAAAATAGCCATACTACTAGGTACAAGCTCTCACTCAGCCAGTCCCTCAATCACTCACTCTCTTTCATTCACAGAGCCGAGTCCCCAAAACCATATCGCGCTTCAGGTAAATAGTGTGAGTACGGGAGGGTTTCAAATAGTTCATATGGCTCTGAGCACTATGGGACTTAACATCTGAGGTCATCAGTCCCCTAGAACTTAGAACTACTTAAACCTAAGGACATCACACACATCCATGCCCGAGGCAGAATTCGAACCTGCGACCGTAATGGTCGCACGGTTTCAGACTGAAGCGTCTAGAACCGCTCGGCCACTCCGGCCGGCGGGAGGGTTTCGATCACGTCATCACAAATGGCTTTTATCATCATGGGGTGACAATCCGACTTTATACTGCAGCGCAGTGTACACCTCATTACCTCACGATCGAATACTACTTTGCTGTACCAAGTACGGAGGTTGTGGAGGAGCACCGTTACCTCCACCATACAGGGACTGCAAGTAGTCTTCGACCGTGAGGACACGTGATGCCGCATATCGCGCACCCTTAGCCCTCCCCTGGGTGGCTCCATCTATTGTACGATATGGATACATTTTGGATCTTAGACCCACAAACTCCACAATCGGCAATCCACCCGCCTCATCTTTCATTAAGCCGATAACCTTCTTGTTCTGAGGAACAATACTGTAACGATTATTGGCTGCGTATCCCAATCTGTCGAATTCATTACCGTGACACCTAACTACTTCATATGGATCGCAGTTCTTCACCCAGTAGATAATAATATAATAATGTCGTGTGACGAGGGCCTCCCGTCGGGTAGAACGCTCGCCTGGTGTAAGTCTTTCGATTTGACGCCACTTTGGCGACTTGCGCGTCGATGTGGACGAAATGATGATGATTATGACAACACAACACCCAGTCCTTGAGCGGAGAAAATCTCCGACCCAGCCGGGAATCGAACCCGGGCGCTTAGGATTGACAGTATGTCGCGCTGACCACTCAGCTACCGGGAGCGGACACCCAGTAGATGAAGCCATCTGTATCCTTTAAAGTAACTTTGGCTCCACGAAATGAGTTTTAGCAAAGTCATAATGGAATCTATACATGTGGAGTTTGGAGATGTCCAGTATACATACACCCAAACAGATCGGTTTCGTAAACTCTACTGAAACCTTCGTCATCTCCACAGCAGCAAAGTTCTCATTGAAAATTGTGACCTGCTTAAAATTTGGTCTGGCGATGCAGTTTCTTAGGCCCCAATGCCCATCTCATTCAGTCCTAATCAAAATATCATGTTCATTTCTCACATTCTGCTTGGTTTTACCGAAAATAGAGTTATACATTAATTTGTAGAAGTCTTTTTCGAAATCACTAGTCGCAATCGCCCTCTTTTCGGTGTTAATTCAATATACTCCTTCAACCAGGGGGACTGATTGAAGGAAATAGCCAGGGTCATTCTACCTAGCTCTATCCCTAAGCTGAGACACTGCTGGAGATTACAGTAATGAATTGCATACCTCTGCTTGTGTCCAACAGTTGTCATCAGTTTAGGGATAGTGTTTCCTTGCACAAATTGTTGCTCTGGACATAACGGCAAGTCATTTGTCATTTCATGCAAACTAACTGGGTATGTGATGTCTGCCTCCACCACATACCTTAGCCGCCAGACCCAATGTTTTTCCATCTAATCCCTCTCATTCATTTTCGGACACCCATTGAAACCCACCAACTGGCAGTGGCTGCATCATGCCGTGCCCGTGTAAGTTATTCACATCCAAATATAGAAAATATCTTGAATCGAGAGATGCCTTGTCGTGTCTATGGACACACTGACAAAGTCCTCCACGGGTCCCGCGCTCAAAGAAAAGAAGCATATTGGCATCAGTCAAAAAAGTTGGATGATGTGCCTCGTTTTCTTGAGTATTGCGCCCCAGGATAACCCAGGTGCTATGTCATAAAAGGCAGGGTCCAGAGAGTACCTGGCCATACATACACTCCAGAACTTTTCAAAATCATCCGCAAGCAAGCGCACATCAGTGTCTATGTATAGTCTTGCGTATTCACTCAGATTTGTTGAATTCCCGCCAGACATTCACGGCTTGCTCGTTCAGGGCGCCCTTCGAAGTCTACGGACGACGCTTAAGTCAAGAATATCAACGAAATTGTGTGTGCTAATCTAATCGAGAATGACTGTCCGAAAGATGGCAGAAGAATGTAGCATTTCACTAGGATGCATCTTGGAATGCATCGTGTTGCTGCCTAGCTCGTTCCATGGTTCATGAGTCAAGACCAGAAAGACCTTCACCTCGCAGTCTGTGAAGGGCATTTGGATCGCGCAAATAAGAACGAGATGTTCCTTAAGAGAATCATATGGCCCCTGCGGACTTTTTTTATTTCCAAAGTTGGAACGATATACAAGATAAAAGAAAATTCGCAGAAGACTGCTTCTGGAAGGGGAAACGGCGTTGGAGGCGGTGTATCAATTGCGGAGGAGACTATTTCGAAGGAAAGCATGCACAATTAACATAGAAAAATTTGTGGACAAAGCTCCGGAATTTTTTGAACTGATCTCATACAGGAATACAATCTGTATTATTTTAGGTGCAGTGACAGAAAACTGAGATGACAAGAAACCGCTATTTCTTTTGAAATGAAGATGTGCTGCTTGAGGACGTTGGAAAACGGAAGTTTAAAACAGAAATCTGTAAAGAGTGGGCAGTGCTAACTCTGCGCTCTCGACGGTAATTAAATACAGTGACTAAATTTTTGCAACTTTTGGGTGCAGTATGTTCAAGCTGGAGAGAAAATGTTTGAAAACTATTAAACACAAAGATGTAGAGACTGCATTGTTAGTTTGGTAGAGGTCTCAGAATGCTCCCGTATCAGGACCTTTGTAGCTGGAAAGAGATGAAGAATTTGGGAAACAAATGGGTATCGATTTTTTAACGCACTAGTACTACCAACATTAACTTGCATATTTCACCCTGCCTTGTAATAGTGTTCTTCATATATGTTAAGTCGTCGTAGCTGGTAAAATTTAGTTAACTTCGCCGCAAACACCTTATCATTATTCCTTTCCTTTGCTTAAACCGTTTGTCAATCTGAAATTTTTGGAATATTCTTCACGCATCGATTTTGTTAATTCATTAGCTCTTCCTAGCTTCAAAATTCGTTGTATGGGAACACCTATGTTGTTTGAACCAAACTAACAAAGCAGTCTCCATCTGTATCTTCGAGTAGAGTTGTTCTCAAGACAGCCCTGCTAAAGAGTAGTCACGTAAAGTCGGCGAAAGACTCCTGTCAATTCCAGTGGCCTTGGCGCGGTTGCTTCGGGCGCTTGCCTCAATGCTATTTTGTATATTCTCTGCGGCAACACCTAAGTGTATTCGCAACTCCACAGAAGACTTGTTTTCGCCTGCATGTGTCTGCACTTTGCGTTTGAAAGTTGGCAACAGCGCTGCCATCTGTCAGGGATTTTGAATGAAATTTTCACTCTGCAGTGGGTGTGTGCTGATATGAAACTTCCGGCAGATTATAACTGTTTCCGGTTTGAGACTCGAACTCGGGACCTTTGCCTTTTATGGGCAAGTGCTCCATGGACTGAGCTACCAAAGCATGACCCACGATTCGCCCTCACAGCTTTACTTCTGGCAGTGCCTCATCTCCTACCTTCCTAACTTGCAAGGTTCATAGGAAAACCTCTTTAAAGTTAGGGAGGTAGAAGGCGAGGTGCTGGTGGGAGTAAAGCTCTGAGGACGGGCCCTGAGTCGTTCTGGGGTACCTCAGTCAGCAGGGCACTTGTCCACGAAAGGAAAACGTTCGGAGTTCGAGTTTTAACCTGCCAGTAAGTTTCTTGTCAGGAATCCTCTTTTGCTAGCTCTAGTACAGAGCTCCCTGGGTAGTGAATACCAGGTACCTAGTATTTTAAGCCAAGTGCAGTTCTCAGAGATGTCATATGGCTCTGGGGAAAAAGCTCAGTAATGAAGATCAAGTAGTGGTTATTGGGGATGTCAGGAACAGTTTGGTTAGTAGCGCCGCTAACACTGCTCCTCAAATAAAGGAGAAGACATTGTAATCCTCTGACCCACATGACAGCTCTGGATGAAGCACTCCTTTGAACATTAATGCGTCACTTAACAATGTGGGGCGATCACACAAGGATATGATTGATGTGTCACGCCTACACGGGTGCACTACACACGGACAAGCAGAGGTCTGCGTTCTAGTCCAAACTAGACGATTGGGGCCAACCGACCGCCGTGTCGTCCTCTGCCAATGATGTCATTCGAATGAAATATGGAGAGGCACGGGGTCAGCACACCGCTCTCCCAGTTGTTGTCAGCTTTCTTGACTTTGAAGCTGCTACTTCTCAGTCAAGTAGCTCCTCAGTTGGCATCACGAGGCTGAGTGCACCCCTTGCCAGTCCACCAACCAAGGAAAAATCCCTGTCCCTGACAGTTTCGGGAACTGAACCCGGGTTCTCCGCACATGGCTGTTGCTAGGTGTTTTGCCGTTATAGGTGAGAACTGAAAAATGACGCCCCCTTTTCTTTTTACTATTATCGGTCTGTGCTACATCCACCTCCCCCTTCTCCACCACCAACATCCAACGGCGCAACAATGGAAATCTCCTTTTAATCATTAAACTAGAGTGGCCAGTCGTCCTCATTTTCTTGGACAGTCGTCAGTTTTCATGTTTCGTCCTTCATTCCTTTAAAACTGATTGAGGACAACAAATATCCTCAATTTCTTCATTTTGTCCTCAATTTTTTAAATTTCCCAAAATATGTGAAACAGGGCGAATGTGCTCAACATTTAAAACTAGAACTCAACTGAATATGCCGTTGCACCCATATTTGGCGGCATCAATTACTTATTTTATTTAACTGCAGAAAAATGGACTAATAAAGATGTGGAACTATTTTCTACTGCTAGTAAATTTTTCCTTGAATTGAGAAATTATGCTACACTGATGGAAGACATGCCGCAGCCTCAAACTACGTCGTCTGGATAATCGTGGTGTCATTTCGTTTCTGTTTTAACTGATATAGGTTTATAATGAGGAATAAATCTCATCTTTTTCAGCATTTACTTTCTTGCCATTAAATAAATAAATGCGACCTTGTTTGCGTTTTTATTCATGTTTTCTATTGATATTTATTAGCCGCCCTGGCAGCGCAGTGATCTAAGCGATTAACTTCTGATCATTCGTCCAAGATGTGACCGGGTTCGAATCCCGGTGAGGCACGGATGTGAGGTACTGGCTCGGAGTCAGTGGCTCTAAATTAGACACCGGCAACTGCTTGTAGCCCAATGAGTTGCTCACGGTGTTCGTTAAATCCTAAGTCAAAACACTCAGCTGTGTATGCTTTAGTTTTGAAGTAGTTAAAGTGAATGTGTTTACTTTCGTCAAAGTACCAACTGTTCCGAATGCTTTTTTTAAAACAACTCTATGTTTTAATTTTTCCTTTTTTTCATTTTCTCCTCATTTGTTCAATTTTTTCGCTATGTAGTTTGAAACTAATTTTTTCCGCCCTTTGCCGCCCTAAACAGCAGTCTAGTCTTACCTAATGGTGGAAACGGCCTTGCTTCCGCATAGCAGCCAGACACGCTGACTACTGTTACGGAGGTGGACGCTCTATACGGGCATGGTCTACATTTGGATGCTTCGGGTGAGAAGTTACTTGCACGACTAATTTCCAAAAGCATTCAGTGTAACCAGAATACTGTCTGTGCAATGTCTGTGATTTCTAGTAATTTCACAAGTAATTTTCAGGGTACATTCCCAGACACAGAGCTGCCGAATAACTATATACACAGCTGCAGCAATCAATGGAGAAAAAAGAATGATATCGTAGAAAGTGCAAACGTTAACAATTATAACACAGCTAAACCTGCCATCAAAACACGAGAACCTTGTTAAGTAAAATAAATGAAGTTCTCATTGAAATACAGTCAAAACAATGGACAAAGGCTGGTGAAAGTGTACAGAAGATGGCAAAGGCCATTTTGTCAGTTGGTAAGGTGATGGCCACCGTTTTGTGGGGATTCCCAAGGAATAATATTCACAGATTATTTCTAAAAACCATAACTGGACCTCATTGTGCTTCATTGCTGGATCGTTTGAAACTTGATTTGGCTGAAAAAAAAAATCACGTTTGGCACACATAAAAGTGCTCTTTCACCAGGAAACTGTGCCAACCCACACATCAGCGATAACAATAGCGAAATTGCATGAATTGGCCTTTGATTTGGTTCCTTATCCACCCTTTTCACCAGACTTAGCCCCAGCTGACTTCTTCCAGTTTGTCGTCCGACACGACAGTATAGAACGTTTTTGAAAGTTTCGTTTCGTTTCTATTCTCCCCATTGTTTCTGTTCACCTCATTTTACGGAGTTAATGAAGTTTCTAGAACGTAGTACTGTTTGTATTGCGAGCCCCTGGTCATTGTTCGTCTAGGTGAAAACGCCGGCCGGTGTGGCCGTGCGGTTCTAGGCGCTTCTGTCTGGAACCGCGTGACCGCTACGATCGCAGGTTCGAATCCTGCCTCGGGCATGAATGTGTGTGATGTCCTTAGGTTAGTTAGGTTTAAGTAGTTCTAAGTTCTAGGCGACTGATGACCACAGATGTTAAGTCCCATAGTGCTTAGAGCCATTTGAACCATTTTTTGAACGTATCGAAAAGAGGATTTCGGCCACTGCTAATACGCAGATGGGTGTATACTTTTGTTGCATGTTTTAGCCTCTTATCTCGAATCAGCGGAGAGTTTGATGTAAGTATAGTATTTTTTTGAAACGATGTACTTTTTAAACGACATTCGAAAGCTCTTGATAAGATGAGGAGTGACATAACGTATCGTTACGTTGGCATCAAAACGTTTAGCAAAAATATCCGCGAAATGTGCTAAAACTGAAAACCAGGGCCGGCTAGAATCGACTACTCCGAGAGGAACACTGCCAGGCTCTGCCGTTATACGCCGTAGTTCCTCTTAGTCCTATTTTGTACGATCTAAATTCGGGGTCAGATATGATTACTGCAAAATGAATTATATACTGATTTCTAGTGTATCAGAAAGGGCTAAGGAACCCGATTTCAAATGTGTTTATTGCAGTGCATGTTTTAGAGCATTCTGATATGGCTTAGTATGCAAATTTCTAATCAGATAGCCCCACGTTGGGCGCCAAAATGTGGAGAATCCCTTAAAATTCTTTGTGACATCGCATAGTACGCAAATTACCAAAGAGATCGCTCCCATAGTGGGCGAATTGACAGTGCTTTGATCTCTTGCTTAAAATGGCATGCGGATTACTTATTACATTTCCCCACATTGAGAGCCAATAATTGACACCAGTCATCAAGTGAAATCAAACAGGAGAGATTAAGGCATTGATCAGCCAATGGAACACATTGTTTAGGTGAATAAAATATGAAATGACTGCATTTATATTTCAGTACTTTTTACATACAAGAAAAAATTACAAATCTCAGGGCCGATTTAACTGGACGTGGACACGATTCAATCATTAAGGGAAGGAGGTGGGAATGAATCATCTCACCGTTCTTCAAAGTCGTTTGTCGTGCAATGAAGATGGCGGCAAGAGCTGGGTCGGTACGCCGCGTTGCCACGGAGCTGTGTGACGGCGAGCTGGCTGCTTCCCTTCGTGTCCTGGCTTTCCAACGAGACACGGATCGGCCTCTGCTTTGGCTCCTTGTTGTGGGTCGCGAGGCCTAAGTTGCATGTCACTGTGGCGGGAGGCGGATGTAGGCGATGGATGAAAGAGCCCCTATGTCCATGTAATTCCGCACTGTCTCGCCGACTGTTTTCTCCAGTCCTCCTCACGCTCCTCTGCTCTCCGATTCCTCGAATTTTTCCTCCTCTTGGCGCTGTCATTGGTGCACTATATTTGTAACGTCGTCCAATGCGTGATCGCCGTTTCGTGACCAAGCCACCCAGCGCCGAGTAGAATTTTTGTGTCTTGCGTGAGGTAGTGTGTGACTTCAGAATTGGCGTCTGTCTCACGTTTTCACTGTCAAAGCTGTATCCAGTGTTGGTCGCACAGTGTTCCGCTGTTTTTCTAATTCTTTAGTTGCTGTTGAAAGTAGCTACGGAACACTTCTTTGTAATGGCCGTCTCTGCATAAGGTCTGGACAGTCTCATGTTTGGGCTTTGTCGAAGAGTCTGCTGGCGTTCGTGATTTATAAACAGCCTTATTGCTGACCAGAAAACATTTTTTTTAAAGCAGGCTGATTTCTTCCATAATTCGTTAGTCTCACACACCTCCCTGTGCGAATTCTTAGTGCTTTGTCCACGCCCTGTCCCAGTGCCTGCTGGGCGCTCGATTTGTCGACACGATCTCGCTTTTCAAGGCAGGTAAAGACAGCTACTGCAAGCCATAAGATTCACAGACCCACATCAGTACATTCTTGAGCTTTAGAATCTATGCTTCGTCCGAGTGGCCGTTGCAGTCCATCAGTTTTCCGCACGCTTCTCGTTGTCCGCCAGGCTCTTTGCAAGGTGCCCAATCTTAATTGAGGCGAGGCCATCCACCCGTCTATCCCCTGCGTGTTTGCAGCATTGAAGGGCTCGGCAGTCGGCGAGAAACAGAGATATTAATTGTAAAATGTAAGAGTTGGTGTGTTTATTTCATATTATTAAAAAGTTCCACGAAAAACCGATAGATGGCACCACTTTGTCAACTTTCAGATTTTCGCTGTTGGCAGCTTTTTCGATTCGTGTGCAAGTAGACAATGGTAAGTGCCTAAAACATAGCGGCTAGTGACGGTAAAGTTCCAATGTTCGTGTGAAAAACAAGCTTTTCAGTGGGTTTTGGAACGAGTTTGGAGATGACCTGGATACCTATGACTCTTATAAAGACCCGGGATACGTTCCTGAAGATGAAAGCACCTCCAGAGTTGTTGATTATAAGGTGAATATGAATATTTATTTCTGCAAATAAACAGTGTGAAGTTACCTCCCTTAACATTATTTCCATGATTTTACTTGACAATGTGATGCCAACAATGTTAAGGGCTATGCTTGACACTACTTACTTGCCATAGTAAGAAATCTAGATTAGTTTTCTATGAAGTATTTCAGTATCTGTAAATGTAGCTACATATTAATACCTAGCCTTCTAACAGCAATCGGTATTATGTTACGGATCCGTTATTATGGAGTTTCTCTATTCCACATGTTTATCTTTTTCAAGATTTTTTTCTAGAGAACGTGTGTGGGAGAATGTCAATGTATATGTTACATAATGAAACTAGTTTTAGGCGTTTCATTATTCTTAGAACTGTGCAGAATGTTAATGTTATGACTTTGATATTTTTGTAAGTTCAGAGGCTTCTTGGAGGTACATGTTCCTCCGAATATACATGCAGTAGTGACAATGATGAAGCAGACACTAAACAGGTTAATGATCAACAGAGCATACGGAATGGACGAAAGAGGCTGAAACATGGCAGTGTTAAGGCCAGATGAAAAACAGGAATGAAGGAAAGCAGTATACGAAGTACAGACGTAAGGGTACTGTTACTGAAGAAAAAAAGGATAGATTCACCATGCGAATGCCTTAAAAATGTTTCCGGCTTATGAACGAAGTAGATAAACAAACAATATTCCGGAATTTCTGGGAAATGAATTGCTACGATACTAAAAATGCTTACCTACAAGGTAGTTTGCGATCAAAAACTGTTATCCGATGGAAGACTAAACAGGAGATATCTAGACGCAGTCAGACAATTCTATATACAGTGAAAACTGCTGGAAACGATGTCAATGTTTGTAAAATTACATTTCCTAACATTCATGGACTTCAGAAAAACTTACGGCGTGTGGAGAATATCTTTAAATGATTGAAAAATGGTGCCGTTTCACCTACTTCTGATGGCAGAGGTAAACATACCAGTCATCCTAGAAAATATTCGAAGGATGTCATCAACGATGTGAAAGCATTTATTGACAAATTTCCGAAGTATAGGAGTCACTGCGCTGGAAAAGATTAATCGCGAGAATAATTAAGTATGGAATATTCCATTTAGCTCTGTTATGACAAGTACGTCGAAGATTGTCAGTCAGCAAGCAAAAGCTCTGTTTCTGTAGATAAACTTCGACGAATAGTTACCGCTGAATTCAATATAAGTTTCAAGAGCCCTGAAATGGACACCTGTCAACAGTGTGATTCAACTCGTGACAGAGACTTTACTCAGGTGGAGAAAAATGTCACCTCACATTATCAAAGTGTTTATCGGCCTGGTCATTGTCAAGAAGTTCTAAGACATCCCAGCGAAAGAAGGCATTCAAGGTAACTCGTATGACTCAAGAGTGTTTCTTCAACTTCTCAAAGCAAATTCAGTATTAGAAATTGTGTTCGACTCGTATTTTCTGCTGGGATACAAATTCCCACCCCAACATTAATGTTTAGTGATGCATACAATGGTTGTCTAGAATCTGTTGTTTTATCAAAATGTGGAAGACCTGCAAGCAGTTCTTTCCTGACAGACTTAAGCCGAAATATTCTGGGCCTCTTCCTATTAAACGAGACAAGATAAGAGACATTCTCTCAACCTTAAAATGGTACCTCCTGTATACCATGTTGGTACAACTCACACCAAACAGAAGGAGGTACTGCGCTTCAGCAACAAGAAGACGAAGAAGAAATTTAAACAATCATGTACTGAGAAAATAATGTTTTAAGTAAAATTATAATGTTAATTATATGCATTGAGAATAAAATGTTTTCATGTAAAAAATGTGAAGTAAGTGTGTTGAGACTACAATGTTTCGAATAAATAATGTTATGTACGTGTTTCTGAAATTTCGAAAATTTTTTTTCGAATTCATATTACATACTAAAAATATGTAACTATTGGTGCTGTGTGATAAAGCAATGCTGTAAACGAAAAAAAAATATATTTTGTATGTATTTCAGATATCTGATTTATGGGATTTTACTATTTGTGATGCGTTTTCTCAGAACTACTGATTTGTCCCTTACCAATTTTTACTGCCGAGCCCTTCAATTCGTCTCTGGCGCTCGCTCTATGACGTCCGACCTTCCTCTAGTGCTGGGCTGCTGGCACTGTGAGTCAGCGAAAGTGGCCATCAGTGGAGGTAGCAAAGCTTACTCGTATTTAAGTGATCTTTTGCCAAAATAAGGAAATATGGAAAGACTTGATGCTACAACGGAGCACGGTATGAGACTCCCGCTTGGCGGTGTTTATATCACAATAGTCGATTCGAACTATCTGGTCTTTCACTTTTATCATATTTCTCAGATTTTTTGCTATAAGTTTCAACGTAGTGTAAACAAGCGTCATATTACTGCATTCGTTTTCAAGAGCTTTCGAATTCCGTAAAAAATGTATCATTCCGTTCAAAGAACATATTTTCTTCTATATTTCAGTTGAAGAGATAGAATAATTGAACATGCAAAAACTTGTGTGCCTTCTGCGTACTATGATTTACCGAAAAATTCATTTTCGATACCTCGAACTTTCTTCGTTTGTTCTCAACCTGTAGACTGGAACACAGCAATTCTTGTTAGCTATTATTACCTATCTTTCGTCTCTTCAGTTTGGAGCATGTTGTCAGTTTCAGATATTGTTTTTTCTGTCTGCCTGAAGTACTGAAGTCTTCGTGTTGTGTTCAACAAATAAGCTTGGCGTCTAACATAAAGATGGCAGGAAGAGAACCTCCTACTACAGGAAGTTGCTGTTGTTATTTACGTGGCTTTTTCAGCATGCAGCAAGTAATCAGTTCCAGCCCAGGTTAAACTAAGTATGAGCAGCAATTTAAGACAACACAGATTAAGATTCAATTGCCAATAATTTCTTAATAACCTGATACATTATTCAACTTTAATATGACGATGAGGTGTGGGAAGTAGTTCTTTTACAGATATAACTCCGAACATTGGTCTAGTTCCTGATTCCAACGATTAACTCAACTATTAGAGCGTCCAGCCTGACTCTGCTGGTGGGGATAATATGCAAATCCTGACACTGTCGGTTGGTACCTGCACACTGCGACACTCGTTAGATTCTCCGGATCTGTGAGACTCTTGGGATACGTAAACCGTCTTCTCACATGACGCGAAAACGTACGTGGGGGAGTAGCTAGTTACGTCAGAGAGTCGAGTTCCACGTAATATTACACTTCGAAGCGTGAAATGAAGGATCTGGCATGTCAGGTTTTTGTCTCATGGAGAGGAACGTGGCCAAAGAAATGCGACATTGGTTTTACGTCACAAGCAGGCCTTACGAGCCGCCAAATTGTATGGAGCTAAACTCAGCATTTGGTAGGTCTTTTCATTATTATAGAGTAGGTGGCACGAATAAGCACATTGAGGATCTCTCGAAAACGCGTCGTTTCAGGTATGATCTATTATAATAAACTGACAGGAGACTATGTATCGATTGTTAAACACCTTCTGTACTTGATGCGTTTAATGTTGTAAATTGTATGCTATGAAAGTATTATGTTTCATTGTTATGGTACAATGATGGTCTATCAGAAGCGCGTCATTTTGGGAATAATTTATCATAGTTAAATGTCAAATGATGACATTAGTGGATACAGCCGTCACACATATAGCTGAGGCACTGTAATCATGTCGTGAACTTAAAGAAAAAGTTTGCAGATGTACATCTATCCAATTCCAATTTTTTCACATTTTCTATCTGATTAGTTTATTAGAACTACGGTCTATTATCTGCAATAGTCGGTGTTATTTAATATGCCGTTCTTGTTGCGTAGGCCAACGGCTGGAATGTTACTCCAGTGTCCAGAAATATTAAAGTTATTGCCAATCTATATCTGAAAGTAAGCACAAGTTACTTCGTGCAAAGTATAGATACCCGTTTCTTCGTTTTGTAGACTGCGTCATATTTGTTGTTTGGCGGTAAATGTCTTTTTCAATTATTGTGAGAACTTCGAAAACATCTCCACTTCCACTCGAATGAAATTACGAAACGAATCCCGATGGTGAAACCTATGTGAAGTATGTTACATCAGTTGATGGTAGTCAATACAATATCGAGAATTGGATTTTGTGCTCGTACAAGGTGACATTAGGCATTAAATTCTTCATTTGTGGGGTCATAGTGTCTGTAGTTGCTTTATAATTCTTGAGGGTATTTTTGGTCTTTCGTTGCAACTAAAAAAATGAGTGATTTTTTTTTCACCAGACGCGTTTCGCTTTATTGAGGTAAAGCATCATCAGTGGTCTGTAATTAAGTTATTTACATTTTGATTTGCTTTTTAGATCGAGAAACAGTTCGTTAAGAATAGGTTGATTTGTACTTACGGTGATTTTTCGTCTGATTTCTCGATTACATCAGGAAATGCGGTCTGCTAGCACATCGATGTTTTTCTGTTTTTGACACTGGTGGTCCAAATGGCTCTAAGCACTATGGGACGTAACTTCTGAGGTCATCATTCCCCTAGAACTTAGAACTACTGAAGCCTAACTAACCTAAGAACGTCACCCACATCCATGCCCGAGGCAGGATTCGAACCTGCGACCGTACCGGTCGCGCGGTTCCAGACTGTAGCACCTAGAACCGCTCGGCCGCCCCGGCCGGCTTTGAAACAGATAATTTTCGTTTAATTTTTAGATGTTCTGCAGCACTATACATTTCGTACACCACACTTTCATGCACACCACTGTATTCTGTTTCTTTTTGCACTTCAAGTATGTGTTGTTGTTTGTGTTTTGTAGTGTTGCCAACATACCCTTTCCACTACTCTGTCTTTAACCTACAGCATTTTTCTTTTATTTAGATTGCTGTGTTTGTGTAATTCTTTAATTATGTTTCTGTGTCTTTATGTACTGTGTAGAGTAGAGAAGCGATAGTGATGTAGAGATTTTTTCGTATTTTGTAGGGGAGGGGGAAACTATGATGAGTGGACATAAGCATATAGCAGTGTGATGGAGCAATAAAGCTTGCCAGATAGGCTGCTAAAAATGCCTGGTTGAAACACGAAATGAAATCACTCTATACAAAGAAACAGACGTTAAACAAAGGATTATACGAAATTCACCTTCAGCTAGCACAAAAATTAAATGATCCAGCTATTTTTGCTTCCATTGTGGAAAAAGTCGAAAGTTGCACATGCAGAGTTATAAACAAAATACGACTAAAGCATAATAAGAAAATTGAAAATCTCAAATTGTGCCACATAAAACACCATAGCAGCAAACACATTCACACACACAATTTCTGTCCTAGGGTGGTAAATCTTACAGATGTAACACTAGATGAAAACGAAAAACAGCTCTTAGAAAAAGGTCTAAAACACAATGTTGACTCACCTGCAAATGAACAACAGATACAAGATCTCATTATAGAATCTGAATATATTCTCACTATAGATGAAAGAAATGAAAACAGCAGTGTAAACACAGGGATAACTAGGGAGTTTATAAAAGAAGAAATTAAAAACATAGTAACAAAGATTAAAAACGGGAACAGTCAATTCAAAAATAAGTGTGATGAAACAGAGCTTAAAACTGTAAGGAAAAAACTGCAAACAGAAAATGTCATTATATCAAAATCTGATGAGGGCAATAGCGTTGCCCTAATGAAAACAAAAGAATACATAGAAAAAAGCAGAACAATTCGTCAGCAAAAACAATATAAAAAGTTAAAATCAAACCCAACTAACAGATTTCAAACACATATTAAAAACACACTCAAAAACATTCATAGAAATGAGATGTCAATAAAGGTCCATAAAGAAAATTATCGAGTCTGTCTAATAGTAAATTTCAGAGCAGCTCCTACACACCTACAAGCAAAACAAATGTACTCACAGCTCACCCAGTATTATAAACCTGAACATGATAGAACAATCAGAAATACCTCTCAACTGGTAGAACATATAATAGACACTAAAATCCCTGACACAGCAACATTGCTCTCCTTTGATGTAGAAAGTATGTACAGTTGCATCCCTGTTAATGAAACCATAAAAATAATTGAAGAAAACCTGAAAACACACAACCACCTACCTCATGAACACAAAGATGAAACCATGAAAATTACAGTTAAAGCACAACAAATTTATTTTGAATTCTATCAAGAATACTACATACAAGAAGGTTTACCCACGGGTTCACTTATATCTCGGGAACATTAGCCAATATTTTCATGAATCACGTAGAAAAATTAATGTTTGAAGACATAATAACAAAGAAAAGCTACAACGTCATCTTCTGGTACAGATAGATGGATGACATAATGCACATGGTAGATGAACCTAAAAGCAGAATACAGCAACTACACAGGGACAGAAGTACTGTACACAAAAACATAAAGTTCACAATAGAAGAAGAACAAGAAAACACACTCAACTTTTTAGACATAACCATAAGAAAAGACAATAATAAACACACATTTGACATATACAGAAAACCCACAACAAGTGACATTATCATAAATGCAACTTCAAACCAACCACAGAAACACAAACAAGCAGCAGTCAGATACAGGTTAAACAAGCTGAACAAGATCCCCCTAAACAATACTAATTACCAGAAAGAGTTAGCCATTATAAAACAAATAGCAATAAAAATGGGCACAAAGAAACAATGGTAGACAAACTAAACAAAAGATTAAAAAGACAAAAAATGAAAAAAAACTAACCAAACCACAGTAACTTGTACAGTTTGTACTACAACAATAAAATGGCGTACAATGACGTACCACAACAAATTCATTCATAAAATTAGGAAACATTCAAAAATACAAGGCATAAACATTGATTACAAAACAAACAATTCCATACAAAAGCACATCCCAAAACTAAAATCAAAAGCAGACAGATACCAACAAAGTGGTATCTATCAATTCAGTTGCAGAGATTGAGAGAAGATATTCATTGGAATGATTGGCAGGACATTTGACACAAGATATAAAGAACATACCAGAGCATTCAAATACAATATAAATCATTCAACATTTGCGGATCATCTAAAAGAACAGCATAGACCAAGAAATATCATAAAAATCAGTAAAGACAGACACCTCCTCCCTTTCCAAGACAGTTTCCACATACAAAAAGCATTAACACAAAATAAACAGTTACTAAATTACCAGATAAACATTGTAAACCAGACCCTATATAGAATAATTGATGAAATTATATGAAAAAGAAAAGAGCCTTTTCCATCCTTCACCCCTTCCCACTTTCCCAACCTCCCCCCCCCCCCCCCCCCTCACAGTTTCATTTCACTTCCCGCTCCTCACCTTCTCCTCTAACTCACTTTCCATCACACTTCTATATGCTTATGTCCACTCATCATAGTTTCCCCCTCCCCAAAAAAAACTGCATCACTATCGCTTCTCTACTCTTACACAGTAGACTGTGTATACACCATATTTGGAGGACCAGGTTCTACAGGATATTGATACGCGAACCCTAGTACAAGTTCCAGGCAGTGGCTCGCCAACATGGCGTAAGCCAAAGTGCAATTACGCGTATCCTGCATGACAGCCACTACTATTGCTATCACCTGCAACGAGTGTCAGGATTGTCAGCGACGGTTTTCCCTCTACAGGAATGATTTTGTCGATTATTTTTGCATCAGGCCGTCACAATTATGGGATTTCTGTCATCAGTCCACTTTACCGAAGAAGCAACCTTTACCAGAACTGGTATCATCAATCTGCATAGTCGTCATTTGTGGGCTACAGACAATCCTCGGGGAATGGTTAGACGTCTCATCAGCATCGATTCGGCGTCAATATCTGGGTAGGGGTTCCTGGTGTCCACATACTTGGACCGGTTATTATTCTAAACGCCGTGGTGGAGGAATGTACGTGGGTTTCATGCAGAATACTATGCCTGGGCTGCTTAACAATGTGCCTTCGGCAATACGACAGGTTATGTGGTTTCTGCGTGATGGAGCATAACCCCACTTCCTTATTAGAGGTCACCAACACATTAACAACACCTTGCCCGGACGTTGGATAGCATTCGGAGGCACTGTAGCATGGTCTGCTAGGTCACCGGACTTAAATCCCCTTGGTTTTTACCTCTAGGGGCATCTGAAAAACGTGGTGTATGCTGAACCAGTTTCTGGTTTGCAGATCCTTGAACAACGTGTTCATGATTCCTGTGCCGCTATTCGGACAGAGGCCAGAACGTGCAAAAAGGGTGACAGTCCATGATGTGACGTGTGAACGAGTTCACTGCATCCCATGGAAGCCACTCTGAACATCTGTGGTGACGTGGATGCGATGCCGCGCTATACTGTGTTCTGGGATAATTTGTTGCCATTGCACGCACAATGTCCGTTTCCAGATTCATGTTCATAGGCCTTTTCTCCTCCATTTTCAGTCCCTGCATTTTGTCGGCTTTATTAATGCTCACCCTGTATAGTAGGGTTCAAATCGACCCCTACTGCTGTCAAAGAGGGCAGGGAAAGCTGGGCGTCTTCTTGTTAAACCTGTGGTTGGCGGATGAACAGTAATTTGCGATTTATGTATCTAACCATAACTGTGGTGGATGCATACTATAATTTGAATGATATGTGGCAGAAGCATAATTAGTCCATTACGTGCGCTCCTATTGTGAAAGTACAGCTGTGTACCTTATGTGCCGGTAGACACAGCGTTTGGTCTTCCTCGTGCATTCTTCCCATGCCTTTTTTTCTTCTATTAATTTCACAACGAAGGTGCAGTGTCTGTACAGGTGTCCAACCCACCAGTCCCTCCGTTCTTTGACAGTTCTCTACAACGACCTTTTCTCACCAATGTTGTGGAAGACGGCATAGGTCTCCTATGTTTATGAAGTAGTCTTAGGTCATTCGCTCTGCCCATGAAATCTTTAGGAGTGTTCTCCAGAATCATGTCTCAAAAACCTGTAGTCTTCTACGTTCTGCGGTCTGGCTCCCCTACTGCCCACGTATCAGAGCCGCATAGGGCAACACTCCAAATAAAAGAAATACAGGTGTTTAAACCGATTATTTTCTATGTTGTTACCTGCTTCTTCTTGATGAATGCTTATTTAGTAGGTGTGTCCTTAGACATTTCAAAATTGTATGCAATTATTATATTTTAATGTTTTTGCATTGATATACATGCCATTTAAGATACAAAACTGTGAATAAAATAACACAAATAACATCAGTTTAAAAAAATAAACAAACTTCGCTGCAATCCATGAAATCTGTACAAAATTACACAAGTGGGGGGAGGGGGGTTACTTAGTTTCAAATGCATTGAAAAATTGAATTATTCGTGTTTACAACAATTTTAACTCGTTCATGGTACTGCTACACAATTGACACTTTTGTATTCAGTTTTCTTTATCCATTTTCCACAAATCATCATACAAACAGTCCGGTTCCGGTAGCTGAGTGGTCAGCGTGACAGAATGTCAATCCTAAGGTCCCGGGTTCGATTCCCGGCTGGGTCGGAGATTTTCTCCGCTCAGGGACTGGGTGTTGTGTTGTCCTAATCATCATCATTTCATCCCCACCGACGCGTAGGTCGCCGAAGTGGCGTCAACTCGAAAGACCTTCACCAGGCGAACGGTCTACCCGCCGGGAGGCCCTAGCCACACGACATTTCATTTAATCATACAAACAGCGCACTTAAAAGTAGTGTTTCTTATATTTACAGACGTTAAGAACTTTACATTTACTATATTTCTGTGCTATTTTGTCTTCATTTTCATTTCCATTCTTTTCATAATCGTACATGCGCCTACGAAGTGAACGATTCTTCACATACTGAGACTATAGTTCCTCTGGAAGTTGCTGATTAAAATATCTTTTTCGAGCCTCTTCCCAAACAGCCCTTAATACTGCATATGAATTTATTCCTGCTAGGTCAAGAAAATAGAAGAAAGAGTGTACTGGCCATCTTCCTGAGGAAGCCCAGACTGAATCATGCCTGGACATTTCTTCTAATTCAACTCCAATGTTGTCTTCTTGTAAAAACTTACAGTTTCTGAAGCTATTCTCTCATTTGTTTTTATAGTAACAGTAGGGTGAAGGGAACTCATCACTAGCACATTTTCTTTCCTTGATGAAGTGCCAAGGAAATACCGTCACATACTAAAGTTTTTGTGGAATACAGAGGGGCCTCGAAAGACTTCAGAGCGTGTGGATGCTGTGTTTACTGTTCCTACGATGGAGGTTGACTTTTCTTTTAATTTCTCGGCACATCTGAAAAAAGCGAAATAACTATCTCTAGTAACGTTTCTGCCTTTCGTCAGAATGATACCGCAAGACGCGTCATTACATGATATGAAACCCTTTCGTCTTGGGATCCTTAGCAATATCCTTAGCAAATGCGGGAAACTATTGAGAATATACTTACTATGAAGATATACAGCTAACAAGTAATTTTTTGCATAGCTGTCAGTCTTTGAAGCCATGAACTGTGTTAACTGTCGCCTAGTTTTACTAGGCAAGAGTTTCTCATCGGTCGTTGTGTCAGATCTGGGTTTACAACTCATAGTGCAGTTTTCTATGAATTTATGCCAAACAGCAGAAACCAATGGAAATTCATCAGTCTGTAAACGTACAGAGCGTACAGACTTATCGTCGAACCTCAGGAATCCCACATCCTCCAGAAGCTTTTGTAAGTGTGAAAGCATATCTTCGTCACGTAAATAACGTTTCCGATACATTTCAACCTTCACCTCACTATCAACTTTGTAACAATGACTGATGCTTGCAAGGGAATGACATAAGTATTTCGTATAGTGACCATTGTCGTTACTTAATCCCACAAAAATACGAATAATAGTTAACTGTTACATCATTAAATAAAATGGCTTAAATAAGGAAGAGCATGAAATAAACTGATTTTTGCAAGGGAATGGCAAACAAAAGTAATTGTATTGAGTCCACTGTTATCCAATCATACTACAATAATATGAACAAAAGTTAATTGTGGCATCCCAAAGCAAAATAGCCGAAGTTTGGTACTGCACGAAATAAACGTTGGCATTCCAATAAACAAAATTATAGGATTATCTTAAAGGGATCAGTATGTCCATTCTGGACTTGAAGGTGAAATCTGCACGACATAATCAGTTGAGAAAATGCGCTGCTCAGATATATAACGAAAGTACATTACAAATTAATAAAACTGATAAACGGAAATTTTGCTCAAAACGTTCTGCAAAAAATAGCTACACTAGACTATCGCTAATCCGACCCTCAGGTGTCCCGCCTCTCAGTAATCCGGCGCACATCGAAAAACACGTGCACAGTGAATTATCGTGCACAACAATGCTTAGTTAAACAATGCTTTATATGCTGTATTTGAAATTGTAGCTTTCTTTACAGTTCGCAGTGATGTCTTCTAAAAAGAAACACGTTACACTAGACCTCAAGCAGGAACTCGAAATTTTAGATAAGTTAAATCGAGGTTCTTCGCAGAAAGCCATTGCTGCTGAGTTCAATGTTGCACAAGCAACTATTTATGACAGCAAAAAGAAAACAACTATTTATGACATCAAAAAGAAAAAAAGATGTTATTCGACAATACTCAAGACAAATGGATAGTGAGCTGGGAAACGGAAGGTTATGCGAAAGTGTGAGAATGAAGAACTGGCCTAGCTGTTTATATTAATGGCTCATACAACAACGCAGTAAAGGAATTCCAGTCATTGGCCCGATTATAAGGGAAATAGCAGCTGCAATTAACAAACAACTTCGCGGTAGTAACTTGTTTGCAGCGAGCGAAGGTTGGCTATCAAACCGGAAAAAACGTCATGGCGTTCGTCAGCTGACAGTCACCGGGGAAAGACGCTCAGCTAACGATAAGAATGCTGATGAGTTTGTTAGCTAGATACAGAAAATAACAGAGGATTAAGATTTAACTGCTGATACCTTGTATAATGCTGATGAAACAGGACCCTTTTACAAGATGCTTCCTTCAAAAACAGCTGCCAAGACCGAGAAGGGAGCTGATGGTTACAAGCAACAGAAACAGCGCGTAACATTAATGGCGTGTTCTAATGCAAAAGAGAGTCATAAACTACAGCTCATGGTGATTGGAAAATCCCAACATCCACGTTGTCTTCAACACTGACATAAATACCAGGGCAGTATTGCGCTCAGAAGAAAGCATTGATGGACAGACAAATATTCCTCGGTGGTTCCATGAAACGGTTGTACCAGCAGTGAGAAAAGAGATAAAGAAGAAAAAGCTTCCACTGAAAGCTATCCTTATAATTGACAATGCTCCCAGTGATCCTTCAGATGTTTCTCTAAAGTCCGATGGTATACGGGCACTCTTTCTCCCAGCCAATATGACAGCCCTAATTCAGTCCATGGAGCAGGGAATTTTGGAATCAATTTAATGTCATTATCAACATTCACTTCTAGTCGCCTTGCTGAACGAGAGTGAAAACGACTTTATCGAGATTATGCTGAAGGCGTGGAAAGCAATTAACATACGTGAAGTTTCCAGAATGAGATTTTCACTCTGCAGCGGAGTGTGCGCTGATATGAAACTTCCTGGCAGATTAAAACTGTGTGCTGGGCCGAGACTCGAACTCGGCACCTTTGCCTTTCGCGGTTCGCAGGAGAGCTTCTGTAAAGTTTGGAAGGTAGGAGATGAGGTACTGGCAGAAGTAAAGCAGTGAGGACGGGGCGTGAGTCGTGCTTGGGTAGCTCAGTTGGTAGAGCACTTGCCCGCGAAAGGCAAAGGTCCCGATTTCGAGTCTCAGTCCAGCACACTGTTTTAATCTGCCAGGAAGTGTCATACGTGAAGTTGTTTTCCAAGTGAAGTTGTTTAATGAAGAGCTGGAGAAAATTGTGGCCATCAGTTGATGCCGAGTTGGATCCAGAAGTGAGTGATAGCGATGAGCCCGTCAATTCGGAATTATCAGTTACTCCGTACACTGAAATGTTCCACAACCTTCCAGGAAGAGAAGAAATTTATGAAGAAGATGTTACTAAGTGGCTGAATGAGGAAAACAGTGATGGACCAAATTTTAACAGATGAAGAAATAATCAGAAGCTTGCAAGAAAGTAATGATGAAAGTGGTGAAGAAGTGGATACAGGAGGAAAGAGCATGAAGGTTTCTCACAGTGCTGGTGCTGAAGGTACCGAGGTCTTCCTGGATTGCATTAGGCAATAACCAGATACATGCAGTACCGATGTAATGCTTGTAAAGCAGTTGCGTGATAAAGCATGCCACCGTCACGTATCATCATTGCCACAGTTAAAAATTAGGGACATGTTTTCTAGTGGGTGATACGACTGTATAATTATGTGCAGTATAAACTCAAGGAATAATATATATATATATACGAGGGTTATTCCAAAAGTAGGGTCCGATTCGCCGTAACTATTGAAATTTGGCGCCAATGACAAAACACGTATGCGCGCCGACTCCCGGCAAGCCTTGCGCGTCAAACGCCGCCATTCGCTTTGTTACTGTTGCTGAGTGTAGTTCACAGTGTCACTTTACAATGTTTAAGACAACTGATCAGCCCGCCGATTGTGAAGTAAGGGCAGTGATACGGTTTTTGTCTGCAAGAAACAATTCAGCGGCGGAAATCCATCGGCAGATTACTGAAGTGTACGGTCCTAACATAATGAGCGACAGTAAAGTGCGCAAGTGGGTGCGAGCTTTTAATGAAGGACGGGATAATGTGCACGATGAACCACGGTGTGGCCGACCATCAGTGATTTCAGACGATTTGGTCAATGCGGTTGACAAAAAAATTTGTGAAGATCGCCGATTCACTATTACAGACGTAGACATGCATTTTCCGAATGTGAGTAGAACAACTTTGTACAGAATTGTGTCTGAACATTTGAAGTTTCACAAATTGTGTGCCCGTTGGGTTCCCAGGCTGCTTACTGAGCCCCAACGAATGAAAAGAATGGCTTTTGCTCTTGATTTTTTGGAGCGATATCATAAAGAAGGTGACAGTCTTTTAGACAATGTTGTCACAGGGGATGAGACATGGGTTTCTCACATCACTCCAGGTCTAAACGTCAGTCAATGCAATGGCGTCACACGTCATCGCCAGTCAAGGTCAAGGCAAAGCAGACAATCTCAACACGTAAGGTTATGGCGACTGTGTTCTGGGATAGACGTGGAGTATTGTTAGTCGACTTTATGGAGAGAGGAACAACGATTAATAAAGCCGCCTACTGCGCTACCCTGACTAAACTTCGACGTGCAATCCAGAATAAGCGACGTGGTCTTTTGTCGTCTGGAATCTTGTTGTTGCGTGACAATGCCAGACCCCACACTGCAAATGAAACGCAAGCTCTGATCAAGAAATTTGGATGGGAACAGATGGACCATCCTCCTTACAGTCCGGACCTGGCGCCAAGTGATTTCCACCTGTTCCGTTACTTAAAGGAGTTTCTCGGCGGCAAGCGCTTCGACACAGATGATGAAGTGAAAGAAGCAGTTAAGGACTGGTTATCGTCACAGGCGGCCGATTTCTATAACATGGGCATTCAAAAGCTTGTTGAACGATGTGACAAATGTTTAAATAAGTATGGAAGTTATGTAGAAAAATAGATAAAGATGTAAGGAATGTAAATAAAACAATTGTTTTGAAAAAACATTTTAGTTTTGATTTTTTTTTTATAACCGGACCTTACTTTTGGAATAACCCTCGTATATTCCTCTATGTTTTAAAATTGTATCCTTCGGTTTAATGAAGTACAGTACACTATATCCCCCATGTTTTCAAAATAAGTAAAAAACAAAATAAATGAATAAAATAAATTTCAGGCACTCAATAATCCGGCACTTCCGCTAATCCGGCACCTATATTTGCCAGGAATAGCCGGACTAGCGAGAGTCTAGTGTATCACGTTAAAACAAAAACTGTCTAGTGTTAAGCGAATGCAGAGGTCCACTCACTAAATCCGTCCTCAAACGGGACGTGTTTGTCATCACGAAGCACAGAGACGTGGGGTCAGCCGTCGTTGCTGCACGCTCTGAAACGAACTGCTACATCTCACGGAACGTGGTCCTCATCATGATTACTGACCGCGGAGCTTTCCAGCAGCAGTTTTCGGCTGCACCTGGCGCACATCTGACACATTTTCTTTGCGAAAACATACGCGCTTAAAATAACTGCGTCATCTCTGGTAGCGAATGTCGAAGAAGAGCGGTGAAAACTCTTACGTAGCTTGAACGGCGAATTTCTCGTCGGTGAAAATTACGTAATGCTTCATCAAGTTCCAACATACTGACGGAGGATAGGACGGGCAACTTAGGTTATTAAAATCTTTACTCTCCTTCAACATCTGTTACCGTTGAGATAACTGTAATTTCTTTCTGGTGACTAGTTTCGGACAATCACGGCTATTTTCAAACAATGACCTTAAAGTAAGTGTAATCATACAGTATGTATGCTATGCAATAATCTGAGATACATAATAGTGTATAGGTATTGGTACAAGGACTGATCTTTGGAAACCTTCGGGGATTTCTCCGTTTTCATACTCCTTATTGGTGATCTCATATAGAAAGCTTGTTGTTTCGTCATCTAGTGCTTGGAGCATTTCGCCAGTTATTACCTCATATCGAGGCACCTTTTTGGTTTTATATCCTTAACTGTTTATCGAATTCTTCTCAGAGTATTTTCGATCCAGGTTCATTTTATAACAAATCCTTTGCCTTTTCCATTAACTCATGCTACATCCCAAGTTGGTCATCCCAAGTTCTCTGTTTCTTCCTTCCATTGTCGTGCTAAATTATTATTGTCTCTGATATATACTCCATTTATTTATAATTATGGCTGCTAGTGCCTTTCGCTCTCTGAATTCTACCTTGACTAGCTGGTTGGCTTGTTCTACATTCCCTCTCTTCGTACTTTCTTCAGTTTCAGTAGACAGTTCCTCATTTCGAGCTAACTTAACTCTCTTTGATCCTCTGTTTACTAAATTTTTTGACCTATTATATTTTACATTGTCTTCTTCATTTCTAGACTTTTTTAATTTGCCACTTTCCTTGTTCAGCTCAATTATTTATTTGCCCTTCTATGATTTCTTGGCCGGCCGTTGGTGGCCGAGCGGTTCTAGGCGCTTCAATCTGGAACCGCGCGACCGCTACGGTCGCAGGTTCGAATCCTGCCTCGGGCATGGATGTGTGTGATGTCCTTAGGTTAGTTATGTTTAAGCAGTTCCAAGTTCTAGGGGACTGATGACCTCAGATGTTAAGTCCCATAGTGCTCAGAACCATTTGAACCATTTATGATTTCTTGTTGGTGGTGATACTGGGAATTAGTTGTTCCTTTGCAGTATCTACAATGTCGAAACAAAAGAGCTAGACAAAGGAGGAATTGTGTGACATAAACGAAAGTTGATAGATGGGTTTCTACATCTCACATTTCACGCCAGTCGCATAAGAGTGGATCTGCTAGCGCGACTATGAGGATACACAAACAGGTATGCTTTAAATACACGTTTTAACAGTCATGAGCATTAGTTACATTTGAGAATGGACGTGGTGAGTTGATGTCAGTGAAGAACGCCATTAAGGCGACAAAGACGCCATTATCAACACCTCACTGAGCTCGAAGGAGGTCGTATAACATGATGCACGTGACTGTTGGCAGCGGTGGTCAGGAGAATATATGGTCGCAAGAAGACCAGGCTCTGCACCCACATGCCACTACCAAGAGAGAAGACTCTCGTATTCAGCCTATGGCTCTGGCGCATTGTACTTCAATTGGTTCAAATGGCTCTGACCACTATGGGACTTAACATCTGAGGTCATCAGTCCCCTAGACTTAGAACTACTTAAACCTAAGGACATCACACACATCCATTCCCGATGCAGGATTCGAACCTGCGACCGTAGCAGTCGCTTGGTTCCGGACTGAAGCGCCTAGAACCGCTCAGTCACACTGGCCGGCTCATCGTGCTCCATCTGCAGCAGTAGTTGGCATCACAGTGACACAACGAACTTCAAGGACAGCCCCGAGCCAGACGCCCTGTATCTTCCATTCCACTGACATCAAACGAGCACCATTTGTGACTTCAGGGTGTCAAGCGAGAGCTCATTTGAGATTGTTGGTTGGTTGTTTTTGGGGAAGGAGACCAGACAGCGAGGTCATCGGTCTCATCGGATTAGGGAAGGACGGGGAAGGAAGTCGGCCGTGCCCTTTGAAAGTAACCATCGCGGCATTTGCCTGGAGCGATTTAGGGAAATCACGGAAAACCTAAATCAGGATGGCCGGACGCGGGATTGAACCGTGGTCCTCCCGAATGCGAGTCCAGTGTCTAACCACTGCGCCACCTCGCTCGGTCCTCATTTGAGAGCCGGGTTTTGTGATGAAAGCTGATTCTGCCTCGCTGTCAGGCATGGCTGTGTGTTGGTTAGAAGGAGGCCAGTTGAGAGCCTGAAACCAAACTTGCTGCATTTTAGACACACTGGGCGTTACTGGAGTTACAGTCTGCGGTTGCATTTCGTATGATAGCAGGGGCGCTCTCGTGGTTATCCCAACCACCCTGACTGCAAATTTGTGTGTCAGTGTGGTGATTCGACCTATTATGCTGTTCTTCCAGTGGGAGTTTTCCAGAAGGACAGCACTCGACCTCATAGCTGTGCTGTAACTCATCATGCTCCACAGAGCGTCGAAACTTTACTTGGGCCCACCCGATCATCAGATCTGCCTCTAATCCAGCACATATGGGACATCGTCACACGACAACTCCAGCGTCATATCCAAACAGCTTTAACCGTCCCTGTATTGATCGACTAAGTGCAACAGGCATGGAACTCCATTCCACAAACTGACATCCGGCAAATGTTCAACAAAATGCATGCACGCTTGCATGCTTCCATTCCACATTCTGGCAGTTACAGCAGTTGTTAATGTACCAGCATTTCATATTTACAATGGCTTATCTTGCTCTTACATTAACCTATGATCTTGCAATATGTGGACTAGACAATTCATTCCCGAAATTTCATTAATATACATTAATTTTTTTGTGTCGTGATTTTTTCCGTCACGGTATAATTACGTTTTCAAGTCCTTCCACTTGTCATTTATTGTGCCGGCTCTCTCTTGATTCAAACTTTGTCGTACAGAATTTTGAAATATACTGCTACAGTTCTTATTCTTCAGTTTAGTCACATCATAACTTATTTCGGACTTCCTTATTTTCTTTAACTTCAAGTTAGCTTACATGCAGACAAGTTATGGCCACTGCAAACATCAGCACCACGACAGTCTTACAGTGTTTGATTTGGTTTCGGTATCTCTGTCGTACAATAAAGTACTCAATTTGGTATGTAGCTGTATCCCCCTACACCATCCATGTGCGTCTCCTCCTCTTCTCCTGTTGGAACAGCGTTTCGTCAACTGTCATTTCTTTTCTTAACAAAAATCAACCAGCTTTTGTCCTCCGTTATTTCTTTTTCCCAGCCCGAAGTTTTCGACAAATATTTGTCTGCACTCTCTACAAATACTACCAGTGCGTTCCAGTCACCAACTATTAAATTCTCTCTTTATGCCCCTGGTAGCTGAGTGGTCAGCGCGACGGAATGTCATACCTCACGGCCCGGGCTCGCTTCTCGGCTGGGTCGGAGAAATTCTCCGCTCAGGGACTGGGTGTTGTGTTGACCTTATCATCGTCATTTCATCCCCATCGACACACAAGTCGCCGAAGTGGCGTCATCTCGAAGGACATGCACCCAGCGAACGGTCTACCCGACGGCAGGCCCTAGCCACACGGCATTTCCATTTCCAATTGTATCTTTCATTGACGTGGGCCAATACTTCGTACAGTTGTTCACATATTTCCTCCATTTTTTCAACTGAGTGCCCGTAGTTGGCATGTTGCTCAAACGAAACTTTTCGAAACGACAGCGAGTAACCTAAGGACAGAAAGCACCCAACAATAACTCTATCAATTCACAGTCAATGTGCTATACGAATGAAAATTATTTCGCTAGTTTCAGCATACTTCACGGCCTTCGTAGAAACTATTAATTACAAGGGTGGAACTTAAATAGTGGCAACTACACTACTGGCCATTAAAATTGCTACACCACGAAGATGACGTGCTACAGACGCGAAAGTTAACCGACAGGAAGAAGATGCTGTCATATACAAATGATTGGCTTTTCAGAGCATTCACACAAGGTTGGCGCTGGTGGCGACACCTACAACGTGCTGACATGAGGAAAGTTTCCAACCGATTTCTCATACACAATCAGCAGTTGACCGGCGTTGCCTGGTGAAACATTGTTGTGATGCCTCGTGTAAGGGGCAGAAATGGTTACCAACCCGTTTCCGACTTTGCTAAAGGTTGGATTGTAGCCTATCGCGATTGCGGTTTATCGTATCGCGACATTGCTGCTCGCGTTGGTCGAGATCCAATGACTGTTGGCAGAATATGGAATCGGTGGGTTCAGGAGGGTAATACGGAACGCCGTGCTGGATCCCAACGGCCCCGTATCACTAGCAGTCGAGATGACAGGCATCTTATCCGCATGGCTGTAACGGATCGTGCAGCCACGTCTCGATCCCTGAGTCAGCAGATGGGGACGTTTGCAAGACAACAACCATCTGCACGAACAGTTCGACGACGTTTGCAGCAGCATGGACTATCAGCTCGGAGACCATGGCTGCGGTTATCCTTGACGTTGCATCACAGACAGAAGCGCCTGCGATGGTGTACTCAATGACGAACCTAGGTGCACGAATGGCAAAGCGTCACTTTTTCGGATGAATCCAGTTTCTGTTTACAGCATCATGATGGTCGCATCCGTGTTTGGTGACATCGCGCTGAACGCACATTGGAAGCGTGTATTCGTCATCGGCATACTGGCGTATCACACGGCGTTATGGTATTGGGTGCCATTGGTTACACGTCTCGGTCACCTCTTGTTCACGTTGACGGCACTTTGAATAGTGGACGTTACATTTCAGATGTTTTACGACCCGTGGCTCTACCGTTCATTCGATCCCTGCGAAACCCTACATTTCAGCAGGATAATGTAAGACCGCATGTTGCAGGTCCTGTACGGGCCTTTCTGGATACAAAAAACGTTCGACTGCTACCCTGGCCAGCACATTCGCCAGATCTCTCCCCAATTGAAAACGTCTGGTCAATGGTGGCCGAGCAACTGGCTCGTCACACTACGCCAGTCACTACCCTTGATGAACCGTGGTATCGTGTTGAAGCTGCATGGGCAGCTGTACCTGTACACGTCATCCAAGCTCTGTTTGACTCAATGCCCAGGCGTATCAAGCCCGTTATTACGGCCAGAGGTGGTTGTTCAGGGTACTGATTTCTCAGGATCTATGCACCCAAGCTGCGTGAAAATGCTGTCACATGTCAGTTCTAGTATAATATATTTGTCCAATGAATACCCGTTTATCGTCTGCATTTCTTCTTGGTGTAGCAATTTTAATGGCCAGTAGTGTATTTATTCACAACCGATACAAAAGAGTTACATGTTTGCACCCGTTACTGTCCTTCAAAGTAGTCACCAGCTTTGTGTAGAACCAGTTGCCAGCGATGTGGAGGGCATAGTGTACCGTTAGCAGAGCCTTTTCTGTTGATGGTGCGAATGGAGCGGTCTACTGCCTGTCAAAGCTCTGTAACAGTTCTGAAGCGAATGCCACGAAGCCTTCATCTTCGGAATCAAATCAAAGTCACAAGAACTTAAGTCTGGGGAGTATGGTGGATGGTACAGTACTTCCCAGTCCCATCGACCGAACAGACCAGCCACGGCTTGCGCTGTATGCATTGTCGTGCAAAATGATGGGTAGGTTGCGTAGAAAGTGTCGCCACTTCCTTCGCAAAGCTGGCGATGCTCCAAAAACGAACAGTAATACTGTGCATTGATGGTCTGCCGTGGAGGAACGTAATGCGTTAGGATAGCACCATCACAGTCGTACACGAGAATCACCATAACTTTAGACCGCTCCATTCGCACCATCAACAGAACAGGCTCTGCTAACGGTATACTACGCCTTCCAAATCGCTGGCAACGGGTTCTACACAACGCTGATGAATACTTTGAAGGACAGTGACAGGTGCAAACGTGTAATTCTTTTGTATCGGTTGTGAATAAATAGTTGGCAATATTTAAGTTCCAACCCTCATAATAAATAAGTTGCTGGAAACATTTACCTGGTTGGAACTGGAACATTGGGACTATTACTCGTAACTATAAGTTTAGCCTATCGCTAGTGAGCATGACCCTATGGGAGCTACTTGTCACATGAAATCATGGATGTGTGCTGGTGAACTTGTAACGCCGGACATGCATATCTTCCTATTTCCATCTATTGTACTATGAAGTTTTTCCTTATTTTGTTATCTGAAGATATGTCATTTCTGTGTCTTTATACACTCCTGGAAATTGAAATAAGAACACCGTGAATTCATTGTCGCAGGAAGGGGAAACTTTATTGACACATTCCTGGGGTCAGATACATCACATGATCACACTGACAGAACCACAGGCACATAGACACAGGCAACAGAGCATGCACAATGTCGGCATTAGTACAGTGTATATCCACCTTTCGCAGCAATGCAGGCTGCTATTCTCCCATGGAGACGATCGTAGAGATGCTGGATGTAGTCCTGTGGAACGGCTTGCCATGCCATTTCCACCTGGCGCCTCAGTTGGACCAGCGTTCGTGCTGGACGTGCAGACCGCGTGAGACGACGCTTCATCCAGTCCCAAACATGCTCAATGGGGGACAGATCCGGAGATCTTGCTGGCCAGGGTAGTTGACTTACACCTTCTAGAGCACGTTGGGTGGCACGGGATACATGCGGACGTGCATTGTCCTGTTGGAACAGCAAGTTCCCTTGCCGGTCTAGGAATGGTAGAACGATGGGTTCGATGACGGTTTGGATGTACCGTGCACTATTCAGTGTCCCCTCGACGATAACCAGTGGTGTACGGCCAGTGTAGGAGATCGCTCCCCACACCATGATGCCGGGTGTTGGCCCTGTGTGCATCGGTCGTATCCAGTCCTGATTGTGGCGCTCACCTGCACGGCGCCAAACACGCATACGACCATCATTGGCACCAAGGCAGAAGCAACTCTCATCGCTGAAGACGACACGTCTCCATTCGTCCCTCCATTCACGCCTGTCGCGACACCACTGGAGGCGGGCTGCACGATGTTGGGGCGTGAGCGGAAGACGGCCTAACGGTGTGCGGGACCGTAGCCCAGCTTCATGGAGACGGTTGCGAATGGTCCTCGCCGTGTCCCTAATTTGCTGGGAAGTGGCGGTGCGGTCCCCTACAGCACTGCGTAGGATCCTACGGTCTTGGCGTGCATCCGTGCGTCGCTGCGGTCCGGTCCCAGGTCGACGGGCACGTGCACCTTCCGCCGACCACTGGCGACAACATCGATGTACTGTGGAGACCTCACGCCCCACGTGTTGAGCAATTCGGCGGTACGTCCACCCGGCCTCCCGCATGCCCACTATACGCCCTCGCTCAAAGTCCGTCAACTGCACATATGGTTCACGTCGACGCTGTCGCGGCATGCTACCAGTGTTAAAGACTGCGATGGAGCTCCGTATGCCACGGCAAACTGGCTGACACTGACGGCGGCGGTGCACAAATGCTGCGCAGCTAGCGCCATTCGACGGCCAACACCGCGGTTCCTGGTGTGTCCGCTGTGCCGTGCGTGTGATCATTGCTTGTACAGCCCTCTCGCAGTGTCCGGAGCAAGTATGGTGGGTCTGACACACCGGTGTCAATGTGTCCTTTTTTCCATTTCCAGGAGTGTATATTGTAATTTTTTTGATATATATATATATATATATATATATATATATATATATATATATATATATGTGTGTGTGTGTGTGTGTGTGTGTGTGTGTGTGTATTTATGCATTTATGTCGATGTATAATTGGTTTGTTTTGTAAATATTATTTGTATTTTTACGCTGGGTCTTGCCTAGGGAAACCTATGCTATCGAACGACTACATCGATAGGTCGTGTGGAGAACCAAAGTGTTTAGGATCTTTGGTAGTGGTAACTCTGTTGCGTGGAGCGCGGGCAGAGCGGAGTCGGGCTGGAGTAGGGCAGTGGGGCAGGTGTGTTGTGTGACGCTCCCGCGAATTGCCACGAATTTGGGATTTGGCAGCATGTAATTGCGCTCGACTTGCTATGATAGTTTCTGACACGGTGTCGCGGACGGGAAGCATTAGCTGGCGCACATCAAGAGCCCGTTTCGCCTGGTGACAGTGTCGAGAAGAAGGCGCGCCAACATCCAGCTTCTGCAACAGCGACGGCCGACAATGAGTGACTGTCGCCACCTCCTCGACCGACGACTTCAAACCTTCAGTCAGCCAGCAAGGAAGACTGGAAGCGTGTAACGTTTTAGAACTGTATGGCAGACCTCAGCTTTTAAAATTGTTCCATTTGCCTCACAAAATTACAGCAACTTAGCATGAACCTTTGTTGCTCATTGTCTCAATTGCATTACCAAGCAGGGTCCCTTCCTTTTCCGAAATGAACCCGAGTGTCGTTGAAATTCAAACGCCAGCATTAAAGTAATATCATACGATTTCACTGCTTTAATTTCAAAGTTCAGTTAAGGTATTCATAGCTGGCTACAATATTTAGATTACACAAGCACAAATTAAGAGTGCGAGTTTTGTTCCTATATTTTAGCTTACCTGTGACTGCAACTCAGCTTGGTACGCACTGAATTTTACTATTGTTAATTGTTCAGAATCATTTAATTCAAGTTCAAAGTTAAATCTCTTATTTCTAAATTGCATAGATTCTAGTAGCTTTTGAAATGATTGTTGAGGTAGCCCAAGACTAACCTTATTTTATTGAATTTCGTAGTGCTTCAGAAACAAAGTTCACTATTAATTTCATCACTAAATTAACTTTCAATTTTTCGGTTTTATTAATTATTTTGCTAAATTAAGTCAGAGTGTAGCGAAATTTATTACTTCTGACAAACATTCAGTTTTCACACAACACTTGTCAACCTTCAGTTGCCACGCTTTTAGTGCTGATTATATGTGGATTAATCTTTCATTTTCAGTTGTTATAGTAGTTGTCCATAGGACTTGCGACCGTAATTTTCCCCAAATCTCAAATATCTAACGCCAGTTAATTGTTAACGTAACGACCGCACATTTACTTTCTTTATTAATTTTACCCTTTTCTCAATATTAATTACCACCAGTTTCATTTGCATTTTTCCTTTCTTTTAGATGTAACCCTTTCCTCCCTCTTTACCGGCAAATTAACTTCGGTGACGATTGCTTTTCCCAAATTCCCATTAGGTGCACGCGGTTTAATTTTTCACTGTCATTAAGGTCGTAAGTGAGGGGGAGGTTACAAACTGCCAGGGTGAAAACAGCCTGAAGAACTAAAATTGCTCGTTTCAAAAGCAACTGGGCCAGATGGGATACCTCTGAGGTTTTACGCGAATTAAGTTGCTCCTCTTCCAGATTACCATTAGGTCGCTTGAGCAACGAAGCGCAGGTCATTTATGTTTTGGAGAAATGTCGTCAGACAGATGCACACAATTATAGGCTTACATTGCTGACGTCAGTCTGTCGTATAGATAGTATTTTACACTTACGGATTTGATGTTTCCGGGGAACGTAAAGCTCCTCTATAGAAATCAACGTGGGCGAAACAGCTCGCTTTGTTCATCGAGGAGATCCAGAACGCTGTAGGCAAAGGCGCCCAGGTTTATGCCTTGTTACTTGCAGTCTTAAAGGCATTCAGTACAGCTCCCCACTGTTGTTTAATGAACAAAGTAAGAGCTTACCCACGTCCGACCAGATCTGTGATTGGATTCACTACTTCCTTGCGAACACAACTCAACACACCGATCTTAACGGAACAAAATCGACGGATGAAGAGAGAATTCCGTGAGTGCCCCAGGGGAATGTTACACCATTACTGTTTAAATGTATATTAACTATCTAGTGGGTAACAGTGGAGATTCCGCGAGTCTATTCACGGAAAATGGTGTTGCAACGCAAGAAGACTGTCGCGAGAATCAGGAAGACCTGCAGGGGATTGGCGTTTGGTGCTGCATCGGGCAGATATGCTGGGCGTAAATACACTGTCCAGTCACATTGATGTGACCACCGCCTACATTCGACGTCAATGTGCAATAACCACGCATAAACGGCAAGTGGCAACACTAGCGGTGGAATGTATATAAATCATGCTGTGGGGACGTGGAAAACACTGTAGTCATTGTCGTAATGAGGAAACGGAGGTATTTGTCCCACATCCAAAATGGCATGATCATTAACTTTCAGGCCAAGTTTGTAAAGTTTCCACGTGCTGCTGTGGTTAAAGCATACCGTGCATGGCAAAATTACGCTATCCAAATCTGGTGCTGAGACAACTTTGGTGCACCACAGGCCACAAATGACAGAGGTGAATGACGGCTGTGAAGCTGTGTGAGCGAACAGACGTGCAACTGTTGAGTAGTAGAGTAACGGAACGCCCAGATGAACAAAGGTGCTACCAACAGTAATAATGATAATGAGCGTATGGCATTGGTGGCCGGGAGACCCCTCGCGGGGCGGTTCGGCCGCCGCTCCGTAAGTTCTTTAACGCCACTACGGCGACTTGCGAGTGACTCCTCAATAACTGTTCAGTTAATGTTACTGCATCCGTGCCTCCATAGCAGGTGCCTGGTTCATGCTCCTATGCTGACTGCTGTTCATGAGCAACGAAGGCTGCAATTTGCACACCTATAGCGCAACTGGACTTCCACTGAGTTGCGACAGGCGGCCTTTTCAGATGAATCACGTCAAACAGATGGGTGATGGCGGGGAACGTCTGAAAGCAAACACCCTGCAACAACCATTGCAAGGGTCCCAGGCCTGAGGAGGGAGTATTATGGTCTGGGAAATGTTTTTGTGGCATTCACTGAGTGACCACGTTATTCTGGAACGTGTCTATTTTGGGGGCGATGTCCATCTCTGTGTGCAGTTTGTTTTCCCTCGGCACAATAGCACATACCAGCAGAAGAGTGTAACGTGTCACACAGCTCACGGTGCATGTGCGTGGTTCAAAGAGCAGCATGATGAGTTTACCGTACTCCTGTGAGCACCAGACTCTCCGGATTTAAACCCATTCGAGAAAGTACGGGACTGCCTTGATCGGGCTGTTCATGCCATGGATCCTCAACTGAGAAACCTAGCGCAGCTGGTCACTGCACTGCAGTCAGCATCGCTCCACATCTATGTTAGCACCTTCCAGAATCTCATTTACTCTCCTCCTGCACATCTCACAGGAGTCCGCACTGGCGAAAGGTGGTTATTCAGGCTTTTGACAGGTGGCACGTTAACGTGACTGGACAATGTGAATGTAAAGGAGGGCACAGAAACAGGTCAAGAGACCTTCTACCGTTCGATCATAAAATTGGCGACAAATAATTGGGAACATCAAGTTTCATAAAATACCAAGGCATAACAGTCTGTAGCAGTCTAAAGTGGAATGACCAAATAAAACAAATAGTAGGAAAAGGAACTGTCAAGCTGAGATTCATTGAAAGACTCTTAAGGAAATGTAATTCACCCACAAAAGAAGTAGTTTACAAAACACTGATTTAATAAATTCTTGAATAGGCCCATTACCGAGTAAGGTGGGCCGGTTTTCAGCACATTGGACTTGCATTCAGAAGGAAGGCAGTTCAAATCCATATCTGGCCATCCAGATTTAGAATTTCTCTAAATCTCTCAAGGCAAATGCCACGATGGTTCTTTTGAAAGGAGCAAGGTTTATTTCCTTTCCCATCCTTTCGTACTCCAAGCTTGCGCTCCATGTCTTATGTCGTTGCCGTCAACAGGACATTAAAACTCTTGACTTTCCTTCCTTTCTTTCTTGAGTATTGTCCATCTAATTTTCCTTCCTTCCCTTCTTGAGTATTGTCCATCTAATCTTCCTTCCTTCCCTTCTTGAGTATCAGTCTCCTTCATCATGTATGGAATTAACAGAAGTGCTATAGTAGGTCAAACAAAGAGTGGCACATTACATAAGTGGCTAGTTTACTCAGCACGTGGACATTATGGATATACTAAAGAGGCTCCAGTGGCAGAAGCTACAAGAGAGAGAGGCGTTGTGCACCACTGAAATTTCGAGAGTACCCTCCAAAAAGCGTTGGGCAACATATTATTTCTTCCTACATATGTCTCACGAGCGAGACAACGAGAAAATCAGAGAAATTAGAGTCCATCTTGATTTTTGCTGATAATCATTCTTTCTTGCGCCATTCGTGGATGTACAGTGAAATATAAAAAACGGTAAATTAAGAAATTAAATAAAAAAGGAAGGTTAGGGGAGTTAGTGGTATCAGAAATACCCTCCACCACACACCATAAAGTGCCTTGGGGAATATAGATGTAGATGTCAACTTCGATTCACGTCTTTGTTTAAATGTATGGGTATTATGTAAGACCTTTGTTTGTTGCAGACAGAGCGTGAGCCCTTGGTGCTGCCCTAGCGTGACGGAGGAGACTGTGCTTTGTCGCAGTTTGCGCTGCAGGCATCTGTACAACGCCGTCATGGCCGTCGTGCTTGCCCTCATGGGGTGGGCTGTGCTCTTCTCCTTCTCCGAGCCCGGATATGCCTCTCCACCCAGGGGAGAGGTCAGCTACACTCTACTCTAAAACCTGTATCAAATGCTCAATGTGGAAAAGGGCTTCAATAGCGCAAAATCAAAATTAACCCCATAAGTAACGAAAAAAAAAACCATGAATGCTCTTTCATCCACACCCAGTGTTATCCATAGGTGTGGAACTACTCTTCTGAAACAAAAACAGGTAGATAAAAAGAAATTTAAAATCAAATAATATAAGATGGCAGATCAGGGAAAATCTGTGACGAAATGTTACCAACATGGCGACCATCCTGGATGCTATTCCTAATTTTCAAATGAAGAGGGAGTCACATGACATATCAAACAGGTAGAAAATTACATGAGAAAAACAATGGTGCTTTTAATTTAAGCGTAACTTATTTTTTTACAGCTATCTCGCATTCTGCACAGAATAGGACAAATGCTGATGACAAGACATAAAGGATATAGGATGTGCTATATGAGTTGTCCAGCATGATCTAATATTGTCGTCTGTTTCACCCATTCCTCAGGGACACATGTACCAAAATTCTCATTATTGATATACTGCTGTCCTCAGTTTCCGACGAGAATATGCTGAGCACTGCGCTCTGGGGTCTTACTGAACAATGACAGAACAACAATGGTTGATGTTGCTTCATTATTAGGAATTTTTGATTGTACAGCTTTCAGTTTTCTGTGACGAGACACTTTCATGAAATTTTGGAAGACATTTCGCCATTGCACTGTAGGTAATGGTGTGGGGTTGGTTGAAATCCTCTACTAGAATTAGGACAATCTCAGTGTGTTTAACTTGTGTTAACACCATTGGCTTTCATGGCACCAGTGATAACCTCAGCATGAATGAAACTGTTCGCAAATGAAAGGCACCATCGTTTTTCTCATATAATTCTCTTTCTATTTCATGGGTAACATCGCCCCCATTCCATTTGAAAAGTACAATTTGCATCCAAAAATGGAAATGATTGTATAACATCAGTGGCCGGTAGTTCCCAGGCAGGAAGTTCTGCCGCCAAGTACAAGTCTTACTGAGTGCAGCGCCACATTGGGTGACTTGCGCGTCAACAATGGGGATGAAATGATGATGAGGATAGGACAACACCCAGTCCCTGAGGGGAGAAAATCTCCTGTCCCAGCCAGGAATCGAACCCGGGCTCCAATGCGTGGCATTCCAGCACGCTGACCATTCAGCTAGTGGGGCATCTAAGATGGCAGCTTCCAAAATAGCCGCCTTGTTGGCAACATAGTCTGACAGATTTTCCCCATCTCCTACTTCAAGCTACTTGACTTTGACTGTTTCTCCACCTGTTTCAGAAGCGTCTTTTCACACATACTGAACAACCTGTATTATGCAGCTTGTATGACAAGTACCAGTACTCATGTAAGTTGTAATTGCCATTTCCAAATATGAAGTTTAGTCATTACTTGCCTGTTTGTGTAGAGGTAGGCCAGTGTGCCTGGTACCCATTGAAATCTGTGCACTAAAATGTCATAGCACGCCTCTAAAAGTATGTTTCTAACTTTGTCATAATACACACCTTATGTTACAGATAATATAAATATACATAATAATTATTTCAACAATTCTCAGTTATAACAGCCAGCTAAGCAAGAAAGAATCTAGCAACAGAAACAAATATTCACCAAATAAATTAACAGCCCAAATGATGCAGATTTACCCTTTTAAGGGGAGCCGGAGGTGGTCAAATCCAAAACATTACGATTTTTTTTTTTTTTTTTTGCTACCGAAAATTAATTGGAACATTCCTCTTTAATGTAAACTTTGAATTATTGTTCTATTCTTCCTAGAAGTGGAGTTATTACCATTTTCCCCCACGCCTGCAGAGGAAATGGGCGGCCGCTGAATTCATCTAACACCCTCTCGTGACTTCCTGGCGAACTGCTTGGGATTTTCTCGGCCTGTTACGCATACAGCGCCTTATGTTACGCATACAGCGAGTGTGCAGGGGTTGGCTACATTGTTTTCTGTGACAAATGAAGCGCTAAGAGCGCGGAACATCGTCTCTTTGCTGTTTACCGTTTCGAATTAGTTCAGTGTTGCGCCTGTTGTTGGTAGTATTATACTTCTTGTGTAAAGTGTTGTTCTGGTTACGATGCCACGTTTTAGTAACCATGTATATAAGAAGAGGAAAAACATAGGGAAAAGAAAATTAACACTAATACCAAGTTGCGATACTACAATTATTGAAACAATGCGTTCTTCTGCTAAGCAACACATGGCCGGCCATAGCCCTGTGACATCTTCTAGCAAGAAGCTGACTGGTGGAAGTGACAGATTTCGTGAATATGTTAGTGACACTGTACGAGCACTAAGAAATATATGCAATAAAACCAATTTTTATGACTTAGCACAGCCAGAATTGTTACACAAATGTCTACACGGAAAGACGCAGAATCCTAATGAGAGCGTAAACAATTTTTTTTGAAAAGTGATTCCTAAAATGGTGTTTGTAAGCATAAAAACACTGCACTTTGGCATTTATGATGCAATAGCAACCTACAACCAAGGGAACAGTGTGAAGTGTGAAGTTCTGAAGGCATTAGGATTTACAGCTGGGGTGAACACTGTACGAGTACTAAGAAATATTGACAGAGAAAGGATAAGAGGAGCAGAAAGAAGAGAAAGGCATGTGATGGAACAACAGGCCAGAAAAGAAGACAGAAGAGGAAGCTTTTGGAGGATGAAGAAGAAGACCCTGATAATCCATCCTATAATGCAGGAATGTATTGAGAAACTTTGATAGCCATTTCCCGTAAATTAGAATTTTTCGAATATAAGGAACATTTTCTCAAAATCCACTCAAGCTAGAGAGATGAAATTTTTATACAGCACTCCTAGTGGTCAAACTTACATTGTAACACAGCCACTTGGCAATATGTTCAGTAGTCTCATTTCAGTTTAATTATAAAGCAATTATTTGTAAAAAAATTTGGGTCATTAATAAAAAAAATAATTGGAAGGAAACTAGAAAAGATACTCCAAAATCCCTCTGTCATAACTGCAATACTAAACGACTCTATATGTAAAAAAAAAATTCAAATTTTTCTATTTGGTAGTTTATTCATAAATGTTCCTCAAACTTAGTGATTTTAACATGGGCAGCATAGGCACCTCTGGCTCCCCTTGAAGATACCCGGAGCTGCATTTTTTTTTTAATACCAAAAATACGCCTTGTCGTTCCACAGTTGGTTTCTATGGCATTTGTTGCTTTCTGTTCTTATTATGATAGATGGGTACTTCCCTGTCACATACTAATCTGATGATTTGTACATTCTTACACTTCACTCGATTTGAATAATGCTATTTAATCTAATTACTTCATATTTGAAAGATGTCTTTGTCAAGAGTTTACAGGTTAGTGGCTATAATGTAGCAACAATACTGTGGAGTTTGTTTCTTCTGTTTTTAACAGTTGTATAGCCCTTGACATTTTGTTATGATACCTTTGTGGCAGTTTTGTCTTCAATGCCTTGTGGTAGCTAAGATGGTACATTACGTTATGTAGGTACTGCATACCATACCTGTTTTTTTATTTATTTTACAGATTCATAAACTGGTTTGGCTCAAAGTGTGGCAACCAGAACTCCACATTATTGTGTAAGTGTGTGATATTTTTCTGCAAAAGGTCTTCTATTCCACTATTTACAAATTATTTCTTGCTCCTACAGAGAAACGTTAGTCTTCACAAAATGTTTGTAAGTTACAAAAAAAAAAAAAAAAATAGTAACCAAACAATCATGTAACATGATGTTTTGTACGTCTCGGATTCATTAGGAAACCTAAGAAATGCCAAATGTCGTGCCTCCCATTTGTTACCGCTGCAATTTATGTACCTATATACACTCCGTTTTTAAAATTCCATGTTACAAAGTGTCTCATTATAACATGTTCAGGTCACTTGAAACAGACATCAAAATGACGTGTGATGATGGCAGTCGACAACTTTGGAGATGCCATATGGATTTCTTCAGATTTGGTTGCTTTTTAATTATAACTTGTGTGTTATGGTAGTGTGCCATTTGAAGGCAATGGCGCGTTGATGATTTATTGCAAGTACATCAAGCTTGTTCCAATTTCTTATAATTAAATGTCAGTTCATCACACATCAGCAGTAGAAGCCTTCAGAGGATACTAAGATGAGTGATAATAATGTTAACAATGGTATGTTATTCATGATCTTGTAGTGAGGGACACGGAGTTATGGAGCCAAAGGAGGTAGGTCTGTTTTCTGCTATATGCAGATTGTTGTATCCATGGACCCAACCAACCAACCAACCAACTCGCGCACGCGCGCCCTGACCGTGACATCGCTGGCCACAGTTCCTGTCGCGGCCGTCGGCGTCTCAGGACGTTACCACCGACGGAAGAGGTCGCGCCATGGCTGAGCTCAGGTCCGCAGCGCCCTCTGCCTTTTGCATATAAGGAGGACCGCTGGCCCCGAGATGGACCTTTTATAAATCCCTTTAAATCCTTGAACGTCATGCTCTCCACCTCGCCTATCGCATCCGTCTCCCCTCCCCCACACGGATCCTGTACGATCTCATTCCGTTCCCCCACCTCCTCCTTTTCCTCGAAAGTATACGGATCCTGTACACCTCCCGTAAACTCGATCCTCCTCACCCGCTTGTCTCGCCCATCCTCTCCCACCCCCGCCCACTGCCACGCCTGTATTCCCACATCCCACCCGGTCTCCATCTCTCCTCCATTCTTCAAAAACCAGGGTTGGTCTGTTTCAGACAGTACAATCACAGTGTGACACATGTAGTTGTGACACTCCCACTGAACTGTATTAAGCCAATTCAGGACTACAGTAAAATGGTGTGACGGTAGCACACCAAGCAGCCAATAAACCACACTATTGTGGTGATATCCAAAGAATGTGTGAAGTACAATTTATATTACAGAATGGATGTTTCACCCTGTAGCAGAATGTGCACAGACGTGAAAGTTCCTTGCAGATTAAAACTGTGTGCTGGAGAGGGGCTCACACCCAGGACCTTTGCTTTTGACGGGGAGCAAGTGCTCTACCAAATGAGCTATCAAAGCATGACTGATGACCTCCTTCGCGGTGCACACACTGGTGCAGAATGAAAAATTCATTCTGGATACATTCCTGAGGCTATGTCTCAGCCATGTCTCCGCAGTATCCTTTCTTCCAGGAGAAATAGTCCTGTAAGTTACCTAGGAGAACTTCTGTGAAGCTTGGAATACAGGAGTTGAGGTAATGGTGTAAGTAAAGCTGTGAGCATAGGTCATGAGTCATGCTTGGGTTGCTCAGTTAGAAGGGCAGTTGCCACCAAAGGGCAAAGGTCTTGATTTTAAATCAGTCAGGAAGCCTTATGTAGTTCACATTGATTTGTAGTAGGATAGTGTGAACCCTCGACCTGCTCAGAAACTTGTGCACATATCAATTAACACATTTTGAGTAAGCCAAGTGTAACACTGACACTACCTTCTCCTTTGTATGAGTGGACCATCATAAATCACAAAATATAGACAGATAACAACAGCTAAATATTTATGACAAGAAATAATATACAATATGTCATTCATGCTCATTTCAGTCACAGCAATTTAAGCTGACCTCTTGGGTTCCAGCTAACACCCCTCTCAGAAATCACATGGTATTCAGAAATAAACAGCCAAATAATGGAGACAAGCATGGAACATAAACATCTTACCTGCTCATTTCACTTGATATTTAAACTGTACTCTTAGGTTCCTATGAACCACAACCTCAGAAATTGTGACGCATTCAGAAAAAAATGGGCAAATATTTGTGACAAGTAAGGAATATGAATGTCACTACTAGTTGTCCCACTTTCAGCAATTTCATCTTTCGTTTCTCAGTCAGACAGAAGTCACACAATCAAAAAGCTCATACATGAATGAGCACACACTTATATGTAAATAATGTCATATATTGCAGAAAAATTTTGTATTTCGTAGAATCTGCAACAAACATGAAGATAAGATGAAATTGTTTGTTTTGTGATGGCTCCCCAAACCCGAGGTCCTCGGTGGTACTTTTGGGGCAGCCACCACAAATTGTATAAAGCGTGGGTAGTGACCAGGATGTAGCTATGTCTGTTGGCTGAAAAATAATTAATGACAAGAACTGTGCCAGCTAGAATGAAGAGATAACTTATCTTTATTTCTAACGAAACGTGCACCAGCAATACAAGTCCAAGTAATATCCAAGAGTAAGCCATGTACTGAGCCTAGTCGAATACAATAGCAAATATCTCACTGCAATGGCTCCCCTATAAACTCCACGAAAGGCTAGCAATAGACAATCGCTCTTTTTTTTTTCTTTATTGTAATTTTTAAACCTGTTTACAGGCAGGCTAGCAGCAGCATACTACGCCCCTCTTTGGCCATAGAGAAACACAAAAGAGACAGATGAAGACAATTAGAAAAAAAACATGGTGGACATATAAACGGAGACGAACACTTTTTAAAATACATGGAGCCGTTCACGGGCGTAGAGTCCAAGATAAAATTGGTCAGACACTTGGACACACATATAGACGAAAATTGTCACACGCGAACGTAGGTGCACAAAACGAATAACACTGAACGACTGAAGCACAAACGACGGCACTCACAGAAACACGAGGCGTTGATCTCCGGCGCTTATGTTCACTAAACGTGTACGAGTCCAGGGACCTGCCAAGAGAGGAGGAGGGGGGATGGGAGAGGGAGTGGGGAGAGCAGAGATGCCACGGGCAGGGGAGATAGGGGGGAGGGAGGAAGGGGGAGGGAATGCCCAGGGGAAGAGTGGTGGAGGAAGGGGGTTGGGGGGAAAGGAGAGAGAAGGGAGGGAGGGTGCCCGAAAGAAAAGGCACAGGATATGAGGGGGGGGGGGGGGAGGATCAAAGTTGGTAGGAGGGGTAGATGGAGGGGAGGAGGACATCATCAGGGAGGGGGAGCTGGCGGAAGCCACGTTGGGAGAGGGTAAGGAGGGTGGAGAAGCATCATTATTCAGGTTTTACATCATTTCTTTTAAGTTATTTCAGGGAAATGCTGGATGGTCACTACTATAAAACAAAAACCTGTCCCATCTTGTCAAACTAGCAATGTAAGTACTGAGGTTATGGGTTCCCATACTTGCCCTCTGACGGAACACTTTGAGAATCCTGGTACTTTCAAGGAACACCTTGTTTATTTTGGTTAGTAAATTTTTTAAAATGATAAAAAAAACATCGTTTTATTCAATGATTACCTCAATTTTAAATCATAACTACTAACATAGAAAGCATAAATTTTTAAAAAAATAATTAATCATCAGAATCTCAAAAAAAAAAAAAAAACCACCTTGTTATCAATATTTTTTCATGGAGTTCTTATTCATGTCCTGTAGAACACCAGTGTTCTGTAGAAGACACCTAGGGAAACTCTGACTTAGGTAAATGCCTATTTTAATTGGTTACGGTAAAGTAGCCTACATCACACAAACCGTAAAAATTGCAGCAAAAGAATTAAAATGTTCTATTTGAGTTGTATAAATGAATAGAAATAATTATATGTGTTTTGAGTATAAAAAGCACTTTTAAAAAACGTTTGCCACACTATACATTTATTTTTGCTCTTTTTCTAAAACTCAGTAAATGGTGCCTTTTAGGCTACTACTTTCCTAAACTGCACCACAAGTTGCCGAATTCACACTCATTTCCACCATTATGCAGTTTTTAGTTGAAAATTTGTTTTTCAATATAATGATGTACACCATTGTAATTAATTATATCTTCCATTGAGTGTGGCACACAAAAAACCAAAGATATTAAAAATGCTGCATTATTCTTATTGAAAGCAAGAAAAATGTTTATCATTGTTCAGGTCCACTGTTTAACTTATGCACAAAACTCACAATGAACGTTCATTTCATGTTTTAAAGCACCAGAACAGATTTCATGGGCCCATTTTATGCAGATTGTGTATTGCATCATATCCTCCACCACACTTTCCTCACAAATGAAGCAAAAGCAGTCATCTACCCCAGTTTCAATCAGAACATTTTCAAGAGGTGACACCAATGAATGAGTGATATTTTTGTTATTTTTTCCTTCTTTGTGCTTCTTCCTGCTGAGGTTCCAGGCCCAACAGCTGAGTTTGACATTTTGTCTTCAACTTGAAGACATTGTTTTGTCCCTAGTCTCTTATAATGTATATTTATAAGTGTTGTGACAGTGCCACGACATTTAACAGTGCCGCCACGACAGTAAGCGCAAACGGCGATAGAGGCGCTCCGTAGCTCGGCTGAGCGCGGGAGCGCCACCTAGCTACGAACGGCGCCGGCCGCATGTCACGGCACGGCAGTTGAATGAGAGATACTGAGTTGTTATCATGTAACCAGCTATTGTTTCTATGTGAGTGTGTTTGAATATCCACGCAATTATTGGGGATTAAAGGTTATAACACTTTTTGGCGACGAGGTCGGATATTTTCACTGCGTTGTGGATTTGTGTGTTCGTGACGGGGCAGACATGGAACAGCTTATGCAAGCGCTCGTTGAACAACAAACACAGCTGACGGCTGCTATTCAGGCACAGCAAACACAGCTGACGGCTGCTATTCAGGCGTTGTCGACGTCGCTTACTCATCGTCTGTCTTCCTCTTCTCTGCCTCCATTCCCTCCTTACGACGAGGCCGCTGAAGGCTGGGAGGATTATGAGAAGCGTTTGCGGAAACACTTCTTGGCTTTCGGCGTTGTCGACGCTCCTATGTGTAAGTCGTTATTTCTATCTTGGATTTCCCCACGGATCTATCAGCTGCTATCTCAGTTAGCCGCTCTGCGGGAACGTGCCTCCCTGTCCTTCCAAGAAATGTGTGACTTATTGTCTAACTATTACCGCAAAAACACCCACATCATTGCCGCCCGTGTGGCGTTCTACCGGTGTCGTAAACAGCCCCATCAATCTTACCGGGTTTGGGCGGCGGAACTACACGGTCTGAGTAGAAAATGTCAGTTTGTCACGGACACTCATCATGAGTCTTATGCTGATTCAATGGTTAGGGATGCTATTCTACAGCTTGCTCCTGATAAAGAAGTTCGGCAACGTGCCCTACAACTGCCAAACCCGTCGTTGTCAGAAGTTCTAAGCATCGCTCAATCGTTTGAAGTGTCTCACGCTGCTGGCGCGCAAATAGACGCGTGGTGTGATGTAGGCGCTGTACAGTCAACTTTCGACACGGACAATTTGCCTGTTTCACAGGAGAACGAAGATGTGGCGGCGGTTCACTCGCGTAAACAACGTCGCGTTGGGCCGCAACGCTCGCAGCGAAAACAGCAACCACAGAAGCAGGTTCGTTCCGCACTCCCTTCTCGTCCACGTTGTTTCGTACAGCATGACAGGGCCGCGCGTGTCCAAAACGTTGGGCCACGTGTAATTCATGTAGGAAAAAAGGCCACATTGCTTCTGTGTGTCAGTCCCCTAAAGTTCCTGTCGACAAGGACGAGGCATCGGACATGGATGTTAACTGTGTGCTTTCTCAAACAAATAAGTTGTTTGTTACTGTTTGTGTTCTGGATAAAGACATTCGCATGCAAGTGGACACTGGCTCTGCAGTGACTCTCATTAATTCTTGCATGTATTTGGAGTTGGGCTCCCCTCCCTTGTCTCCAGTTACGCGAAATCTGAGAACTTATAATAAACAGAAAATTCCTATCATTGGCCAGTTTGATGCTTCCACTGTCTACAAGTCTGTTGTTAGGCCCCTCACGTTTTATGTGGTGGATCATGCGGGCACTGAAAACCTGTTCGGTTATGATGCTTTCCAGTTGTTCGGGTTCTCCATTGATGATGATGTGCACCTCATATCTGAGGATATTCCGTATCAACAGCTGGATGGATTGTGTTCTGAATTTTCGTCCGTGTTCTCTGCTGGTCTGGGTCGTGCCAAGGATTTTGAAGCCCACATTACTCTTAAACCCACAGCTCGCCCTAAGTTTTTCCGGGCACGCCCTATTCCGGTGGTGTTGCGTGCACCTGTCAACGCTGAGATAGAGAGGTTAACAGCTTCAGGGATTCTCCTTCCTGTTACCTCCAGCGAACGGGCATCGCCAATCGTGGTGGTTTCTAAACCAAACGGGAGTCTGCGATTGTGTGGTGATTTTAAAGCCACCGTCAACGCTCAGAGTCTCATTGACACTTATCCTCTTCCCCGTCGTGAGGAGTTATTTACCAAGCTCGCTGGGGGCCAGTTCTTTTCCAAACTTGACTTATCGGAGGCGTACCATCAGTTGCCGTTGGATGCTTCTTCCAAGGAATTTCTCGTCATCAACACACCTTGTGGGTTGTATCAGTACCAGCGGTTACCATTTGGCGTCGCTAGCGTGCCGGCCATTTTTCAGCAGTTTTTGGAACAGCTCACGGCTTCCGTTCCCAGCTGTATAAACCATCTGGATGACATTGTTGTCATGGGGGCCTCCACTGAGGAGCACCTTCGCAATTTGCGTTCACTGTTTCAGGTTTTGCATTCGGCTGGGTTGAAGAGCAATCTGGACAAGTCACAGTTCTTCCAACCCTCCATTGTGTATCTTGGTTTCCACTTGTCCCGTGAGGGTATACGTCCTCTACGTCAGAACGTTGATGCCATTAACGCTCTACCCCGGCCGTCTACGGTCAAAGAACTTAAGGCGTTTCTAGGCAAGATTGCTTATTATCACAAATTCATTCCATTCGCGGCGGCGGTAGCTCATCCTCTGCATCAGCTGTTACGCAAGAATGTCCCTTTCTGTTGGTCCGACGAGTGTGAGCAGGCTTTTGTCCGCCTGAAGGCTCATTTGCAGTCGGCGCCTTGTCTTGCCACATTCCGTCCGGGTCAGCACTTGGTTCTGGCGACTGACGTGTCACAATATGGCATAGGGGCTGTTCTCGCCCATCGGTATGAGGATGGGTCGGAACGACCCATCGCCTATGCTTCCAAGACCATCAACGATGCGCAACAATGTTACTCTCAAATCGAAAAGGAGGCGCTCACTATCATTTATGCTCTAAAAAAGTTCAGCGTTTTTTTGTATGGTTCTAAGTTTCACCTCATCACCGACCACAAGCCGCTGGTCTCTCTGTTCAGCCCATCGGCGTCGCTTCCGGATAAGGCGGCTCACCGCCTGCAACGTTGGGCCTTATACTTGTCTCGTTTTCACTATGAGATCCACTATTGCCCCACGGCCCAGCACGCCAATGCTGACGCATTGTCGCGATTGCCGATGGGCCCCGACCCGGTTTTTGATCGTGATGAACTACTCTGTTTCCACATTGATGAGGAAGAACGTCATGCGGTCGAGGGTTTTCCACTTACAGGTTCGCAGGTCACGTCGGCTACTGCGCGGGACCCGGTCCTGTGTCAGGTGATCGATTTTGTTCAACGGGGTTGGCTGGACAGGACCAAAGGCCGGGCACCAGATCCCCTTCGCAACTACCATGCATTGCGCCTTCATCTGTCTGTTCGTGATGGTGGATGGTGCATCTCCACGGGTTGTGGTGCCAGCCTCTCTTCGCAAAGATGTTCTCATACTGTTGCATGAAGGCCATTGGGGGATTTCTTGGACTAAGTGTCTGGCCCGCAGGCACGTTTATTGGCCCGGTATTGATTCGGACATCGCCCACATGGTTGCTGTGTGTGGTCAGTGTGCTCAACAACTGGTTGCACCTCGTACAATGCCCTCTCCATGGCCTGATCCGGTGCATCCATGAGAACAGGTGCACGCTGACTTTGCCGGCCCCTTCGTCGGTACTTATTGGCTACTGTTGATTGACGCCTTCTCGAAGTTTCCGTTTGTTGTTCGATGTCCGTCACCCACCACTGTGGTGACGATGCTGGCTTTGTCCAAAATCTTTCCGCTAGAAGGTCATCCATCCACGATCGTCACGGACAATGGCCCTCAGTTCTCTTCGCAGGCCTTCCATGATTTTTGTACTGGACAAGGGATTCATCATGTTACAGCACCGCTCTTCCATCCGCAATCGAATGGGGAGGTCGAGCGCCTTGTCCGCACTTTCAAAAGCCAGATGAAAGAATTCCTTAGTGATTTTTCCACAGATGACGCTCTGCTGCAATTTCTGAGTTCTTATCGCTTCACGCCTCTGGGTGATCGCAGCCCTGCTGAACTCTTGTATGGCCGCCAACCGCGCACTCTACTGCACCTGCTTCACCCTGTAAGGCCTTGTGCTGTGTCCCCTAGTGCGGGAAAATACTCGGTGGGCGCCGATGTGTGGACACGAGGGTATGGATCTCGCCCTAAATGGATTCTAGGGGTGGTCATGGCTCTTCGCGGCCGCCGTCTTTGTGAAATACGTACGGACGATGGCATGGTTGTTCGCCATTACGACCAGATGCGCCCAAGAGTGGTGGCCACGCCGGTGCCACCGCCCCTTCTGTCACCTCCACCAGCCCGAGAAGCCAGTCCTGTCGCTGCTGCCGATCTACCGTATGTGTTGATGCAGCTGACGTCGCTACCGCTTCCGAGTACCCCGGAACCGGCCCCAGTCGCGACGCCGCTTTCTCCGGGACCCATCTCGCTGGAGCACACCCCCAGGTCCACGACATCTATGGATGCTGCTCCGGAGTTTTCACCCATCATCTCGTCTGGGAGGCACGTTCCATGCACGAGCTTCCGTCCTGGACATTTTCGACCTTACTCTCATGTCTCTCCGCGGGATCTTCTCGGGGCCTCACAAGAGGCCATGGATGTCTCCGCACTGTCCATGTCTCCAAGGAAGTGAGTGTTTTTTTTTTTTTTTTTCAAGGGGGGGAAAAGTGTTGTGACAGTTCCACGACATTTAACAGTGCCACCACGACAGTATGCGCAAACGGCGATAGAAGCACTCCGCAACTCGACTGAGCGCGGGAGCGCCACCTAGCTACGAACGGCGCCGGCCGCATGTCTCGGCACGGCAGTCGAATGAGAGATACTGAGTTGTTATCATGTAACCAGCTATTGTTTCTAAGTGAGTGTGTTTGAATATCCACGCAATTATTGGGAATTAAAGGTTATAACAATAAGGGCTTGAAGTCAACAGTTAAGCTTTCTGAGAATTTTTCTTTTAGTATTTTTCCTTGTTTGGCGACCAGTTTTGACAAAGGACTTATTTCTCGAACATGAAATGTGTTCACAGTTGTGAATATGAACCACCTCCAGCTGTGTAATGGAATGATGACAGTGAAAATTTGTGTCAGACGAGGACTCGAACCCAGATTTCCTACTCTATGCTATTTGAGCATGACTCATGGTCAGACCCACAGTTACATATGTTGTCCATGTCTCACACCAAGGTGAAGGAAAAGAACTGATGAGATTTAGGGAAAGGGGAAGAATTTGGAAAAGTCGCTCTGAACCCAAAGTCAGAGGAGGCTTACTGGGCAGGGTAAGAAGGAAAGACTATCCTTCTTTTGAATGATGGGAAGTATAGATTTTGATTGGACATTTGGGTGTGTATGTCAGTGGTAAGTCTGGACCTCTTGGTAAGAGGCAGTTCAACCTTCCATGTTTCATGTTATGTGTGGTAGACAATATTGATATAGAGACACTGGGATCAGCAAGGTTGTGTTTTCGCATTGAAACAGAATGGTTCTGGATGAATGTGAATGTTGTGCTTCATACAGGTGAAGGGTACTGCACAATACTGGGACTGGATTTTCTGATTACTTATTGGGCTAAAATTGACCTTCAGCAGTGCATAGTGCAACTTGGGGAAATATTGTTCCAACTCGAGACTGTCATCAGTGATAAACAGCCACATTTTGTCTGTCAAGAGGGACAAACCAAGTAAACTGCAACTGAAATCACCAAAACCTAATTCATGTGATAAACTGCCACAAGAGGCTGGCAGATTGCTTTGCATGAGTGTGGGAATCGAACTACCTGTTAACATGTGTGTGGTAGAGCCACTAGAAGAGAACGAAGTGCTGGATGCATTAAGATGTTTTATGCATATGTGTGACATACACATAAAAGAAATTGACAGTAAGTGAGTGGTTTCCATCAGAATAGATCATTTTGGTGCCGATGAAGTAAGTTTGGCCAAAGGATTGTTAGTTGTCACTTTAGATGTTTTCAATAAAGATGACCCATCAGGTCAAGTGCAGACCATAGCCAAAAGCAAGCCACCAGTACAGCTGCATTACATGCAAAAGTACAGTATCTGAAGTGAACATGGAGGGTAGCTGTGGAGAAGCTGTTGTTAGAAATCAAGGATCTGTTTCATCCTCATGGCCCATTGCTGACAATAACTGCAAAACTACACAGGGCTACAACTGCCATCAGTGTGGCAAAAAACTCTACAGGATACCCCATCAATTACAACTGTTTATGGACAAATTCATCAACCAGTAATTGAACAATGGCATAATACAGGAAACTACTAGTAACTGAGCAGCCCATGTCATCATTGTGACTAAGAAAGCACCAGACAATATGAGAAAGTACAGACTGTTGTATCTAGTGGTATTTAAGTAGCAGAGCAGTAACAGATGCATGTCCAACACCTAATGTTACAGAAACTCTGAATAACTTAGACTAGGGCCTATAGTTTTCTACATTAAATCTAAGGTAGTTTTCTACATTAAATCTAAGGAATGGTTACTGTAAATTGGAAGTGGTACCAGAGGACTGACAAAAAATTGCACTTTCAGTCCCTAAAAGTATCTGCAAATGCCATTTGGTTTAAAAAAATTTCAAAGGTTGTTAGAGTGAAGGGATTTAAAGCCATGGTGATGCATGATGTACCTTGATGATATCATCATGTGTTCAAAGGATGTGGAGGGGCATATGCAATAGTTAAGGGAAGTTTTTAGGAAATTACAATATGTGCATCTCACCTTTACAGTTGTGAAGTATCATTTTGCCTCAGATGAAATTAATTACTTGGGACATGTGATTAGATGGGAAGGAGTGCAGACAGATTCTATGTTGATACAAACAATGAGGAATTCTCTAACATCCCAGATGAGGAAGAAATTGCAGTTGTTTCTGGGATTGGCAAATTATTATAGAAAATTTGTAAAGGAAGTTGCAAATTTTGTACTGCTTCTTATACATCTGTTAAAAAAGGGTATGGAATTCTTATAGGGAGTGGATGTTAAGTTGCATTCCAAAAATTATCAAGCAGTTAAAAACAAACCTGGATTGATCTTAACAGATTATGAAGAGTTTATTCTCTTATGCAAAGCTTCCAACTAGGCAGTAGGCCGTGTTTTGAATCTGTGCAGGTAAGGAGCATCCAGTGGCATATGCTTCGTGGAAGTTAAGCAAAGATAAAACAATTACTTTACCACGGAGAAGGAGATGTTGGGATTGATACATGGTGTCAACAGTTCAGCAAAATGTTCAAAATGTTAACGGATTATGCAGCACTGAAGTGGCTGTTGGGGTTAAAGGATCCTTCCAGCAAACTCATGTAGAGGGCATTGAAGCCGAATGAGTTTGATTTTGAAGTGATTATAAAGGTGGAGAGAAGCATGATACCAAGGGTGGCCTTAGCAGGAAGGTAGAAATAGTGTGGGCACTAGGTCATAGCCTTGTGGAGTGGCAGAAGCTGCAGGCTGCTGACACAAAGTGCAACCTTCATATACAACCATCAAACTGCATGAAGCTCCAGCACATCAGCTGTTGATTATCCATTACTAATAAGGTATATTTAAATGAAATTTGATATAGTGCTGGTTTGATAGGCTTAAGAAATTTATTAACTGAATCTGTTTATTGTTAAGTTGTTATTAGGGAATGAGTTGAAAGTAAAGAACATGATAACAATACTTTGCTGATTTGTAAGTGGTTAATGGAGTTAATGGTCATGTGTAAAAAGGAGAGAAGTCAGCTGACTAATCATGGGAGTGACATTTAGGTTAAGCACTCAGCCAGTGAACTTTGTGTTTTAAGCTGACTTGTAAGGGAAAAGCCAAATGTCAGTGCACATGCAATCACATGCACCTTGTGTCAGCATTCCAGCACAGTTGGTGGCCTCAAGGTTTCTCTGCGTGAGCAACACAGCCGGCTGCTGGAGGTCATAGGCAGACTACTTACCTCAAAGTCTCCATACCCACTCCCTTCAGCGGATGTTGGAGGGCACTACCACCACTGAGCATCACAATTGTTATAGTGCATTCACTATAAAATGTATGCTTAACCAGTTATGCTATCATGTTGAAGCAATGGATGATGACCAGGCTTCCACACACTGCTCCACAGCTTCTTCACTCAGGGTGGAGAACTCCTGGTACCTGAGACTAACAACATAGTTACATCACCCTCCACAGTGACTATTGTTATTTTCTTGTGGTTGAAAATCAGTGATTAGCAACCTGTGGTACTATGTCTCCTCCCAGAGGAATGAACAACGATAAAGAAAAAGACAGAGCTGCGAACTGCAGGGAGAGGACAGAAGGATCACCACCATTACTGAACAATACAAATATGTAAACTGTTAATCTACAACAAATATTGAAGTGTTGTATGTAATGGCACTTGCATAACGAACTGTTGATCTATAATGCTTAACTTTCGATAAAGAGCGTAAAAAGATCTTTTGTAACTCCTTATGTTCTTTTTAAGACTGACATGTCTCCTGTACAACTGCTCTAATGATTTGTACAGTGTATGGAATGAGACTAATAAATCACTTTGCAAAAGTTTTCATGCTATTGCAGAAGATACTTTGAAAACCACCTACAGAGTGATGTAAACAAGTTAGTAGATGGTAAAATTAAGTTCAAACACAAACTGAAATTGTATCTGGTTGACAACTCCCACTCCTGATAAGACTTTTTGAATGAGCAATAATATAGAGTGTGTGTTTCTAAGAAAGAGAGAGAGAGAGAGAGAGAGAGAGAGAGAGAGAGAGAGACTGAAAATAGTTTTGTGTAAATCACTGCATGTAAAACAAAGGGCTTAAGACAATCATGAAAATTATCAGCATATTCCTGTTGTTTTCACTGAGAACATGTATTATAGCTATAAAACCAACACTTTCCATATACTAAGCATATTTGATATTTGCAATTATGATCCATGCAATAACTAAATTATTTGCTGGATTCCCAGGCAGTCAACTCCCATTCACAAATAGTCAACATGACATTTGCTGCAAAGTGCTCAGGATGAAGGAATAACTGGTGTAAAATTGTTGTCACTGATAAAGTGTACAGGCTTATTTAATCAAGAGTACATAATTTTCAAGGCTCAAAATCATTGTTTTTAGGTTTTCAAATTTCAGGCAACAACAATCAGTCTTTCCTTCTCACACTGTCCAATAAACTTCCCTGAACTGGGGTTCTGGGTGACTTTTCCATAACTTTTCGCGTTTCCTAAACCTCACCAGTTTTGCCCCCATGGCTCTTCCTTTCACTTCAATTGTTCTGCCAGAAGAAGAGACTACTGGCCCTGAAAGCTTGTGTATTTGCACAATATCAGCAATATGTGGCCATTTAAAATAAAAATTGTAACTATTATGGGAACATTGATGTTTTCCAAGCCATAAACAAAATCAAATCTTGATAATTTGTTTATAAAAATTTTAACAGCAAAACACCCAAATTTCAGTTACTCTAAAACTGATGACTTCCAAGTTATACTTTCAGAATTTGTAAACATAAAGATAGTCTTTCTAAATAAACACCAGCTCATGAGGGATTGCATACAGGCCGTAAATAAAATTAATAATTTTAAACTCACCAGCAGCTTCTTTGAAAAAATACATCTCATGGAGGCTCCTGTATCCTACTTGATGCCCTAATAAACAACAAAGAGAAAGAAGGTTTCAGCTATGGAGTCTTCTCGGGTTATAAGCCCAGTGGCGCCATCAGCTTGACACAATGTTTCATTGGATTCTGTATCCCGCCTCTTCAGGCAAAGTTTCAGCTCTTTGAATGAAGGCTATATTTTCACCCTCCATGCTGTCCTCCAATACTAAATTGGTGATCCCTTGATGCCTCAGAACATGTCCTACCAACCGATCCCTTCTTCTTGTCAAGTTGTGCCACAAACTCCTCTTCTCCCCAGTTCTATTCAATACCTCCTCATTAGTTACGTGATCTACCCAGCTAATCTTCAGCATTCTTCTGTCGCACCACATTTCAAAAGCTTCTATTCTCTTCTTGTCCAAACTATTTATTGTCAATGTTTCACTTCCATACATGGCTACACTCCATAAAAATACTTTCAGATACGACGTCCTGCCACTTAAATCTATACTCTATGTTAACAAATTTCTCTTCTTCAGAAACGCTTTCCTTGCCATTGCCAGTCTACATTATATATCCCCTCTACTTTGACCATCATCAGTTTTTTGCTCCCCAAATAGCAAAACTTCTTTACTACTTTAAGTGTCTCATTTCCTAATCTAATTCCCTCAGCATCACCCGACTTAATTCAACTACATTCCATTATCCTCGTTTTTCTTTTGTTGATGTTCATCTTATATCCTCCTTTCAAGACACTGTTCATTCCATTCACCTGCTCTTCCAAGTCCTTTGCTGTCTCTGACAGAATTACAATGTCATCGGCGAACCTCAAAGTTTTTATTTCTTCTCCATGGATTTTAATACCTACTCCGAATTTTTCTTCTGCTTCCCTTTCATATTCCTCGATTCTTATAACTGCCATCTGGTTTCTGTACAAATTGTAAACAGCCTTTCGCTCCCTGTATTTTACCCCTGCCACCTTTAGAATTTGAAAGAGAGTATTCCAGTCAACATTTTCAAAAGCTTTCTCTAGGTCTACAAATGCTAGGAATGTAGGTTTGCCTTTCCTTAATCTTTCTTCTAAGATAATTCGTAGGATCAGTATTGCCTCACGTGTTCCAACATTTCTTTGGAATCCAAACTGATCTTCCCCAAGGTTGGCTTCTACCAGTTTTTCCATTCGTCTGTAAGGAATTCGCATTAGTATTTTGCAGCTGTGACTTATTAAACTGATAGTTCGGTAATTTTCACATCTGTCAACACCTGCTTTCTTTAGGATTGGAATTATTATATTCTTCTTGAAGTCTGAGGGTATTTCACCTGTCTCATACATCTTGCTCACCAGATGGTAGAGTTTTGTTAAGACTGGTTCTCCAAGGCTGTCAGTAGTTCTAATGGAATGTTGTCTACTCCCGGGGCCTTGTTTCGACTTAGGTCTTTCTGTGCTGTCTCAAACTCTTCACGCAGTATCGTATCTCCCATTTCATCTTCATCTACATCCTCTTCAATTTCCATAATATTGTCCTTAAGTACATCGCCCTTGTATAGACCCCCTATATACTCCTTCCACCTTTCTGCTTTCCCTTCTTTGCATAGAACTGGGTTTCCATCTGAGCTCTTGATATTCATACAAGTGGTTCTCTTCTCTCCAAATGTCTCTTTAATTTTCCTGTAGGCAGTATCTATCTTACCCCTAGTGATATATGCCTCTACATCCTTACATTTGTCCTTTAGCCATCCCTGATTAGCCATTTTGTACTTCCTGTCGATCTCATTTTTGAGACGCTTGTATTCCTTGTAGCCCGCTTCACTTACTGCATTTTTATATTTTCTCCTTTCATCAATTAAATTCAATATTTCTTCTGTTACCCAAGGATTTCTACTAGCCCTCATCTTCTTACCTACTTGAGCCTCTGCTGCCTTCACTACTTCATCCCTCAAAGCTACCCATTCTTCTTCTACTGTATTTCTTTCCCGAATTCCTGTCAATTGTTCCCTTATGCTCTCCCTGAAACTCTGTATAACTTTTGGTTTAACCAGTTTATCCTGGTACCATCTCCTTAAATTCCCACCTTTTTGCAGTTTCTTCAGTTTTAATCTACAGTTCATAACCAAGAGATTGTGGTCAGAGTCCGCATCTGCCCCTGGAAATGTCTTACAATTTAAAACCTGGTTCCTAAATCTCTGTCTTACCATTATACAATCTATCTGATTCCTTCTAGTATCTCTAGGCTTCTTCGATGTATACAACCTTCTTTTATGATTCTTGAACCAAGTGTTAGCTATGATTAAGTGATGGTCTGTGCAAAATCCTACCAGGCGGCTAGCTCTTTCATTTCTTACCCCCAATCCATATTCACCTACTACATTTCCTTCTCTCCCTTTTCCTACTATCGAATTCCAGTGACCCATGACTATTAAATTTTCGTCTCTCTTCACTACCTAAATAATTTCTTTTATCTCATCATACTTTCATCAATTTTTTCATCATCTGCAAAGCTAGTTGGCATACAAACTTGTAGTACTGTGGCAGGCCTGGGTTTTGTGTCTGTCTTGGCTACAATAATGTGTTCGCTATGCTGTATGTAGTGGCTCACCCACACTCCTATTTTTTATTCATTATTAAACCTACTCCTGCATTACCCCTATCTGATTTTCTATTTATAACCCTGTATTCACCTGACAAGAAATTTTGTTCCTCCTGCCACCGAACTTCACTAATTCCCACTGTATCCAACATTAAACTTTCCATTTCCCTTTTTAAATTTTCTAACCTACCTGCCTGGTTAAGGGATCTGACATTCCACACTCCGATCCGTAGAACGCCTGTTTTCTTTCTCCTGATAATGTCGTCCTCTTGAGTAGTCCAAGCCTGGAGATCCAAATGGGGGACTATTTTACCTCTGGAATATTTTACCCAAGAGGACTGCATCATCATTTAACCATACAGTAAAGCTGCATGCCCTTGCTCTCAGCCGTTCGCAGTACCAGCACAGCAAGGCCGTTTTGCTTAGTGTTACAAAGCCAGATCATCCAGACTGTTGCCCCTGCAACTACTGAAAAGGCTGTTGCCCCTCTTCAGGAACCACACATTTGTCTGACGTCTCAACAGATACCCCAACATTGTGGTCGTACCTACGGTACGGCTATCTGTATCGCTGAGGCATGCAAGCCTCCCCACCAATGGCAAGGTCTATGGTTCTTGGGGGGTGGGGGTCATGTAGAGCTATTGATTTAAATATTGGTATAACAATTAACAGAATTCCTGGCAGCTGTGACTAAATGTTTCTTAGGTAGTCATATGCCCACTAAACCTGCTGGGCAGAACAGGTAATAGAATTGTGGAAAGGGCCAAAGGTTGAGGTCAGTTTCTCCTTCTAATTGTCATTTATTGTAATTAAATAACCTTTACAACCAAAGCGGCACATAGCTGGACCTTTACCGAATACAACTCTTTCACAGCTGAAGGCCTCCAAACAAAAAATCTTAACAAATCAACAAGATAAAATCCAATGAAGATAGCAGTAAAATAATTTGAAAAACATCACAGCAAAGTAGATAGAATAGTATATGCAAAGTGCAATACAAATGGCTGAGGACCACAATTAAATTTGAAAATTTTAGAATATATTACCATAATCTTTTAAAGGCAGAAGGCCACAATGTTTAAGCTTGAACGATAAATTTAAGAATTAACTTTGCAAAAATTAAAAAAAAAAGGAATAAACATAAGCCTTAAATTTTAAGTAGCTGAAAACAGATATTTAAACACCAGTGGCACTCATAAGCCTCCAGGGAGGTTGGTCTGCCCTCGTTCACTTCGGCAAGACAGGTGGTGAGCCGAACTACACTTGATCAGTCGCAAACCAATCAGGGGTCAGCCACGGACCGACCGACACAATGACTTGCTTCCCATCAATCAGTACATGAGAACTCAAACAGAAAAGGTTACAAACATGATAATCCACAATGGAGTATGTATTAGCTGTCAAAATTACACTCCATGTTGGACAGCAACGACAGGTGAGGAAAGGATGCTGCCTGAAATTATGTTGGTGGCGAGGGCAGGTAACCGGAACCCTAACGGACACTGGGCAGAAAATTCCACTGGTGCACTCGAATTGCAGGCAGCCAAAATAGTTAATTGCACCACATGGCGGTTAAATTTCAGCAGTAGAAACACTCTGTGTTGCTCACAGGAAAACCTCCCCAGCAGGAAACCACCAAAACGAACCACCACAACATGAATGGATGTGGCGTTGGTAGTTGAAACCACTACTCAACTTTGACATCCTGGTTCAGTGAACCACAAAGCTTGTAGTGATCGGACAGCTCCACACACAGTCCGACACTGTGCAGGGGCTGCCAGCAGCCCCAGCTGACTGCACCATGTGGAGATAACTTCCCTCGTCCGCAGCAACTGACCGGCTGCCTGCTGGTCCATCCACGACTGCTGCTCCAGCACGACTGCACTGCTGGTGCATCTCCCACTCACTTCCAGACACACAGCGGTGGAACTACTGGCTCGGACCCAACCATGCAGAGGAAACGTGCCCACTGGCTAAACAACATCCCTGCACCAGGAAAGGACTGACCCAAGTTCCACAAAATGGTAATTGAAGGGGCCCAGAAGTGCTCAGAGAACCAGGTACATGTTGCCTGATGAGATGACTGACCTATCAGAGCCACTACGCCGACAACACTTAAAATAATCATCAGTGGAACTAACGCCAACTACACACACAAGCTGACAAACACTTGCACAAAGATCTGAACAATACAACAGCAACTAAGGATGCATGAAGACAAATTGGGAGTCAATGCACACACACGCAGTTGACTCATGAACGATCGGTGAGCCCAAACATGTCATCCAGTATGACAACCGACCGATGATCCAACAAGACTGTGGCCCGGCTCAAGTAATGCACTGTGGCAATGGTCGGGCGAGCCATGTCAATGCAGACCTCACAGATCCAACCTGACTGGTCAATGCATGCACCCACAGCCAACTCATGAGCAATCAGTGAGCCGAAGTGCGCCATCCAGTAGGGCGACTGACCAATGATCCACCAAGACCGTGGCCCAGCTCAAGTGATGCATGGCAGCAATGGTCGAGCGAGCCATGTCGACACAGACCCCACTGCTGCTCCAACCCGACTGCACTAGTGCCACATTGCCACTCCCCAACTGGCAGGTCCAGACTGCACTCCGGACACATTCCAACTGACTGGCAGACCCGAACTTGCAACCCAAACTCCCAATCTGAACTGCCTTTTGACAGAAGTAATAGCAGTCGAGCAAAGATACTACAAGAGGGGATATATCGATATGTGCTGCTAGCGCTGGTGACAGTCAGGCAAAGCAGCAACTCGGTAACAGTAGTAATTTAAATTAATGTAATGAGATGGAAGTACGTTAAAAACAGGGTGTAAAATACATGATGGCACAAACACAAGACATGCATGGCTCAGGTAGATTTCAATGTCTTTTAGAAAAATTTAAAGACAATGTACACAGCAGACTTCATTTTAAATACAGTAGCTGAAAATAGGGACACTGCAAAAGTTCATGATTTAATCCAGAAATCTGGGTTTAAATTATTGCAGGTGTTAGAGGAAACTTCTAGTCAAGAACCTGCATTCCTGATAATTAACTGTTTGATTATACAAGGTAGTTTTGCCTAGACCTATGGATTGCCAGTCATTCAGCTTTGTTTACGGGCTCCCAAAAACAAACTAAAATCTTTACCTTATATAAGAAGGAACTTTAGCAAAAAATGTCTTTTTTGCTATCAGTGTAATAAAGTGGCATTTAGACTGTTGTACCTCAAGCTACAAAATCTTCAATAAACTTTAAATTACTTTTTAGATGTGTTCAGTGACACATTTCCATCAATATGGTATCAAAAGAGTAAAACATAAACAGAACTGCATTACACCAGGAGTAAGAATGTCTAGTGCCAGAAAAGGACAGCTACATAATGAGGTTAAATTAAATAGAAAATCTCATTTTGTAATTTATGTTAAGCATTATAAGACTGTACTTAAAACAGTTTTATTGTCAGTAAAAGAACTCGTGAACAGAGCAAAAAAATCGGCATGTGGAGTAAATGTTCAAGAAATTTCAGAAATTAGGATTAAGGATGTTATTATTGTGAACTTTGTTCAAATGTAAAATTGCTCCAATGAATTCTTTGTCAGTGTAACAATCTGATGTCAGTATGACAACCTATCAGGACAATAAGAATTTTAGGCTGATAGATGAGAAAGTACAATGGAATCTTGCTTAATGTGCACCTCCCATAATGTGCAATTCACATAAAACAAATTGTAACAAAAGACTTGCTTAACGAGTGATATTTCACGTAACAAGTGATGACAATTTAGTGTGACGTCACCAGCCACCTGCGTGCAGTGGGGGAAACACTCAACAACATGAACCTTTTGCTGTCGGCAGCAGCATATGAACAATGCCATGAATATGTACTGCAGTCTGCGTTTGGTGCCCTTTCTGCTTCTGTCTTAATGCAGCTTATGATCACACATTTTTTAAAACTTGTGTACACACAGTGTTTTTTGTGTGCAAGTTTTAATAACCTTTGTAGAAATTCCCCCAAAGATAAAGCTGCAGAAAGATGACCATAAGAGAAAGAAGATGACCTTAGAAATGAAATGTAAAATCATTAAAAAAACATGAACGTGGTGTTTGCATTGCTGGTGTAGCATCCTCATACAATCAGTCTACATCAACTTTTTGCACTATCCTCAAGAACAAGGACAAGATTAAGAGCTAGATGCTTCAAACGGAGTGACAAGAATATCTAAACAAAGATTTCATATTCTGGACAATGTCAAAAGGTTGCTCCTTATATGGATAATTGAAAAGCAATTGCAAGCTGACACTATTAACAAGAACATCATTTGTGAGAAGGCAAGAATGATTTTCACTGGCCTCATTAAGAAGACACCAGGATCATTAGCAGCTGAAGAAGTGTTTAAGAGAAGCCATGAGTGGTTCAAAAAGAGGAGAACTGGCATACACAGCATTGTGAGGCTTGGTGAAGCAGTCAGCTCCAACAGCAAGGCAGCAGAGAACTTCATCAGCAACTTCAAGATGCTCATAGATTTGGAAGGTTATCTGCCACAACATGTTTTTAATTGTGACAAGATTGGTCTATTCTGGAAAATGATGCTGAAGTGTGGCTGTATAAGAACAGAGGAGAATGCACTGTCTGGTCACAAGCCAATGAAAGACCATCTCACACTGCTATTCTGTGCAATTCCAAGTGGCAATTTGAATATTAAATCGCTGCTTATTTACCACTGAGAAAGTCCACAAGACTTCAAGAAGAGTAAAGTCTAGAAGAGCAGGTTAAATGTGATATTTGGAGGTCCAGCAACAAGGCTTGGATGAAACATGATCTTTTTTGTTGTTAGGTCAATGAAATGTTTGGTCCCTTGGCGAAACAATATTTGCTTGAGATGAATCTGCCACTCCATGTCTTACTTGTTATTGACAATGCTCCTGCCCATTCTCTGGGCCTACAAGACCATCTTCTTGATGAATTTCAATTCATCAAGATTAAATTTCTGCTTCTCAACACTGCTCTGTTACTCCAGCCTATGGACCAGCCCATAATTTCTAACTTTAAGAAGCTCTACACTAAAGCACTCTTCGAGTATTGCTTTGAATTGACTGAAGCTACTAATCTCAGTCTCAGAGAGTTTTGGAAATATCAGTTCAACTTTATTGCCTGCATTAAGATGACCAAAAAGATGTAGGAAGGGATTACCAAGAGAACTTCCACTTCTGCTTTGAAGAGACTCTGGCTGGAGTGTGTTGTCAAATATGACACTAAGTCATATGAGTCAGTACCAGTGGGGCCTATAGTCAACAAGATTGTGTCTTTGTCAAGAGTGTGGGACTAGAAGTAGGAAACAATGATATTGATGAGCTTGTGGAAGATCACAGCCAAGAAAGACCACCAAAGATCGTATGAAGTTGCAGTGTGTTTCTCAGCATGAAGTTGTGGAGAGGAGTTCTTTGGAGGAGGAGCAGCAATCTTTTGAACAATAAGAGAAATGCTGAAAGCGTGGGAATTTGTTGCATTGTACATTGTAAATCATCACCCCAATAAAGCATTAGCTATTTGCACTACAAATTTATTTGATGATAATGCTGTGTCACATTTTTGCCAAGTGTTGAAGCATCGGCAGAAACAAATGACTGTAGACAGCTTCCTAGTAAAAAGGAATTAGTTATGTATCATGAATAATAAAGTATGTAATACTGTATGTATAGTTTTCTTTGAAGAAAAGGCATGAATGAGGAAAAACTTTTTAGTACTTTTTCTGCCTGGAATGCATTATCATATTTTACATTAATTTATATTGGGTAAATTCTTTCACTTAATGAGTGTTTTGCTCTAAGAGTAGGATTCTGGAACAAATAATGCTTGCTGTACAAGGTTCCACTGTATTTCTTTTAAAAAATTCAATAAAACCACTGAGAAAGATGTGAAAGACACAATTCTATCACTAAAAAATAAACATTCTGCTGGATGGGGTGGAATATCTTCCATGGTAATAAAAGCAGTCAGTCATATTATTTCTCATCAGCTGGCTGTAACTATAAACCATTCCTTTCATTTGAACCAGAATGTTTCCCAAATGTCCTGCAATATGCTGACATAAAACCTCTGTTCAAAAAGTAATTAGCAGAAGATATGAGAAATTACCATTCTATATCTCTTCCTGTCTTTTCTAAAAATAATTAAAAAACAACTTTAAAATTTTCTTCCAAAGAGCGACTTTTTTAAAAAATCATTTAGGTTTTAAAAGAGCTAAAAGCAGCATAAATGCCTTTGGACAATTTACAGAAAAGAATACACACCTCATTAGACCAGGGTAGAAAATTATCAACAAATTGCTGTAGTTTTCATTAAGATTGAATATTCTAGTTATAAAATGATACATTCCACATAATAGGCAGATGTTGCAATTATGATCCATGCAGTAACTAAAATAAAGCTTTTGCTGGATTTCCAGACAGCCAACTCCCATTCAAAAATAGTCAACATGATGTTTACTGCATTTGTAAACTGTGTGTTCAGGATGAGGGGTGTAAAATTGTTGTCACTGAGAAAGTGTAAAGATTTATTTATATTGAGGGTACATAATTTTAAAGGCAGGTTGACAAATGTCGATCACTTCAGGCACCTTTCTTTCGATCCCATCCAGTGACTCTTCCCTGACCTTAGGTTCTCAGTGATTTTTCCACAACTCTCGCCATTTCCTAAACCTGACCAGTCCTTTTCCATTATCCCTTTTCCTTTTGCTTCAACCCTTTTGCCAGAAGAATCAGTCACTGGTTCTGAAACCTCGCACATTTCCACATCTTTCATATATGTTCTCTCCTACCACTGCTTGTTGAGTACATTTTTTATCTATCCATATCATATTATCAGACACTGATTACTTTCATTGATATACAATGATTACAGTTTTTTTATTTTCTTCCGATATCTGTCATAGTGGCAATAGTAGTCATTTCTTTGTGGTGACTAGTTTCAGGCTATGAGGTCCATTTTCAAACCATGACCCTAGACATAAGTGTTATCAAACTGTCCCACCAGTGTACATGTAAGTAGATATTCATTACACATCATTACTAATCATTACAAAAATACAAAATGAAAAACTTCACATGTGTATACAATGCTATCTCTGTCCAATCAAACACAGCAAACTCTGCATTTGTGTTTGCTGCATTTGACTGGAAATAAACAGCTTGTATACTTGTGAAGTTTCTAATTTTGTGTTTATGAAATGATTGCTTATGATGAGTAATGAACGTCTGGTTACATGTACACTGGTATGAGTATAAGGCCATGGTTTGGAAATGGACCTGATAGTCTGAAACTAGTCACCACAAAGAAATGGCTATCATCTATTATCACAACTGTGATAGATATTAGAAGAAAGTAAAAAAAAAGTTATTCCCCAGATTGCTGGTCCTACTCACTATCAGTATGTTGGAACTTCATAATTAAAATTTTATGTGTTGTTATTAACACAGTTAAGAAAACAGTCTTACATATGACATTTACAATTCTTCAATTTTAGCATGACAAAACACATTGATATGTCTAATTGTAAATAGGATTCTGATAGGAGTACAGTTTTAGTACAAAAATTTACAAAATATTGCTCTAAAACAATTAATCCAGAATAATTCTGATTTACACATTAATGACATGATCACTTTTGTTAGTAACATTCTAACCAATTCTCGTTTAGCTAATAAACATTTTACAACAGTTGCTTTCAAAGTAAACAATATGAAAATGTTGTTAAATAGAACCAATATTATGTTAAGTTTCCAAAATGTTGTACAAAAGCAGTTTTATATAATGTAATAATAAACTGACATTCAACAATACACTTCTTTACGTATAACAACATTTGTAGGCTCTTGTTCAATTAAAATTAAGACTGACAGGGTTAATAGCAATGACAAAACATTTGTTCTATTTGCTACCTATTGCTTGAGAGGTAGGTCAGTTTTGGCATTGATCGTTTTTTTTTTTTTTTTTAATTTTACGTTAATGTGTGTCATCAGTTTTGTTCTACTGCAAATACCACATGTATGTGTACAATTATGACCAATCAACCACAGGACAGTTGTTGAGAATCTCAATACAGACCTACGTGCACTATCATAATGGGCATGGGATATAAGATCAAAACTCAGTTCTTCCACAGTCCAAGTGGTACTGGTCGATCATTGTAAGTTCATTAGCCAGAAACATTAGGAGACACTATAATTTTTAACCTTAAATGGAATTAATATCAACTTCTCTCCCTCAACTAAAAGTCTAGGAGTAATAATACACTCCTGGAAATTGAAATAAGAACACCGTGAATTCATTGTCCCAGGAAGGGGAAACTTTATTGACACATTCCTGGGGTCAGATACATCACATGATCACACTGACAGAACCACAGGCACATAGACACAGGCAACAGAGCATGCACAATGTCGGCACTAGTACAGTGTATATCCACCTTTCGCAGCAATGCAGGCTGCTATTCTCCTATGGAGACGATCGTAGAGATGCTGGATGTAGTCCTGTGGAACGGCTTGCCATGCCATTTCCACCTGGCGCCTCAGTTGGACCAGCGTTCGTGCTGGACGTGCAGACCGCGTGAGACGACGCTTCATCCAGTCCCAAACATGCTCAATGGGGGACAGATCCGGAGATCTTGCTGGCCAGGGTGGTTGACTTACACCTTCTAGAGCACGTTGGGTGGCACGGGATACATGCGGACGTGCATTGTCCTGTTGGAACAGCAAGTTCCCTTGCCGGTCTAGGAATGGTAGAACGATGGGTTCGATGACGGTTTGGATGTACCGTGCACTATTCAGTGTCCCCTCGACGATCACCAGTGGTGTACGGCCAGTGTAGGAGATCGCTCCCCACACCATGATGCCGGGTGTTGGCCCTGTGTGCCTCAGTTGTATGCAGTCCTGATTGTGGCGCTCACCTGCACGGCGCCAAACACGCATACAACCATCATTGGCACCAAGGCAGAAGCAACTCTCATCGCTGAAGACGACACGTCTCCATTCGTCCCTCCATTCACACCTGTCGCGACACCACTGGAGGCGGGCTGCACGATGTTGGGGCGTGAGCGGAAGACGGCCTAACGGTGTGCGGGACCATAGCCCAGCTTCATGGAGACGGTTGCGAATGGTCCTCGCCGATACCCCATGAGCAACAGTGTCCCTAATTTGCTGGGAAGTGGCGGTGCGGTCCCCTACGGCACTGCGTAGGATCCTACGGTCTTGGCGTGCATCCGTGCGTCGCTGCGGTCCGGTCCCAGATCGACGGGCACGTGCACCTTCCGCCAACCACTTGCAACAACATCGATGTACTGTGGAGACCTCACGCCCCACGTGTTGAGCAATTCGGCGGTACGTCCACCCGACCTCCCGCATGCCCACTATACGCCCTCGCTCAAAGTCCGTCAACTGCACATACGGTTCACGTCCACGCTGTCGCGGCATGCTACCAGTGTTAAAGACTGCGATGGAGCTCCGTATGCCATGGCAAACTGGCTGACACTGACGGCGGCGGTGCACAAATGCTGCGCAGCTAGTGCCATTCGACGGCCAACACCGCGGTTCCTGGTGTGTCCGCTGTGCCGTGCGTGTGATCATTGCTTGTACAGCCCTCTCGCAGTGTCCGGAGCAAGTATGGTGGGTCTGGCACACCGGTGTCAATGTGTTCTTTTTTCCATTTCCAGGAGTGTAGATGAAAATCTAAATTGGATTGAAAACAGAACTGCAAAGAGAAAGAAGTTATCAGCTTCTTTCCACACCCTAAAAAAATATAAAAAGTTCTTCCCTCTTGACCTGAAAAAGAAAGCTGTACAAACATTTATACTCATTATTTGTTACAGCCATGTTATCCTGCAAGGCCTTCCTCAGGAAATCTCACAGCACCTGCAACTGCTTATGAATATCTCTGTTCATTATATCTGTGATTTTTCACTCTTTTATCAAATTTCACCATCATATGAATAGCTATCATGGCTGGGTGCAGAGAAGCAGAGAGATTTCCATACCCTCTGCCTTCTCTACTATCTTAGCAATGAACACTGTCCCTCATATCTCTCCTTGACTTTAAGGGGACATTGTATGTCCTAAGCCAGCAATGTTAAATTACTGAATTTTGTGACCCATTATCTTGGAAACTTTGTAAGATACCAACTTACAATTTTCCATAATTATTGACTGCACCTTTTTAGATATATTGAACTAGAATTATTACTGAAATTGTATTGTGGAGCATGTTACCATTTTTTTCAGACACTCAATTTTTTGACTGAATTTTGTAAATAAATTAACATAAAAACAAAACAACTTAGATTATTTTAATTATTCTAGTTCCATATGTGTTGAATCTCACACTTGGCATGCTGTGAAAATTTCCTGTCTCTACCATCAGTACTTTTTTTGAAAACGGGTCATTTATTGCAAAAAATGTGGTTGAGACACTGAGGTTCAAAACTTTTTTGTTACAAATTCTTATACAGACTTACATTCCACATTTTTTATGCACTAGAATTGTCCTGGTCCATAGTCTGTGTCTTCATTAGTGTCACAACAGCCCAGTGCTTGCTCCTTTTCCTTTCTGGTTTCTACATCTACATCTACATCTACATTTATACTCCGCAAGCAACCCAACGGTGTGTGGCGGAGGGCACTTTACATGCCACTGTCATTACCTCCCTTTCCTGTTCCAGTCGCATATGGTTCGCGGGAAGAACGACTGCCGGATAGCCTCCGTGCACACTCGAATATCTCTAATTTTACATTCGTGATCTCTTTGGGAGGTATAAGTAGGGGGAAGCAATATATTCAATACCTCATCCAGAAACACACCCTGTAGAAACCTGGACAGCAAGCTACACTGCGATGCAGAGTGCCTCTCTTGCAGAGCCTGCCACTTGAGTTTGATAAACATCTTTGTAATGCCATCATGCTTACCAAATAACCCTGTGATGAAACGCGCCACTTTTCTTTGGATCTTCTCTATCTCCTCTGTCAACCTGACCTGGTACGGATCCCACACTGATGAGCAATACTCAAGTATAGGTCGAACGAGTGTTTTGTAAGCCATCACCTTTGTTGATGGACTACATTTTCTATGGACTCTCCCAACGAATCTCAACCTGGCACCCGCCTTACCAACAATTAATTTTGTATTATCCTTCCACTTCAAATCATTCCGCACGCATACTCCCAGATATTTTACAGAAGTAACTGCTACCAGAGTTTGTTCCACTATCATGTTGTTGTTGTTGTGGTCTTCAGTCCTGAGACTGGTTTGATGCAGCTCTCCATGCTACGCTATCCTGTGCAAGCTTCTTCATCTCCCAGTACTTACTGCAACCTACATCCTTCTCAATCTGCTTAGTGTATTCATCTCTTGGTCTCCCTCTACAATTTTTACCCTCCACGCTGCCCTCCAATGCTAAATTTGTGATACCTTGATACCTCAGAACATGTCCTACTGACCGGTCCCTTCTTTTTGTCAAGTTGTGCCACATACTCCTCTTCTCCCCAATTCTATTCAATACTTCATATAATCATATAATAAAGGATCCTTCTTTCTATGTATTCGCAATACATTACATTTGTCTATGTTAAGGGTCAGTTGCCACTCCCTGCACCAAGTGCTTCTTTTGTCATTTGCTGAGCAGCTAACTCTGCTTCATGTACACGAGGCTTATCTAGTTCCCACAGTCCTTTAGCTGTGTTCTGTCCAAATCTTACTCCTAACTTCTCCAGAACCTTAAGTCTTTCATAGTTCCCACCATTAAAAGTTATTACAGCATCAGACATTGCTAACTTTTGAGTCATAAGGCCACCAAATTAATTTTTAGGCACACAGCACCACACAAAATTATTGAAGGACTCATTCACATTCTGAGTCTTCCCATGTAAACACTTCTTTAGGAGCTCAAGATTTGCCAAATCTCTGTAAATAGATTAGATTGCCTCCATTACTGCCAAAGGAAGAGAATTTTTATGTGTAAATTCATCTAGGGTGCCAGCAAATTTATACCAAGTGTTTGGTGGCGGTAGACACAATGTATGACATGGCTTTTCATCAGATGATATTAATTTTTTCAAGTACTTCAGAAGAAACTGCATGTCTTACATATCTGTTACCCACAAACTTGTGTTTCTTGAAGTTACTTTTACACTTAGTCATTTTATTTACGTATAAAAGCAATAGAAGTTAGTTTATTATAAAAATAGCGGATAATCACACTACTTTCAACGAAAACTATTAGAAACAAAGGACTAATTTGTTTTTTTGTAGTATCAACTTCTGAGACATAGCAGTAGGCACAAAACAAGGCAATTCACAGCCTTTTAGACCATGTAGCTCCCATGATATGACTGTTCAACTGTGGCAGTATATGCTTAGCCACAAAATTTGACAGTCACATGTCAACATTCGAAATATTATTTGAAGGTCTCACAATTGTCTTATTTTAATGTATTATATACAAAAATGTTCAGGAAAGTCCAACGTAAATTATGGAGCAGAAAACAGAAAATGTCAAATTTCAACGAATTTCATGTACAATGTCCCCTTAACACTCCCATCTGAATAAGATGGCAGAAGTTCCCATTCCCATCAGAGTAAAATCCACTCTGCCACACTCCTTTGTTCATTGATTTTCTCAAAGTCCTTCTCAGCAGCAGGAACCTGACTCTGGAATAACCTCATACATTATATTAGAGAACTGAATAATGTCTCCCACTCCAGAAGACAGTTAATGAAATATCTACTTAAGCAAATTAAGGATTCCCATTGTCTCTGTATGCACTTGTTACCTTTGTACATCCTTCTTTCCAACCAGATCTCCCTAATTTCCATGTTCTGAGGTGCTGCAATTTGCACTCTCCTTAAATTTCCTTTCCCCTGAACTCGTTAAATCAGAAAACATGTACATTGTACACCTACATGTTCTTTTTATATCTGCTAGTATGATTATTGTTGGTATTATCCTTATTATTATTGTTACTGTACTATTGTCACTATTAGCAGCAGCAGCTTCCAAGACTATGAAAAGACTAAACTCTGAAATGGAAACTAATACTGATCCTAATTTTAAAAAATATGTTAGTGACTACAAAAATGTATATAGAAGGATCATTTATCTAGCAAAAATATTAAGTAACAATAGACTAATAAGGAAGTCATAAAATAAATCAAGGACCACATGGGAAATTTTTAAAGGAGAAATAGGAAAAAGCTCTAAAGACCAGGATATTGTACTTAAACCTAGTGATAACATTGAAATAAAGAAGGAAGTCTTGCCCAATTACATTAACAACTACTTTCTAAGTGTACCTGATAAATTAAGCAAGAACTTTACCAAAGAAGAGAAAACAACAGCACCAAAAGTAGTCAGTAGCATGATAATAAGTCCCACAAATAAATATGAAATATTGGAAGTAATTAACAGTATGAAACCCAAAATGCCTGCAGGACTGGATGAAGTGCCAGTGACAATAATAAAGTTGCCTCACAAATCTTGGAACCACTGTTACGTATTGCCAATTTATCATTCAATGAAGGTGTGTTTCCCCAAAGGCTAGAAATTTCTAAGGTTAATCCATTATTCAAAAATGGGGATGCACATAAGATAGAAAACTATAGACCTATATCCCTCCCTCCATCCTTATCAAAAATTTTTGAAAAATTGATTAAAATTAGGCTCATAAGCTACCTTGACACCTTCAATCTTCTAAATTGTAGTCAACATTGTTTTCGTACAGGCCAGTACGGAAGAAATTATTAGAAATTTGGACAGTAACAAATGTTTGGTATGAATCAACCTAGATCTTTCCTAGACCTTCGATACAGTAGATCATCAAATTCTCCTTGACAAACTGGAGGCAATAGGCATCAGAAGAATTGGGAGGAAATGATTTGAATCCTATCTCCAAGATAGAATTCATGTTATGGAACTCACTTCATCTCAGAATAAGCAAAAAATATAGCGGGTATCTGATGCTAAGAAAGTGGCAGTAGGTGTCCCTGAGGGTAGTGTTCTTGGCCCCCTATTATTCCTAATCTATATAAATCACATTTAAGGGCCCAACAGATAATCAAAAATTATGTTACTTGTAGATGATACAAGCATAATTATAAGTGATGGCAGCAAATCCTTATTCACTACAGCTGAAAAACTTCTGAAGAGTGTGCAACAGTGGTTTTACGCTAATAAGTTAACACTCAATTTAAATAAAACAAATTACATATAGCACAGTACAGTAAATGAGGAGGAAGATCACCATTTATCACTGAGTGACCATGAAATAGAAAAAGTCTCGTCTACAAAATTTTTGGGCATGTACATTGATCAGTACTTGAGCTGGAAAGACCATGTCACATACATATCATTCAATTCAGCATGTTTTAGACTGAAAATAATTTCTAGAGTTTGCAGTGCAGAGTGTACAGGATTAGTGTATATGGCTTATTTCAATTCTATTATATCCTATGGAATAACATTCTGGGGTGAAACTAAATGTCGCTTGGGAGAGGTTTTTAAATTACAGAAAAGGGCCATTAGAATTATTACACACAGCTCTCCACAAGCACACTGCAAGCCCTTGCCCATACAGCTAAACATACATACATACAGTACCATCTTTGTACAAACTAAATAGCATACTGCATACAAGAACACACTTGAGTAGTTTACGTGTAAATTCAGATCTTCATTACTACAATACACATATCTGCAAGAATCTGCATGTAGAAAGAACAAGAAAAGCAAAAACTCCAAAATTTTTGAGCCACTATGGAATATAGCTTTATAATGCTCTGCCACTGTGCATTAAGGGAACAGAAGACGAAGGAAAATTTAAGTCAGAATTAAAAAAGTATCTGATATAAATAAATGTTTTTATAGCATAGAGGAATATTTTGAATCATAAATCACTAACTGATAGTTGTATTGTCAATAACATGTTGTTCTTATTGTCAGTTCTATGACTAGTTTATACTCTTTTAACTCTAAATTATGTGTAATATGTGTTTTCCAAAATGTACTAAATATATATATATTCATCACATAGGGTACATGTTAAAAGAGCATGTAAAAGAACAACCCATTAATTCAATGTTTTAAGTTTCAACATATTACATAATGTAAATTTTATGTGTTTGATAGAAATTTTTAATATTCTGCTGTGCGTATACCGGACAGTATTATGACAATTCCTTTATCATGTAAATGATGCAAAGGTTGAATATAAATGAAATAAAATGAAATGAAATAATACAAGTACTGTCAGTATTAACCAGATTTGTTAACAGTCAGCATTATTTACTCACATTGCCGATTCAGACACATTACTTTAATACTATTTGTCATTTCTGATTTGAACAGTTCTCGGGTATCCGACCGGGTAGCGTCATAATTTCTCCACAATATTTCGGCAGACGTACTCACTGCCATTTCAGGTGGTTCCTGATGAATGCTGTGCTGTTCCTCTTGGCGCCCTATATACAGGGTGAGTCACCTAACATTACCTCTGGATGTATTTCGTAAACCACATCAAATACTGACGAATCGATTCCACAGACCGAACGTGGGGAGAGGGGCTAATTGTTTAATACAAACCATACAAAAATGCACGGAAGTATGTTTTTTAACACAAACCTACGTTTTTTTAAATGGAACCCCATTAGTTTTGTTAGCACATCTGAACATATAAGCAAATACGTAATCAGTGCTGTTTGTTGCATTGTAAAATGTTAATTACATCCGGAGATATTGTAACCTAAAGTTGATGCTTGAGTACCACTCTTCCGCTGTTCGATCGTGTGTATCGGAGAACACCGAATTACGTAGGGATCCAAAGGGAAAGGTGATGGACCTTAGGTACAGAAGAGACTGGAACAGCACATTACTTCCACATGCTAACACCTTTTTATTGGTCTTTTTCACTGACGCACATGTACATTACCATGAGGGGTGAGGTACACGTACACACGTGGTTTCCGTTTTCAATTACGGAGTGGAATAGAGTGTGTCCCGACATATCAGGCCAATAGATGTTCAATGTGGTGGCCATCATTTGCTGCACACAATTGCAATCTCTGGCGTAATGAATGTCATACACGCCGCAGTACATCTGGTGTAATGTCGCCGCAGGCTGCCACAATACATTGTTTCATATCCTCTGGAGTTGTAAGCACATCACAGTGCACATTCTCCTTTAACGTACCCCACAGAAAGAATTCCAGAGGTGTAAGATCAGGAGAATGGGCTGGCCAATTTATGCATCCTCCACGTCCTATGAAACGCCGGTCGAACATCCTGTGAAGGGTCTGTCTAGTGTTAATTGCGGAATGTGCAGGTGCGCCATCATGTTGATACCACATACGTCAACGCGTTTCCAGTGGGACATTTTCGAGCAACATTGGCATATCATTCTGTAGAAACGTGATGTATGTTGCAGCTGTTTGGGCCCCTGCAATGAAGTTAGGACCAATGAGGTGGTCGCCAATGATTCCGTACCATACATTTACAGTCCACGGTCACTGTCGCTCTACCTGTCTGAGCCAGCGAGGATTGTCCACGGACCAGTAATGCATGTTCTGTAGATTCACTGCCCCATGGTTTGTGAAACCCACTTCATCGGTAAACAGGTAGAACTGCAACGCATTCTCTGTTAATGCCCATAGACAGAATTGCACTCGATGATTAAAGTCATCACCATGTAATTGCTGATGTAGCGACACATGAAATGGGTGAAAGTGGTGACGATGCAGTATGCGCATGACACTACTTGGACTCAGTCAACCGGCTCTCACAATGTCCCGTGTACTCATGTGTGGGTTCATGGCAACAGCAGCTAACACGCGAACTGCACCCGCTTCTCCTGTGACGGGCCTGTTACGGACCTGTTTGCATGCTACGACCATACCTGTTGCATACAGTTGGCGGTAGATGTTTTGCAATGTGCGGAACGTTGGATGCTCCCTGTCCGGGTACTGTTCTGCATACACCCTGCAGGCTTCAGCTGCATTTTGTCGACACTCGCCATAGATGAGTATCATCTCTGCCTTTTCAGAGTTCGAATACACCATGGTCACAGTTCCTACAACACTACAGTATCACAGACGTCTGGTAACATGGTGTACTACAGTTGGTCTGCGTGCGGAGACGAATGCAGAATAACAATAGCAGCAAGCGCTACATGCGGACACTGCGACAGCTAGACCAAACCACAACAGTGCACTACAGCCACACTCGTAAACACAGTCATCATCGTAATCATGTCCCTGCAGATGCTGCTCTCCGACTGTGGCCCGTGTTTGTTACAACACGCAACTGAACGTCGTAGGTTTCAAGTGTCAACTTTAGGTTACAATATCTCCAGATGTAATTAACATTTTACAATGCAACGAACAGCACTGATTACGTATTTCTTTATATGTTCAGATGTGCTAACAAAACTAACGTGGTTCCATTTAAAAAAACCTAGGTTTGTGTTAAAAAATATACTTCCGTGCATTTTTGTATGGTTTGTATTAAACAATTACACTAGCCCCTCTCCTCACGTTCAGTCTGTGGAATCGGTTCGTCAGTATTTGATGTGGTTTATTAACTATATCCAGCTGTAACGTTAGGTGACTCACCCTGTATACTAGCCATTACCCCCTCCACCGTTCCTCTCCTGGTGTCTTTGGTGCGGCCGCCGCCGCGGCTACTGGAGGTGGTGGGGGAAGCAGCGCCTGGGTCTGAACTGGGGTCTGCAGTCTCCCTGCTGCCACCGTCGGGGGTGTTCCTTGATCCCTGGAACCACATCTTTCTCTCCAGGCTGAGTGCAGGGTTCCAAGCCTGACTAAGTTGAAGGCCGCTGTCTTCATTAATTAGATCATCCTGTAGTCGGATTTCGATGGCCTCTTTAGTAACACAGTCCCAGAAGTAGGAGGATTGATAGAGTATTTTTGTTTTTTCATAGTCCATAGTATAGCCAGTCTTTATACAATGGTCAGCCATGGCTGATTTAGTGGCCTGGCGTAATTCAGTATGGCGCTTGTGTTCACAGCACCTCTCTTCTACAGTGCAGACTGTCTCCCCAATGTATGATTTTTTGAACTGACAGGGAATTTGATAAACGCGTGGTTTTCGAAGGCCTAGGTCATCTTTCACTGAACCCAGTAGAGTCAAGGTTTTTGCAGGGGGTCGGAATACACATTTCACATTGTGCTTCCCCAGGATTCTGCCGATTTTTCTTGAGGTGTTTCCGACAAATGGAATGCATGCCAACGGCTTGTCAGTATTTGATGTGGTTTACGAAATACATCCAGAGGTAATCTTAGGTGACTCACCCTGTATATAGGGCGCCAAGAGGAACAGCACAGCATTCATCAGGAACCACCTGAAATGGCAGTGAGTACGTCTGCTGAAATATTGTGGAGAAATTACGACGCTACCTGGTCGGATACCGGAGAACTGTTCAAATTGGAAATATGCCGGGAAAACTTCAGATTGCACTATTTGTTATATTAAAATTGTTATTTCTTGGGTAATTATGGTGTAAGAAAGGTGGTGTGTGTCTGAAAACCTGATATGATGAAAGAGAGGGCCTAATCAGAACATGTTAAATAAATAAAATATACTGTATCTTGGCATCCAGCATTACTCTGTGTGTGTGTGTGTGTGTGTGTGTGTGTGTGTGTGTGTGTGTGTGTGTGTGTGTGTGTGTGTGAGAGAGAGAGAGAGAGAGAGAGAGAGAGAGAGAGAGAGAGAGAGAGAGATAGAGAGAGAATGGGGTCTACTTTAATTATTTTATTTTTTCTACATAATCACAGTTTGTCCCATGATAAGACATGGGTGCAGCCAAAAGAAGCTGCAACCATTGATCCCTTTCAAACTATTAATGTAATTTGTTTATAGGTTTTTGTGCTGTATTCACTGCTGGTGCTGTCGTCACTAGCGGGCTGGATATTCTCAAAGATGTACCTGCCCCCTGCTCTTGCCATGATGTTGGTTGGCATGGTATATGGCAACATGCACCTCTTTACTCCAGGTGTGACCATCAGCAGATATCTCATCGTCAATTCAAGGTGTGTGTGCCTTAGGTCCACATCTACAGATTTCTATAGACTGCTCTGCTTGACTAACAAAATGAGGATACTGAACTGATTCCAGTCATGAGTAGTTTGCTCCTGACAATGATGTCATAGCAGAGCTACAGTGATTGCTTGTTATTACACAAAGAAATTACCTGTCACTGTGTATGATTTATGATTTATCCAACTATAACTGATTTTGACAGCTTAGTCATCTTTTTATTGAGAACATAGCTCAATCAAGGATACTTTTGCAAGATGATCTCACCACATAAATAAAAGATTGAGAATAGTGCCATCTGATGCTGAAACTGGTTGGATAAGTCATGGAGTTGACTAAGCTTAATCACTACTCCATAAAATTGAACTGCTGATAGCAAAGAAGTCACTATGGTGTGGATGTGTATAATATGGATTGCTGATATATACAATATTTGCAGACTTTGAAAGTTTATGCCAAAAGTTATGCCAAGTTTCATGCCAACAATAACAATGTGAACTGCAAGAATTTAAAAAATGAGCCACCAGCTGAGATGCAACTATCTCAACAAACTTGTTGAACTGAAAAATGGAGAACTGTTCATTAACATAGAGATGAAATGTTGTTACCAAATGTCTTTGTGAAATTTAGATAACTTGTACGACTTAATTTTTGAGGTGTATCTTCGCTGCAGATACTAAGCTCTTCTGCTGTTCTGCTGTACATGCAAAACTAATTGTGTAATGTATGAAATAAATTCCAGATACAGATTTTCCACAAAACTGCTTTATTCACATGCAAGATGTTCATCAGCTAAAAATATGTAAACAAAGTTCTATATGCTGAGCTGTTGACGGTTGGTAACAAACTGCCTCCTCACTGTCTCTCAATTTGACTTGTCCTCTTACTTCGCAGACATGAGGCTCCCAGGTTATGTGTTGATCTATAGTCACGCTGAGGTGCTTCCCAGTTCGTGACCATAAAATGGGGCCTCCCATGGTACAAAGTGGTACTAAATCTACAGAAAGGTTTTTCCTAGCGATGACCAGGGCTTGGCTTTAAGTCACATTCATCTTGAGTCGCCATTTCATTGCCCAAGATCCAAGGTTGTCGCATGCTTCTTGAAGATGATGCCTCATTATGTGCACACTGAGACTGTGTGCAAAGAGTGTAGTGTCATCAGTGTAAAGTGCAAACTTGACTCTGGGAGTTTTTGGTATGTCAGACATACGTAAAGTGTACAACAGGGGCCCGAGAATGGAACCCTGTGGCACTCCTACTCGGATTTTTCTTGCTGTGGATTTGATACCATCTGCTTGAATGTGGAAAGTGCAGTCACTTAGGTAGGTTTTGAGCAGGTGGATGTGTGACACTGGTACCCCAGTACAAGGAGCTCATACAGGAGGCTGTTATGCCACATGCTGTTGAATACCTTGGACACATTGAGGAATCGTGCCCCTAGGAAGTCTCTATGGTCCAGCTCTCCCATTGCCTGCTCAACCACCCTACAGAGTAGTTGTTCAGTTGAGTGCCCCCTCCAGAAACCAAACTGCTAATCTGTAATGAGGCATTCATCCTCCACGTGTTTGGTGTAAACCCTTTCGAAAACCTTAGAAAGGACTGACAGTAAGCTTATGTGCCTGTAATTGTGTGTGAGTGTTGTATCCTTACCAGATTTAGGAATGGCAACAACCTCCACATGTTTCCATGCAGAGGAGAAGCTGCCAGTTCATAAGATGTTGTTAAAGACAGTGGTCAGAATATGGACTGCACCTTGCGGAATTTGGAGGAGGATGGTGTTTTCAATCCGATCAGCACTGCCTACTTTACAGCGGTTGAGGTAGGAGAGATGTACCTGCAATTCTCCCTCAGTTACTATGTCAATAATGTTGTCCTCATCCCAATTTCCCAGGAAAACTGGTACAAGCTCTTCCACCAATCTTATATGATTATCATCAACTACATCTTCGATATGCGTGAAATTCTCTGCGAACACGTTGGGCAATGCATTTTCCTTGGCTTCTAGCTCGCAAACAATCTCATGCCCAAATTGTAGAGGTGGAATGCAATGTTTCTTCTGCAGAAACTGTTTGGTGATGTGCCATCTGCTGTTACCATCAATTTGGAGGATGGTTGTTTTGCCCTCCCAGTCCCCATTAGCTGCTGGTCAACAGCAACTTTTATTTCACAGTGAATGCAGTTTAATTGTTGTTTCATTGCAGGTTGCCATTCATAAAATATGCAGTTTTTCTCCATGGTCAGTTCCAAGATGTTTGGTGGAAGTTGTCATGAGAAATCTCGTTGTTATTGAGATCTCCAGGGAGTGGCTGCATCAACAACTTGCAGCGTGAGTACTGTGAGTGCTTCCTCCACACCAACTTCATCAGGGCTAGGAATGACGGGAAGGGTGTCTTCTAGGTGCACTTGAAAGTGGTCTCAGTCGACATTCCTTAACTGTCATTGGTCGTTCACTGGGGAATTTCTGTCTAGGTTGAGGTCAAAGATAACTGGCACATTATGGTATATTGATAATTTTTACTTATGGACCGTCTGACAGCAACTGTTGCTGTCAGACAGTCCATAAGTAAAAATTATCAATATACCATAATATTACATGCAACTGAGGACGACAGGACTACAAAAGTTGAAGATAACTGGCACATGATCATACAAAATTGCACACCTAGTGGATGCATATGACTGGTAGCCAGCGCTTTTTAAGATGGCAATGTCTAGGGCATTAGGGTGGCCATGGCGTGGATAAATAGTTGGGTTCTGAGGCCCCACTACAGTGTGTGCCTCAACTATGCGCAAGAGCTGACATCCACTGAGATTGGTAATGCATGAATTCCACTCGGCATGTTTCGCATTCAGATCACCACCAATGAATATTCTGCCATCCACAGAGATGAGCTTGTTGACATTTCATGGTATTAAGTTTCTTTTAGGTGGGCAATATGCTGCTGTATATGTTACTTATCCCATCGATATGCTGACTGAGACACCTGTTGCTTCAATACCTTTGAGCTTGGGGAAAAAGAACTAGATGGTGTCTCACTTTTGTTTGTTTTGACATAGACGGCAGTGCCACCTCCCACTGTTTCACGATCATTGTGGTAGTAGCAGTAGTTAGCACCCCACATATATACTCCAGGCTTGAGGTAGCTATTGCTTCTGCAGATATCTATTGCTTCTTCTCGTAGGAACTCAGGACATTCTCCATCCTGTGTATGAATGCCACTGTCATTCCAAACACACATGGTTAAACCACGTATCGATGTATTTTCCATATTAGTTTTGTGACTTTCCTTAGTTTATGGCCTCTAGGGCCAGTTTCATTGCAACCACAATCATCTGCGGAAATTCCAGTATGAGCTGGTACATTGAAAGAATCAGTGCTTGGAGGTCATCTGTTTTGCTGGAACTTGTCTCTGCACTGATCTGACTTTCTATAGAAGAGTTTTCAGTGCTTTTTGCCTCAGATTTCTGAGAACCTTGGACAACATGCTGCTGTCTTTGTGGCAGTGGTGGAAAGTGCTCTCTCTTCTGTTCACTCGTATGAGTGACTGCGGCAGGTGCTCGGTGTTCCCTGTTTTGTCTGCACTCTGGAACAGCTACCTCCATTTCCTGAGGTACACACCCCCACCTCTGATTGCACACCAACATTGATTGTGTTGGGATGCGGGCTGATATCTGTATTCTGAACACCTACATGAGTTACACGTTCGCGAGGGGAAATACGACTCACCTGGGGAGTGCTGGCCTTTGTCTTGCCCACCTATGCCTTGCCAGATACATGATATTCATTTTTCGTGCCGCCTTGTCTAAATGCAACATAACCACAGTAACATGCTACATGCTTTTATGGGCAGTTGCATAATTTAGGCTTATCAGTCCATGATATGGGACATTCACCATCTGCATGATTTCCCATGAAAGTGATCTGGCTTCATATTGAAGGGCAGTCTTCGACACACTACATTAATCAGTTTCACTGTTTTTGAGATGTACATAAAACTTTGTAGCTTTTTGTCGCTGACCATTTTCATCACCGTATCATAGTCATCTTTGGAGCCAAGTGTAACTTTGCACATGTCATGCCCAGTAAGATGAACAGTGAAATTATTTTGCACAATTGATTTGATTTTGAGTTGGAGGGATTTGTAATCCTCTTTCCAGTTAATAACTACTGGTGGTGATGGTGATAACCTTTTTCCCTGCTTGGCTGGCAGTTACATCACTGTTGGTCGCAGCTGCATTAGCATTGTCATTTAGGCTAGAGAAATGGTTGCTGCATTGGTGTGTTAAGTATAACTCCCCTCACGGTGTGTTTGTGGCTTGGCCTGACAAAACCACCTTCATCTGGTGTTACCTGCACTTTCTGTACCCTAGTGCCTTCCCTGAACATATTGCTATGTAATCTTGTTCACAGCATCACTGCAGCAGAGCATTTAGTTGGTTTGGAAACCTCACTCATGTCAGATTCCCATTACAGTAGCCATGTTATCTTCTATGATCTGTGAGCACTCGCATTTGTAGTGCTCACAGATGTTGTATGTGTGGTGCTGCAAACAACAGCTGGCAGAGCAAGCCCAATGTCTGACTGTTGTACAGGTGCAGGAGCATGCAAGACTGTGGTCCTGTCCGTTGCACCATCTTCTTGGTTGGAACGAGCTGCCTGCTGGCCCCCAACGTCCAGTGTTCTAGCGACTGCATATGACGGCACTGCCATCAGTACAGGCTGCTTCTGAACTGCTTTTTGTGCGTGCAAGCCCTTGGACCTGTCTGTGGATAGAGCATCTGCTTCAGCAGCAGCTTTCTGTGGGAAGTCGCTGGACACATCACAGGTGCTACCATCATCTCTTGCAGAGGTTGTTACAGCAGTCGAAGGGGAGCAAACTCTGGAAAGCCATCAGGCACATCAGAGGTGCTGCCATTGCCTCTTTGTGTGTGCATAGCCACAGCCACATCCACAGGGTGAGTCAATGTGTGCGGAGCTTGTGCTCCATCTGCCTGGCGCACCACATTCCTCAATGCCATACTCATTCTTCACTGTGCACAAACTGCTGAATTTATATGATTTACAACAATCATTGGAAATCAAAATTTACAAATTTTAAGAAATGATAATTAAAAGTGTGTAAGAAAAAATTAATTCACATACATGGAAAAATAACAAAAATAGTGCTTTACAATTTTGTATGGCTGCAGTCAATTTTGTTAAGAATTCCAAAGTAATTTACAAGTTTCCAGAAAATAACAATACATATTACACTTTATTTCACTATTGTTGAAACAAAGAATGGAAAGTATTCCTACCATGTGTATGAATTCCAAATACATTTATCAAAAATAGCTAGCCAATTAGGCAAAAATAAATTTCTAAGCTGTAAAATATACTTTGTTATTGTAGGTCATTACAGTTTTTGATAAATACTAATTAATAGACTCATTGGCATAGCAAGTTTAAATCAGTTACTTAATAATTCTAGAAAACAAAATGTTCCTAGTATGTTCACAGAATTGTTATTTAGTGCATATTGCAATAACGAACTCCGATATTATATGGGTGGCCTCAAACAGGTTAGTTACTGGTATAGGTGCACTGTGGCAGTGTACATTAAACAATTAATTAAGCAAAAAATAAATGTAGTATCTTCAGTGGTGGCAAAGGAGGCCCAAGGGGCTGTTTTATTACAAACAGCAGTGACTGAGTAGCATGACTGCAGGATGGTAGCAGACAGACAGCATGGCACTGGCCAGCACACAGAGGGAGAAGTCAGGCAAAGAAAGACGTAGCGAACAAATGTTCATCAATATGGTAAGTGCAAGAGAAAATATAGGTGAACCAAAAATTGCACTAGACCTTCTCAAAAGGTACATGAGATTGCACTTTAAAAGAAAAATTGTAATGAGGAACAAAATGATAATTTCATTGAACACTGGATGCCACAGTGAAACACATAGCAAGTTTTCTGGAGTGACTAGAGTTACACATCACAAAAATGTAATTGCAAATGACACAGGAAATGCACCTGTTAATTCTTAGGAGACACAACCAGCGTACATCAAAACATGCTTGTTCAGTAACTGATATTTAAAAATATGTATCTTCAGTTAGTATGATGTGGCAATATTTAGATTTAAATTGTATTTTTGGATACCGTACTCTTTAAGGAATTACTCCAATAGTTGCTTATCTTTTTGTATGAGAATAATACCGGTTGTTGATTTTTGCCAGTGGCAAATGTCTACTTTTAGCATAGAAATTACCCCTTCCAGTGGCACATTACACAAAAATAATCATCGAAGTACAGGTAATTCAAAAAGGAGGAGACCTACGTAATAACTGTCAAAAGAGCTGTCTAATTGTGTCCACTGGTACACTCCAATGAAGGCTTGAGAATGTTTCCATGTATCACTCAAAAAAAAAAAAAAAAAAAAAAAAAAAAAACATTATTATGTTAACTACATACCATAGGTTTACAGTCCCATAAAATAAAATAACTTGGGTACTATTAATCCAAAAAAAATAACTTGGGATCCTCTGGTTCTCTCACAGCACCATGGAAATTTGTTGATGTTACACAGTGCTCCTTGTGCAGAATTGTTTTGTGGTCACTTTACATTTTCCTGCAGATTGCATACCTAGAAGCACTTAAATACATTTCAGTCACATTACTTTCACTAGATTGGAAAGTAGTGGTGACTGAATTTTCTGCTCCTAATGTCTTCTATAAGTGAGAATCTACTAGGCTGCTACTGGCCAGTGGTAAAATTTCTCCTGCTCTGAAATCTGTTGTACATTTTTTGCCATTAATAAAATGAGTAAAATGTTGACATTGCCTCTTATAATATTTTTATTTTCTTTTATTGTGTTTAACCTGCTGTAGTGTCAATAAACAAGTCATGTATCTTAACAGTGAAGGGCAGGGTTGTCTCATCCCATCTCTCCCTCACTTTAAACATAGACAGCAAAGAAAAATATCAGCCATAAAGCATCCAATTCAAACAATTAAGCATATATGTCACCTAACATATGCCTTGTTCAGTTAAAAATGACACTTTAAATCTATAAACAATGCCCAAAAACAGTTTTACTTTATTCATTAAAACTGTAACTCCTCTTACACTGATTTCAGAGTCTTTATCCTAATACACAGTGAAATGAGCAGTGTACAAACATAAAAACGACCAGTGAATTAAAATATCTCTAGTCCTAAAGAGCAAAATGTCCTAATGAGTTCTTCATCTGCAAACCTACAAGGACAACAACAGATCAAAGGCAATATTGATAGGCTTCAAGTGCTGTGGTTATCTGTACTTACTGAAATGATGCATCGTGTTCTTTCACAGTGCTTTGGCAGCAGAAAGAATGTTGATGATTACCTAGAAATGTGGAACCATAACAGTGTTTGTGGCATAGGAAAGTCTAATGTAGTAGTGGCAAAGACTCATTTAACTGAGAGTACAACGAAAACTACAATAATTTACGAACCTCTGTCCAGGTGTTGTTGAGATGATAACTCTGGCCATGTTGTGATTGGGGAGGCTGTCATCTTGACCACTTAAGTGAATGGAAGATGTGAAGGTGATATAGTTGGGAGGTGAAGTAGCCATGGGAGGTGCCTCAGGACAAAGTGGATGGTACCAGTAGAGCCACTGGCTCTACAACAGATAACAGCACTGCAGTTACATCAGTGCTCACAACATCACAATTACTGAAGCCTATAACTTACTGTTTCTTTGGAGCATCCATACTATATTGTTGCTGTGCGACCTTTTGATCACTGTCAAGATGGGAACTCTGAGTAACAAATACATACAGGTCTGCTTCCTGTGCCTGAATATAAACTGGGTTTCCATATGCGTTGGAAACATGTACATACATACCCCATCACCAGCTATCCTAACTTGACAGCCAGCTTACATGTTAAGTAGCCTCAAGGCTTTAAGAGCAGCCAGTTGTCATGAAAATAAGAAAAGTTAATAGCTGTTTATATTACTAGTATATTGCTTCTCTGCTTCTTTCATCAGCTACTATGTGAAAATATGTTAGTTGGGATTCAGTTCATGATGTTTATTTATTCACTCTGTATCTATTCAGTTACATAACATGTTTGAGGAAAGACATGCCTTTGGAATCTGAGAAGCCACTTCCACAGCAGCAGAAATCAGAAAGAGAAATCATGATAAGATATAGTGCTTGCGAAAGTATATCAAGCTCTGGGTCTTGACAATAAAATTGCAATCTTCCATATGTCTCTTGTCTCTAACCTGCTTTATGTTCATGAAATACAACGAAATATTTTGTAAATGTCAGACAAGTGTAAATTATGTAAGTTTGGGAATCCAATCTAATCATTGACACCTTTTGTTTGTTGAATATTGGTATTAAAGTAATATTGTACCATTTAATGTACTGTAACTCAATTATCTTAAAAGCTTTGTAGCTTAGAGGTTGGATTTGCTGAGGGTCATATTTTTCCAAGACTGACATTGAGCTTTCAGCATGATCATCGTAAATTTATGCCAAGTTCATTAATTTAACTTCTCTTATGCTCCATCAATAGAAAATTTGTTGATGCCTTAGGTGTGCCTTTACTAAGATTTTAAGTTGCTCTTGACCTGAAAGTGAAACTTTCACAAATATACAATACATCAAAAAGTATCAAAAATTAATTTTCAACTTCTTTCAATTTGTTAATATCATGTGAGTAATTCTTTTCAAGTGACAGTACCATCAGTAAGTCATCATCAATGTTGTGGTCAACACTGCTAATAATTTACACTGCTATTACTGTAAAAGACACTTCATACATTAGGGAACTGAAATTTGGTTCTTAGCCTTCTGTTAACATGTAATACTATATAGCCCAAAGAAAAATGTTCAAATATTCACACAAAGTTTTTCAAACCATGTCAAAGCAAGGGAAAAAAGAACTATTTACTGAGGAAACTATATCATAAGAAAATCTGTTTATCAGCAGCACATCTTCCATTTAGTTGTTCAACATTCAATTATTCCAATCTATAGTCTTTACTAAGCCACATCCTTCATATATGCTGAAAATAAGTACTATCATCATCAGCGAAAGCCATTTGACTTTCATCACTTAATAAAAGCTGCTTCTACCTTCTTCCATGTGTAGCGGTTGCATCTGCTTTTATTTTCTTCGTTTGTTGTCCTTGATGTTGATGTACTGTGTTGCTACACTTGCTGAGAAATGGGTTGTGGATTCCAACACTGACTACTGTAAATAATGTAGCTGACAGGTGCATGGTTGCATTTCACAGTACTTCAATTTCACTTTTCACAACCCCTAATAATACACAGTTATATGGCCAGTGCACTATTGTTTACTTTTCGATAAGCCTCATTATTAGTTTGCGGGCAAGCCTCCACAACCACAAAGTTCACAGTTCTTGAAGAATAATCAGGTACATATGGAGTAGACACTGTCATTGTTTTTACACATGGCCTAATTTTTTAACACTTATTCCACAGTTAAGTCAAAGTATTGTTGTAGTTTTAATTAATACAGGTTTCTCATCTGAAACTTGGCCGTGGACTGGGGAGTTTAAATTGTCTCAGCTTGCTTTGTCACACATGCATTATAATCTTTGGCAATATGACCCAGTGCTGCTCCTGAATGTTTTCTAATGTCATTGTCCTATTTTCATCTCAGTCTTTTTTATCTTTTGGAATCCACAAAAGTACTCTCTTGATCCATCTAGCAACAGTTTGCACCACTCTCTGTCTCCACCCCCTCTATCTCTATATCAGAATCTATTTCTGCAACTACTTACATTCTCTACAAACCACTGAGAAGTATATTGCAGAGAATTTTTAGCATCGTACCTTTTATGTTAAGAATTCTTCCTGTTCCAACAGTGTATGGAGTGTGGAAGAATGACTACTTAAATGATTCCATGCATGGCATAATTAGTCTAATCTTGTGTCCATGGTCTCAATGAGTGTGATATGTACAGAAATAAAGTATAGCTCTCGATTTTTCAGTTGACCTTTTGATTGCTGTTGATGAGTTAACTCATCATGTTCAGCAGCCCCTAGGTGCTTTTGATGAATTTAAGCCTCTGCATTTTCCTTCAGCACTACTGACAAGTTAATTTGGGCCTTCTTACTGACATCTGAATGTTCATGATGAGTATAGACGGATGCACCACCACATGAGTACCTAAGTGCTGATGATGATGAGTTCAAGTGTACAGAGGAATTTCCACTCCATATCTCACAATCAGTAGTTTCCACAGTTCAAGCCACTACATTGTGTACAGATACATTGTTGTGATCTCATTTTGTTGCATTCAACAGCACTTTACATCATACTGTTCACCAGGACTGGGACCACAGTCTTTTTTCATAATCTTTTCTGCAAAGGAAATGATGCTGTGGTTGCTCTGAGAAATAGATCTTGGAGATACTCATGAAGTGACAGTGAGGATGAGTTATTCAATGTTGACATAAGTGGAAACTCCTCAACACATTTTGAAAAAAGCTTTCTACATCAGCAGGTGTAACACTGAAATCTTACGTTTCAACAAGAGGAGTAATTAATGTTTCTCTTGGATCTGAAGAATCTGACAGTGATGATAATGTTCACAATCAGTTATCAAAATCAGGTCAAAAAGCATTGAAGAAAAAGCCAACTTTATATCTCTGCTGATTTGTAATAACCATAAATTCACAGAGAAGCTTCAAAGCCATAAATGTATTTTACACTTATAATAATGTTCTTATGGATCTTAGAGAGACAGAAGGAGATATTGCTGAAAGTACTTCAGAAATGTTCAGCACAGTGCATAGTAGATTTTTTTGGTAATGCTGGCCCAGCCAGAATTCCATACACATGCTTCTTAATGCAGGTTGACACACTAGGTGGAAATGACTCACCAGTGACTCACACTCAGCATCTAACAAACACATCTGAATCAGCAAAGGGTTAATATTAATTTTCTAAACTTTCTAAGTGGACTCTCGCCATATTGTTGGTGTCTATCTACAAGTGCCTGCAAATTCAGATTAGCAATTTTTGATGATGCTCTCTTGTGTAACAAACAACCCAGTGACAATTTGTGCTGCCCTTCTTTGTATACATATCTTGTCCCCTATTAGTCCTGTTCGGTATATGTCCCATACACATGAGCAATACTCTAAGATGGGAGGTACAAGTGGTTTGTAAGTACTCTCCTTTGTAGAATTACTGCATTTTAACAGTAGCTTTTCAATGAACTGCTTGTCTTACCTATGACTGAGCCTATGTGATAATTCTATTCCATTGTTACAAACTATTATACACAAGTATTTATTTGAGTTAACTGATTCCAGTTGTTACTCACAGATGTTGCAATCAGAGGATACTACTTTTGTGTGCTTTGTGAAGCGAACCATTTTAGATATCTGACATTTAAAACAAGTTACCAATCTTTAGATCTCTTTGCAGTCTTATCAAGATGTGACTGGATACTTGTGAAGCTTTTTTCTTTTCAGATAATACTTCACTATAGGTAACTGCATCATCTGCAGAAGCTCTCCAGTGATTATTGGTATTGTTTACCAGGAATAATACAACATGAATGGCAAGGATGTCAACACACTGCTGTGAGCCATGCCTAAAGCTATTTCTACTCTGCTGATGACTTCATCTCAGATAGCAAGCTGCATCCTGCCTATGAAGAAATCCTAAGTCCATCACAATTTTTTTCTATCCCATTCAGTTATGCTGTGGTTCATAATATTTATGAGTTACCAAATCAAATGCTTTTTGGAAGCCAAGGAATACTGCATTCACCTGATTACCTTCATCCATGGTTTTCAGGATGTCATGTGAGAGAAGTGCATGTTGGGTTTCAAATGACTGATGTTTTCAGACTCCATGCTGGTTTACATAGAGGAAATCATTTTGTTCAAAATTATGTCTGTGTTCAGAATACATTCAAAGATTCTATAACAGATATGTGGTTGAGACAGGATGGTATTTTTGTGGATCACTTTCTCTGCTCTTCATCTGGACAGGTGTGACTCACACTTACTTGCAGCCACTGGGCACAGCTTTTCGTTCAAGGGATCTGCTGTATATTATGGTTGAACATGAGCAGCCTCAGCTGCAGATTTCATATAGGATCTGACAGGATTCCATCAGGCCCTATTGTCTTGATAATTTCAGCAGTTTTAGTTACTTCTCAGTGCCACTGACACTAATATCTGTGGGGACTTCACTGCCATAGTACCAGTGGAAGACATAAGACCCTCTGGCCTGCACTGCAGTGGCAATGAGTGGAATATCTTAAGAAGAAAGTAGTGTTCTCTGTGTTTCATGACTGTGTGGATGCAAATCAGATTGAACCACAGTAAACAATAAAGTGCATTTTATCCAAAATTCTGCCATTGTTTGTCAGTGGATTTATCTTTTTTTGGGATAAAATTCACACTGACAACCAACAATGACCACGTGCAGAAAACTGTAACCTTCCTGAGTTTTGTGAAATGTCTCTTGTGCTTTGACAATGGAGACATCTTGTAACTGTTAGTTAGGTTTAACTAGTTCTAAGTTCTAGGGGACTAATGCCCTCAGCAGTTGAGTCCCATAGTGCTCAGAGCCATTTTTTGTTGGAAATATCAATTTGCCACGAAGAAAAATGATCCTAATCCTACTCCTAATGATCCAACTCCCCAAGACACTACCCAAATTGAACCCTGCCTGGAACAGTTCCGTCCTCTGTCACAGCGGGATCCACCTCCTCTTCCTCAAAATCACCCTCTGCAAACTTTCCAGGAATTTCTGACTTCCAGCCTTGCCTCTCAATCCTTCTTAAAAAACCTTAATCCTACTCCCAACATCACCACTGCTGAAGCCCAGGCTATTCGTGATCTGAAGGCTGACCTATCCATCGTCATTCTTCCGGCGGACAAGGGTTCCACGACCGTGGTACTTGATCGTCGGGAGTATGTGGCTGAGGGACTGCGTCAGCTTTCAGACAACACTACTTACAAAGTTTGCCAAGGTAATCCCATTCCTGATGTCCAGGCGGAGCTTCAAGGAATCCTCATAACCTTAGGCCCCCTACAAAACTTTTCACCTGACTCCATCAACCTCCTGACCCCACCAACACCCCGCACCCCTACCTTCTACCTTCTTCCTAAAATTCACAAACCCAATCATCCCAGCCGTCCCATTGTAGCTGGTTACCAAGCCCCCACAGAACGTATCTCTGCCTATGTAGATCAACACCTTCAACCCATTACATGCAGCCTCCCATCCTTCATCAAAGACACCAACCACTTTCTCAAACGCCTGGAATCCTTACCCAGTCTGTTACCCCCGGAAACCATCCCTGTAACCATTGATGCCACTTCCTTATACACAAATATTCCGCACATCCAGGGCCTCGCTGCGATTGAGCACTTCCTTTCATGCCGATCACCTGCCACCCAACCTAAAACCTCTGTCCTCATTACCTTAGCCAGCTTCATCCTGACCCACAACTTCTTCACTTTCGAATGCCAGACATACCAACAATTAAAGGGAACAGCCACGGGTACCAGGATGGCCCCCTCGTACGCCAACCTATTCATGGGTCGCTTAGAGGAAGCCTTCTTGGTTACCCAGGCCTGCCAACCCAAAGTTTGGTACAGATTTATTGATGACATTTTCATGATCTGGACTCACAGTGAAGAAGAACTCCAGAATTTCCTCTCCAACCTCAACTCCTTTGGTTCCATCAGATTCACCTGGTCCTACTCCAAATCCCATGCCACTTTCCTTGACGTTGACCTCCACCTGTCCAATGGCCAGCTTCACACGTCCGTCCACATCAAACCCACCAACAAGCAACAGTACCTCCATTATGACAGCTGCCACCCATTCCACATCAAACGGTCCCTTCCCTACGGCCTAGGTCTTTGTGGCAAACGAATCTGCTCCAGTCCGGAATCCCTGAACCATTACACCAACAACCTGAAAACAGCTTTCGCATCCTGCAACTACCCTCCCGACCTGGTACAGAAGCAAATAACCAGAGCCACTCATCTCCTCAAACCCAGAACCTCCCACAGAAGAACCCCAAAAGTGCCCCACTTGTGACAGGATACTTTCCGGGACTGGATCAGACTCTGAATGTGGCTCTCCAGCAGGGATACGACTTCCTCAAATCCTGCCCTGAAATGAGATCCATCCTTCATGAAATCCTCCCCACTCCACCAAGAGTGTCTTTCCGCCATCCACCTAACCTTCGTAACCTCTTAGTTCATCCCTACGAAATCCCCAAACCACCTTCCCTACCCTCTGGCTCCTACCCTTGTAACCGCCCCCGGTGTAAAACCTGTCCCATGCACCCTCCCACCACCACCTACTCCAGTCCTGTAACTCGGAAGGTGTACATGATCAAAGGCAGAGCCACGTGTGAAAGCACCCACGTGATTTACCAACTGACCTGCCTACACTGTGAAGCTTTCTATGTGGGAATGACCAGCAACAAACTGTCCATTCGCATGAATGGACACAAGCAGACAGTGTTTGTTGGTAATGAGGATCACCCTGTGGCTAAACATGCCTTGGTGCACGGCCAGCACATCTTGGCACAGTGTTACATCGTCCTGGTTAGCTGGATACTTCCCACTGGCACCAATCTGTCAGAACTCCGGAGATGGGAACTTTCCCTTCAGTATATCCTCTCTTCTCATTATCCGCCAGGCCTCAATCTCCGCTAATTTCTAATTTCAATTTGCCGCCGCTCATACCTCACCTGTCTTTCAACAACATCTTTGCCTCTGTACTTCCGCCTCGACTGACATCTCTGCCCAAACTCTTTGCCTTTACAAATGTCTGCTTGTGTCTGTGTATGTGCGGATGGATGTGTGTGTGTGTGCGCGCGAGTGTATACCTGTCCTTTTTCCCCCCTAAGGTAAGTTTTTCTGCTCCTGGGATTGGAATGACTCCTTACCCTCTCTCTTAAAACCCACATCCTTTCGTCTTTCCCTCTCCTTCCCTCTTACCTGATGAAGCAACCGTTTGTTGCGAATGCTTGAATTTTGTGTGTATGTTTGTGTTTGTTTGTGTGTCTATTGACCTGCCAGCACTTTCGTTTGGAAGTCACATCACCTTTGTTTTTAGATATATTTTTTCCATGTAGTCATGCTAAGATTGAAACATAGAAATCAAAAATAATTTACAGCAAATGAAATTCACTCAACAGCACAATAGAACAATTATGATAATACGTATTCACATAGACAAAAATGTATCATTTTTTAGGGCAGTAATTTTATGAAATTTGTTTTTTAATCACAGGGATCAATTTTTCAAGGTTTTTATGAAATAATTACTTTTTGTATTTCTATTTTTAATTAGGCATTTTTAGTTTGCTGAATGAGTTTAGTATTAATTTACAGATTTTAAATGAATTTTTCCAGTGAGGATATTTTTTAGATAAATTAATTTTATAGGTATCAGAGAAAATTTTATAATCGTGTTAACATGACATATACTACTATACAGTTGGAGTTGAAAACATTTCAAACAAGACGGAAAAAAGGATAAGATCGTAAATTTGAGAATATATGTGGTCCAATCAGCTTATTGCACATTACAGGGTGCTAGTGTAGAAGGTGTCACAAAGCCAGCAAAGTGCAAAATTCATGCATTTCATACAGTGTTTAAATATATTTACATATACAAGTATTGGACAAAAACATGGAAACATCGCAGGCATAACACATTACCATGTCTAATGGTATAGAAAAACTGCTGGTATTCAAAATAACATCCAGTCATCTCAGAATGGATAACTACAGGTTCAATATTTTTTTAAGGGGATCTTATGCCATTTTTCTGCAAAGTAATGACAAGTTCAGATAACAATGGTGGAGGTGGATAGCAATCACTCACCGTTCTCTTCAAAGTAGACTGCAAAGGATCGGCAGTTTGAGGTCTGGTGGCTGGAGTGGCTAGGGGGAGAAGTGACATTTCATCCTCATGCTCACAAAAGGAGTCCTGGATGATGTAAGCTCTGTTAACAGGGATCATGTCAACTTGGAATGCAGCATCACTAATGAGGGACAAACATTGTACCGTGGGATGAATCTGATCAGCCAAAATGGTTACATAATTATTGGCCATAATGCAACCATTCATCATGGAGTCCATAAGATGTCATGACATGGCTGCCCAAATCATCGCCAAACCCCTGCCATGTTTCATGGCAGGTCAGAAGTTCGAAATAGTGTGAAACAAGACAAGTCCAGCCAAACAGCTTTCTTCCATTGCTCCACTGTTCAGATTTTCTAGCTTTGGCACGACATTTTCCTGTTATGGGCATTTTTATCACTGATAAGTGGTTTAGGAATTCCAGATCACTCTGGCTGTGGAGTACCTGCCATGTTGTTTTGGTGCTCACAGATTTCATGAGTGAGACATTCAGTTCTACAATTTGCAGCCATTGTCCTCTTATTTTTTATAACAGTCCTCTTCAATGACCATCCATCATGATAACTCAATTCACACATTCATCACCATTGTGATTTTCTCTGTATGCAGTATGAATTCGCATGGTGTTTAAATATTATTGTGTACACTCTGTATGAGTCAACTTTTAGTATGTATCCCAGTAAAAATGATGTGTGTTAGATAAATTTACTTAGAAAACTATGGTCGTAGAACTTCATGTAAAATTTAAATGTGCTTTTGTTGAAATCGCCCAGTACAACTGTTGATTTTGACCTAAGTCTCAATTCGTTCATTAGATCCTCGAGATCTTTTAAAAAGAAGGGAATATTCCCAGAAGATGACCTATATAAACAGACAGTTACTAAACCACAGTCAGTCAGTTAACATACACAGCATTCAAATTCTATACCTATGCACTTTATATTGCTTAACTTCTTTAGAATTAAGATTGTCTCTAACATAAATACATACACCTCCACATCTGCACTTTTCTCTGCAAAAACTACTTACGATAATAAATTTGGGAAGGCTGTTGTACATATTTAAGAGTTTTGTAACCAGTGTTCACTGACACATACAACAGATATTTGGTTAAAATTGTCACTTAACAAGACTTCAAGTTCACTCAACTTATTACATAAACCTTGTACATTTTGATATAGGAGTGAAAACTGATTATGAGATGCAAAGTTAAATATATTATTATTTATCTTGATGCTGCTTTCTTGAGGCTCTTTGACACTAAAAAATTGTTGAGGTGGTTTGTAGAGATGGGCGGACTTGTTCATCTTCGGGAACTAGTTCACTGGCGATAGCTCTTTTTGGAAACCATTGTTTTACTCGTTCACCATTCATTTGTGCATTTCATGTGGTTCTTACAAAAAATTGAAAATTAGTAGCATAGGTGACTGAAGATGGAAGGTGCCAAGTGGGGCAATTGCCTTCCCCCAGAGTACAGAGCTTTTATTCATTACAGAATTCTCACACACTTGTAGAAGTAATTTTCATGATTCTGCAAGACCTCTCATTTACCCAACTATAACATTATGTGGCTGATCACAGTGAAATAATACGAGTGTCCGGTTGTGCATGAAAATCGACCCGAGTACAGAATGCTCACCAATTATGCACAATTTGTTGACCGCTATGAGCAGAATAGATAAACATGTAATAATTAAGCAGTCAAGAAATATCGAATAAGCTAATGCAAACAACAACTTCGAAACAATAGATGACGATTGGTGGGTGACAGTGACCAGTGTAGTACTCAGGGCCAATTTTTGTGTGCCACCCTGTATCATTGAAATAATATTGTAGAAATTATCATCTCTATACAAAATGTGACACCAGACACTCGATTATGGAGCACGGGCTTCATTCAGTTGTAAATCGGTCTGTCTTCCATAACAATGAACTTGCTGTTTTACCTTGGATCAAAAAATTACAGAAAATGGCCACTCGTCTGTACTGTGCCGAGTTTCTTTGCATATGTAATAACAAAAAAAACTTGCCTAAAAAGTATGTCTTCTGCTGTTTATCAAAACACTGAAGTAAGCTGATATGCCCTTTTGTTACCTGAAAAAGTGTATGTATTACATACCAGGTAATTTTTATGTAATTTACATAGTTATAAGATACATTTTAATTACCAGTCGTGGATGCTAAATAGAATACGAAAGGAATCAGAAGACCAAGAGTTCAAAAAAAGTTTGAAACAGATCTAGAATGGGCGTGCGTAGCCAACAAAATGAACAACAACTCAATATTGAACCAATTAGGAGCAGCCAGCAGTGGAACTGCGACGAGTGGCCACACGAACTAGGATGAGTCCAGCCAAGGGATACCAATATCGAAACAGAGGCAACAGGACCAAGGCTGGAATGAGACTGGCTGACTGTTTCCCATTCCTAGGAACTAGAAGTAGAGGATCATGACCAAAGTGAACTATGAAAGACTGTTCCTTCGAATTCGTTCCTTACTCCTTCTGTTCAACTTGGTGAACCATTACCTTGGACACGTTTGTTTGCAAACGTCCCATCTCTAGTGGTTTGGCTGCCTCACACCTCTTATAATTGATAGCCCAGAAATTATTGCTGCTGTTGGTTACGATGAAGTGATTACTGAAGCTGATTGTGGTGTTGGTTGGGCTTCTGGTGTTGTTGCTAGGATTGTTGTAGTAGTTCCTGGAGTACTCATTGCTGATACTGTTGGTGGTGCTGCAGATGATGCTGGTTGTGATGGTTGTTGGGCTTCTGCTGTTGTTTCTGCTGCTGACTGGTAGCCCAGAAATTATTGCAGCTGCTGTTGTTGGTTCCGATGAAGTGGTTACTGAAGCTGGTTGTGGTGTTGGTTCGGCTTCTGCTGTTGTTGCTAAGACGGTTGTGGTGGTTCCTGGATTACTCATTGCTGACACTGTTGGTGGTGCTGTAGATGAAACTGGTTGTAGTGTTGGTTGGGTTTTTCTGTTTGTGCTGTTACTGGACTGGGTACTGCTGCTGATGTTGGAGTACCCACTATAGCAATGGTCTCTTTATTCTCTTTTTTTATCTAGAAATTGTACAATTTTATATGGAAAGAGTGACTTTCCACTTGCATGCAAATGCTAACCATGTTTAGTAAAGTCTTCTCTTTGCAGCAGGTAAATCAACGGATAAGAAATGTGTGTTTAGGAATGCTCTATATATTTTTTGAATTGTCTGTTTGCCTTAGTAATTTCTACATTCACACAAGAACTTTCTATCAGGTCTTGTCTGTGTTGAATTTCAATGACAACTACTGATGCATTCTTGCTGCAACTCAGGGTTTCTTTCAACTTATTTGTGGTTTTAATTGATTCATTTTTATATACATCATTGGCACCCCCACTTATTACAGTACAGCACTTAGAATTGAATGTTTTAGCATCTTTTATGTTTTTTGTTACTTCAGCCATTGGTGCATCTGGTTTTACAGAAGAAGTAGCATTTATTCTATGTTCAATATGTAGAATTTCCGCTAGGCCACATCCATGGCTGTCTGAATGTATATTCACTTTGAGTTTGGTACCTTGTGATTTTAGGCCTGTTGTTCTGTCCTTTTGCACATGTTTGTTTATATTGTTTACGCTCATTTCTGTACGTATTTCTTCCTCAAGTGCACTGAATCAGTAATATGCCTCTGTAGGCATTAATGTTTTTTCATACTGTTTATGGTGCACAACCTCCTTTGGCCTCTCAAACTCATGGCTGATTTAATCAATAATTGTGTTTGAAATGCCTGTGACACTTTTCATGGCTTCTTTAAGTACATGTAAATACTGCTCACATGTCTCCATATCATGCTGAAGAGATGGTGATTCACTTTCATTCATTTCAGCAGCATACATTTCTACTGCAGATTGATGGCCGTTACATGTACATACTCCACATTTACAAAACGAGTTACAAAAACTTGTAACACCAAAGCACTTTGTGTGATACCATTTTTGAAAAATGGAACATACCCTTATTTCATTTTCAACTATTTCACTATGAGAAAGTCAACTTCATGCTGCCAAAGTTGGCATTTCTCATCATTAATTATTATGCTACGCATGTCAAGAACATTTTTAAAATGCAGTTCCTAGGTAGGGAAGAAGATGAGAATATCATCCAGGTAGGCATAGTAAAATGTGAGTTTGAACAAAACACTGTCAGTAAACTGCTGCCAGGTTTGAGCCATGTTGTTGAGACTGTATAACATACATAGAAATTCATATAAGCCAGAAGATTTGATGATCACAGAATAGGATACTTGACATTTTCTCAGAATTGTCTTAAATGATTAATTATATCATTTTATGCTCCTACCATGATTTTTTTGCTCTTGAATTCCAGTGTTCTTTTAAAAGTGGAAATGAAATTCAAATAATCTGAAAGCACACTAAAATGCTCCTTTCAAGTCATGTGATGCCTGGCTAGCTTGCTGCTCCTGCTGTCATAACACTAAATCACAGTGACATTTTGTTTTAGAAATTATATTTGGAAAATGGGTTACAATTGGTGTATAGTACCATACTGTGCAAATATATCTATAAAAACTCTTGAAAAGTTGTTTTTGAGTGTTCCAGAGAATGAGAAGATGTACAAAATGTGGTTGCACTGTACCAACAAATTACTACCACATTGATGCACAAGTTCACTAACTTAATTAAAAATGTGTTTCACTGTGAAGTTAACATTAACTCACCTCAGGGATATGCTCTCCCACTGTTACAACAATGGATAGCATCATTCAATGAAATTAAACTCCTAGTGAAAGTAGTCATTTTACCCAGCTACACCTCAATTATTTGGTAGCTCAGTTGTTAGAGCAATAGACAGTTGGATTTTATAAGGTGATGTCCACTGATCACTGGTTCAAATCTAATGTGAAAGAAAATTATAACTTAGTTGTAAATGACTCGACTGTTCCCTTAAGGTGATGTCCAATGATCGCTGGTTCAAATCTAACCCAAAAAAACTTATTTTCAAAATGACCCAACAGTCCTCTTGTATGAAAACCAAATTATGATTGGAAAAACTTCACCATAACAATCAAAAAAAGAATATTATTGTGTTTTCCTTGCTGTTTACATGCGCTTACATTTGCAATTGCTGTTCACACATGTCATGTTCAAAAAGATATTTTCTAATTAATGAGAACACACACTTCTTACTTTATTAGACAGAATGATTTTATCTGTGTACTGTCAAGCTAGGATCCTTATAGTTTAAACTTTTGCAGCTTCATCATCTTACATAAAGATGAAGTTAATCTGCTTCAGGTGCTAACATTAGTTTACACTCACAAGCATCACAGCCCTTACATTTGAGACACCTGTATGTTATACACACTTTACATATCTTCATATAACTTCATCATCCTGCATGTCGTACTGTGGGCATATGGTGATATGTTCAAAATAAGCGATGCTTTCCAAAAAGGTGAATTGTTTGTTCGCAAAGTAAATTCATTTATCCTCTGTTGTCCATTTCTCAGACTAAGACTAAAGTGATATAATACATCCCACAATCAAAACAACTGCTTCAGTCAGTTCTTACTAACATTATTTTCCTATTTTGTGCAAAACTTTTAAAAAATATGACTCTTGGAGGAATCGAACATGTGACCTCTTTCTCTGCAGTCAGATGCACAGTCTGTTGCACCATCTAATGCCTGATGGCTATAGGATCTCTGTCAAGTGTCTTCTACAGATGAAGTCAGCACTAGGTTTTTTCAAGAACAATTTTATTGTACTTTGGGTCATAGCTCATGACTGATAGTCGACAACCTGGTTATAATATACAGAAACGTCTGCCAAAGTTCTACATTTCCTTAGTTTTGAACAAGTTAAATGGTGTTGCAGAGAGCAGGGAAAATAATGTCCATCATTGTACATATTGCAGCTCTAAATGGATGGAGCATAAAAGTGTCAACTTTTGGAAGTCTTCCAGTATCAGCGCTCATAGACTTCCTTTATATTGTTACTCAAAAACTGTAATTGGGTTTTCCACCACTAAATAGCGAAACTATTTGCAGAAAAAGTACATAAGAAACCTTTTAACTCTGGCTAACAGTCCTATAACACATGTACAGCTTCATCATACTCCTAGTCTGTGATATCACCAGGGCATCAGCCAATAACAGCATTTTCTGTCATGTGACCATATCTTGATATTTAATGATTTTCAAGCTTTAATTACATAAAAATAACAGATATTTTGTGAGAATATTGACCTTAAATGCTGTCTACGTATTATAATCAATCGGAATAACAACAATCCAAACCATATTTTTAACATAGGAAAATAGCCTGTTGTGGATCTCCACTGTACTCATCAGTATCTGGAGGTGTGCCTTCTTAAACATAATTCTCGGAAGGATATCAGCTGGAGCTGATTTTGCAAATGACTTTGCAATATTTTCAGAAAATCTGGTAGAACCAGTTACTTAAGTAATCTTCTGGAAAGAATAACCAATAGAACTAGTTTCAAGATATCAACTAAAAAAATGTAATTCATGACTAATATAAAAATCCATCAAAATGCATAGAAAAACAAATAGCTAAATACAAAAGTGCATCAAAATACATAATTTGATAGATAAAAAATCTACTCACCAAGTGGCAGCAGTCTTTGCTCCTCATCCCATACGGTACGTCTCCCCTGACCTGTGGTTCTGGGTGACTTTCCCAAAATCTACCCCTTCTCCTAGACCACTCCAGTCCTTTTCCTTCACCCTTCTTCCTTTCCCTTCAGCCCTTCTGCCTGAAGAAGGAGCCACTGGCTCTGAAAGCTTGCAAATCACAAGTCTTTTATGTGTATGTTCTGCTGCTGCTTGGTAGGTAGATTTTTTATCTATCCAATTAAATAATTTCATAAATAATTGATTGTTTTCTTTATTACAACAAAATATTTAGAAACACAAGTAGCTAAAATAGAGTTAGTTATTTAATAGAGTGCGTTCAGGTGTTCTGCTGAGCCGTTGTTTCCATTTTCTGCACAATATTTCAATGACCACTACCATCTTCAGATGCTGCAAGTTTGGCTGTTATGTGTGCTTGTTGCTTGGACTCCAACCAAACTGTGATCTACTGTTGGTGTCACACTACTGTTTATAGCTGAGTTCATTTCCCAACTTCCACTAGGTCCTTTGATGCCCTTTTGTTTTTCAGAGCACACACTGATATTTCATGAAACATATATTTTCTGAGTATTTTCCAATTCTGATGGATGTGATGGCAGGCAAAATTTAATAAATTGAGTGTCGAACCCCAAGTGTTGCTTAAATTCAAACTTCTGTCCCTCTTTATTAGATTTTCTGACATATTTATTTCAACAGCATCCTTAATTACGCTGTTCCTGAAACTTATGCTTGCATCACAGTACTGGTCACATCACATTTCATTTCGTGATTATGTATGAGGCAGTCTCAGGAAGAGCTGATTTGTTTGGCTGTATTATTTGTCTGTACCACTGATGTTCCTTGCATCTCTCCTTGACTGTTCTGATATTCTGGCCCATATAAGACATGCCACATTCACATGGAATGTGACACATATTTGGCTTTCAGACACCTAGATCATCTTTAACATTACAAAAAATACTTTTTATATTAGCTTGGTAATGCACTGGATGACATGCTGCTGCAGGAGTCTAACAATGTTTCTGGAAACTGGGCCAGCATAGGTGAGCCAATATATTTTGGGCTTCTGTGGCCTCAGTCTCAGCCTCTTTCTCTTCATTTTGACTATTTCACCCATTCAGTTTTAGGATCCGAGTTCCCAATCCTTTTCAACACTGTTCATAGGTATTGTAATTCTTCAGTGAGGCCCTCCTTAGCTGAAAGTTTTCAAGCTTTGTGGACCAGAGTCTTTAGTGCTGGATTTATTTGTGATGGATGGTGATAGTTTGAGGTGTGGAGAGAGAGAACAGTGTGCATACATTTTCTGTGTACTCTGTGACCCAGTGATCCGTCCATTACTCTCTTGACTTAGCATACTGAGAAAAGGTAGTTCCCTCATACAGGGCACAATGTGAGAACACCCTTATTTCAAAAAGAAATCATAAAACAGAAAGTATTGGAAATTGTCAATTTAATTCTCATTTCTTGACTTGGGGACATATTTAATGTTTTATTTGATCAGGGTTTGAAAATGATATATTGAAACTGCTGCTCAGTGCATTTGGAGTGTAAAAAATCAGAAGTTTTGTTCCACTTTGTCCAGCATGTTTCTGTCTATATTGGCAATAGCAGCATGATTAATGTTCAGCAGCTCACCCAGTGTTCATGGACGATTGGTATACACTGAGGATTTAAAGAGTCCCATAAGAAAAAGTCACAGGGGACCAAATCTAATGAGCATGCTGAAATTGAAGATCCCCCTTCAAAAAGAGATGAGATGGTCAGGGAAGTAGTCTCGCAAAAGACTCATTGACAGTCATGACGTCTGAGCCGTGATGCCATCTTGTTGGAACCAGACATCCCCCACATCCACGTCTTCAAATTTGGGAAGAAAAAAACTCCTCAATCATCTCAACATAACACACAAAACTGACTGTAACTGCCTTGTCATTCTCTCTCAATAACAATGGGCCAGTAGTGTCAATTTTGGATAATGCACGCCAAATAGTCAGATGTTCTGTATGCATGGGATCATGATGTTCTTGGAAGCTTGTGCAGCTCCAATATCGCCTGTTTTGTTTATTCCCACATCCACTCAAATGAAAATGTGCCTCCTCACTGAAGAACATGAGGGCATCATGAGGCAGGTTTTCATTCATGGCTTCACGCGTACTTTTTCGCAAACAAAATCATTTGAATTGTGTATGTTCATGAGAGCCAGATTGTATGGATAAAATTTCAAGTCTTCATGAAGAATTCATTCCACTGTGTGATCAGAAATTGCAAGAGCAGATGCATGTTTACATGCAGATCACTTTGGGGATTTCAAAATTTCCAGCCTTAATTTATCGAGGTTTTCTGGTATCCTGTTGGTTCTAGAAGGTCCTGATTTCTTTTGCTTCACTCTACCATTATCTATAAATGTAACAGTTCATTTTTTGTTCAGGGACATGCCCTGCAGGTGCAACATTAAATTGTGCCCTGAGTTCACACTGTGGTGTGATGACCGAACCGCTATTGGAAAAGTAAGTCATCATGGTGAACACGCACTCCTCTGTCATCCACTTTATGATTACTACTAAAGAATCCTTTAAAAAACCTTAGGTCTTACCCTATTGAATGTGCTCAACTTCACATAACAATGAGAAACATCCACTGTGTGGCAAGAGTTTCAAATGAGGAAACTCCTGCATTACACTGAAACTGGCGGCAGGCATAAAATGTCATCCGAAATTGTACTGAATGCTTTCTCAGAGAATTATTTTGATCAATTAGTTCATGAGCCCACTCGAAGCGTAAATGGCTGTGAAAGCATACTTGACCTGTTAGCAACAAATAATCCTGGACAAATAGTGAGTATTGTGATGAATACAGGGATTTGTAACTACAAGGCAGTTGCTGCTAGGCTGAATACCATAACACCTACAACCATCAAAAATAAACGCAAAGTATATCTATTTAAAAAAGCTGATAAAAATGCTCTTAAGCCCAATTAAGAGACAGTCTTCTCTCCTCCTGATCTGTTCATGTAAGTGTAGAAAAGTTTTGGAATGTGACTTCTGAAATTTTCCCAGCATATTTCATATTCTAATAATTTCCAGGTATGCAGCCAGATCATGTCGACATTCTGCCACAATATTTTGGCCCAGAGACATCCGGCCATCATCAGGCGAGTACACGACTACTGAAGAGCCCAGGTGCAATCGCGGTATTTATGCCAAATCTCGTGCATGGAAAATGTACTGGCACCCTACAGCGCATGCGTCAGGTGTTGACATGCGTGGCATAGTCAAGTTGTACATGCTGCCCTTGGTGGTGAAAGTAAAAGATCGTCTAGTCATTGAGTATCGAGTGACTCCATCGATTCTGCTGTGATTGTATAGTTTTAATAACAGGATTCCAATTTTTATCCAGCTGAAAGCTGTTCTCACGATTTATAAGATTATCGGCAAGACATATTTCCACCGATTCTTGGATTACAAAATCCCAAAATCTGGAAACCGGTGCTAAAATTTTTGTTCCATTGTATTCCATTGAATGTCCCAAAGAAATACAGTGCTCTGCTACTTCCAATTTTGACAGTTGCTGCAGACGGGTGTATCTTTCATGTTCTGTACATTGTTCATGGACAGTTCTTGTCATCTGGATAATATATGCAGAGCCACATTCACAGGGAATTTTGTAGACGCCTGCTTTCTTCAGTTGTAAATCGTCTTTAACAGATCCAACCAGGGCCTGGTTCTTTGCTGGTGGACAGAAGATAACATTGATTTTATTTTTCCACAGTAATCTGCCTATTTTCGACGACACCTTCCCGTCATATGGAAGGAATGCAGCTGATTTATAGTCATCATCAGTGTCCACAATGTGTTGCTTCTTGTTATTTGGCATGAAGTGTAGCCATTCTCTCTAAAAGCCTTCTCCAAGTGTTCTAATTCTGTGTGGTGAATGTGGCTCTGCATATATTGGCCAGACGACAAGAACTGTCCACAAATGATGTACAGAACATGAAAGACACACCTGTCTGTGGTAACCGTCGAAATCAGCAGTAGCAGAGCACTGAATTTCTTTGGGACATTCAATGGAATACAATGGAACAAAAATTTTTGCTCTGGTTTCCGGATTTTGGGATTCTGTAATCAAATAATCAGTGGAAATATGTCTTACCGATAATCTTATAAATCTCGACAGTGGCTTTCAGCTGGATAAAAATTGGTATCCTGTTATTAAAATTATACAATCACAGTGGAATTGATGGCATCACTTGATACTCAGTGACTAGATGATCTTTTACTTTCACCACCGAGGGCAGCACGTACAACTCGGCTATGCTGCACATGTCGACACCTGACGCATGCACTGTAAGATGCCAGTAGATTTCGCACGTGCACGATTCGGCATAAATACCGCGATTGTACCTGGTCTCTTCAGTAGTTTTGTACTCACCTGATGATGGCCGGTCATCTCAGGGCTGAAATATTGTGGCAGAATGTCGACGGGATCCAGCTGCATACCCGGAAATTATTAGAAGAGATGCGCTGGGAAAATTTCAGAAGTCACATCAAATACCTCTCCAGGCAGGAGATGGTTCAGGATATCCACAGACTGGATAAATTATGTGAGAAAAGAATCAGGCTGCTGTGTTCACTAAATTTTTTACTGAAATGTTGAGACAATAACTTGATTCCAACTTTCGCCAGAGTCATTCATTTTATTAATAGTGTGGCAGCCAACAATATAAAACGAAAGTGAGTCTAGCCTTAGTAAGAGAACAAATCCATTTTACATGTCATGAGTTAGATGCTGTTTCCAGGAATTTATATTATTTACATCTGAAGATTGCAGCAAGATGTTCTTTGCTCAGCTGGGACTGGGTTGGTGGTGTATCCTGGGCCAAGGCAGACTGGGCTCACAGCAACAGTATGAACAGGCAAAGTGCAAAGTTTATCCAACTCGTAACACGAAAGCCGCAAGAAGCTATCTCTGGACGATCTGTGCTGAACCGCATGGAGAAATCTTTTGACGATGTCAGTGCTTGCGAAAGGTTTAAACTTCACTCCTACACCTGCTTCACTGCCTTTAACGGATTTCATCAGTTCCATTGAGGAAGCCATAAGATGTCTCCCTGTGGATTCTGCAGAAAAAATTCAATGTGAATCTTGCCGAACGTTGTTGAAATTTGTGCAAAAATGAAGTAACATCTCGCCAGCTGAAAGAGCTGCTCTCCACAGCCTCAGAGAAGATACTAGCACGGTCATACCGCCTGCGGACAAGAGTAACACCACAGTTCTTCAGACAAGAGAAGCCTATAACGAGAAGATATGTAGTCAGCTAAATGATTCTACGTATTGCAGAATTGAAAAAGATCAAACAAGCCAAATATCAAGGAAAACTGCTAGCCTTTTGAACGACTGCTTTTTACCAGAACAAGTTATCAAGAGATTGAGACCACACAATGCAGTACCACCAAGACTCTATGGTCTTCCCAAGACACACAAGGATGGTGCCCAACTACGATTAATAGTGAGTAATATTGGTGCTGCGACCTATTCCACAGCAAAATATCTGGCCTCACAACTAAAGCCGTATGTGGGTAAGTGTTGCCACCATATATGTAATTCCGAGGATTTTGTCAGTCGCTTGAAGGAAGTTAAGCTTAGCAGCTCAGATTTATTAGTCAGCTTTGATGTGGTCTCACTTTTTACCAAAGTGCCTTTAATGGAATTGTTACATCTTATTGGTAACTTATTCAGTGCAGAACTGATGGCCTTGTCTGAACATATACTCTCCTCAACGTATTTTTTATTCAATGATGAATTCTTTGAACAAACAGACAGCATCACCATGTGGAGCCCTTTGTCCGCTGTGGTAGCTAATCTTTTTAGGGAGGATTTTGAGGAGAAAGCACTTGAGTCTGCTGTTTTAAACCGACTCAAATAGATCTGTATCTCCAGGCATCAAGCTGCCATCACCCAGCACAAACAGCCGGTGTTCTCAGTACCTTAATACATTGAGCGGACGTAATATCAGATGATGGAAACCTCCACGCAGAATTAAAACACTTGGAGGAGGTTTCTAAAGAGAATGGCTACACATCACACCAAATAAGGAAGGCCACGTGCAACTGTCATAACAAGAAGCAAAGGACTGAGGACGCTGATGATGACTATAAATCAATTGTATTCCTTCCATATGCTGAGAATGTGTCGTCGAAAACAGGCAGATTACTGAGGAAAAATAAAATCAATGTTATCTTCCATCCACCAGCAAAGAACCGGGCCCTGGTTGTATCCGTTAAAGATGATTTACAACTGAAGAAAGTAGGCATCTACAAAATTCTGTGTGAATGTGGCTTTGCATATATTGGCCAGATGACAAGAACTGTCCACAAACAATGTACAGAATATGAAAGATACACCTGTCTGCGGCAACCATCAAAATCGGCAGTAGCAGAGCACTGTATTTCTTTGGGACATTCAATGGAATACAATGGAACAAAAATTTTAGCTCCGGTTTCTGGATTTTGGGATTCTGTAATCAAAGAATCAGTGGAAATATCTCTTGCCGATAATCTTATAAATCTCGACAATGGCTTTCAGCTGGATAAAAATTGGAATCCTGTTATTAAAATTATACGATCACAGCGGAATTGATGGCATCACTTGATACTCAGTGACTAGATGATCTTTTACTTTCACCACCGAGGGCAGCACGTACAACTCGGCTATGCCGCACATGTCGACACCTGACGCATGCACTGTAAGATGCCAGTAGATTTCGCACGTGCAAGATTCGGCATAAATACCGCAATTGTACCTGGGCTCTTCAGTAGTTGTGTACTCACCTGATGATGGCCTGACATCTCATGGCTGAAAAGTTGTGGCAGAATGTCGACGGGATCCAGCTGCATACCCAGAAATTATTAGAAAAAGTTGTGGAATGTTTTAAAGAGATAGTATCAACAGCAGTTGAGAGATATACACCACATAAATTAATAAGTGATGGTACTAATCCCTCATGGTACACAAAACAGGTCAGATCGTTGTTGCAAAAGCAATGAAAAAAGCATGCCAAATTTAAAAGGACACAAAATCCCCAAGATTGGCAAAGTTCTACAGAAGTTCAAAATATGGTGCATACTTCAATGTGAGATGCTTTTAATAATTTCCACAACGAAATTCTGTCTCGAAATCTGACAGAAAACCCAAAGAGATTCTGATCATACATAAAGCACACCAGTGGCAAGACGCAATCAATACCTTCACTGCGCGATAACAACGGTGAAGTCACTGATGAGAGTGCCACTAAAGCAGAGTTATTAAACATGGGTTTCGGAAACTCCTTCACCAAAGAAGATGAAGTAAATATTCCTGAAGTCCAATCAAGAACAACTGCCAAGATGAGAAACATAGAAGTAGATATCCTCAGGGTAATGAAGCAGCTTAAATCACTTAATAAAGGCAAGGTCTCCGGTCCAGATTATATACCAGTATCAGGTTCCTTTCAGAGTATGCTGATAAAATAGCTCCATATTTAGCTTTTATATACAACCACTCGCTCACAGAAAGATCCGTACCTAAAGACTGGAAAATTGCTCAAGTCGCACTAATACCCAAAAAGGGAAATAGGAGTAATCTGCTGAATTACAGGCCTATATCACTAACATCGATTTGCAGTAGGGTTTCAGAACATATACTGTACATGAACATTATGAAGTACCTTGAAGAAAACCATTTATTGACATGTAGTCAGCACGGATTCAGAAAATATTCGTCTTGTGAAACACAACTAGCTCTTTATACTCATGAAGCAATAAGTGCTGTCGACAGGGACTGTCAAATTGATTCCCTATTTTTAGATTTCCAGAAGGCTTTTGACACCATTCCTCACAAGCGTCTTCTAACCAAACTGTGTGCCTATGGAGTATCGCCTCAGTTGTGCGACTGGATTTGTGATTTCCTATCAGAAGGGTCACAGTCCGTAGTAATAGATGGAAAGTCATCGAGTAAAACAGGAGTAATATCCAACGTTCCCAAAGGAAGTGTTGTAGGCCCTCTATTGTTCCTGATCTATATTAATGACATCTGACAATCTGAATAGCCATCTTAGATTCTTTGCAGATGATGCTGTCATTTATCATCTTATGAAGTCATCAGATTATCAAAAGAACTTGCAAAATGATTTAGATAAGATATCTGTATGGCGCGAAAAGTGGCTATTGACTCTGAATAAGGAAAAATGTGAAGTTATTCACATGAGTACTAAAAGAAACCAGCTAAATTTTGATTATGTGATAAGTCACACAAAAATTTGAAGGCTGTAAATTCAATTAAATACTTCGGTATTACAATTACAAATAACCTAAATTGGAACGATCACATAGATAATATTGTGGGTAGATCAAACCAAAGACTGCAATTCATTGGTAGAACAGTTAGAAGGTGCAACATGTCTACTAAAGAGACTGCTTACACCACGCTTGTCCACCCTATTCTGGAGTATTGCTGTGTAGTGTGGGATCCGCATCAGGTGAGACTGACGGATGACATCAAAAAAGTACAAAGAAGGACAGCTTGTTTTGTATTATCGTAAAATAGGGGAGATAGTGTCACAGACATGATTGGAGTGGCAATCATTAAAACAAAGGCATTCTTTGTTGCAGCAGGGTCTTCTCATACATAATTTCTAATAAATGAGAATATGCCAACAAAATGTATATTCTGGTAGTTTTGGAAAAGAAGTCATCAGAAGTATGGATTATAGAAATAAGAAAAGAATGAGAAAGAAACATCAAAGAATCAAAATTAACAGAAAGATACTTTTTTAAGAATAAAATATTTAATATAGAAGGATTTTGAGGTAAAAGAAACAAAAAAATTGTAAATAGCATAGACAGAAGAAAGGAAAAGGCAGAATCGGGAGATGGTGGAGTAGTAGTGGAAAGACAGAAAACAAAAAGCAAAGAACTGGAACTGAAACTGTTATATGATCCTAGTTGGTCAGTATGAAGATTCAAAAATAAAACTGTAAAGTGCAAAAGGAAACGTGTGAAAAGTATACAAACATTTAAAAATAATAGTTGCAAGAATCTGTCTGCAGGAAACAGCATGAGGGAGATAAGAAGCCTAAGATTAACTTTCTCTTGGACAAATTGCATCTCAAGATAAAATCAATCTCAGAATGGTGATTAAGTTTGGTATTGCATCTATAGAAATTATTTGAAATAATTGTTCAGAATTGTAAAGTTAGCTCATAACACAGTTGTACTAAGGCCCCAAACTCAACCACTTCAAACATTGCATCAGCTTTAGCTAAATAGGACTTCAAGTTGTTATACTTCTTCATCTTAGTCTTCAACCATAAGGTTGATTAGCAGCAGCTTGCCATACATTTCTGTCTTTGGCCTTCCTCTTGAGAGCTGAGTAGGTGGAGCAGCTGGTTTCCTCCATGATCTGGTTCATGTATTCTAGTCTCAGTCTGCCTCTGGCATTCTTCCGTTCTGTCCCTTCAATGACACTTTTTGATGATACCTTTATGTCTCAGCAGATGGTCAACCCATATTTCCCTTCTGTGTTTGATAAGCGTCAGGGGACAAGGCTTTTCTTCCTCCACTCTGTAAATCACATCTTCATTTGATATCTTGTCTGCCCAGGAAACCATGAGCATTCTGCAGTAGGACCACATCTTGCAGGCTATTATTTTGTGTTTTTCTGCTTCCCTGAGGCTTTCCTGAGATGTTTACATGTACTGCTGTGTGTGAAAAGGTTTCCCCTCTTGTTAAAAGCATCTTTTGCCTGGTGTATTCAGCTTGCAACATTTTTGCTTGATCTTCTCTCTGTCAACTTTTCTCCCTAGGTAGGCAAAGGATTCAAAGCTCTCCAGTCACTCATTTTTAGTGATAATTGAGTAATGATATCTTGCCTGCTCACCTCTAAGATTTTTGTTTTACTTTTATTAATTCTTGTATTATAGGAAGAACTGATAGTGGTTTACATCTGGGTCAGCATTGCTTCTAATTGTTCTGCATTTTCACTTAACACTGCAATGTCATCAGCAAATCTCAGCATGCCTATTTTCTTAGAATGAATTTTAATTGCTCCTATAGCTCTTAATTTCTCCCTGACTCTATCTATTGCTCTTTGAAGGTACCCATTGAACAAGACAGTAGAGAGCGAGTAGCCCTTCTTAAGAAAGGGATCTGTGTCTTAATCTTACAAAGACCCATATTATGTAAATTCAGACATATAAAATTCATCTTCCAGTATTACAGATTTTAAGGGCCACATGCTACGTGAAATACTATGTGTAAAATTCCTTGGGGACAAACTGGCCTTGTTAAACTGGTTGAACATGTAGATAAACTGTGAAGCTCAGTTCAGCATTTTTGCAGTTAGATGTGTCTCTCATTGTGTTGATTTTGGAGACATGATTGCTTATTTAGTTTGCATAATTTCTCTTCCAGTTGTCTTACAAAAAAAATTACTGGCCACTGCAGCTAAAGTAAAGAAAGTATTCATTCAGCAAATGCAAGGAAAAGAGATAACATATACAAGATGTGTTCCAAAAGTATCAAATCTTCTTCTTTCCTGTGTAAACCAATGAAGTGCAGGAAGTTTTCTTCAATACATGTATGGTAGGGGACCTTCATATGTGGTCACGAATTTGTTCCTGTCAATCGAAAGTGTCAGTCACTGGCGGTTGGCTTATGAGTAAAGACACTTAGTGAGTACTCAATTTTGACTGAAAATTTCTGTATGAGAGTGTCTGTGAAATTTGTACCAAAACTGCTGGTAGTGGAGCAGAAGTAGTGCCAACTGAAAACTGCACAGGACACACTTGGATAGAATAGACAGTAACCTCAACTTTCTAAATATATGATCGCAGGTAATGAGACATGGGTTTATGGGTATGGCTATAAACCAAGATACAATTGTCACAGTGGAAACAACTGGCACTCCCAAGACCAAAATTGCACTGCACGTTCTCAGCATGTCAAGGTCACATTGAATGTATTCTTCAACTATCAAAGGTTGGTCCATGATGAGTACGCACCATGAAGCCAAACCATCACAAAGGAATAGTGTCAGGAGGTTCTTCATCACCTTCATTTTGCCGTGTGGTACAAACAACCAGATCTGTAGGCAAAAAAAACTTAGTAGCTCTCACCCATTTTAAGCATCTGATTCTGACTTTACTCACCAAACACGACATTCCTGTGGTTAGTAAGGTTCCCTACTGCCCTTACGTGGCTGTGTGTGACTTTTGGGTATTTCTCAAGCTGAAAATATCTCTAAAAGGAACACAATTTGATTTAATAGAATATGCCATCTGGTACGTGGTAGCCTGGCTGATTATGATTCCAAAAGCCATGTTCCAGAAATTTTCCAGCACTCATGGGAGCACTAGGAGATGTGTGTGCATTACCAGGGTGATTAAAGAAGATTAGTGCTCTGTACCTCCAAATCAGGTAAATGGAAAACTCCAGACCTTGCAGATACTTCGAAGATAAATAAATAAATTATACATTCAATTTCTGGAACATTTAGTTGTTAATGATAGCTGTTGCTAGTAATAAATACAGTTCTTGTTGAACTGTTATTTACAAAACGTGAATAATATTAATTGTCAAGAAGAGTTTGGCTGTTGTGACATTTCTCCTATTGAGATGTCTGTAAGAATATTTAAAACTGTCTCTCTCTTCACCCAGTACCAGTCCTGAGTTATTAAACTCTTAGGCTCATATGAAACAAGTTGTGACATTTAAATTCCCAGGAAATGCACGACAGGTTATTAAACTAAATAGTTGTATTATATGCACTGTATCTGCATTTGATTGCATTTTAAAATGTAGAATTACACTTTATCTCAGAGATTGTAGCTCTTTCAATGCCTACATATGTCTTTCTGTTGTCATAAGTAATTTTCCACATCAGATAATTTTTTTCTGCATATTAAACTTCAAATCAATAATCACACTGTGATACTTTCACTTTGACATCTTAAAAATACTAATAAGAATGAATAAACTAAACTTGGTGAAATGTCACACCCACTGCACCTTGTATTTCCCCATCTGTCTTTTAAATATTCCACTTCAGTTCAAGATTCAGTACAATAAAAAACTTGGCCTGGCACATCCTAGAACAATGTCAGTTCTTGAAATATACAATGCAATGACTGATGGAATTTTATATTTCATTTGATATTTTGATGATGCACCATGGCACCCAAAGTATTATCACACTGCTGCCAGAGTATATGCAGTCCTGGCCGTGTATTCCATTCCTCAGTGTTTCCAGATACTGAGTGGTATTGTAATAGTTATTTTTATGAATCATTTTTCTAAACAAATTAGCACAGGGTTAATCCCCTACTTGTGAGTTCATGTGGTTGCTCATCTATGTTTTTTGATATATTCCCTCCACTTTATTTCTGGCATTGGCGAACTGTTACACTCTTGGTGTAGGGTTCTGGTTGAAATCTTGTCAGCTTCCATTGGACATCAAGGAATAAATTTAACTCCTTATGAAATCTAAAGAAAAGAAACTTCACACATTATAAGCCATCTCATCTACATTTTATGTACTTATCTCTGTTCCAGTAGTTGCAACTCCTGTAGTAGGTGCATCATAAGCAGCTATGCCAAATGAAAACAGACCTATGCTCATATGACACATATAGGGCTATAGTTTTATGATAAATATTATTTTCATCTTGTAGTTACTGGTCCTTCAATAATAGACAAACAACAGCTTGTTAGTATAACTGGGAAGTGGAAGCCTTTTTTGTGAGTTACATTTCATTTTCATGTACTACAGACACATAAATTAGCAAAGGAGTTTGATCAGAAGTTCAATAACATAAAATTAGACATAATAGGTCTATCACTAACAGAACAAAAGTGGGTAGACCACAAAAAATTAAATTCCAGCAGTTGAGTTTATAGCAGAGAGACACAGATGGGGTGAAATTAAAGTGTCGACTTTATTTTAAGCAAGTAAAATATAAACAATGTTACAGACATTCAAGAAAACTGTCCTTAATAAGTAATTTCATACCATAAAGGAATTTTTTAGTAGAAATAAGTAATCTGTTGTAAACCAATAATGGTGATCATGATGTAACACAAATATATGTTCATTTGATGAGTGTGTGAGCAATTTATATATTTATTTCTATAAGACACTTTCCACATCATAAGCTGGGTAATGAATATAGCCTATGAGGATAGTAATTACCCAGTTAACTTGTGGCATCAGCAAAGATTACAGTCATTGAAAAATCTGTAAAATTCTTTAGATAGTTAATTATTTGAGTTAAGAATGGGAATAGACTCAACACATATAGATTCAAGTAGAATTTTTTGGTTGAGAACTGATGCTTTTTCATGTGACAGTTAATAATGATATGAGGTCATTTCTTATTTAGTATGCACATACTTGCTAGTGTGGTAAACAACAGCAATACAAAATTGATTTAATCTAATGTATCATTCAAAGGTGGAGCAATTTCAACTTTATTTTTGTACAGAGGTTTGAAATGCAATGTGTTTCTTTGTAAAGACTATCACATTCTAGTGCAATATAAACTCTAAAACAAATGGGAAGTTATATAATAAATTACAATGCAGTTTTTATCAATCTTACAGCTTTATTGTTGTCTATATAGGTCTTTGTGTCCCAGACCTAGATTAATATTAAGTTTGCAATCCACCTCATTTATATACAATGATGGGTGTAACCTCGTTTCTCCTTAGAACAGATATAATATTATACAATTGCAGGTGCTCATATGCTTTCAATATTATTGCTCAAATGATATAACTAAACAAAGTTTTCAATATTTTTCAGATTGGCCGCTATTACATGTGTGTTAGTAAGAGCTGGACTTGCTCTTGAAGCTAAATCCATGAAGCAGTATCAGTGGTTGATCATGAGACTTGCTTTCTTGCCTATGTTTGCTGAAATGTTGGCAGTTACAATTGCATCATATCTACTTCTGGAATTTTCCTGGCTCTGGAGCGCCATTCTTGGGTATCCTCTCTCTTTACAAAATCATTCACAATTGTTTATGGGTATAACATATGTGACATTTGTTTGTAATTTGTACTGTCTTTCTGAGTTATAGTACTGATTTCAGTGGGTACGCAAAACGGAAACTAATATTTCCTTTTGTGATTAAGGAAACAAGGTATTAATTATGAGACCTTCAGGACACAAAATATTTAGTACTGCCAGCAGACACATATAAAAGTAAAAGACAAGACACTATCCTTGCTTGCCGGCCGCGGTGGTCTAGTGGTTCTAGGCGCGCAGTCCGGAACCGCGGGACTGCTACGGTCGCAGGTTCGAATCCTGCCTCGGGCATGGATGTGTGTGATGTCCTTAGGTTAGTTAGGTTTAATTAGTTCTAAGTTCTAGGCGACTGATGACCTCAGAAGTTAAGTCGCATAGTGCTCAGAGCCATTTGAACCATTTGAACTATCCTTGCTTTGTCTTTGTTTATCTTTGTCCTCGCTACAGGTGGGTGTCTCTCATCATGAGGCCTGAGTGGCCTGCCCTGGTTTCCTCAACCTATAGTTCTGAACATTGGGATAATGCTATGTACTTTTACTTTTACATGTGTCTGAAGCAGTACTAAATATTTTCTCTCCTGAATGTAAGTATTAGCTTGACATTCTGCATAATAGTATAATAGCTATTTAGATTCCGTTTTCCTTTTGAAACAAAGAGAAGGTTTTTATGCTATTAGAATATCTGCAGTATATAATCATCAGTAAAATTATTTGTTTAATTATTGTAGTGCTTCACTAGACAGATTAAAATGGGAGAGCATACAGTAATAATTCCTTCTTAAGCAATGAACCAGCTATTATGGTCAGTTCTAGGATGGCCTATAATTTAGCACGGTATCCAAACAGCTACTTAGCTTTTCCACATACACAAAGTATTATCAGAGCTGAAAATCTTGATAAGTGTCATAAAAAATTAGAATTTTGCAATCTTACCTACACTCAACTGGATGATGGTAGTTTATAAATTTCGTATTGCTTAGGAGAAAAATACGCTAAATGTTATTTGAATATTCAGATACATTTACAGTTTTTATTCCTTGTCACACTGTTTAGTTAATATTACAGAATATATATTGAAGCAAAGAAACATGCTTTCTTGATCCATGGTAATGAAGTCCAAAAATTTATGGGACTAGGCACTTTAAAAGTGCTTTCACTCATTCTCATATTAAACAGGATGTGATATTTATTATTTTACAGCAATTATGAAATTTTGGAACAGACAGCAATAGAAATACAGCAAACAAAATAACAGGTTTTCCTTAGAAACATTTTCTCTTATTCCTGAAAAATTATTTGAAGACAGTACATTTGGCTTATTGGTCAGAGTGGCAAGGTAGTTGCAGAAATGTTATTAGCCAGAAATTTGGCCAATGACAGGTTAAACAAAAATAAAGAAGGCTTTATCAAAGGAAAAAAAAAGATCCATTTTGAAAATGTACTTACATGTGCAGTAAACAGATTGGCATCCAAGGTTGGTTAATACAGGGTGGCACACAAAATGTGTTACCAATTGATTCTTTCACAATTTACGATGCACATTAGAAATCCTGCTGGGATCTCTACAGCACTGCCAGCAGAGCTTGGAAAAACAAATGAGTTACAAAATGACATGTAATTCACGATACTGCTGCTAGGAGACTAGTAAGCAGCAATGGCTGACAATGGAAGACTGATGACACAGCAGTGATCGGCAATTGTGTTACTTTTTCATGAAACGAAAAGCCTTGTTGTGACTCAGAGGGGTTTTTGACAACAGTTTAACACATGATGAGTCCCTTGCAAGAAGACCATCCACAGGTTGTACAATAAATTTGTACAGGAAGGAACAGTATTGGAAGCGAAGCGACCTCGGCCTAAGCCTGTTTGTTCGCCAGAGAATATTGAATTATGCTCCGAGGATTATAGCGTGGGCAGCAATTTCCAGTCACGGACATACTGGACCCTTTTTCTTTGGAGAAACTTTGAACAGCGAGCGTTATTTGAGCATGCTTTGCAATAGCTTCATTCCACAGCTTCTTGCTGCTGCCTTGCCCTTCAACACGCAGTGGTTCATGCAAGATGGAGCAAGGCCACATACTGCAAACACTGTGTTGGAGTTTTTACATAAGCGCTTTGACATGCGGATCGTTTTACTCAGGTTTCCAGGTCGCTTCAATGACGGACAAAATTGCCCCCCCCCCCCCCCCCCCCTCCCAATAGTCCACACCTTAGTCCACGTGACTTTTATCTTTGGGGGTACCAAAAGCAAAATATTTTCCAGAAATGTCCACGTGATTTAATGGAGCTCAGAAGACTTATTCTTCAAGCTCGCAGTGAAATTATGGAAGACATGTGCCGTAGGGTAATCACTAACTTCAGTGTTCGTTTGAAGGAAATTAGGAAACAAAATGGTGGACATATTGAGCATGTGCTGAGTTGAAACAAATCTCCATGGACAGCTCTTCATTGTAGTACATGTTCCTTTCAGATTGTATTGACAATAAAGTTTATATTCAAAAACAAAATGGTAACACATTTTGTGCATATGTGCATATGTGTAGTCAATGTAAAATTGGCTACAGCTGGCATTATGACATTCTACTGTGTAATCCACAGACAGCAGCTGGTTTGAAAATGTACATGCATAGCAATAAACACATATATGTCCATAACAGATCACTAAATGTATAACCAATCTGAAATCCCTTACATCTGACATTATGACAGTTTACTGAATAATCCACATATGTCATGTTGTTTGAGAGATTGTAGGAATCTCTGTAATGTGTTATTAATGCTGTTAACAACACAGAACTGTGTATTTTAAATGACCATATTTTCTACAAGTTCTGTAAAGAACATGATGAAGGTTTCAAATGACTTCCTCTCCAATCTGGGATAAGAGGGCAATTGAGAGGAATGTTTCTGAGACATCTCTACTACCTTTTTGATACAATAGTCACATTTGCGATGTAATCAACCTACAGTTACTATCTTACAGATATATTTAACAGCCTCTACAAAGCCCACACATAACTACAAGGGTATAAAATAAATTGTATAAAATCTGATTCACTTTCAAAGCTTCAAGAGAGAGCACATAAGACAGACCTACAAATGAAAATGTGTTTAGAGACTTAGACAGTACCTGCTCACACCCCAGATATACCAGGAAGAATTATGAAATAGATTTATTGACATATGGTCTCATAAAACACCAATAAGCATGCTCAGTTCATTTTTTATAGCTGCAGAATTTTCTCACAACAGATTGCAAGTGCAGTTGATTGCCTTGCGAAACAATACTACAGTCCAAGTACTTTCCCAGCAGTGTCATTATACACTAACAGCCATCTTGTTCTTGCATCAGAACAGGCCAGGAGGTCTTCACTACCAACTGTTAGTGTTCTGGTTGGTAGTGAAGACCTCCTGGCCTGTTCTGATGCAAGAACAAGATGGCTGTTAGTGTTGATAAACAGTGTGTTCATGCATAAAAAAGTGAAAATTATACCAATAAAAATACCATGTGAACGAATTGTAGCAATGAAATCAGAAAGTTAAATGTTCAAGTAAGTAGTCTGCAACTAACCATTAATGTTCTGACGAGTGAACTGAAAACACTTACATCTGAAAAGTGTCTACTGACAGCAAACTTGCCTCACAATAACCTCGAAATTCCAGGCAAAGTGAAAAAGAAAGTGCCACATTCTCAACGAAGCTTATTATATGAACCTAATATCATGTTCACAAGCACATTCAGTGTGCAGTCAACTGTGCAAGATAAGAAACATCGTGCATGCGACAAAACTCATTTTTGAGCTGAATGTGAAACTACAAATACGCAGAGTGATACATCCTAAAGAATGCTTAAAAACTCAATTACTGATATGAAAGAAAAAGAGCCTGAAAGACCTGAACACTTGAGTGACTTAAATATCAAGTTTTTGTCCAGCACTGATACTAAATGTTTTGGCTATAATGCTGGTGGTCATGGATTTGTTCACCTTCTGATTGATCAGTTCAGTGTACAAACAATTGCTTACTTAAAGCCTCGTGCATCTATGTCAGAAGTTTGCAAGCTTGTACAATCCACAGACATTGCTGACTTATCCTCTGAAAACTTTATTGTGCTATTTGGTGGGTCAAATGGCATGTACAAAAATGAAACCCATAAAGCAAAACAAGAACTAAAAAGGTGCTTAGGACACCTGACACACACAAATGTTTCAGTGCTGAACATCCCACATTGGCATGACTTAATTTCATTACTTTGCAAACATTTCAGAAATGTAGAACTCATAAATGTTAACAATATTACGTAAAGATTCCACACATTACATGGATTGCACATTAACAACTTGGGGAAAAAACTGCTAATCAGAAAAATTAAAGAAATCATCAGCAAGAGGCATTAAACACTCAAAAGCAAAATCATCCTAGATTGGCCCGCCAATATTCGAAGGAAACCATGCCACTAAGACCTCACTCACCAACATCAGCAACAACAAAAGAAGAAACAAGGTGCCTCTAATATTCAGTCACAGCAAGAACAATGAATGCAGTAACAGCTCTACCAAATGCAGACCCAGCTCTAACACCAGCAGCAAAATCATCAATAGTAGCATCAGCAGCAGAATCAACAACTGGAGTAGCTGAACAACTAACAGGGGACCCAGACACAGAAGAAAATTCTGTAGCAGATGGTAATAGAAGAATAAGTGCAGCAGGGAAAAGAAAAGCAGTACCTCCAGTACACCTGAATGAGTTTTTATTGACAAGATAAAGGTAGCCTAAATGATCAATTAAGTATGCCAAAGTATAACAATATGCCGAACTCTAACAAATCTTTTAATTTCATGCTGATTCATCAAAATGTCCAATCATTGCTAAACAAATTAAGTGAACTCGAAATTTTATCTACTGATGAGTTAAAAATCCCTTCTGTAATGTATACAACTGAACACTTGCTGCCTAAAGATGCAATGTCAGTCACAAAACTTGCAGATTTCAATCTTTCATTATTATTCTCTAGAATTGTATCCAGTCATGAAGGGTCATGTATATTTGTTAAAATTGGTATTGATTATTGTAACATAAAACCCATTGAACTGTTAGCTGAAGAGAAAGATTTTGAAGTATCCACAGTTGAACTCTCTACATTAAAATGAATAATCATCTGTGTATACAGGAGCCCTGATGGGATCTTAAATGATTTCTGTCAACTAGAATCTGCTTTAAATACTATAAAAAACTTCAACATGTGATCATATGTGGACATTTTAATATTGATTTTCAAAAAATCTCAAAAGACTAGCAAAGCTTAATGGCCCTACTGGAAACATATAAGAGCCACCATAGATTCTCCAACAAGAGTTACACCAATAACAAGCCCAACAATTGATCAGATATTAATAAACACAAATGTAAATGACAAATTCTGTGCCAGAAATCTTAATACTGGCATCAGTGATCACTATGCACAGTTTATTGCTTTACTCACCCTAATCAAAACAAATGAGAAAGAAGAACTTGTAAAAGAAATAAGAAATTTCAGTGACAAACAAAAAAATGTTTTTGTACAGAGGCTAAGTGAAGAAACCTTGTATGAAGTGTATACTTGTGAAAATACCAACAAAAATTGTGAAAAATTCATGGAAATCTGCGTGTCATACTTTGCGTGTCATACTTTGAAGATGCATTTCCATAAAAAAAAAATAAAAATAAAAAAAAGTCAACTTAACTTAAAAAAGAACAAATGGATTACATCAGGTATTAGAATCTCTTGTGCAGAGAAGATTACACAATATAGCAAAGACACAGAATATGCCTCATGAATTACAAGAGGATCCTCAAAAATGTCATAAGGAAAGCTAAAACAATGGAAAATGACAAATACATTGAAAATTCAGAAAACAGATGTTAGCTATATGGGAAGTTATAAAAAAATCAAACAACAAGTGACACCAAACAATATAAAAATATAGACTTATACTATCAAGGACAAATGATTTCTTGCCCAACAAAAATTGCAGAGACCTTCAACAAATATTTTGCAAACATAAGTGAACATTTGGTGAGTGGACAGGAAGAACACAACAAAATATCACCTCCATCATCTAATAGTGTGAGAAATGTGTCTACATCATTGTTCCTTTTGCCCACAAATACTGAAGAAGTTTTATTATTTATAAAAACCTTGAAAATAGGGTACTCATGTGGAATTAGATGCAATTATTAAAAAATGCTGTCTTACCTTATTTGAACCCTTGACACACTTGTGCAACAGCTCACTGGCATTAGGAACCTTACCTTCATGCTTAAAAACAGCAAAACTGAAACCACTGCTCTAAAAAAGGAAATCCTGAAGGTGTTTCAAATTATAGATCAGTAGTCCTACTGCCTGTATTTTCAAAAATTTTAGAAGATTTTATTTATAAGAGATTTATTTCCTAAATAAACATAAAATTCTCTCTCCCTCACAGTATGGTTTCAGGAAAGGCTATTCAACTGAGAGTGCAGTATTTGAATTTCTTAATGAAATCTATGCTAAACTGGATGCAAGGGAGTTTGTGATGGGAATATGTCTGATTTATCCAAAGCTGTCAACATCATTGACCATACTGGCATAGTGCTGAAGCTAATTCCTAATTCGTCGAATTAGGAATTAGAGGTATTACCAATGAGTGGCTCAGGACATACCTATGTGGTTGCAAACATGTGGTTGAAGAGTAATATTCTGACCATTAGAAAATCAGTTACTGTTATACAGGATGTGAAAATGTGAAATACGGCATCCTTCAAGAATCAGTATTAGGACCCATTCTGTTTCTCTTCTATGTCAATCATCTTATGTACAACAAGTATTGCCAAACTACCCTCCAATTTGCAGATGATACAAGATTGCTTATTAGTGGGAAAACAGAAGAAAAACTAAAATTCTCTGCTGTTCAAACAATGAATAGTGTAGAACAGTGATTCAGTTATAACAAGTTAATTATAAACAAAGAAAAGACAGTAGCACTTAACTTCATAATCTAAAAGGAAGGCACCACCCAAACATACGAATAGAACAAAGGGACAGAGTTCTTGAAAGTGTTGACAGCACGAAATTTTGGAACTCTGGCTCCAGCACAACACAAAATGGAAGGTACACATTGAATATTTGAAAAGAAAAAAATAAACAAAGCCTACTACATGATAAGGGCCTTAAAAACTTGTTGCAGCAAAGATAGCCTATTAAATGTACACCACTCCTATGTGATTCTGTAATTAAATATGGCATAATCTTCTGGGACAATGAAACAACAGATATTAAACTTTTCAGGATGCAAAAGAGAATATTAAGAATTATGGAATGGGTAAACAATAGGAAATCATGCAGACCTATATTCAAAAAATTGTCAGTTCTTCCTCTTCCCTTGATTTTTATCTATGAAATTTCAGTTTTTGTAAAACAATATATTGATATACACCCAGATATCTTATTAAAAATGAAGATATACATGCATACAATACAAGACAAAAATCTGACCTTCATATGAAACAGGTGAGAACATCATTGTGCCAAAAAGGCACTCTACATATTGGGACAAAAATTTACAATGATCTGCCTAACGATATTAAATCAGTAAGTAAACTCAGTAGTTTTAAGGCTGAACTAAAGGCATATTGATTTGATCATTCCTTTTACAGTCTGACAGAGTACCCTGAAACCAAACAACAAAAAGATGCATTATGAATATTCTACTTTGTATGTTGTCTCTGCTAAAATAATTTAAACATCTAGTCCTTAAGTATGCAATAAAACTGTATTTTATCTTGTAAAGACTTAACCACATCCAATATCCTTGTATATATTCTATACATGTAGGATTAGAAGGACTAAATAAGTAAATAAAGAATTTACAAAGCTCATCTTATCTGTTCCATGTGCAAACTTAGTACAGAGGGCCTTCAATTTGATGCAGCAACTTCTGACAAAGCCAAGAAACATGGTGCAGATATATGAAAGAATTGCTTACAAAATTAACATACAATCAAAAAAAATGGCAATCAGTTTTAAGATCCAAGGGCCACTAATGATTTAGATTGATAAGCATAGTATGGAAATGATTAAAAATTACTCAAATTTTATGGTTCACACATTATATATTAAGATTTCTCACAATTAAAAATACCTGTGCATCATGCATTTTCCTTTAAATTTTACTTTTCTTTCAAATAATGATTACATAATGTATTATTAATTCTTTCCAAAGTGCAATTGTTCTTTCAATAGACCTCAATAGTTATTGTGTCAACAGTTTTTCTTGTTTTAAAAGATGATTTAATTAAAATATTTCTATAGTCATGTTTACATGCATATTTTCACAAAGAGTGCTAGTTTGTCAAGAATATAATTTTCTTTAATATTACAAAACATTAATGATGTTGTAGGAAAGTACTGGTAGAATTTAAGTACTTTTGTATTAACACAGACCACTCACTAAAAATCAGAAGTGTAGAGTCGCCAATAGGCCTACACAAAAAGAAAGAAAATTTGCTAGCTTTCGGGATGGCCTTTTTTCATATATAGAGTAAAATACACATGGGAAAAACAAACACATACACATGCATTGATACACATATCTGTGATGCTACATAATGGTGACTAGAAGATAAATGCCACAGCTACATTTCAACAGGTGGGCTACTTGTGGTTGGAGTACTATCGGGGTGGGGTGTTTAGGGGGAGCGAGAGGCAGAAGGCAGGGGTGGGTGGCTAATGGCTCTGAGGAAGGCAGCTGATTTGCCGGTTATGAATGTGAAGAGGGAACGGTGGTACGTACATGGGCTAGGCATGTCATACACTGGTCGCAGCCATTGAGGAGTAGCGCATGCTGAAGATGGGGACATGAATTAGGAGGGCATGACAGAATAGAGTACAGGTAAACTGTTAGGGAAGGGTGCAGGTACAGTGGGTTATCAGCGACTGAGGCCAGGATGATTATAAGAGCAGAGGATGTGATGTAAGAATAACTCCCATCTGCATAGCTCAGAGAAACTGGTGGTGGTAGGAAAGGTCCTGATGGCCTGCATTGTGAAGCAGCCATTACAACTGAGCATGTTGTACTCAACTGCATGTTGTACCAACTTTGTTCTTAGCAACAGGTTGGCAGTGGACATGCATCCTAATGGACAGCTGGTTGATAGTCACTCTGACATAAAGAGCTGTGCAGTGTTTGCAGCAGAGTTGGTACATGATATGGCTGTTGTCACAGGTGAACCAGCCTCTGATAGGGTAGGTTAACAGGACTGGAGTAAGAAGCGCTGTGTGGATGGACTGGGCAGATCTCGCACCTTGGTCTGTCACAGAGATATGATCCCTGTGGCAAGGGGTTGGAAGTGGGAGTGGTACAGGGATGGACTAGGACGTTTTGTAGTTTTGGTGGGCAATGCAACACCATTTTAGATGAGGTAGAAAGGATTTGGGTAGGATGTCCCTCATTTCATGGCATGATGAGACATAATCAAAGCTCTAATGAAAGATAGGTTTCAGTTGTTCCAGTCCAGAGTGGTGCTAGGTGATAAGGGGCACTCCTTTGTAGCTGATTCTTTGGGGCTGCTGAGAGGATTGGGAGAGTGTGAGAATATGTCATGAGGAATTTATGAACTAAGTTTGGTGTGCAGTGCCTGCTTGTGAAGGCCTTTGTGAGACCTCCAGCATACTGTACAAGAGAGTTCTTGTCACCGTGGAGACATCATATGTGGTTGGCTAGGCTGTATCAGAGGGATTATTTGGTGTGGAAGGGATGGCATGTGTAGAAATTTGGATATTGTTGTTGTTGGTAGTTTAATGCACACAGAGGTCTCAATAGAGCTATCGGAGAGGAGGAGGTCAACATACAGAAATCTGGCATATAGGTTAGTCGAGGACCAGGTGAAGCAGATGGGAGAGAAGATGTTGATGTTGTGAAGGAATAAGGATAGGGTGTCTTGTCCCTGAGTCCAAACCAGGAAGATATCAATGAGCCTGAACCAAACTAGGGGCCAGGAGTTTTGGGAGGCAAGGAAGGATTCCTCTGTATCTAGTTGTAGGAAGACGGGCTGTAGGAATACAGGATAATATATAATGTGTTCCTTTTTTTGGTAAAAAAAAACGCCAATGGAAACATATACTGTAAGCAAAACACCTTTACGTAAAATGTTACCCATCATTTCATTTTACAAAATGTTAGTTATGCAATATTTTTTGCTATGTAAATTACATATTTTACTTCATTTTGTACTGTATCAGTAGCCTCAGGTTCACTATCACTAACAAGAACACCAATACAAAATGTGTTGCCTACAGGGATCCATGTAGAGGACTTTTTAAGGAGTAGAAAATTTTGACCCTCCATAGTTTACTCATCTATAAATCAGTATGTTTCCTGAAATCAGATCAAGACTCCTCTTCTCTAAGCAGTGAAGTGCACAACTATCATACCAGAAACAGACATGGATTCCATAGAAACATACATTCAGTGCCCTGTACCAAAATAGTGTGATTTATCTACCCAAAATAATGTTCAATGCCTTACCAAAATAAATAAAAAGCATAGAAAACTTACATATATTTAAAAAAGAACTAAAGAGGCTACTATTAGGTCAAAGTTTCTATAATGTTGATAAATCTCTTAGCTATCTAAACAGATAGTGCTCATCTTTTGATTTTTCTGTGTAAACCTTCATTTTTTTCAACTTGCATGTAAAAAGAAGACAAAATAAGTAGAGTGTAATTAAGAAAATGTTATTTCCTTTAATGGAGTTTTTTGTATAAACCTTGTAATTTTTTCACATCTTTCATGTAAAAATAAGACAAAATATGTAAAGCGTAATTAAGAAAATATCAAAGTGTAATTAAGAAAATGTTATTTCCCTTAATTGTTTAAAATGTAAGTCATACTCTCTCTCTCTTTCTATATGACAACTCCTGTATCATGTATATCATAAAATGGATGCTAATAAATTGAACTGAATTGAATTATCATCAAACGCCTTATTCCTAACTTTACACTTATTTTCAACTGAAGGCCAGGCGATAACCTTGTGTACAGGCACAGATTTGAAAACTGCTTTGCGGTATACTTCCTCCACAGTACACTGACTGAATCAAATCTTTGCAAACTAAATTTACCTAGGTTATTAATAATACACTACCTGATTTTTCCATCGGTCCCTGTTCCTCAAAAAATTTCTTAGATGTCTGATTATCGTTCATTATATGCTCCACTGTGATGTTAATCCTATAAACAAATGTTGTAACCTTATTAATAATAACATTACTGTATTTTTTTTTAAAATGTTAGTTAATTTTTAATACCATAGCGCATTAATGTCACCATCTGTTTAGAATATGTATCAAACATGCTTGTGCCCTCTTGGTTAGTAATTTTTTCTCCATAATTAAACTTGGTATAAGTGGCAGATTTACATATAGGCCCACTAGACACAGGCATGGGGGCGGCACCTTAAGGGAGGTGGCATTTTTTGCTCTGTACTCATTTCAACCTTTTACCTTTTAGAATAACTGCACTTACAAACAAAAATTTTTAACTATTGTTAAACAACTTGCTAGTATAAATAAACCTTAAAATGAAATTCAACAATACAAACTTGGAAATATACATAGTTTACTTTGTGACTGAATGGAAATTTAACACTGAGTTTCTGTTTGGTATCATCTTCATCAGTGTTCAAAATATTTGGAAGTAAGCTGTCAGGATGGCAATCTACAGTATAATGTTCAAAATGTTATTATTCCAAGAGTGTTGTTGGCTTCTGCTTAACCCTACCATACTTTCCCCATGAAAATATCAGGACCCCTGAAAATCTGTGATAAACTAATCAGCAGTTTCTTAAATACTGTAACATGTGTGGGCCTCAGTATGTAAAATACGACTCTACTTAAATTTCTCATAGAAATTACAGGGAAGTATCAAGTCAACCCTCCATTACTGTAATTAATGTGAAAGTTCTGTGGTTTTCATTATCTGACCATTCATTTAATGACACCCATTTATCAAAACATGTTGATACTAGGAATGTTTTACATTTTTAAACACATGTTAATACAAAAAGAACATAAGCGGAATATATAATAATCTGTAAAATACACTTCACAACACTTTAAAATATTTTACTTGTTTATTTACTTAGTTACTTTTTTTGGCAAAAAAAGAAGACGAAACCAACTTTCGTTTGTCTCATTTATTGTGCTGCAGCCAGCATGATATCAAAATTCCCACTCGGTGCAATCGAATAGTGCATGGCATTGCAAATTTTACATTAAACTTCTTAGCCAAGCTTTTTTTCTTTGAGGAAAGGGTATTTTTATTTTATGTTGGAACTAAAGGTGCATTTGCGTGTAGGCATAACAGCAGTGTTCACACACATGACAACACACCACATCAACTGCCAACAAGACTACTTAAACTTTGTAGTCTTGTCTTCTCTGCCCACAGAAACTGCTAAAATGTTATAATATGGTTCAAATGGCTCTAAGCACTATGGGACTTAACATACGAGGTGATCAGTCCCTTAGACTTAGAACTACTTAAACCTAACTAACCTAAGGACATCACACACATCCATGCCCGAGGCAGGATTAGAACCTGTGACCACAGCAGCAACATGGTTCCAGACTGAATCGCCTAGAACCGCTCGGCCACAGTGGCCAGCTGATATAAGAGTGTGTGGGATAAGAGTTGATCCAGCACACCTCACTGCAAGAAATTACAAAAATTATATGTTTTTTAAATTAGAAAGACAATGCAAGGATATTCAGAACATATCTGTGTCCCAGCTAAAATTCTAGTGTTAAACAACTTGCTACAAAGAACTGTCCCATTTTCTTTACAAGACGAATTCCAGCCGGCAGGTGCACTTCTACTTTTCACTGACAACAGAGAAACAGGCGACAATGAAATTAAATTATTCTGCATTGTCATTCCTTCATAGCACAGTTACGTCAAGTAATCCACATTGGTCAGTTCATCGCTCCACGTTTAAAGGAAAAACTATTGTGCTCGTGTGCCGTGTTTAAAGTAAAAATCTTTATGCTCTTGTATGGCATAGTATGATTGGAACTGGATACAGTCTTTCTTTCTTTGCTTTTACAATTTTTTTCTTTTGTTTTGACTGTTCATTGACAATTTTGTAAGTGCCTTAACTTGAATAACAGTGAAAAAAGCATACGTGCAAAATTAAGTGGGGCGGAATTTCATAAATTATCGATGGAAAGGTGAGAACAAGAAGCCAATGTTCTAAAAACACTTGGCAGCGTAGATAAATTTTTCACAAAAAATGTTGCTGGTTCAACTTCGAGTAGTATGGATGATATTTCTGGCACTGCAGCTGTTGTAAAGAAGTACATACAGACAAAACAAAAGTTAAAAATGAAGAAAAGCAAATTGTTCCTGATATCGAGTTTCACTAAAAACTAAGTGTCAAGTCAGGCATTACAAAAAGAAATACCCTCATTAGTGATGATCCTGCAGAATGGTGTGTCAATGAATCAACAATCGACATTCTCTTATGACATGCCATTAACCAAAATTGTAACGGTGATTTTTCTGATTCAAGAAGATCAATAGGCAATAAAGCCAGATATTTGACCAAAAATGTATTTTACCTTAAGCTTTTAAGTGGCAAATCAACTTTGCATGATTTTCCAGTATACTCCTGTAGCACCAGAGGGTTATTTTGTGCACCATGTAAATTGTTCGGAGGTAAGGACATGATTGCTCCTAATGGTATCACGTATTGGAGAAATATTTCTATTATTACATCTCACATGAGAATTCACTTGAACACAAAAATTCTGAGTTATTACTCTTAACAAGAAAAAAATCACTTGGAACAATAGATAACCATTTCGAGTCATATGTTGTGACAGAACAAAATATACTGGTGCAGTGTGTTTCAAAGAGTGTTTGAAGTAATGAAGAAGCTAACAAGTCATAGACTTCCCCTACATGGACATGTTGCAAGCTTCCATTCATTACAAAATGGTCAATTTATGATGTCTCTTTAATTTATAGGTGAGTTTGAGCCTTTTCTCGCAGAGCACATTGAACAATATTGAAATCCAGGGCTGGGACATACAAGTTATTTTACTTCAACAATCTGTGATGAAATAATAGAGTTTCTTTCTGAACAAATAAAATGAATTATCATAAGTGAAATAAAACAGGCAAAATAGTTCTATGTAATAGTAGATTCTCCTGTGGACATTTCACATATTGATCAGTTATCTTTCATATTAAGATACATGAACGAGAATGTTGAACCTGTTGAACATTTCCTTCAGTTTTTACCAAACCTGGGACACAAGTCCGAAAACTTAGTTTGTCGGGATGACATACTCCAGAGATTTAACAGAGTAAATCTGAAATTGCAAAGTGTAAATATTGATACTAAAATAGTTCATGAGTTATATGAATCACTTGTAGGATTCATTGAATCTATTCATGGCATGTTCAACTATTATGAAAATAAGTCCATGGAGACTGTGACTGATATAGACTATGAATGCACCTATAAAAGATCATGAAAACACAAACTTCATATGATGAAGAAGTGGACTCTGAAGTAGTTTTTATGACTGGAAGGGAAAAATTTAGAGTCAAGACATTTATCCCAGTACTCAACAACTTGCATACCAAATTACTGAGAAAGAAGGAAAGCTATAGAAGACTGTTGGACTGCATCATAATTTTAAGTAACCTTGAGGTCAGTTCACCTGACAGTATTGCTGAACGTGCAGCAAAAGTCCAGGCATCATATGACATGGGTTTAGAGCCTTCCTTCCCTAGAAAATGTGTACATTTCATGGAACTTTCAAAATCTTCTAAGATTTGTGATATACCAGTCGAAATGAGTAAATTTTTACGGAAAGAGAGGTTACAGTCCATATTTCCAAAAGTTGTCATTGCTCTTAGAATATTTTTATGTATGTCACTTACAAATTGGTCAGCAGAAAGCTCATTTTTGGCTCTTAAAAGACTGAAATCATACCTACATTCTACGTTGTGTGAGGAGAGATTGAATACTTTGTTCATTCTTCACATCTAAGCCAAGCTCCTAATTGATAACCATCTGAACTATGAAGATATGATCAATGAGTTTTCTGCTATCAAAGCCAGATGCACACTTTGCTGATTGGTGAGTTTGTTTATTTATTCATATTAGTTTTAAAAATTTAAAATTATAATGTGATTTTTATTATAACTTAGAGCACATTCATTAGATTTACAAACTACGTATTACCTGTTTATTTTACAACTGCCGATGGCAAAACGCAGAAGTAAACCTTGTTTACGTACAGATGTTCAAATGTTCAAATGTGTGAGACATCTCATGGGACTTATCTGCTAAGGTCATCAGTCCCTAAGCTTACACACTACTTAACCTAAATTATCCTAAAGACAAACACACACACCCATGCCCGAGGGAGGACTCGAACCACTGCCGGGACCAGCCATACAGTCCATGACTGCAGCGCCTTAGACCGCTCGGCTAATCCCGCGCGCTCCGTGCAGATGTGACCAAAGGTACCTGACAATATTAAACAATACTCAAATGACCCAGGCTGCTCAGCGCTGCACAGTCAAGTCATTCTGATACTGTAATATATTACAACTGATGCGTATTCTTGGCATCTGCTGAAATGTATAGTTATCGAGGAAATATACATTATCAGAGAGTACGCTCAGATGAAAAAGTGTTAATAAATAATGTAGTTCAGTCTGTCAATAAATATGTACCTAACAGCTTTGCTAATACCGTTAGAAAGAGCTATGGTGAGAACAGTAGCTGCAATACAAAACTGTTCAGCCCTTACATGGATTATAGGTATTGTGTATCACATGCGCAAACAAAGTTGACACTCGGCGCAATAGCTGATGGGAGTGACTGTAACGGCATTTCCCATTTACATTTATTATGCAGCATCTAGCTACAAAGACCCAAATGCTTTACATGTTAGGTATTAGATTATAAAGTAAATTTGATTTTTCCACACTAGTCTGTAAAATTATGTTATAGCAAATACAGTTCTGTGTTTGTTCGTCTGTATGTAGTCATTAGTTCGTGCACTGAAATCTCTATTTTTTCATTTTTTATGCTTTCCTATAGATTCACTTATTAATACCAAACATGATTTTTTTTTATCTGCTACACATTCAAGATATTAGATTGTAAAATGATAGTTTAATTTTAATTTTGAATGCATCTCTGTAAAAGTACGTATAAATTTCTAATTTATGACAAGTTCACTTTCATTTTTAGATCATAACACAACTTTTCTATTTTCATTTTCAACGGTTTTGTGTAAAATAACATGTTAAAAGTGAATGTATAACAAAAATCTGTTGTCTTCTACATGCTCTGCTGAATTTTTAGGCCATAAAAGAAAATATATTTTCCTGGTGTTCATTTCTGTTGTCTTCCAACAGAAGCATGTGTTGACACAAAGCAGTTTTAAGTTCATTTTATCCACTGGCGTACACCAAGTACAGTTCGGGAACCATATTACATTTTGATTGATCATGACTAGACTGCTGACGCGACCTTTAGAACGAGTAGAAGAGTATGGAAACAGCTGACAGCACTACCACCCAAAATGGCAATTGTGAGGTGTTTGGGTAATATTTATTATTTAAAACAGCGTGTTTTTTTTTTTTTTTTGGGGGGGGGGGGGTGTCGCGCATATAATATGTTGTGCCCTGGGGTGCAAAATTTTTAAATCTGTCACTGCTTGGTATTAGCAGTAAACTGTGTTTTCCGTCTACACATCTTCCCCAATCTAATTGTGGTAATGTGTGGATGCCTACAGAAACACCATTTCCTCCTCATCTTTCATCCTTCTCATTCAACAATACCTCCCATACTGGGACCTGTTCATCAGCACACAACTCCATCTCCACCTTTGCATGCAAACAATGTCCAATATGACAATCTGCATGGACCACATTAATCAGCAACAATAATGCTTCATCACCAATACTCATTTAATTGGAAGCAAATATAACTAGACCTCTATGCACAATTGTAAAGCCAAACTAGTTTTTTATTTTTATTTTTTTTAATTTATAGTGGTTGACCTTCCTCCAACAATGTGCTATATATATATGAATACTATCTCCAGTGGGCCAATTCAAACTCTTCAAATAAAATAACATGAACATGACCATTGTATCCTCCAAAGCAAAATGTCATGAATATGTCTTGTTATTTGCCAATGACCTTTTCAGTCACTGCTTCCTTCAGTCATTAATTGTATGCATTATTCTGGAGGCCTGTTCGCATTAGTGTATGGAGCTATGTCATATACTTTAACTAACTGTGCATAATGGTCAGACAGACCATTCTTAACAGGAAAAGTTTTTGTTTGAGTAAATTTATCTTTGTGTCTAAAAACATTATCTATCCTTTCTATCCTTCCATGCTTACCTGTACCACCTGAATAGGAAAATCAGTAATTGACATCAAATTGAAAGAACCAACTAATACTTCAAAGTCAATATCCCTTCGCCAATCATTTTCCAAAATTCTAGAGAAATTAATGAAAACCAGACTCATAAATTACTTAGATGCTTACAAACTTCTGAACTGCAATCAACATGGCTTTCACTTGGGCCACAGCACAGAATCAGCAATCCATGCCTATACTGAAGAGATTGTCAGGAATCTTGACACTAAAAAATGTGTAGTCGGAATTAACTTAGATCTATCTAAAGCTTTCGAAACAGTAAATCACCAAATTCTGTTAAACAACATGGAGGCAATAGTTTGTAAGGGGAGTTGTGAGGCCATGGTTTGAGTCTTACCTTCAACACAGAACTCAGTTGGTAGAAATCATCACAGAACGTAAAAACCAGGAAATCAAGTGGGTTTCAGTTGCAAAGAAATTGGAAATACGCATCCCACAGGGCAGTGGTTCTGGGCCCTTAATATTCTTGCTTTATAGAAATGACATTAAAAAATCAAAATATTTCTACCAAAATAATGTTGTTCACAGATGGCATGAACACAATTACAAGTGATAGTAAAAAATCATTAACCACCACAACTGACATAGTCCTAAAATATATACAACAATGGTTTAATGCTAATGAGTTAACACTTAATCTAAGTAAAATAAATTATATACAGTATGGCAAAATAACCCAAGATATGGACCTCGAGTTAAAACTAATTGATAAGGAGATAGAAAGTATGCAATCCACAAAGTTTTTGGGCATGCACATTGATCAAAACTTAAGCTGGAAAGATCATCTCAAGTATTTATCCCACAGGCTCAATTCGGAATGTTTTGCTTTGAGGATATTATCTAGAGTATGCAGCACAGACTGCACTAGACTAGTGTATGTTGCTTACTTTCAGTCCATTGTGTCTTACGGCATAGTGTTCTGAGGTAAAACTAAATGAAGTTCAATAGATATATTCAAATTTCAGAAAAGAGCTATAAAAATCATAATACATAATTCTCCAAGAACTCATTGTAGGCCCCTTTTCAAACAACTACAAACACTCACAATACCATCACTGTATATATTTAAAAGCATTCTGTGTATAAGAGCACATATAAAAAATCTACAAATGAGGACTGCCACAATTATAATACTAGAAGGTGTAAGAATTTGTATGCAGAAAGGGTAAGGACAACAAAAACCCAAAAGCATGTAAGTTATTTTGGAATAAAGCTTTACAATGCTCTGCCAGTGTACATAAAGGAAATAATAGATGAAGTAAAATTTAAGACTGAGCTTAAAAATTACCTTTTAAGCAAAACTTTCTATGACATAGACAAGTACTTTGATTGTGTGTAAATTTATTGCCAAAAATTTTAATTTATATGTCTAAACTGCACTACTTTGAAAGTGATATCCCATTATTATGTTTTTAGTACTTGTGCTTGTATGATAACTTGTTGTATGATAACTTTGTTGTATGATAACTTTGTTGTGACAATTCCTACATCATGTAAACATTTTACAGGAAGATAATAAAATGAAGTGAAATGAAATGAAAGCTTTCAATTGGAATTTTTCAGAAAATCTACATTGAAATCCTAACAAACAATAATTTACGTAGCATGACAAATAATTCACATTTTTCAAAAATAGCTTAAAATTTTCCGATGGGTACCTGGACACAGCCACAGTTATAAAAGAACCATTATTTAGTTTAAGCTCACAACCCATGCTTCTATATGTTGCTCTACACAAAAATTTTTAGTTTCTACATTTTTCACACTAGATGATAAATTTAACTTATATGGCAACTCCTCCTCTCTCCATAGTGCCTCTACTTACATGTGCTGAAAGCTTATATTCATCTACACTTACCTTTTCCATATCTGTGACTGTATGAAGTTCAGACAATCACAGCACACCTATTCCACCCTCCGTTTCTAAATCCTCTAAGCAAATGAGAAGCTCATGTACTTTGGTTTTTAATACCCTGTTATTCTGGTGGAATATACTATCATTACTTTTCACTGTGCTTTTATGAGAATATCGTGATGTAATAACATTATTTTTCACTTTACTTTAATGAGTATCTTGTGATATTTGAACATCTCTAGCACCTAACTGTCTGAGTTCGTCATTAAGCTTAATTTCATTCAAAGCTGAATCATGGGACACAGATCTTAGTCTAAAAACGAGGTACTCACATGAGTTTCAGTGCCCCCCTTAAATATTTTGCTATCATCCCAGCCAACTGACCCTTCCACTTCCTACTGAGAAGCAGGCAATGCCTTGTGAACTCCCATCTACCAAGAGCATCAACAGGAACCAAATCTATGCCTGACAGAGTAGCCACCCGAAGCAGCTGATCTAGCTCCATATTGACCCTCCTGACATTTGGGGCTGATCATACTGCATGAAAGCAGGAGCCAAGACGACATTTGTGTAGTTTGTTGCAGATGCTGTTTTTACCAAGTAACATTCCATATTGCAGCCCCAAACCTTATCAATACTCTTTCCTGCTCCACCCACTATCACATCATGATTCTGCTTTGTAAAACCCTTGCACAATGATCCTACATCCCCTATCACTTGGCTGAGACATGCATTGGTCTTGAAAAAATTTGAAAAAACCTATCTCCTAATTTTTCCTGCAAGATCTGGCCACATCTTTTCCATGTCTACTACTTACACTATGTGATCAAAAGTATCCAGACACCCTGAAAAACAAATGTTTTTCATATTAGGTGCATTGTGCTGCCACCTACTGCCATATCAGTGACCTCAGTAGTCATTAGACGTAGTGAGAGAGCAGAATGGCCATCTGGTGTGGCCGAGCGGTGCTAGGCACTTCAGACTGGGACCGCGGGACTGCTACGGTTGCAGGTTCGAATCCTGCCTCGGGCATGGATGTGTGTGATGTCCTTAGTTTAGTTAGGTTTAAGTTGTTCTAAGTTCTAGGGTGCTGATGACCTCAGATGTTAAGCCCCATAGTGCTCAGAGCCATTTGAACCAAGAGCAGAATGGGGTGCTCCACGGAACTCACGGACTTCAAATGTGGTCAGGTGATTGGGTGTCACTTGTGTCATACGTCTGTATGCGAGATTTTTACACCCCCTAAGCATCCCCAGGTCCACTGTTTTCGATTTCATAATGAATTGGAAACATGAAGGGACACCTACAACACAAAAGCGTACAGGCTGACCTCATCTATTGACTGACAAAGAGCACCAACAGTTGAAGAGGGTTGTAATGTGTAATAGGCACACATATATCAAGCCCATCACACAGGAATTCCAAACTGCATCAGAATCCACCGCAAGTACTATGACAGACAGGAGGTGAGAAAACTTGGATTTCATGGTCGAGCGGCTGCTCATAAGCCACATATCACACCGGTAAATACCAAATGATGCCTCACTTAGTACAAGGAGCATAAACATTGGGGAAAATGTTGTGTGGAGTGATGAATCACGGTACACAATGTGGCGATCCGACGGCAGGGTGTGGGTATGGCAAATGCCCAGTGAACATCATCTGCCAAGTTGTGTAGTGCCAAGAGTAAAATTCGGAGCCGGTGGAGTTATGGTGTGGTCATGTTTTTGACGGAGGGGGCTTGCATCCCTTGTTGTTTTGAGTGTCACTATCACAGCACAGGCCTACAATGATGTTTTAAGCACCTTCTTGCTTCCCACTGTTGAAGAGCAATTTGGGGATGGCAATTGCATGTTCCAACACACTCGAGCACCTGTTCATAATGCACAGCCTGCAGCATAGTGGTTAAATGTCAATAACATTCTTGTAATGGACTGGCCTGAATCCTATAGAACATCTTAGGGATGTTTTGGAATGCCGACTTTGTGCCATGCCTCACTGACCGACGTTGATATCTCTCCTCAGTGCAACAATCAGTGAATAATGGGCTGCCACTCCCCAAGAAACCTTCCAGCACCTGTGAGAGTGGAAGCTGTCATCAAGGGTAAGGATGGGCCAATACCGTATTGAATTCCAGCATTACTGATGGAGGGCGCCACAAAGTTGTAACTCATTTTCAGTCAGTAGTTCAGATACTTTTGATCACATAGTGTAACAACAGAGCTTTCCTCCTACTTTCTACTTTGTTTTTGAAACAGTTGGTTTCCGGATGAAAGTCTGTTGAGTATTAACTTCACTTACATCTAAATAAGCCCCTTCCATAGTTAACTGAGGTAGCAAGGTAATTCTATTATTTGTACTGAAGGAGATATCAAGGTGGTAAGGTAATGACCACGGTTCTCTCCTCTAATCATCAATACTTTTGTTACACGACAAATGTACAGGTGGAAGACTAGGCAGGAGCTAAGGTTCCGGAAGTATACAAAAAGATCAGCTTGAAGACATCATACACATATGATGTTTTGGCCTATCGATCCATGGATCGACGCCACAGTACCAATGATGAAACTAATGAAACTATCAGATACTGTTCTCTTTCTGTGGCTCTTGTTCCTTGCTACCATTTCCCACCTGTCTTCACCCTTCTTCCCTCTTAACCTCATCAGTTCCTCCCTGGTACTATCCACTTCAGCCTTACGGGCTCTAATCTTCTTTTCCTCTTAAGCTATTTTCCTATCCCTTCAACAACTGAGCGAGGTGGCGCAGTGGTTAGCACACTGGACTCGCATTCGGGAGGACGACGGTTCAATCCCGCGTCCGGCCATCCTGATTTAGGTTTTCCGTGATTTCCCTAAATCACTCCAGGCAAATGCCGAGATGGTTCCTTTGAAAGGGCACGGCCGACTTCCTTCCCCGTCCTTTCCTAAACTGATGAGACCGATGACCTCGCAGTTTGGTCTCTTCCCTCAAAACAGCCCAGCCCAGCCTATCCCTTCAACATACTCTGTAGTACCAACGGAAGAGACTCATTTATTTCCCCAATTCCCATGCCACTACACCCCCCCCCCTCCAGAATGTAACAATCTGTCACAACAGCTGCATAGAATCCAAGAACTAACTTTCCTACAGCAGCTCAAACATTTATCGCTAATGCCAAACTGTTGCTAAGAACAAAATTGACATTCCAGTGGCACAACATGCAGCTAAGTGCAACATGCTCAATGTCAATGACTGCTTCACAGCCCTATTCATCTAGGCCTTCCCCACCACCAGCAGGTTCCCTGAATTACTCAGATGGGAGCTGTCCTTACAACACTTCCTCCGCTCCTGTAATTGCCCTGGCCTCAATCTGTGGTAATCCACTGTCCTCATGCCCTTCACTTGACAGTTTCCCCTACCCCTGTCCTGTCAACCCCTCATAATTCATGTCCCTATATATCCTTCAGCCTGTGCCACTCACATCTGTTATGACAACTGTGCATCACATCCCTAGCCCGTGTGCCAGCCATCCTCCCTCCCACTCCCAGTGTTCCAAGCTCGCAAACCAGCTGCCTTACTGTGAGCCACTAGCCGCCCACTCCCTCCCCGAAAACCCTCTCCCTGCCACCCCCCCCCTCTCTTTCTCTTGAAACACCCCACCAGATAGTACCCCCACCACACTTTAGTCCATCTGCCCTGATTAGCAGTGATACTGCTCATCCAGCCAGCACCATGTAGAGCACAGGCTTGTATATGCATGTCTGTGTATGTGTGTGTTTGTGTGTTTTCTGCGTGTATTTTATTCTATGCACAAAAAGAATTACTCCAAATGCTAACCAATGTATTCCCTTTTGCATGTGTCTATCAATGACTCAATGCTTCTGCTTTTTGGTGAGTTATCTCCTTTAATCCAAAATATTAAAGATTTAATTTATAAGAATGAACTTTTGGAAAATTTCACTGAATTTATGAGGAAGTGTGTTTTGGGGATAAGTAAATTCTAATATTTTTTTTTTAATTTTTTTTTTAAATTTTTTTGTGTGTGTGTGTGTGGGGGGGGGGGGGGGGGGGTCTGCAGTCTCAGCATATTTTGAGAATGAAAATATGGCCCAGGGAAGCTGTATTCTGTTTATTATCTATGTGAATGGCCAGTTTCAACCTTTGATCTTTTTCTAACACATATTACAATGTAAAATGAAGCTAGAAGCTTAAGATACATGTTTCAAAATGACCAAAGGTTGAAATTTGACAGTCGCATAGTTAATATAGAGAATACAGCCTACCTACATGCTTCAAAATGACCAAAGGTTGAAATTTGGCAGTCACATAGATAATAAAGATAATACAGCCCACCTGGACCGTGTTTTCATTCTCAGATTGAGTAAATTCAGTTAACATAAAGCTGTGACATATACAAAAGTCTTTTTCATTTCTCCAGCTGGCAACACTTTGCACATAGGAGATTGTGTATACAGGATGTCCCAGGAGAAATGGTCAATGTTCATGAATATGACACGAAACATCATTCTAAGCAAAAAACTCCAGTAACCAAGAGTTCTGGAATGCATACCTTAAGAGCAATGAGCAGTTATTCATCTTTGATACTTTGAAATGAATCTCTTCTATTTCAAGTTCTTTGTTTTCTGTGTTTTGAGAGGTGGTAATATGGACCAAAACATGAAAAAAATGGTAGTTATCCTTACAACACTTCCTCCACTCCTGCAATTTTTGTGGCATCAATCTGTGGTAATCCACTGGCCCCACATTCTTCATTCACCAACCACCAACAGTACAACATCTTTACAGCTGCCATCCCTTCCATATCAAAAAGTCCCTCCCATACACCCAGGGATCACACATCTGCAATAATGTGAATACCATTTCCCACTATACTTGGGTCTCCCCAAGACCTTGACAGACAGGCACTACCCCTCAGACCTAGTCTGCAAACAGATTTCCATGCCATTTCCCCACACAGCCCCAGTCCTCCTACCATCCCCAAGAGCCAGTCACAAAGGAGTGTCCTCTTTATCATGCAAGACCAACCTGGACTGGAACAACTGATTACACAGGTCTGCGACATAAAAATTGTTTCAAATTTATTAAGTGATTTTTATAGTGTTTTCAACATCGATTTTGGGGAAAATAGTGAAAAAATTCCATCATGTACAGCTATTTCACATACTGCTTGTCTAGTTTTAACATTTTTCAATATTTCAGCACTCTAGTGAGTTTCAATTTTGGTTTTTAGGATCTCCATAAACTGTTATTTAGCTGTTTTTGTGCTAGACATACATAAAATAAAGAGTAATTGGAAGAAACCAGCAGTATTTTCATGTCAGTGCCTGTTTCTCGCACTGCCCCTTCCCCCGCAATCACCAAGCAGTGAGCTTCTGCTATTGTCCTTCAGTTCACAGTACTTCTTCACCCTGTGCTGGTCATGTGTTGTTGTTAGTAGTGCTTTAAAGTAGTGACTGTTTTCTTGTGTTGTGAAGTTGTTTTATGGACAATGGACAATGGCTACCAGAGGATGTATAAACTCACCAGATTGCTTCTGCTACATTTGTGGTAACTATACTGTTAAAAAGCAACAAAGAAACATTTTTGATTTTGTTGAAAAAGTATATTTCACCTATGCAATTTGATACAATTGAAATCTCACCCACTTCTCCCTCTGAAATTAGGAAAATAATAAACTTGCTTAAAAGCAAAAACTCACATGGAATTGATGGCATTTCCAGCAAAATACTAAAAGCTTGTTCTCGACAGATAAGTAAGATTCTCAGCCACCTGTGTAATAGCTCTCTGGAACAGGGCATTTTCCCTGATAGACTGAAATATGCTATTGTTATACCTTTGCATAAAAAGGGGGATAGATCTGATGTCAACAATTACTGTCCAGTCTCCCTTCTAACAGCTTTATCCAAAATTTTTGAGAAAGTAATGTATTCAAGAGTAGCTTCACATATCTGTAAAAATGAAGTACTAACAAAATGTCAGTTTGGTTTCCAGAAAGGTTTTTCAACAGAAAATGCCATATATGCTTTCACCAGTCAAATTTTGAATGATCTGAATAACCGAACACCTCCCATTGGGATTTTTTGTGATCTCTCAAAGGCTTTTGATTGTGTAAATCATGAAATTCTGCTAGACAAGCTCAAGTATTGTGGCATGAGTGGGACAGTGCACAAATGGTTTAATTTGTACCTAACTGGAAGAGTGCAGAAAGTTGAAATAAGTAGTTCTCGTAACATGCAAAGATCAGCACATTCCTCAAACTGGGGAACTATCAAGAGTGGGGTTCCACAAGGGTCAGTCTTGGGTCCTTTGTTGTTCTTATTATATATTAATGACTTGCCATTCTATATTCATGAAGAGGCAAAGTTAGTTCTCTTGTTAATCACACCTGAGAAACAAGAATTAACTGATGAAATTGTCAATACTGTCTTTCAGAAAATTACTAAGTGGTTCCTTGTAAACGGACTCTCACTGAATTTTGATAAGACACAGTACATACAGTTCCATACAGTGAATGGTATGACGCCATTAATAAATATAGACCTTAATCAGAAGCATATAGCTAAGGTAGAATATTCCAAATTTTTAGGTATGTCCATTGATGAGAGATTAAATTGGAAGAAACACATTGATGATCTGCTGAAACGTTTGAGTTCAGCTACTTATGCAATAAGGGTCATTGCAAATTTTGGTGATAAACATCTTAGTAAATTAGCTTACTACGCCTATTTTCACTCATTGCTTTCATATGGCATCATATTTTGGGGTAATTCATCACTGAGGAATAAAGTATTCATTGCACAGAAGCGTGTAATCAGAATAATAGCTGGAGTCCACCCAAGATCATCCTGCAGACATTTATTTAAGGATCTAGGGATATTCACAGTAGCTTCTCAGTATATATACTCTCTTATGAAATTTGTTATTAACAACCAAACCCAATTCAAAAGTAATAGCAGTGTGCATAACTACAATACTAGGAGAAAGGACGATCTTCAGTATTCAATATTAAATCTAACTTTGGCACAGAAAGGGGTGAATTATACTGGCACTAAAGTCTTTGGTCACTTACCAAATAGTATCAAAAGTCTGACAGATAACCAACAAGTATTTAAGAAGAAATTAAAAGAATTTCTGAATGACAACTCCTTCTACTCCATAGAGGAATTTTTAGATAGAAATTAAGAACAAAAAAATATTAAAAAAAAGAAAATAAAAAAAAATAAAAAATAAAAAAAAATAAAAAAACACAAAAAAATAAAGTTGTTATATTAACTTAAGTATGTTGTTAAATTAACCTAATTATGTCATGTATTGGAAAATTCGACTCGTTCCACATCATTACGAAATATCGTATTCATGATCCATGGAACTAGTATTAATCTAATCTAATCTAATCTAATCCTATTTTGCTATAAAGTTAGGCGATCAAAATAAGCCTTGGGCCCCACACAAAGTTTGTTCAGTGTGTGTTGAAGAACTGAGGCAATGGTTTCAATGTAAAAAGCAGTCCTTACGTTTTTGAATACCAATGGTTTGGAGGGAGCACAGAAATCTTAGTGATGACTCCTATTTTTGTTCTTGCAACATATGAGGTTTCAATTTGAAAAATAAAAAGGCTATTTCTTACCCTGACATTCAATCAGCCATTTGCCATGTTCCTCATGGACCTGGAGTACCAGTACCCTCTCCTCCAGATTCTTTGGATGATATAGATGATCACGAGCCATTGGCTCAGCAAGGTGATAAGAAGACAGAGATTGTTACAATCCTGGCACTACTGATCTCGTTCCATTCTCACAATCTGAACTGAATGATTTTGTTAGAGACCTAGGCCTTTCTGAAGAATCGGCAGAGGCTTTAGGATCTAGATTGAAAGATAAACATATGTTGGCTCCAGGTACATCCTTTTCTTGGTATCAGTCAAAGGAAAAAGTTTGTATCTCAAGAAGGTAACCTGGTGTTTTGCAGTGATGTTCCTGGACTTATGGTACATTGCAAAATAGAATATGCTCCTGATAAGTGGAGACTTTTTATTGATTCTTCAAAAAGAAACCTTAAAGCAGTACTTCTACACAATGGCAATAAGTATGCTTCTATACCAGTTGGACACTCGGTTCATGAAAAGAATGTTATGAAAACCTTGAACTAATTTTAAGCAAACTCTGCTATTCAGACCACAAATGGACACTATGTGGTGATTTAAAAGTGATTTCAATGCTGCTTGGTCAACAAAGTGGCTATACAAAGTTCCCTTGCTTTCTTTGTGAATGAGACAGTAGAGACAGAAAGCAACACTACGTAAAAAAAAGCTTGGCCCTTGAGAAAAACCTCACAGGTAAGGGTTAAAAATGTTGAGAGGAAAAGCCTTGTGGATCCCAAAAAGGTGATACTTCTACCAATTCAGATGAAGTTGGGGCTGTTGAAACAATTTGTTAAGGCTTTGCCAAAAGAAGGAGAGTTTTTCAGATATCTTTGTGGACAGTTTCCTGGTTCATCCGAGGCAAAGCTAAAGGAAGGAATCTTTGTTGAACCAGACATTAGAAAACTAATGACAGATCCCAATTTTGTGGACAAAATGGGAACAAAAGAAAAGGCAGTAAGGACATCCTTTAAATTAGTTGTTACCAGTTTCTTAGGAAACTACAAGACAATTGTCACAGACATGCTCGACAACTTTAAAAAGCTGAGCTGTAACATGAGCATTAAAGTTCATTCTCTCCACTCACATATTGACTACTTCCCTGCAAACCTTGGTGATGTAAGTGAAGAGCAGGGTGAAAGATTCCACCAAGACACCAAAGAAATGGAAAGAAAATATCAAGGAAGATGGAATGTCAACATGATATCAGACTACTGCTGGATGATAAAAAGAGATGATCCTCAATGAGCCCACAGCCAGAAAAGCTATAAAAGAAGCTTCAACAGAAAGTGAAAATGTTATTATAAGGACTTAAGCTTTAAGAGAAATGGAAGTGTACTGGAAATGTAGTTTAGGACATGATTTATAAATAAAATAAAATTTTAAAATGTTGGAAAAAATGTGATAAATTGCTTAAATTTTTTTATGATACCCAAAAGTACTCCCTTTTTTGTGAGAAAACCTGACGTGATAGAAAAAAAAATGGATTGCATTTTTGAAATCAGTGCTCAAAAGTACATAAAAGTCAGTTATCAAATTTCAAATATTTTTTTGCAGACATGTGATATCTATGATGAAATGAGGGACATCCTACACAAGATCCTTCCCACACCTCCTAAGGTAGTGTTCCATCACCCACCCAACCTCCACAACATCCTAGTCCATGGCTATGTGACCTTCAATCTCAACAACTTGCCACAGGGATCATATTCCTGTAGAAGACCTGGATGTAAGACCTGTCCAATCCACCCCCTGAGCACTTCCTATTCCAGTCCTGTCATTGACTTGTTGTCTTACCCCATCAAAGGTAGGTCCACCTGCGAAAGCAGTTATCTCGTGTGCCAACTCCACTGCAACCATTGCACAGCTTTTTATATTGGTATGACCACTGACTGGCTTTTCACCAGGATGAATGGCCAATGACAAACTGTGGCCAAAATCAATGTAGATCACCTTGTGGCAAAACATGCCTCAGAACATGATGTGCTTGATTTCAATGGCACTTCACAACCCTGGCCATCTGGATCCTCCTGTCCACTGCCAGCTTTTCTAAACTAAAAACAATACATTCTTTGCTTCAAAATTATCGTGGCCTCAATGTATGGAAACCTGTTGCCCCCACACCCTCCACCCAACAGTTACCACTCCCTCATCCTGTCACCTCCTCCCCTCTTACATTCCCTCATCCTCTTTGTGTGACACCCTCTGCCAATGTACCTGTCCTCCTTTCCCCTTCCCTTTTCCCCTCCTTTTCCTCTCCTCTCCTTTTATGCACCTATCCTTTTCCACTCTCCTCCTTTTCCTTTCTTCTCCTTTTATGCCTTCCTTTCCCTCTTCCCCCTTTTCCACTCTCCTCCATTTTTTCTCTCTGTGGCGCCTCCTGATGTTGGAACTGGGAATCTTTAGTCCTTGCATGCCCTGTGAGATGTCAGACAGACAGTGCCTTTCTCTCCCCTAACTCATACTCTTGCTATCCCTATAGATTGCAATTCATGTGACAGTTGCATTCTGGTAGGTGCTGCTGGAGGTGGTTGCTGAATGTGTGAGAGGTGTACTTGCTTGTGTGGCTGTGTGTATGTCTTCCTTACTGAGGAAGGCTTTGACTGATAGCTGCATATGTAACAGTCTTTTTTTATGTGCCTGTCTGCAACTCAATGGGTCATCTTTATGGAGAGTAACAATCTATGCTACTCCTTATTTATTCAAACCTGAAGTTTCCATTGGATGAAAAAAATATCTAGCATGCGTGGGTTCTTAAGTGCATACCTAAACAGCTATGAGCATTTCTTCCTCTTGGTTACTGTGGAACACATCTCTTCTACTACACAAGGGCTAATAGCTCTTAAGGTACACATTTTAGAGATCTTCTTGCTTTGAATGATCATTCTTGTTATATCCCTGAATATTTGCCATTCCTCATTCACCATGTATAGTAAGTAGCCAAGTTCAAGGTAATCTTTAACTGCCTTTTAACTAGTAAGGCTTGGTAGTATTGTGGCAAGGGCACCATCCTGAGACAGCAAGGAGGTACGAGATTGAAACAGTTTGTGGAACACTACTCTGCACTGTTGCATATGTCAGGGTATTAACCCATACCACTGTGGCCCATAAGCAACAAACCAATTGCATTAAATAGAGTTCCTATGAAGGTAGAATATAAAATACTTCACTTCAAATTGGAATAAATTGCTTCAGCAGCCATAGTGTTTGAAGTAGAGGCTGCCTAGTTTATGATGAGGAAAGAAAGATCCAAGAGATGGAAATTATGAAATGAGTGACATAAATAGAAGTGAAGAAAGAGTAATAGGCTTTACATCACAAAAATATCCTGCATCTGTAAAGAAAAGTAAACAGTCTCTGAAATAAACTTGTCAACACAGTCGAATTCATTTGATACTAGTACTTGTAAATTCAGTTGTAAGAGAGTGAAGGTAGCAAACTCATTTAAGAAATCAATTTCAAAAGAAAAATCAACAGAGTAACAGGTCTCTACACTTGTAATAAAGAGCCTTTCCACAGTAATTGCATCAAAACAGTGCAAAAAATAAACTAAAAACAATTGTTAAAGTATGCAAAAGGGTGATATCATAAGAAGCTCCAGCACATGCTGCCTCCACTTTAACAGACATTCCATTTCATTCACTGCTTTATTCATTCGTTCATTCATTCATTCATTCATTCATTCCAACAACATATTCCATAAATCCCACCATGAAGGAGAACTTCTAGGGATGTGCAACAAGTCAAGTTATACCTTAATTAATAGAAGCAGCTACTGTAGACTATTTCTGTAGAGTATATTAATAACCACTTTGGTACAACGTCAGTATATTCACATTGTTAATTACAGGAAATATTTGTAGATTTTTTGTGTGTTGCAAATCAGGATATTATGTATATAAGCAAAAAAAGCAACTATATATTTGGAAAAGCTGCTGTTCTTGCTCTTACTGTTGCTTGGCTGCTGTTTCTATCTACTATTTAATACTAATCTATCATATAACTTTACATCGAACCCTGTCAGCTGTCTAAATACTGAAAAAGTTAAAATTGGTTTGATGTGGGTGTAGTGTTTCCATGAGACCAAATATAGATTACAGAAGGAATGCCTAAAACTTATTTCTTTTCAATTATCTATGGAATGCATATTTCCTGCTTGATATCTACCATCAATTCATTATGCTTTTGTACCAAAATATAGAACTACCTGCACAAAGACATATAGTATTACTTACTTTACTTTACACGTGGCTAAGGCCTTATCGACCATACACCTGCTCTACGAGCCTCTTCAAATTATTTCTATCCAGGGAAATTGTTGTCCAATCAGAGTTGATGCCCATCCTAGCTGCATCTTCCCGGATATTCTCCATCCACCTAATTCGAGGTCTTCCTCTTCTTCTCTTTCCTTCTAATTTCTTAGTGGATGCTATTTTGGGTAGTCTGTTCTCTGGCATCCTTGCTACATGACCAGCCCAGTTCAGTCTTCTCTTCTTTAACATTTCCACAATGGTACTATGTTTGTACAGCTCCCATAGTTCTTCATTTTTCCTTATCCTCCACTCCATGACATTTTCATTGAAGATTGGTCCAAATATTTTTCTTAGTATTTTTCTTTCAAATATCAACAGTTTTTCTTCATCTTTTTTCCTGAATGTAATAGCTTCACATCCATATAATGCTACTGGTACAATAGTTGACTGATAAAAACGGATTTTGAATTCAGTACTAAGTGATCTCATCCTTAAAATTTTGATACAGCTGTAAAAAGTTCTATTAGTTGCTGCTAGACGGGCGTCTATTTCTATTTCTGCTCTATTGTCTCTGCTAAAAAGACTCCCTAAGTTCTTGAAGTGGTCAACTGCCTTGAAAGTGAGACCATTTACGGTCAGTGGTGTATTCTTTTGGAGTTTTTTACTTATGACGAGATATTCTGTCTTTTCTTCATTCACATAAAGTCCAGCTTTCTCAGCTATTTTGTAATAATTTTGCATCATCCTGATTAATTCAGCTTTTGAAGTGCTTATTAAGGCTACATCATCTGCATAAGCAAGTCTAGTAATGTTCTGTCCCTTCAGTTGGATCCCTTGTGGATTAGTTTTGGTGAATTCTCTATCAATCTTCTCTAAAATAATATTAAATAGAATAGGTGAGATGGCATCCCCTTGTCTCAGTCCAGTGTACACCTTAAAATTTTCAGTCTCTCCTGCAGGTGTCTTAACTTTGCATATGGTTTCTTCCAAACACATTTTAACTAATTTGATTAATTTTAATGGTATTTCAAATTCTTTCATGGTGTTTAAGAGTGTCTGTCGGTGTATGCTATCATAGGCCTTCTTGAAGTCCATAAATAGAATATGGATATCTACATTAAATTCCCATGCCTTCTCATTTATTTGTCTCAATGTGAATAAGTGATCCAAAGTGGATCTGTTAGTGCGGAAACCACATTGGTAGTCCCCAATCAGTTCTTCGGTTATGGGAATCAGTCTGTGTAGTGTACACATCGACAAAATTTTGTATGTGACATCGAGTAGGGCAATTCCTCTGTAGTTATCACAGACAAGGGGATCATTCTTCTTAAAGATGGGGCATATAATTGCCGTTTTCCAATCGGCCGGTATGTTTTCTGTCTCCCAAATTGTTTCAATTAAGGAATGTAGTTCTATTTCCAATTGTGGTCCTCCATTTTTTAAAAGCTCAGCATATACCTGGTCTTCCCCACAGGCCTTGTTGTTCTTTAATTTCTTTATTGTTTGTCTTATTTCATTTACTGATGGTGTGGTGACTTGTATATCAACTGTATCTGGTTCTTCAAATGTAAAGTAATATTGTGGATCATTGCAGTTGAGCAGCTGTGTAAAGTATGTCTTCCATGTTTCTTGTATGTCATTCTTGTTTGTAAGTATTTTCCCATTATCGTCCTTTATAAACTGTTCCCTTTTAGTGAATTTTCCCAAGGACTTTTTTATATTCTGGTACATCTGCCTTGCTCTGTGATGCTTGAAATCATCCTCCGCTTCTCTTACCATGTTGTTGTAGTGTTTTCTCTTCTCTTGTCTTAGAGTTCGTTGTGTTTCCTTGCGGATTTTATAGTATCTCTCCTTTAGTGTAATATTGTCCATGTCTTGTAACCATGCCTTCCTCGCATTTTGCCTCTCCAATACTCTTTCTTGGCACTTTATATTAAACCAGATTTTGTTAGTTCGTTTTCTTTTACCTATAGTTTTGGAAGCTACATTTTGAATACTGTTTCTGAGGTGTCTCCATCTACTTTCCACGTCTTGCTGGTCACTATGTGTCAGTCTAGATTCCAATAGGTTAATTTCCATTCCTTTCCTAAAGTTTTCTTTTATTTTTTCTTCTGCCAGATTTTCTACATCGTACCTTTTAATTTCAACCCTATTTGTACTTTGTTTCTTTTTTATCTTTATTTTCATTTGAGCTATGATTAACATATGATCTGTCTCACAATCTGCTCCCCTAAAAGTTCTAACGTCTTTAATACTGTTTTGAAATCGTCTTTGGATGGCGACATGGTCAATCTGGTTCACTACTTTTCCATCTGGTGATATCCATGTCCCTAAATGAATGTGTTTGTGTTGGAATTTTGTGCTGCTTAATGTGAGACCATTTGCCATTGCAAAGTTTATGAGTCGCACGCGATTCTCTGAACTTTCATCATGTAAGCTGTAATTCCCAATGGTTGGTTTGTAGATTTCTTCTTTTCCTACTTTGGCATTAAAGTCTCCTAACACTACTGTTACGTAATGGCTACTTATTGAATTATATGTCTGTTCCAGTTGACTATAAAATTCTTCTTTCACGTCATCTTCCTTATCTTCTGTGGGTGCATGAACATTTATAAATGTAATATCAAACCACTGAGCCTGAACTGTAATGTGTGATATTCGGTTATTAATTGATTTGAATTCCTTTATTGTGTCAATTGCTGCTTTATGAATGTAAAAGCCCGTTCCAAATTCATGGCGCTGACTGCAGTCTCCATACATTATTGTCCCGTCTCCTATTTTCATTGATCCCGTTCCCTGCCATCTTATTTCTTGGAGCGCTACCAGTTGTACCTTGTATTTTCCTAGTTCGTTTATTAGTATCTGTGCGCTTCCTGGGCGGTATAGACTTCTGACATTCCACGAGCCAAAAGAGAAATCCTTGTAACTTTGCCAATTTCTGTTCCAGTAAGTTCTGTCCTGTTTCCGAGGCATACCTTGAGTGTCCTGACCGGCCTTTGTTTTACATGAGTGGGTTGGTAGCCCTCTGCACAACCCCCAACCTGGAGGACCAGGAGTCTTGATTTTGGGATACTCTACCCCTAGGGATTTGCCTTCACCATGGCTTAACGAGTCTTCCCTACCCGTGCTAGTTTTGGTCCACCCCGGGTATTTTATTTCCCCAGTACCCCCCATATCTGGAGAGCATTCCCCAATCCGCCACCCGGGGAGGCGCCCGATGGGGGACTAGCAACCCCACACGGGAAGACATATAGTATTGTGATTGCAAATTTCACAGTTCATCCTTAACAACAAACACCATTATGCAGACAGAACTGAGTTTTTTGGTTTACATATCCACATACTGGGCAACAGTCTTTTCAGTAGTTGCAGGGGCAAAAATCTCAATGGTTGACTGAACTGGCCTTGTAACATTAGTCAACACTGTCTTACCACACTGGTATTGTGATTACCTGAATGAATTGAATTGAATTAATGAAATTTTATTGTCGTTTAGCTCTTACAGCAATTGACAAAGTCAAGTTACAATGTCACTATTGGTTTTCCATAAAATACAATATTTAAAATCAAATAATGTGAAAATGTTGCATCATTAATTATGCAGTTAAAGAAATTATGCTGTACTCTCCAAACCGGTACCACTATGATATTTTACAGTCATAAAATTCCTGAAGTGAGTAGCAAGGATTTGCAGCTAACCAGCTGAATAATTTGTCTTTAAATAAATCAAATGAAGCTTCTACCCATTCTAGTGGCAGTTTGTTAAACTTCTTCATACCCACCACTTCGTAGCTGTTCAGTGATTTGGATAATCTGTAGTAAGGTATATCAAGATGGCTACTATTTCTGGTCCCATGAGAGTGTACATCTCTTCTGCACTAGTATTCTGCTAAGTTGCTCTTTATATGCAGTAGGGCAGTGTAAATATACAAGTTTATAACAGTTAATATTTTTAAGTTGATAAACAGTGGTTTGCAGTGGGTCTGTTTATCACTGTTTGTGATAATTTGAATTACTTTCTTCTGTAGTACCAAAATGTCCTGAAGGTGTGAGCTATTGCCCCATATTAAAAGCTCATGAGATATAATGCTTAGAAAAAAAGCAAAGTAGGCTGATCTTACATAGGCCGCAGGTACATGGTTTTTTAAATTCCTTAAGAAATACACCACTATTAGACAGCCTTGCACTAATGTATTTAATATGTGGCTCCCAAGTCAATTTACTATCTATAACAATACCTAAGAACTTAACACTATCCATGAAGTCTGCTACTGGCGGATCTCATAAACTAAATACAATCTTTTGAGTTTTACTCTCATTAAGCAGGAACCCATTAGCTCAAAACCAGACTGATGATTGTGATATTGTGGCATTTGCCACAGTTTGGAGGACATCAATGACTGAGCTGATGTTGAAAAAAGTGGTATCATCTGCATAGAGAATGGAGTGAGTATTTATGTAAGATGGTAGATCGTTTGTCATTAGGATAAATAGCAGAGGTCCTATTACTGAGCCTTGTGGCACACTGCACTTAACTTCAGCTAGCTGTGATCTCTGTCTACCAATACAAACAATTTGTTTACAGTTGCTGAGGAAATATTCGAAGATGTTGTCAACTTCTTTGTTTGTGATTCCATAATAAACTAGTTTGTTGAGGAGTGAAATATGCTCCAAACAATCGAAGGCTTTGCTAAGATCACAAAAGGTAGCCTGAGCAAAATTTTTTTCCTTCATAAGCATTAAGCACTTTTTTAATCATGAAGTCAATGGCATGGACTGTGGATTTGCCCTTCCTAAAGCCAAATTGTACCACAGTAATAATGTTATTACATGTCAGATAATCACACAACTGGGAGTTGATGATGGATTCCAAAACTTTAGATAAAATAGGTGTCTGAGATATTGGACGATAGGTAGATGGGCATTTTTTGTCTCCTTTCTCTAGATATGTACAAGGGGTCATAAAACAACTGAAATCATCTGATAGCTTAGATATATATGGCATATCATCCAACCTGCTAAAAAAAGTGTGTGACTGCATTCTCTACCCCTTAACCCATTGCATAAACAAGTGCTTACTTGAGGGATATTTTCCTGATGAGTTAAAACTGTCTAGGATCGTCCCAGTATACAAAAAGGGAGATAAAGACTCTCCATCTAGCTACAGGCCTATTTCAATAGTACCCACATTCTCCAAGGTAATAGAATGCATCATGTACCAACAATTATCATCTCACTTTGAGAATCTAGGAATAATTAATGCTACACAATACGGGTTTAGGAAGAATCTGTTGACCATTGATGCAATCAACACGGTAGTCAGTTACATCCTCAAAGTTTTTGAGAACAAAGGCTTTGCTCAGGTCTCATTCTGTGACCTAAGCAAGGCCTTCGACTGTGTTGAGCACATGCCACTACTAGAGAAACTAGAATTCTACGGCATCAAAGAAAACAGTCTCAGACTATTAAAAGCTTATCTCAACAACCGTAAACAGGTAGTTTGTGTTGGTAAGGAAATGTCAAACATAGAAAATGTTAAAGTAGGTGTGCCTCAGGGATCTGTACTGGGGCCCTTCCTGTTTCTGATAATGATCAATGACCTCCCCTCGTTTATTAGATCCACCACTGTATTGTATGCAGATGATACGACTTTTCTCCATAGCAGTAACAGTCTTAATGATCTTAAAACCTGTGCTGAAAATACACTCACTCATGCAGCATATTGGTTCAGAGCAAATAGTTTCCTGCTAAATGAAAATAAAACTCAGCAGATAATCTTCACTCTAAGAGACAAGCCACTATCTGATGACCCTAGTTCTGTTAAATTCCTGGGAGTTTATTTAGACGAAAAGTTATCCTGGGGCCAACATGTAAACTATAGTAGTAGTAAACTATCTAGAGTAATTTATTTATTAAGACAACTCAGAAATTGTGTACCTGAAACATACATCAGATCATCTTATTTTGCATTTTTCCAGAGTATAATATCCTATGGCATTATCTTGTGGGGTAACTGTAGTCATATACATGACATCCTATTATTGCAGAAGAAAGCCATTAGGATAATTACAAATTCTTCACATAAGGCTCACTGCAAACCCTTATTTACTAAACAAAAAATTATGACTGTAATAAACCTCTATATATACAATGTCTTAATCTTTACGAAGAAGAACCTACAAGATGTGAAACGTAGAGAAAATGTACATTGTTACAACACAAGAAGCATCAAACACATATACACGCCTTACCACAGACTATCAAAATCAATAAATAGCTATGAAGTCACAGGGCACAAGCTATTTAATAAGCTGCCACATGCCATACAGGATCTTCCTGAACATACATTCAAAGAAAGACTGCATGAATGGTTTATTGCCCACCCGTTCTATGATATAAATGAATTCTTCAACTAAAATGCAGTAATCCAACAGATGACCCACTGTACATTTATTGTAATATAAGCTAAAATATTTCAGTAGTCAATACCTTATCACACTGTATTATAAATTGTAACTTCATTTGACGTTGTCAATTGCTGTAATGGCCTAAAGACAATAAAATCTTTATTATTATTATTATTATATTATTATTAAGAGGGCACTACCCTGGATAATTTTAATACATCTGGGAATACTCCTTCAATTAGACATCTGTTTATACATTTAGTGAGAGGATGTACTCATCATCATCATCAGTTATCTGCTATATTAGCAGGTCCTTTGCCTCTCCATTTTCTGCGATCCATTGCTTCCTTCGTAAGGCTGCTGCATGTTGTACCGTCCATCATGTCATCCAGTATCTGGAATCTCTTTCTTCCTCACTTCCTTTTCCCTTCTACATAACCTTCTAAAACTGTTTTTATCAGTCCGTCATTCTTTCTTAATATATGCCCAATCCAATTTCTTTTTCTTCTCTTTATTACATCTAGTAACTGTCTTTTCTCTCCCACTCTTCTCAGTACCTCTTCATTTTTTACTCTGTCCAGGTGCAAAATTTTAAGTATCTTGGAAGCAGGATAGACACTGACTGGAAGTGCACCACAGAAATTTAAACAATGATAGCAATGGCAAAAGAGGCATTTTATAAGAAAAGGAGAATCTTCTGCAGCGGTCTGGACAGAGAACTCAGAAAGAGACTCATAAAATGTCTTGTATGGGGTGTTCTTCTATATGGCACTGAAATGTGGACTATCAGGAAAAAAGACAGAGAAAGGCTGGAGGCTTTTGAGATCTGGACATGGCGGAAGATGGAAAGAATAAGTTGGATGGACAGAGTAAAAGAGGATATACTACGTGCCCAATTATCTTTTTTAACATATTACAAGAAGTACCGTATATATCTTCACTATTAGAGGGCCTAAAATTATTTACAATAGTTGAAACAAGCAAGAGGGGAGTCTACAGTCATTACATTTTCTGAGAAAGTGTAACTCTATTGCATATTTTAAAGATGGCATCTTGCCCTAGAGTAAAATATTCCAGAGGTAAAATAGTCACTCATTTGAATAGCCATGTGAGAACTACTCAGCAGAATGCTGTCATCATAGAAAAGCAAAACTGTCATTTTACAGACCATAGTCTGGAATGTCAGATCCCTTAATCAGGTAGGCATGTTAGAGAATTCAAAAAGAGAAACAGATAGGCTGAAGTTAGATGTAGTGGGAATTAGTGAAGTGTAGTGGCAGGAAGAGCAGAATTTCTGGTGATTTCAGTATGTGGTTATCAACACAAAATCAAACAGGGGTAATACAGGAGTAGGTATAATAATAAAGAAGAAAGTAAGAATGTGGGTATGTTACTATAAACACTGCAGTAAATGGAGATTGTAGCCAAGATAGAAACAAAGCCAACACTGTAGTACAATTTATGCACCTACTGGCTCTGCAGATGACAAAGTCATTGAAAGAACATGTTATAAGAATAAAGAAATTATTCAAATTATAGAGAGAGATGAAAATTTAATTGTGATGAGGGACTTAATTTCAGTAGTAGAAAAAAGTTGAGAAGCAAAATTAGTAGAACACTGTAGCATCCTGCGAGCAGATCAGGATGGGAGCTGATCTATTTCCAATTTTGAAGTGACTTGTACAACTCATAGTCTTGAAGGCTCAGAATACAGGTCAGAAATATCTGCAGATAAGGAATCTCAGTGGGAAAAGAATGAGGAACTATGATAAATAACTGAAATTGAACACCTATGTGGGATAGGAAACTGCCTTCTAATGCCACAAGGTGCTAAGACACCGGATGTATGTTATGCAGTCCCACATATACCCTGTGCAGTGAAGTGCCATGAGAAATTATGTCCCATTCTGGGGGCAGAGTAATGTAGGTCCAGCATCTGAGGTAGACTGAGTATGGAACCTCAAGCAGCACTGGCACCGCCACTTATAAAGGTTCATACGATGCACCTCCCATGCAAACATGTGCCATCTTGCTGATCCCTGTTCCTTCCAGAAGCTTCTCTACAACTTCCCTTATCCCATAGGCCGCAGCTAACATTTCCTTCTCTGTGTAGAGTAATTGTGTTCCACTCTTTTTTAACAGCCGAGAAGTGTACAGTGCAGGATGCTCTTTTGCATCAATATCCTGACTCAACTAACAGCCGTATTGGTTGCACTGCAAGAAAGGATAAATTCTTTATCAAAATCTGGAAATAACAGTATTTTCTCTTTCAAACAATGGAAAATCCAGGACAGAATGCAGCAATATTATGAAAAGGAAAGTTGCTACTCACCATGTAGCAGAGATGCTGAGTCGCAGATAGGAACAATAAAAAAGACTCTCACGATTAAAGCCTTCAGCCATTGGCCTTCATCAACAATAGATAAATCACACACACACACACACACAAACACAACTTGCACACATGACTGCCGTCTCAGGCAACTGAAACCACACTGCGAGAAGCAGCGCTGGTGCATGATGGGTTGTGGAGAATGGGTGGGGTTAAGGAGGAGGCTGGGGTGGGGAGGGTGAGGGATAGTGTGGTGGAGGTGGCGGACAGTGGAGTGCTGCAGGTCAGACGGATTGCAGGGGAGAGGTGGGGAGGGGGGGTGAAGTAGCGGAAAAGGAGAGAAATAAAAAGACTGGGAGTGATGGAGGAATGACGGCTGTGTAGTGCTGGAATGGTAACAGGAAAGGGACTGGATGGGTGAGGACAGTTCGTTAGCCACTATCTGTAGCTCAAATGCTAAACTTGATCTTTTTTGTCCACAATGAATTTATATCATTGTTACCCACTCCACACAGTCTATAATGAAGAGCTCCTAGTCTCTTTCTACCCCAATGGCCAACAAATGCACCCCTTTATCTATTAAAAATGTTTGTTCCTTGTTACCAACAAAACCCCATGAGCAACAGTCCATCTCTGCATCTAAATTGCTATATCACACTTTACTGGAAACGTCCTCAAATGGCTGATACACTCTACACCTACATCCATTCTCTGAAAACCTCCATGAAATCCACTGCAGAGATTACATTGCATGGTACCTGTTATTACATTTCTTCCTATTCCATTCATGTATCGAGAGCAGGATGAATGATTGTTTGAATGCCTCTGTACATGCTGTAATTATTCTAATCTTGTCCTTACAATCCCTATGTGAGTGATTCACAGGGGGTATCCTTAGAGTCGTCATTTAAAGGCAATTCTTAAATCTTTGTAAGCAGACTTTCTTGGGATAGTTTATGTTATCTTTGAGAGCCTGCCAGTACAGATTCTTCAGCATCATTGTAGCACTCTCCTATTGATCAAACAAACCTTCTACCTGTGCTGCCCTTCTCTGTAAACATTCGGTATCACATGAGTGATTTGTAAGCAACCTGAGCTTATGTGATCATTCCACTTCACATCCCTACAAAGTGTTACACTCAGATATTTGTATGAATTGGCTGACTCCAACTGTGAATCACTGATACTATATAGTCTTAGGATATTACTTTTTTTGTGAAGAGCATAATTTTACATTTCTGAACATTTAAAGTTGCCAATCCTTGCACCACTTTCAAATCTTATTAAGATCTGACTGAATATTTATTCAGCTTCTTTCAGGCAGTACTTCATTATAGATAAATGCATAATCTGCAAAATATCTGAGGTTACTATTAATATTGTCAGCAAGGTCATTAATATGCAACATGAACAGCGAGGGCCTCAACACACTTCCCTGGACACACTCAGTTACTTTTACAGTTGACAATGACTCTCTATCCAAGATAACATCCTGTGTCCTCCGTACCAAAAAGTTCTCCATCCAGTCACAAATTTCACTTGATACTCCATATGACAGAACTTTTAAAAACAAGTGTAGGTATGGTACTGAGCCAAATACTTTTAAGAAACCAAAAAATATTACATCTACCAGGTTGGTATGATCAGAAGCTCTCAGTATGTCATGTGAGAAAAGTGCAAGTTGAGCTTCACATGATTGATGTTTTCAGAATCCATGCTGGTTGACAGTTAGGAGGCCATTCTGTTCAATATACTTCATAAAGTTTAGCTCAGAACATTTTCTAAGATTCTACAACAAACTGATCTGAAAGAAATTGGATGGTTGTTTTGTAGATCACCTCTACTACTCTTCTTGTAGGTGGGTGTTACCTGTGCTTTCTTCCAATTACTGCCACAGTTTTTTGTTTTACGTATCTATGATATATTACAGTCAGAAGAGGGTCTAAATCAGCCAAAAATTCAATATAGAATCTTATAGGGATTCCATCAGGCTTTTTTTCCAGTTTCAGTGATATCAGCTGTTTCTCAACACAATTGACACTAGTACTGATTTCACTCATCTTTTCATTGGTACAAGGATTAAATCAGGCAATTCTCATGTGTTTTCATTTTTAAATGAACATTTGAAAACAGAATTACCCATTTCAACTTTTTCTTTGTGTTAACCTCAATTTCAGCCTCTCTATCTGTAGTCCTAACACCTATTACGCACTAGTCTCTGTTTCTTTGGAAATTTCTTTCCAGTGACTATACATCATGGATGATCCCTCCCATTATGAAATGCTCTACTGGGTATATACCCATCCAGTGTATGGTCAACTATTCTTTTTAACATGAGCCATAGTTACTCTCTGCTGAAAATTTCATGTTTCTTATTGATATATGACACTACTGATCTCTTACCTAGTTTACAGAACATATACATCTTTATGCTTGATTTAGTTGTCCTTTGTTGATCACTGTTGCCACACACAATCACTGATACCAATTTTAATGTGGATATCCTCAAAAAGTTCAGATCTATTTGCTGCAATTAGATCCAGCATGTTTCCATCATGAGTTGTGTTACTAACTATCTGTTCTATGTGGTTTTCAGTGAAGACATTTAGTAATGTTTCACAGGATGTCTTGTCATGCCTACCACTAACAAAACTGTAATTTTTCCAATTGACTGCTGGATGACTAAAGTCTCCACTGGTGATTACAGTATGATTGGGGAACGTACACACAAATGAACAGATATTTTCTCTAAAGTTTTTGTTTACATCAGGAGTTGAGTCTGGTGGGTGATAGAAGGACCCAAATATAATTTTATCCCCAGACCTGATACCTAGTCCTACCCAAACAGACTCAAATGCAGCTTCAATTTCTGTCTCGGCGGTTCTGAGTTTCTTGCCTACTGGCCTACTGCAACAAATACACCAGGTCCATTTATTATTAGCTATCCTTCTGATATACTCTTAAATGTTCCCTAAAAATCTCACCAGCTTTCAGTAACTAATATTATGTGAACTTCAGTGCTTTTCAGGGGTCCTTTTAACTCTGGCACTTCATTGTGAATGCTTCGGCAGTCAACCACAAAGATTTTAATACTCTCACTTGTGGGAGGCATTTCTTTCAATCTTACACTGATACTTCTGCATTTCCTACAGCTATCATTATCTGGATGAAAGGAGAGTCGCCTAATCTGAAAAACCTTTGTATGCACCACACACACAGTCAGCTTTGTGGGTAGCAGTGTCCGATGTGTAGTGCACATCTGACACACTTAGGGACACCCTAAAGTTTCCAACGCTATGGCACAAGTCCAGGAATTCATGCCACAGAGCTTTTGAAGAGTCCGGTTCAGTCCTTCCATTTGACTTAGACTCAAGGGTCCACTGATCAGTTCTGGGGGCAGTACTACTAATTGTGAGCTTTGCTGAAACACCCTGTGCAATGCTGGTCTTCTCAACCTTCTCTGCCAGTTGCTGGAATGATCCAAGTATGACCTCAAAGCCCAAATGACAGGCATCACTTGTTCCAATGTGTGTGACAAGCTGCAGATGCTTGCACTGTGTTCCCTCAGTGTCTGCCAGAATAGCCTCTTCAGCATACTGAAGTTATACACACTGAGTGCACATGATGTCCTTTCCTGTTCCTTGTTGCCATTTACCTAATGGGTACCATCATTTGCCATGTGTCTGAACTGCAGACCCCTGCCCTTTTGCATTTGCCTCCTCCTGACATAGGATAAAACAGATTTTCCCACAGCAGGTGAAATGAGTCCCATTGGCTCAGTTTGAGTGAAATACAGCACACTAAACTTGTTGGTTACAGGGATCTGTATAACAAAATAAATTCTGCCTGGTCTCCATACACACTGTACAGGATGCCTAAAGACCTAGAATTGAAATACCTTTTGCATTCCCAGTTATATTTAATGAACACTTCTCATGACACTGATTCTCATATTTCTTAGCCCTGCATTCTCGTGCTTTATGTCCCATTTGCCAACATCTACAGCACTTTGTCTGACAACACTGTTTCTGGAGATGCCCGTCATGCCCACACCTGTGACAGTTTCCTCATGAGACAAACACACAACAGTTACCGTGAGGCTTGGTCAGTATATCTATCTCCTCTAAGTATATAGCTACTTTCATAATCGCAGCCAAATCTGAAGGATTCTCCATTCTAACGTTATGTGGCATTTCAGTAGGAGTGCAGAGCAAACACACATCAATGCCCCTATTTTCAGCTTCTTGGTTTAACACTGTACACATTTCTTTGTTTTGTGTCAGCTCATACATCTCACATTGAGCCTTCACATACAATCTGTTAATGACTCTGTTGACTCACAGTGCTTCTGAATTAATGTTTTTTAATATTTTCCTGAAGAAGTGAGTACTGTTCTGTTCTCAGACTCTGCCCTAACCCTTCAGCTGATTGGTCAAATATTTGTGCATCCCACAAGGTTTTGTTTAGGTTACATATGCTTTAGCTTGCCCAGTTTGTTTTCTGCTTCAAACACACATACAGGTGTGAAACACTCAGTTAACTGAGCTGTGAAATAAGAATACACTTTATTGATACAAAAAATACACTTAGATTTAGCTTTCCACTGCTGTGGTTGTATGAACATGCATGGAAATAATCTTGCAAGTAATTGACTATCTGTTCAAATACACATCAAGGTGCTGTAAAGTTCAAGACTGCAGATAATGAACTCTGAATGCGTACTGCATCTACAAAAAATGCTTGTCCATTGATGGCACTCAACAGTCTGTACATTCAAGGATGAACTAGACTTGACTGAGCAACAATACAATGACACTGTCTTCTCGAGGCATAAGTAGAGATTCAATGTGTGATGAAACTAGGGGTAAAACTGTAGACACAACTTGTAGACAGAACAGAACTGAAATGGCTACTCTTGTCCTATGCAGTGATATTTGAAGAGTGTGACAAGGCGGCAACACCTCATAACTATACGAGGTGTAGCTTACTGTTTCTTCCTGACTGTTCTGATGATGCTGTTTGGGTGCACAACATCTTTGCGGGGGTCAACTATTGATCTTGCACAGTCAGTTATTGGTAACACTGCACAAGCAGTCATAAATTGGGCATACAAAGCCATATTTCATGTGACCAAACACTCAGCTTGGCTGAAGCTAAGATGTCACTGAGATATACAGTTGTGTCCTCTGATGCATTGCTAGGAAAAGGTGTTATTAAACTCACTATCATAGGAGGAGAGGGTACACTGTGCATAATTTTAAACTCCTGAAATTGTTTCAGAACCTGTTCCTTGTTGGCCTGAAGTGCTTCTGACTGGTTTCTGTAACATTGTAGTGACCCACTTTTCACTCAAGCACAGCTTTTAATCTGACCACTAGCCCTGTCATAGTCATTATGCCAAAAGAATCACTTGTGTTAGCAGAAAATGTGTTTCAACTGGCATATTCCATACTCTACCACTACCTAGCTCAAGAAATATACAATGCAAGGGAAGCAAACACCAGGTTCAAATTATAAGATACACAGTACAAAATGAATAACAACAAAAATAATCAATATTGATAATGTGGCATAAATGGATGATAGATAAAAAAATCTACTCACCAAGAAGTGGCAGGGGAACACACATACAAAAGGGTGTAACTTCCCTTTCAGAGTCAGTGGCTCCTCCTTCTGGCAGAAGAATTGAACGGAAAGGAAGAGAGGTGAAGAAAAAGGACTGGAGAAGTTTAGGAAAAGGGGTACAGTTTCTGGGTGACTTTTCTAAACTGAACCCCTTTCTCTAAACCTCTCCAGTCCTTTTCCTTCACCCCTCTTCCTTCCCCTTCAACTTCTCTGCCAGGAGAAGGAGACATTGGCTCCGAAAGTTTGTAAAAGTTAAATCGTTTTGTGTGTGTGTTCCCCCACCACCGCTTGGTGGTGGATCTTTTTATCTATCCATTTACAACACAACATGAGTTTACTCTTAATTCTTATAGTCATCATGGCCCATCTACATTCTTTACAATCTTATACAAAAACATCTGAATGTCAGCAAGTTAAACAGCTGACTGGTAGAGCCTTGTTGCAAAGCAGCTCATGCCTAAAAAGATTACATGTTGTACACCTGACAGCCACAAAATATGTTTCATGACGATTACCTTGGTACTTGGACAGGTCAGGAGATTCACAACACTGTACCAGAATTGTTCTTATATTGAAATGAGTATCTCTCTTATCGACCATGGCCAACAAATTATACAATGAAACAAAAGGCCAGGTACAAGGTAGAAAAATAATTCTCACAACACTGTACCAGAATTGTTCTTATATTGAAATGAGTGTCTCTCTGATTGACCATGGCCAACAAAGTATACAATGAAACAAAAGGCCAGGTACAAGGTAGAAAAATAATTCTCACTCACCACCATTAATTCTGAAGTGCTGACTGCAAGATGAATTAAGCTGATTGCAGTGATATCAGTGTGACTATCTGTTGTGACAATGGTGGAACTCCTGAAGACCACTTAAGGATGCCAATTGTGACAGTAGTGTGGATCTCAAGAGGTCTACTTGTGCACTGGTTGTAACAGACACCCCATTGTCCAGGAGATCACTGGAAATCAGGGTTGGACAGATGTGGTAGCGATGTTAAATGTGTTGGAGGCCGAGCTCAGAGAACTGGTGAGTATTCCAGTCTTACACCCAAAGCCATCAATGAAACAACAGTATCTGTAATAACATTTTAATGATGTGATTGCTGCAATGAATATTGTCTTCTCCACCACCCAGGAAATAGGCTGGGCTGCTTGCTCAGGCAGTGGTGAGGAATGTGAGACACACAATTGTGGCAGCTCTCATAGCCCTGAAGTAGGTCATACACCCTGCTTGACAGTGGGATGATTCACAGCCGTGCCTCTGTGGACATGATGGCCCAGCACTCTCAAAGAGGGACACACACTTAGACCTGTAGTCACAGAACCTTCTGGATGGCAGTTGTTATAAAGGTTATAGCCCAGGGCTCCCTTAGCTAACACAGTGCACAGCCAGGAAGGCACCACTCTAGCAAGTGGTGGATGGCAGCCTGCAGTCAGTCAGTTTGATTCTTCACCAGAGGAAGACCGAGTAGACTCACATCTTCTATTACTGATGCCTGTTACCAGTCAATAGCAGCAACATGGAGCAATGAAATCCACCTACAGCTGACAGGCTGCAGTATCATAGTTATAGTCTTCAAACAGGTAGCAAGTAGCACATCACAGTAAACCAGCAGAGTTATCTTGGAACAAGGGAAACTGTCATTCTGTCAGGATTGGTGATGCAGATAGAATGGCCAGGCTCTGAGGACAAGACTTCAAAACAGGAGTATTTAAAGCCAGACATCATGTCTTTGTATCAGGTTAGGTGGCCATTCACCCTCATGTAACCAGAGATGTCAGTGGTCCTGTCAACACCATGGTGTCTCAAGTATGGATGGCTTTTCCCTGCCTCTGCATTCCTCATCAGTTCTAGAATCCCTTGGAATGGCAGAACTTGGATGTTGCCTGTTAATACTCTGTATTATAGAAATTGCAGGACTATGTTCCGAGCACTGTCATACAGCCTTGTTTGTGCTCCTTGTTAGAGCTCTACTCACTGTGTAGTAATGAGTTATGGGCATTTCCCTGCTTTTGCAATACCGATACTCATAACGTGGTCTAGATTGTGATTATGACACGTGGTCTGAGTCAGACTTGTCTCTTTTACTGTCTGTCTTAAGCAATAACTTCAAAATTTTATTAGAGCACGTGGTAACAGGACTGCTGTGCAATACTAGTATCCCTGTTGATATTAGGTTACTCTTTTACCCACACACATTGTACAACATCTTAAATCTCGCTACTCACTCTGCTGACATCTCCCCCCCCCCCCCCCTCCCACTCCCACTCACCCACCAGGAGAAAATTTTGTAATCTCTGCTCTAGAGACTGCAAAATTTTTCTGTCAGCTGTGCTAAAATGCACTTCATGAATTCATTTCTTTATTTCCATTTTCCCCATGCATTTTTCTTTTAGAAGCAGTTCTCTTGCTTCATTTACACATATATACACTCCTGGAAATTGAAATAAGAACACCGTGAATTCATTGTCCCAGGAAGGGGAAACTTTTTTGACACATTCCTGGGGTCAGATACATCACATGATCACACTGACAGAACCACAGGCACATAGACACAGGCAACAGAGCATGCACAATGTCGGCACTAGTACAGTGTATATCCACCTTTCGCAGCAATGCAGGCTGCTATTCTCCCATGGAGACGATCGTAGAGATGCTGGATGTAGTCCTGTGGAACGGCTTGCCATGCCATTTCCACCTGGCGCCTCAGTTGGACCAGCGTTCGTACTGGACGTGCAGACCGCGTGAGACGACGCTTCATCCAGTCCCAAACATGCTCAATGGGGGACAGATCCGGAGATCTTGCTGGCCAGGGTAGTTGACTTACACCTTCTAGAGCACGTTGGGTGGCACGGGATACATGCGGACGTGCATTGTCCTGTTGGAACAGCAAGTTCCCTTGCCGGTCTAGGAATGGTAGAACGATGGGTTCGATGACGGTTTGGATGTACCGTGCACTATTCAGTGTCCCCTCGACGATCACCAGTGGTGTACGGCCAGTGTAGGAGATCGCTCCCCACACCATGATGCCGGGTGTTGGCCCTGTGTGCCTCGGTCGTATGCAGTCCTGATTGTGGCGCTCACCTGTACGGCGCCAAACACGCATACGACCATCATTGGCACCAAGGCAGAAGCGACTCTCATCGCTGAAGACGACACGTCTCCATTCGTCCCTCCATTCACGCCTGTCGCGACACCACTGGAGGCGGGCTGCACGATGTTGGGGCGTGAGCGGAAGACGGCCTAACGGTGTGCGGGACCATAGCCCAGCTTCATGGAGACGGTTGCGAATGGTCCTCGCCGATACCCCAGGAGCAACAGTGTCCCTAATTTGCTGGGAAGTGGCGGTGCGGTCCCCTACGGCACTGCGTAGGATCCTACGGTCTTGGCGTGCATCCGTGCGTCGCTGCGGTCCGGTCCCAGGTCGACGGGCACGTGCACCTTCCGCCGACCACTGGCGACAACATCGATGTACTGTGGAGACCTCACGCCCCACGTGTTGAGCAATTCGGCGGTACGTCCACCTGGCCTCCCGCATGCCCACTATACGCCCTCGTTCAAAGTCCGTCAACTGCACATACGGTTCACGTCCACGCTGTCGCGGCATGCTACCAGTGTTAAAGACTGCGATGGAGCTCCGTATACCACGGCAAACTGGCTGACACTGACGGCGGCGGTGCACAAATGCTGCGCAGCTAGCGCCATTCGACGGCCAACACCGCGGTTCCTGGTGTGTCCGCTGTTCCGTGCGTGTGATCATTGCTTGTACAGCCCTCTCGCAGTGTCCGGAGCAAGTATGGTGGGTCTGACACACCGGTGTCAATGTGTTCTTTTTTCCATTTCCAGGAGTGTATATACTTTACTATACATGTTGACTTTCTCAGTTCATTATCACCTCCTGTGGGCTGTTGGTCTGGGGGTTAGATTAGGCCCTAGGTATCCCTGCCTGTCATAAGAGACAACTAAAAGGATTCTCACACTTTTCGGCCTTATAATTTCAGGTCCCATTTTATGGTTTGACCTGCCACTTTCCAAATTCTACAGAAGTGTGGGACATATGGGGAAGCATGCCTTACATGGTGCGTGAGTTATCCATAGTGCCGTTAGATTCAATCTACTGAACCTCTTGCCATGGCTTTGCACCTCCACCTGCAACTCAACTATTTGGGCAAGGACACTCTCTGGGGTATATTATCTTCTACTGTTGTTTCCTGTCCTCTTACATCCCCAAGACAATATTGGATTTCTTTGCACCCAATATCCAGAAAGTCGCCAGCCTATTGTGGTGCGGCCGTCATGTACTCATTTGATGGTAGCCCCCTGACAACACAGGGTTCAAACTGCTGATGCCTGAACTGTAAACTTCCCACGTATGCCAAGGAGTAGATGCCTGTCTTTTTTTGCCATCAGGACTCATGGCAACGGCCACCCATGCTAGGTGGCCTTTGCTGTGGCTGGGTGGCATCTGTGGGGAAAGCCCCTGATTGGAGTTGGTGGCATCAGAGTGGATGACCCACAAAGAAGCCGACTAGATCATCTCTTGCTGGTGACCATACGGCACCAGCAGTCTCTAAGAATGGCATGATGGAGTACAACGCTGACTGATATGACCCTAAATCGTTCCCCTCCCTCGCTATGCCATGGGAGGAATGTAGGGCTACAGAAAGAAGAGAGCCTTATTTGCCTCGGTATTTCGTCTGTAGCAAAATGGACGGGGGCTCCTTTCTACCTACAAAGCCTCAGTTTTTTTGTTGGACAGCTTGAGGATAAGTTTGGGGAAGTGACAGCACTGTCCAAGATGAGAAGTGGTGCAGTATGATTCAGACAACATCCCTAGGGCAATCCCAGGTGTTACTTGCTTGGATACCAGCTGGGCGATATTCCTGCTTCCGTCACGTCCCATAAAAGCCTCAACATGGCCCAGGGGATTATTTTCTATGCAACCTCCTCTTGCAGTCTGATGATGAGCTCCACCCCAATCTAGAATGGCGGGGTGTTCATTTCATCCGGCGCATTTACAGGGGACCCAAAGACAACAGGGTTGGTACGGGGGCCTACATCTTGGCCTTTGAGGGTGACTCATTGCCTGAAAAGGTCAAGGTGATGGTTTACTGCTGTGACGTTAAACCACACATACCTCCCCCTATTCATTGCTTTAAATGCTGGAAATTGAGACACATCTTCCCCCAGTGCCTCATGTTGAGACAGCGGACGTCCACTGCATCCAGATACTCCATGTGCACCTCCTCCCACTTGTATTAACTGTGGTGAGCAGCACTCCCCCTGCTCACTAGACTGCAATGTACTCCAAAAGGAGCAGAAAATCATGTAGTACAAGACCCTGGACTGGTTGACTTACCAAGAGGCTAAACATAAATTTGAACGATTACATCCCATTCAGTTGACGTCCACACACGCTGCAGCTACATTACCATTGCCGTCACAAGTACCAGTCATACCATGCTCTGTGCCACGAACAGTGGGCCCTCTGGGCCATGAGACTACTACTGCCCCCTTAGTGGTAGGGGGCAAATCTCCTTCCATTGCTCCCAAAGTACAAATTTCAGGAGCCCGGCCCCCCAAACGAGTGGACTTTGGTTCCCTCCCCCCTGCTGTAGAAGCAACAGCCTCCTCTGGCTCCTGTCATGTGGAAGGGGTCCCTTGGGACCTTCTCTCCCAAGGTCTCCACTAATGCTACAGCAGACACTCAGCAGTGGCTAAAGGAGCCAAAAGCTGCTGGACAAAGAGAAGCAAGAGGGCAAGCAAACAAAGAATTCTGCTGTCCAGTGGCCTCAACACCACCACTCCACATCAGTTCTGCACCTGAGGATGAGGTGGAGATCATAGCATCCCCTGAGGACCTGGATCTCACTGATAACCTCATCCGCAATAGGAATGGATACAAATACTCAATCGGTGACAGCAGGTGACCCTGCCTCCTTGCGTGCTTCATGCCTTCCCAGCCTCATGATAAGATCATCCTCCAGTGGAATTGATGATTTCTACCATCTGGCTGAGTTACAGCAACTGTTAAGCTTTACGCAAGCTTTCTGCATTGGCCTCCAGGAAACCTGGTTCCCGGCAAAGCGGATGCCTGCCCTCCACGGCTACAGGGGACATTATAAGAACTGTAATGACTATAATAGAGAGTCAGGTGGAGTCAGTGTCTATGTCCTCAACTCAGCATATAGTGAAACTGTGTCCCTTCAAACCCCTCTTGAAGCTGCGGCTGTCAGGATAAGGATGACGCAGGAAATAACTGTCTGCAATATATATCTTCCTCCAGATGGTGCAGTATCACTGAACGCATTGGCTGCACTGATTCATCAACTCCCTAAACCTTTTCTACTTTTGGGAAATTTTAATCCCCATAAACTCTTGTGGGGTGGCACTGTCCTTACTGGCTGAAGTAGAGATGTCAAAACTTGACTGTCTCAACTCAAATTCTGCCTCTTAAATACTGGGGCTCCCACACATTTCAGTGTGCCTCATGGTGCTTACTCGGCCATTGATTTATCCCTCTGCATCCCAGGACTTCTCCCATCTGTCCACTGGAGAGCACACAATGGCTTGTGTGGTAGTGACCACCTCCACATATTCCTATCACTCCCCAGTGCCATTCCACCTGACTTCTTCCAAGATTGGCTTTAAACAAAGCAGTCTGGGAAGTTTTCACCTATCACCGTTGGATCTCCCCAACATGGCACTATTGATGTGGTAGATGAGCGACTCACTCGAATGATCATTTCTGTGGTGGAAACCATGATCCCTTGTTCTTTAGGGTGCCCCGGCGAAAGTCAATGCCTTGGAGAAATTGCTGAGGCCATTAAAGATCATAGGCAGGCTCTACAGCACCATAAGCAGCATACTTCTCTGGAGCACATAATAGCTTTTAAACAGCTCCATGGCCATATTCGCCAGCTTATAAAAAGACAGAAATACAAGTGTTAGGAGAGGTGCATCTGGGCCATTGGGTGCCATACGTTGCCTTCCCCAGTCTGGATGAAGATCAGAAGTGTTTTTGGGTACCAGAACGCTACAGGTGTCCTTGGCGTTAACACACACTGTGTGTTATCTGCCAATGCCAATGTGGTTGCCAAGCACTTTGCTGAGCACTATGTTCAAGCCTCTGTGTTGGAGAACTACCCCCTAGCCTTTCACACCCTCAAACAGCGGATGGAAAGGAAAGCCCTCTCATTCATTGAACGTCACAGTGAACGCTATACTGCTCCATTTACAGAGTGGGAACTCCTCAGCGTCATTGCACATTGCCCCGACACAGCTCCTGGGCCAGATAAGATCCACAGTCAGATGATCAAACATCTCTCGTCCAACTACAAGCGACATCTGCTCATCATCTTCAACTAGATCTGGTGCGACAGTGTCTTTCCATTGCAATGGTGAGAGAGCACCATCATTCCGATGCTCAAACCCAGAAATAACTGCTTGATTTGGATAGCTATCAGCCCATTAGCCTCACCAACATTCAGTCTAAGCTGCTGGAACATTTGGTGTGTTGTGGTTGGGTTGGGTCCTGGCTCCATAACAGGGTGGCTTTCATCAGGGTTGCTCTACCACTGATAAGCTAGTTTCCCTAGAGTCTGCCATCAAAACAGCCTTTTCCATATGTCAACACCTGGTTCCCATCCTTTTTGTTTTATGAAAAGCTTATGACATGACCTGGCAACATCTAATACTTGCCACATTATATGAGTGGGGTCTCTGGGGCCTGCTTCTGATTTTTATCCAAAATTTCCTATCACTCTGTACTTTCCATGTCCAAGTAGGTGCCTCCCATAGTTCCCCCCATATCCAGGAGAATGGGATCCGACAGGGTTGTGTATTGAGTATATCTCTATTTTTAGTGGCCATTAACAGTCTAGTAGCAGCTATTGGGCCGTCCATCTCGCCTTCTCTGTATGCAGATGACCTCTGCATTTCGTACTGCTCCTCCAGTACTGGTGTTGCTGAGTGGTGCCTACATGGAGCCATCCACAAGGTGCAGTCATTGGTTCTAGCCCACGGTTTCCAGTTTTCAGCTGTGAAGTCATGTGTCATGAACTCATGTCAGCATCGTACCATTCATCCAGATCCAGAACTTTACGTTAACGATGATCCACTCACTATAGTGCAGAAATGTCGATTCTTAGGGCTGGTTTTTGATGCCCAATTGATGTGGCTTTGTCAGCTGAAGCAGAAGTGCTGGCAGCACCTTAATGCCCTCTGCTGTCTGAGCAACACCAACCGGGGTGCAGATTGCTCTATGCTGCTGCAGCTCTACAGAGCCCTTGTTCAATCGCACCTTGACTATGGGAGTCTGGTGTATGGTTCGTGTGGTGTGCGTACTGTAAGACCTTCGGTACACATACCATCAGATTATTTGACTTGTCACTCTAACGAAGTAGGTGAGTGTCAGCAATATGTCTCATGGTCTTATCATGGCGTGTTTATCTTCTGCCATTAGGTCAGACGATAGAAATGCCACCTGCACGCTTAGAGTAGCAGATTGACGGTGACCAACTTTAAACAGAACTTGATTAATTTTCACAGACATTTATTAAAATAATAAAGGCATAGAAATTACTTAACTTGATTCTGGATGCTGTTTACAATTGACAATCTGAAGTTCCTTTGGTCTTGGTACATTAATCTTATTCTCACATATCTCTGATACTTGACATAGTGTCTGTTCATTTATCTTCATGGCTATGTACAGGAATATGGTAATCTTATTAGGTGCAGACTGAAACTTGACTATAGACTGGTACAGACTAATGCAGACAAATGCAGACTGATGCACACTGACTAATCGGAGGTCTGTACACTCGTTATAATACCTCGAGCGTTCAGGTATCACTGCGCGAGTGTGATCCATGAGGAGAAAAGATTCTACATTAGCAGCAATCTCATTGGCTGCGTTACATATTAATACGCAGATCGGCGGAAGCAGAATTCAGTCCGTCTCTAAGACAGCGCCATCTCGTAGTGCGGAGACGGACGAGCGCTGCGCCTGTGCTCTAGTGGGAAAGTTGTGTACGTGCTGACTACGTGGAACTATGTACACAACAGTTCAGCAGCGCCCTCAGTGTTGCATTTACTTAACCCAGTGCACCACTGTGGCATTCAACTGGCAACAGGAGCTTTTAGGACAAGTACAGTGACCAGCATCCTGGTGGAGGGCAGAGTCCCTCCATTGAAAGTTAGGCGTGCTCAACTCTGCTCACTTGTTATGTTGCACACATTCATAGTTCTCCTGAGCATCCGAATTACTGTCTCCTTTTCCCACCCATGGTGGTTCATCTCCTGCATTGGGGCCCAGGTCAGGGCTTATGATAGCAGTTCGCATCCGATCTCTACTGTCTGAAGTGGAGCCCTTGCCTTTACCATCTATACTCGAGGCCCATTGACATACACCTCCATGGTGTACACTTAGGCTGAAGCTTCACCTCGATCTTTCACATGATCCTAAGGACTCAGTTAACCCCGCAGCTCTCTGCTGTCACTTCTTCTCAATTCTTGACATGTACCGGGACAAGGAAGTGGTTTACACTGATGACTCAATGGCTGATGGTCACATTGGCTTCACATATGTTCATAGAGGACATATTGAACAGCACTCCTTGTCAGATGGCTGCAGTGTTCACTGCAGAGCTGGCAGCCATTTCTTTTGCTCTTGAGCACATGCGCTTATGCCCTGTTGAGTAGTTTCTTCTCTGTACTGACGCCTTGAGTACCCTACAAACTATTGACCAGTGCCAGCCCCCCCCCCCCCCCCCATGCATCCTTTGGTAGTGACCATCCAGGAGTCCATCTATGCCCTGCAATGATTCAGTCATTTGGTGGTGTTTGTGTGGACCCCTGGCCATGGCTAAACCCCAGGAAATGAAGGTGCCAAGAAGCTGGCTAAACTGGCTACACAGAATCCGTTTCTGGAGATTGGCATCCCCATAACTGACCTGCGGTCATTATTATGCTGCAAGGTTTTTCAGCTTTGGGAGATGAAATGGCATAATCTAAGTATGCACGACAAACTGCATGCCATTAAGGAGACTACAAATGTGTGGAAGTCCTCCATGTGGGCCTCTCACAGGGACTCTGCAGGTCTCTGCCAGCTCTGCATTGGCCATACATGGCTAACACATGGCTACCTCCTCTGTCACGAGGACCCACCTCAGTGCCACTGTGGCTCACATATGACTGTAATCCACATCTTGAGGTTTTTTTTTATTGCACCATCTACGGGTGGGCTTTTAGCCTTCTCTTCAAGGCCACCACCCTCCCTCCATTTTAACTCTATCGCACTTTCTTTGCATTTGTTTGTCTTGGTGGTGGTCTTTTTCCTTCATGTCTTTTTGGTGTAGATGTTTTAATGTTGTAATCAGCCAGCCCAGACTATCTGCTATACGGTTTTAACACCTTCTTCTACTTTTCCTTGTGGTGTATGTTTTCCCCATTTCTTGTTCGTTCCATTCGTTTTCTTTTTAGTTGTGGTTCTCCATTCCTTTTCCCCCCTTTTACTTTCTCAAATGTACTTTGGGTGTTTTTGAACCTTGAGCCTTGCTTGCATCAGGAAAAAGGGACTGATGACCCTGTACTTTGGTTCCTTTATACCCCAAACCAACCAACCAACCATTTCATTATCTTGAATCTTTCTATATGGACAGTTAATCATATATTTATTACAACATCTGCCACATACAATAATTTCCTCAATTTGAATTATGCATATTCTTTTACAGTACTTACATCATCTGCACACAACAGAAATAATTCTTCATCTAGAATTACACAGTTGCTTAAAATGCTTACAGTTGCACAAAGCAACTCGTTTACCCTGTGCACATCATAATCTTCTACTTATTAGGGGCAATATACATTACCATTTTGTCCTAAACACTTTATGAATACATAATGTAGTACATATATTTATATAAAGCAACATTTTTACCATGAACATATCATGATCTTTATTTCTTTTAATCTATACGTATGCACAATGCACTCTTCTATTATGAACACATTATGGTCTTTTTCTTGTCAAGGGTATACAACACCAATTTGCTCACAGGCTCATTATAATTACAACACAAGTATTGTTAGCTGCAACAGGCAGAGGACATGCTTTGTTGGTGGTGCTATTTTGGTTGAGATAGACCCATGCTGCAGTGTTCTTCTTCAGCACGCCAGTGTGGACAGAATCAGCTAAGTGAAAAACCTGTGCAATATGCCTTTTTATTTATGTATAAAATCTGATTTGGGAATCTTACTTTATGTGAGACCTCATGTACAAGACCATTTGCTGATTTAAAGTTCGAGGTTTCACATGTTTTACTGTTCATATTGTTTCTGCATTATCTTTCACTGATTGTATCAATACCTGTTTGTAATGTGATACATTGTGACTTTTCAAAGATTCATGAGTGCCGCAATAAACTCATACTGTTATTGTTAATTGCAGGCTTAAACTTAATTGTGTTCTTTTAAAATTTTTGAGAACAGTAGACCTATCTTAGTTCAGCAATCGTTCTCTAATTTCATTTTACAACTATGTGAAACATAGATATTTTTGTGAATTTTTGGACTCTTACAAAACTACATTTTTGTATGTTTCCAGTATGAGTGTTTTAGATGTGTAATATATTTCATAGCAAATCAGCATTTGTGGTTCACAGTTCTGCCAAAGAATACACCACCCCTAAACTTCATTGTATAACAACGCAAATAAAAGTGCATTTTTGAGGATTTTTGGAAGCTCCGTTGTGCTTTGTGCAATCTACGAGCAATGTGCACAAAATTGGCATTTGCGATTTAGTTACTCTAGAGGATTTCCTAACTAACATATCATGTTACATCTAGTTTTACCTTAAAGAGGAGTAACCCTATACATTATTTTCATTTGACCAGCCAAAATGCGGCCCTGTTGTGATTGCTGTTCTTGACTACTGGCAGATGATTGGCAATTGTTACAGGTTGCTGTGTTGGAAGAACTCCCGAGAATCATGTACATGTGATACCTGTACAAGATGTACCTCAAGTACTATTTTCTCCCATGTGTCCTGTATGCTCTGCAGAAAGTACGGGATCTGTCACGCTCACAACAAGAGGAACACTGAAGTACCAAATTGTTGACTGACTGGAATGCAAGACAGTTTTCCATTGGTAGCCCTAAAAATGTTCAGTACACTGGACCGAGAAGTGTAGTCTCTGCCGTTAGGACTGTTCAGAAGGACAATTGCACGGGACTTGAAAGAACACCCATTACATTCTATTGGAGAATTTTTCAATAATGACCAAAGTGAATGGATAGAATAATATTGTCTTAACATGTTATATCTGCCCTTATTGTGAATACTTTTCTGTATGTTATATAAAATTGTAACCAAATCGTATACGTGTAATCCTGACCCAGTATGTCCAGTCATGACTGGTAGATGACACAGACCTAGTAGTAAAGTAATACTCATCCACTTGACTGTGAGTGGCATGTCAATGATAGACCTGGGCATCCTGTACAGGGTGGATGGGGCCAGGGAGGACAAAGAGTGTCGTACTGATCCCCCTAATCAACAAGTTTGAGGTGCTGTCTTTTACTGAAGCTGAAACTGAGCTAGTGGGATGAAACTCACCTGCTTTGGGGAAACCTGTTTTGTCTGGTATCAGGAGGAGGCACATGCAAAAGGGTCAGAGTCTATTAATCATCGACAGTTCAAACATACTTTGAATGATGGTACTTGTTAAGGAAATGGGAGCCGAAAAGGACACCAGGTGCAGTCAGTGTGTATGTTTGGGTGCATAAATCAACATGTTGGAAAGGCTATTGCAACAGCCATCGATGGTACAGGGTACAACCAACAGCAGATTGTGGTGGACATTGGAACAAATTATCCTTGTCGTCTGGGCTCTGAGGTCATTCCAGAGACTGGCAGAGAAAATTTGAGAATAGTGACCTTGCACATGGATACAAATATAAAACAAATGTTTAATTCCACCATTGAGTATATTTACATGTAACTGGTGTCAGCAGTGTTAAGACAATACTAACAATATAAACTTCAACATGACATGTTGTTAACTACAACATAATAATCCCAGATGGATAAAATACATATTTGTGCAAATGTCAATAACAACAAGAAGTTTCCTAACAGGTCAATTACGAGATAAATGAACTACTTAGTTCAGTGAATGACAAATAAATAATCAATCAGATAATTAACAATAAGTGCATGAAACAGTTATAAAATAGTTGCACAGTGTGGCATATGTACAGTTTGCAGTTAATTTGTAGTTCATTTCAATAAGGAAAGTGGGTCATTTGTCACATAATCAAGGAACTCTTGAACAGAGTAAATTACTTTGCTTTTCATCCATGTTGAAAGACTACTTTTAAATTTATTTACCAGCACTGTGAGGCATTTTCAGGTAATTTGTTGAAGTAGAAGGACCAAGATATTTGTAACTATTATGTGTCTTTGCAAGCCTAGCATATGGCATATTAATTGTATGTCCACTTCTTATATTATGGTCATGAACTGTTCTCCTTAAGTCATATATACTCAGCTTCTGTTTAATGAAGACAAGGCAGTTGTAAATATGCAGGCCAGTTACTGTCATTATATTTAGTTTCTTAAAATAATCTCAACGTGATTCATATGGGCTAAGTCCTGCTATGCACCTTATGGCTTTCTTTTGCCATCTAAACACTAATTTTGAGCCTACAGAATTGCCCCATAATAGTATTCCGTACCTCAGGTGTGAATGGAAAAATGCAAAATGTACGTATAACAGAAGTTCTTTACCGACACTGCTCCTCAGTGTGTACTGCAGATATATGACAAGTACCAATTTGCAACATATCTTCCCTAAGTGGGTATCCCATCTGAGCTTTTGATCTATATGAAATCCTAATAATTTTACTGTTTAATTATCATCACTGGGAGCATTCAGATTGAATACAATAGCTTCAGTTTTACTATTATTCTTCTGCAGTACATTTGCCTCAAACCAAGTAGTGTACCTCTCCATTGCCGCTGCCATGCTGTGGTGCACATTTTAAAGATTGGTATCACATGTGATGAGTGTTGTTTATCACCATATAGCACTGCATCACACGATACAACAGCAGCGTTGTCCCCAGATCTGATCATGGCCCTTCCGAGTCAAGTAGAAGCACTGAACCAGTGACTTCAAAAGTTCTATGAAAAGCTGGGCTGTGGCTTCCTGGACTTGCATCATAGTGTTGAGAATTATAGAGTCTCCCTAAATGGGTCAGGTTTGCACTACACATCACAGGCTGCTACTGAGGTAGCTGACTCTGTGTGGGGTGCACAAAGGGTCTTTTTAGATTAGGCGACTCTCCATCTAATCCAGATAATGATAGCTAAAGGAAAGGCAGAAGAATGAGTCCAAGATCAAAAGAAATGCCTCCCGTAGGTGAGAGCATTAAAATCCTAATGGTAAACTGTCAAAGCATTTGCAGCGAGGTGCCAGAGTTTGAAGCACTCATTGAAAGCAGTAAATCTCACTCAATACTAGGTACAGAAAGCTGGTTGAACCTGAAATTGATAGCAGCGTGATTGTTAGTGAAAATTTAAGTGTATATCATAAGGATAGGCAAATGGAGAATGGAAGTGGTGTATTTGTCACAGTAGACAAGAAACTAAAACCCACTGAGGTAGAAATTGAAGATGAACATGAGACTGTTTTGGCGAGACTCAGTATCAGCAGTGTGTATAAAATGCTAATTGAATCCTGTTATTGCCCACCAGCCTCATCTCCTGACAGAATCATAAATTTTAAAGAAAACCTCACTTTACTTGTATGTAAGTTCCCCCATCATACTGTAATCATTGGTGGGGACCATAATCATCCAACATTTAACAGGGAAAATTATAGTTTTGTTAGTGGTAAGAGAGATGAAACATCCTGTGAAACTTTACTAAATGGCCTTTCTGAAAATTACGTAGAACAGATAGTTGGGAAACCAATTCATGATGGCAATATATTGGATCCAATGGCAACAAACAGACCTGACATCGAGGTTGTCCACATCTGTGCATGTGTGTGTGTGTGTGTGTGTGTGTGTGTGTGTGTGTGTGTGTGTGTTGAGTAAACTAGATAAAAGTCATTAGTGCCATATGTCAAAAGAAAGAGAGATTATTGCATAATAGGTGTAAAACAAAGTGTAGAACTATAGAGAGATGCTGGATGAGAAAAGTTTGGCTATCAAGAGAGCAATGCGTGATGCCTTGAGTGACTACCATAGCAGAATATTGTCAAGTGACCTTTCACAGAACCGAAAGAAATTCTGGTAATATGTAAAGGCTGTTAATAGCACCAAAGTTAGTGTTCAGTCCCTAGTTAATGAGACAGGAACTGAAATTGAGGGTAGCAAAGCAAAAGCTGAAATGCTTAACTCCATTCTAAAACATTCCTTTACAAAGGAAAACACAAAACTGCCCCAATTTAATCTATGTACCACTGAAAAGATGAATTAAATAAATATTAGTGTCAGTGGTGTTGAGAAACAGCTGAAATCACTGAAATTGAAGAAGGCTCCAGGGCTCAATGGAATCCCTGTCAGATTCTATATCGAATTCGTGGCTGGGTTAGCCCCTCTTCCAACTATAAACTATCATAGACCACTCAAACAAAAAACCATGCCCAGTTCTTGGAAAAAGACACAGGTTACATCCATCTACAAGAAGGGTAGTAGAACTGATCCACAAAACTACTGTCCAGTATCCCTGACATCAATTTGTTGTAGAATTTTATAACATATTCTAAGCTCAAACATAATAAGGTACCTTGAACAGAATGACCCCTCAATGCCAACCAGCATGGATTTCGAAAACATCAACCTTGTGAAACTCAACTTGCACTTTTCTTACATGACATACTGAAAGCTTTGGATCAAGGCAATCAGGCAGATGCTGTATTTCTTGGCTTCTGAAAGACATTTGACTCAGTACCATGCCTATGCTTATTGTCAAAAGTACGATCATATGGGGTATCAAGTGAAATTTGTGACTGGATTGAGGACTTTTTGGTAGAGAAGATGCAACATGTGATCTTGGATGGAGAGTCATTGTCAGGTGTGGAAGTTACTTCAGGTGTGCCCCTGGGAAGTGTTTTGGGACACTTGCTGTTCATGTTGTACATTAGTGACCTTGCAGACAACATTACTTTAATAGTAACATCAGGCTTTTTGTAGATGATGCAGTTATCTATAATGAAGTACTGTCTGAAAGAATCTGCATGAATATTCATTCAGATTTTGATAGGATTTCAAAGTGGTGCAAAGACTGGTTACTTGCTCTCAATGTTTAAAACTGTGCAGTTCACAAAATGAAAAAAAAGTAATATCCTTTGACTATAATATCAGTGAGTCACTCATACAAATAACTGAGTGTAACACTTTGTGGTGATATGAAGTGGAATGATCACATAGGCTCAGTCATGGGTAAAGCAGGTGGTAGACTTTGGTTTATTGGCAGTATACTGGGGAAGTGCAGTCAGCATATAAAAGAGATTTCTTACAAATCACTCATGTGACCCATCCTAGAATATTGCTCAAGTGTGTGGGACCCGTGCCAAATAGGACTAACAGGGGATATTGAATGTATACAGAGAAGGGCAGCATGAATGGTCACAGGTTTGTTTAATCTATAGGAGAATGTCACAGAGATACTGAAGGAAGTGAACTGGAAGACTGTTGAATACAGATGTAAACTACCTGGAGAAAATCTATTAACAAAGTTCAAGAATTGGCTGTAAATGATAACTCCTGGAACATACTACAATCCCCTACTTATTGCTCACATAGGGGTCATCAGGATAAGATTAGAATAATTACAGCATGCGCAGAGGCATTCAAACAATCATTCATCCTGCACTCCATATATGAATGGAGCAGGAAAAAACCCTAATAACTGATACTTGACAACAACATCATAAATGACAGCAAACTCAAAATAATATCACAAAATGCCCTATATATTACCAACAAAATAGAACAAATTGACGAATTTCTAAGTGTTAGTAGTCCTCATATTTATCTTGTGAATGAACTATGGTGCCAAACTGAAGAAGTGCGTAGCATTAATTTAAGTAATTACAAAATGTACAGTGTCTGTTGTAGGAAACAACAAAAAGGTGAGGGTGGAGGTATTTATGTCAAAAATAATGTTCAGTGCAAAAAAATTGATTGGGTAGATAAACTTGCATGTGAGATGGTTTTTGAAATAGCTGCAATAAGAATAAAGCTTAGAAACAGCAGTTTAATATTATTAATATTAGTCTGTACAGATCTCCTAACAGCAACACGGAACAATTTTTCTGTCATTTAGAAGAACTTGTTGACAAACTATCACCTCATAAAAAACAGACTATTATAGTAGGGGATGTTAACATAGACTCCTTAACTAATAGTATATATTATCTTAGATATATTGATATATTACAGTCCTTTAATTACACCCATGTGAATTCAACACCAACAAGAATTACATGTGACTCTCAGACATGCATTGACCATTTTATTACAAACTTAAGAAAGGAAGACCTTGTAGTTAGAACTGTTGAGAATCACATTTCAAATCATAGGGCATTAGTCTTAGAGCTTCTTACAGACGATGAAATAGTACCTGATGGGGACCTATTTACCTACAAAAGAAAGCTTGACTATCATACATTAAAGAAACCCTGGCACACATAAATTGCCATCAGGTAGGCCTACATGAAATAGAAGATATCAATGAATAGTGGGACAAATTTTATACAACATTAAGCCATTGTCTTAATAAAGTGTGCGCAGTGATCAAAATACTAAAGAAAACTGACAGTTCCAATAATCTTAAACTTCCCCCTGTTGTTGTTGTTGTGGTCTTCAGTCTTGAGATTGGTTTGATGCAGCTCTCCATGCTAATCTATCCTGTGCAAGCTCCTTCATCTCCCAGTACCTACTGCAACCTACATCCTTCTGAATCTTCCCCCTAACATGATAAAATTAATGGAAGATATGAAGGACTTATATATTCTTTTTAGAGACACCATACTACGGTACTTCCACTCTAAATACAAAGCCTGTATATGGCGCAGTGGTTAGCACACTGGACTCGTATTCGGGAGGACGATGGTTCAATCCCGCGTCCGGCCATCCTGATTTAGGTTTTCCATGATTTCCCTAAATCGCTCCACGCAAATGCCGGGATGGTTCCTTTGACAGGGCACGGCCGACTTCCTTCCCTAATCCGATGAGACCGATGACCTCGCTGTTTGGTCTCTTCCCCCAACAAAGCCTGTATAAAAGCCTACAGGGAAGCACTTAAGACATTAAAAGCACAGATGTATGCTGAACAAATGAGGGAATCTAGCAATGTTGCCAAAACGGGGTGCAGTATAGTAAATAAGGAAAGAGGAGGGAGCAACAATGCAGTGTGCAATAACATAATAATAACTGACAATGAAAAATTGCTGAGTGACCCAAAGGAAATATATGAGAGATTAATAGACCAGTTTAGTAAGATGAGTAGGGAAGATGTGATTGACTACCACAGGTGCTAAATCCCAGTAATGGCAGTAATTCATTATTCCTGAGGTGTGCTACGGAATTGGAAATCCTGAAAACCATTTCCAACTTAATGGCAAATGCATCCAGTGGCTGGGATGACATTTCAGTGAAATTTCTGGAAGAATGGAATTAATAAAGCCACTACAACAATTAATAAACTGCTGTTTCAGTCAGGGGTCATTTCCTGACCTGTTAAAAGTCACTGAAATAAGACCAGTGCATAAAAAGGGGAGAACTACATATACAAAATTATAGGCCTATTTCATTGACATCAGTAATTAGTAAGCTCTTGGAAAGACTACTTCTTGATCAACATGAATCATTTTTTGTAAGTACAATGTATTAAAAAAGACTGTCAGCATTGTTTCAGGAAGGGCCAATATTCAATAACAGTTGTAGCCTCATTCTTTCAAGTGGTACTGAATAAACTTGATAAAGGAAACAAAGTTATTGACATCTTTTTAGACCTATTCAAGGCTTTTGACTCTGTAAATCATTCTGTTCTTCTACAAAAATTAGAAACTTACAGAGTCAAAGGAGTATGATTAGATCTATTAAGATCCTACCTTGCTCACAGGAGACAATGTGTAAAGCTGTATTATACAATTGGGAGACATATTCAAACATTAAAATCATCTATTAGAATTCTTAGTTGTGGAGTCTTTCAGGGAATCATTATTGGGCCTTTTTTGTTCATTGTGTACATCAATGATATAATAAGTCCACAAAATTCAGACTTAGTAAATTTTGTTGATGATACCTCCTTCATAAGTTGGGGCTCTACAAAACAGTTAGTAGTGCAAAATAATGAAGAGAACATTAGTGTCATCACAGAATATCACACTAAAAACAAATTGGCACTAAATAATGACAAGACAATTCTGATGGAGTTTCTGCTAAATTATAAACCAAGACAAATGGATACACAACCAGAGCTATCAGTTGAAACAATTGATAAATATAAATTCCTTTGTATTATAATAGACGAAGATCTTACATGGAAGGAGCACATCAGCTACATGTGAAAAAAAATCTCCAGTAACACCTAGCTGCTACAACTATTTCTAGAATAATAGTGCAACCTGTCATAACACAAATCTATTTTGGAATTGTACACTCCCATCTGCAATATTATATTGAGATTTGGGGTGGGGCACCAACAGTATATATGAGTAGGGGTTTTAGAGCACAGAAAAGACCAATTAGGATAATATCTAATATTAGTAAGTGGCAGTCCTGTAGAGAATATTTCATTAAATATAACATACTAACAGTGTATTCATTGTATTTTTTCACAACTATACTGTCTGTAAAAGAAAATATGGAGCATAGTGTAATCAGTAGCGAAATCTATAATTATAACACAAGAAAACGAGAGGTTTACCACATAAAATTTAGTAATAAAAGAGCAACAGATCATAGTCCATTTTCTGCTGGAAGACATTTTTATAACAGATTGCCAAAAACATAAAATTGTTAAAAGGAAACATATTTAAGACAAAATTAAAGCAACTCTTAATTGATAAATGTTTGTACTCCATCACAGATTTCTGATGTTATTGTATATGATATATCTTTACTTCTAAACTTTTTTAATGTTCTCATGTTTGTAAACTGACTATGTCCACAACTGTTAAGTCATAATGGACAAATAAACCATTTATCTACTATTATTATTATTTACAATGGGACGTACCCTCTGCCATGTGCCTCACGGTGGATTGCAGAGTATAGATGTAAACATAGATGTAGATATACTCTTTCATGTTATTGCCACTTTAACTCTTGACTTTTCCTTTCTGTTCTTGATATTAACACTAATGGCTGTCTTTTCTCCACATCTTCCAAAGATCTTGCTGGCACAAAGCTTCATTTGTATCTTGTGTTACCACTATCTCTAGACTCATATCTAATAGGCAGTCTCTCATACATAAAGTCTTCAATTTCTCATTAAACATCTTTGAACAGGCTGATATTTGACCAATTCTATACCAAAATACTTATTTTCTATTTTATTTTCCACACATATTTTCTTGCAACAGCTATCACCCATCGTTCTACACATGAACCAAAACAGTCTCTACAACATCTACAGGACCAAATATAATAACAATCATAATGACTATAACTGATCCTGTGTAACTCCAAATGGGTATACTACTTCCTTTGCTGACACAAAATTTCAGTCTCTAACTCATCAAGCTTATGACCTGCTGCATTTGAATTTGTCTAACTTTCTTACTACATCCTCAACAGGCAAATTCAAAATCAGTTTCATTATTTTCTTTTTTTTTTGGTTAGCAATATGATGGTCTACATCCACATGCAAGTTCAGAACTACATCATTATTTGTTACATTTATTCTAAAAACATGGCCTGATTGTATTTGCCTTTACAACAAATAACTACATCGGTTGTAATATCCTTACTTCACACATCTTGTAATCTTCCTCTTCTTAAGTCTTTAACCATCAGGTCAGTTATCAGCAGCTCACAATTTATTTCTGTTTTTGGCCTTCCCCTTGAGAGTGATATAGATGGTGCAACAGGTATCCTTCATGATCTGGTTGATGTATTCTAGTCTCGGTCTGCTTCTTGCATTTTCCCTTCTACTGTGCCTTCAATGATACATTTAATGATTCCATCATGTCTCAGCAGATGGCCAATCTATGTTTCCCTTCCATATTTTATGAACTTCAGGAGACAAGGCTTCGCTTTGTCCACTCTGTAAATTACCTATTCATTTGATGCCTTGTCTACCCAGAAAATCTTGAGCATGCTGCAATAGAACCACATCTCAGAGGCTGTTATTTTGCGTTTCTCTGCTTCTCTGAGTGTCCATGTTTCTCTTCTGTATAGCAGCACACTCCAAACAAACATCTTTATGAGATCTTATGGTGCTGGACATGAAAAAGTTTCTCCTCTTGTTAAAATCAGCTTTTTCCTGGTGAATCCAGCTTGCTATATCCTTCCTTTATCTTCTGTCCAATGTAATTTTATTTCCTAGGAAAGTATAGGATTCAATGGTCTCCAGATGCTGACTATTAAGTAAGCATTGGGAAAAGGTGTTTTAGCACAGCGATATTATCTGCAAATCTCAGCATGGCTGTTTTCTTACAATCAATATTAATTCCTTCCATAATTCCTAGTTTCTCTCTAGCTTCATCTATTGCCTTATGAATGTATCCATTGAACAAGAAAGGAGAGTGTGAACAGCACTGTAATACATCCTCCTTAGGCTTCTTCTTAACATTCTCCACGTCTTATCACAGCCACCTCTTATCAGTTTCTGCACTACGCTTCTGTCCTTATACTTCATTCCAATCTCTCTCAGCATCATAAAAAATTGTTGCGAGTCTACCCTATCAAATGCTTTTTTGTGAGTCAATGAAGGAAGGCAATACATGTGTCTTGAGCTTTATTTAGTTTTTGTTTCCAAAGAATTGTTTAAATGATTTATTGACATGTTTCAACTTTCCAACCTTGATCATTTCATTCAGCTCATTGTATTGACCCTCCAAGAATTGTTGTTTAACCTTTTTTGATTCTTGGTTGATTTCATTCCTCAGTGCTCTATATTGTCTTTGTCCTTCGTCACTGTTGTCTTCTTTCTGCTTACATCTTAATTTTTTTGTTATGTTTTATGTAATCCATTCTCCATTATGCTTTGTATTCTCTCTTGCAACTACTTTATTTCATGCTCATAGAGTGTTACTTTTTAAGGACTCCCAGGTCTCTTCACCATTTCTAATGTACGGTATTTCTTAACTGTGTCCATGTTTGTTTCTTCCTTGTCTGTCACCATAATATCATCTTTAATCTATTCAGATCCCATTTCTCACAAGTTCCTTTCACATGTTTTTTGGATTCCAAATCACATTCTCCTGTCACTATGTTACTGTCCGTCAACCATGTTCCTAGCACCTTTTATCTCGCTGTACACTCTTTGCAATTCTTCTTCATCATAGGTTTATTTCACTAGGGTTAACACTGTCTTGTTCAGTTTTGTGTCGAATTATACTGGTAGTTTTCTGTCTGTTTGTTGGTAACCATCTACTCTACAACTGAGCTCCTTGAAAAGGGTCAGTCCTACCCTTCTTTTTGCCGGTCACTACTTTCAATCAATCAATCTATCTATCTATTTATTCATCAGTTAACAATATATATTGTATGAATGTAGTCAATTACAATATAGTTTCTTATCTTTAATTTGTTTCAAAAGCTTGGATAATAAATACAAATATTTTATATCAGTTTAAATAAATAATATTACATTTCCATGTTCAGTTATTCTTCAATGCTATGAAAACTATGTGTTAGTAAAAATTGTTAAGATCTACCTTGAATTTATGAAATTCTTTAATTCTCTTATTGTAAAAGGCAATGCACTAAGAAGTATTTTGGGCTGGTAGTTTACACTTTTTTGGTAGATTGCTATTTTGTGGGTGTCTCTGTGAAAATCATGCCTGTTCGTTGTTTCAGGGTTATGAACCTGATTATTTAATGTTGAAAATTCCTGGTGAGTTTTCAGAAAGCAAACACATTCATAGATGTATAAACTAGGAAGAGTCATTATTTTAAATTCTTTAAATATTTCCCTGCACGACACTCTGCATGGGACCCCTTTCATTATTCTTATAGCCATTTTTTGAAGTTTGATAGCTTGTTTTGCCCTACCTGAATTTTGCCGGAAGATCACACCATATCTAAGCAAACTGTTCATGTATGCATAATAGACACACGGCAATGATTCAGTGTTACAACATTCCTGAAGCATTCTTAGCACATAGCAGCATTTACTTAATTTTTTACTCAAAACTTCTAAATGCTTTTCCCATCTCAAGTGCTCGTCCACCCATATACTGAGGAATTTTGTGTATGGAGCTTGTGCAATAACATAGTTCCCTAATTCAGCTTTTACTCTTATAGCTTTACTTTAAATATTACTGAAATTCATCAATACCGTTTTATCCTTATTTATGATTAAAGCATTTTTGCTAAACCATTTTCCTGTCTCATTTATTGTCCTAGAGGCACTCTGCTGTAGATTATCCTCAGTGTGTCCTTTTATAAAAATGCTAGTGTCATCAGCGAACATCACAATTTCTGCAACTGTCAGATGGTTTGGCAAATCATTTATGTACACCAAGAACAACAGAGGGACTAACACAGAACCCTGGGGCACTCCATAGCTAGTTTTTTTGAAATCTGAAAGATACTCTTTGCCTTCATGACATATGGTTAGATGAAGCAGAAGGTGACTATTACAGAGCCCTTGAATATTTGGACATGGTAAATTCATGGTATCGTACTAGTACAATTCATGGTGGTGTATCTTTATATGCAAGCAAGATTCTTAGTGTAAAGGAAATAGACTTAAAAAACTTTTCCACTGACCTAGATCTAGAATTAGCTTCACTAGTGTTAATAGATATTGACCTTATTATTGTCTCTGTGGACCAGTCACCTGATGGTAATTTTGAAAACTTTATTGCACAAATGGAAACCTGTTTGTCCTACCAAACACATCTTAAATCTAAAATTGCACTATGTGGAGATTTCAACAAACATATAGGTGATGGAAGCACTAAAGAGAGAGTCTTCATGACTTTGATAAATAGCTGTGGGCTGTTTGTTGCAAGCCGATTGCCAACAAGAGGTGATGTCTGCCTAGACACAGTTATCACAAACCTCAATATCTGGAACTATAATATAAGTGTAGTTGAACCAATGATTGCTGACCATAGTGCATTAGTAATGGAAATAAGTATGAAATACTCGAGTCAACTGCAACCAAGCTCATGGCACTCCAGTTACACATTTAGTAAAAGGATCATAAAAGAAGAAAGACTAAATGACCTTAAAATAGCCATGTCAAGTGTAAACTGGCAGCAAAAAATTGCAGGAATGGGGGCCATTGCCTCATTCGAATGTCGGTTCCAATCATTAAAACCTAAATTTGATGATTTATTTCCAGAAATCCACAAGAAGTATCCTACAGGCAAAGCTAAAGGAAGGGACAAACCTACTACAGGGAAGATGTGGTATACCCCTGAGCTAAACAAATTAAAATGCATTGTGCTAATTTTCAGGGACTGTATGAAAGCAGCTAGAGATCTCCCATCTAGAGACCTGCTTCATTGTAACTATGTAATTTACAGAAAGCATGTGGAGGAGGCAAAAAAGAGATACAATGACAGTTTCATTAGCGAGGCTCACAATCCTTGCAAAGTACCTTGGAATCTGGTGAACGAGTGCAGAAAAAAGCCCACCTCAGCCTTAAATTCCAGTAGCCCTGACACCTTCAATCAGAACTTTGTTAGGATAGTGAAAGATACTATTAATGAAATACCTGACTCAGGCTTAGTCCTCACAAGTCACATGAGAAACATAACCAGTCACATTTTTGAAAACTGGAAGGAAGTGCACCCTAAGGATATCGTAAAAATAGTTAAGTCATACAAGAACTCGGAGAGTGAAGATTCTATGGCATGTCTTGCACAATGCTGAAGAAAATTATTCTAGAGCTTGCTCAGCCATTATCTATAGCAATTAACAAATGCTTATCCTCTGGTGTCTTTCCAAAATTTCTTAAACTAGCACGGACAGTACCATTCTACAAAAAAGGTGACACGTGTGAAGTGTCCAGCTACAGACCAATTTCTATCATCCCTATTCTAGCTAAAGTTATGGAGTCTGTTATGAAACTCCAGTTACAGAATTATTTTGAAGTAAATAAGCTCTTCCAGGACACACAGCATGGTTTTCGCAAGGGAAAGTCAACGTTTACGGCAGCAGTGGACTTAACCAGAAAAATAAGGCAAGGATTCGAAGACAAAGAAAGTGTGGCACTGACACTCTGTGATCTTAGCAAGGCATTTGACTGCATTTCCCACAAGATACTGCACAGTAAAGTGAAGTATTATGGTGTCAGAGGTGTTGTTCTGGCAACTTTTCAGTCTTATGTGGAAAACCAGAGACAAGTGGTATCAATTCATGGAGCAACATCACAAGAACAAAAGCTGGAATGTGGACTACCCCAAGGGTCCATCATAGGGCCTCTCCTGTTCCTTATTTATGTCAATGATATGGGTTATAACAACAGTATGTTACAGTTTGCTCATGACACCAACCTTTTTCCCAAAGGAAGAACTGCTGCGGAATCACTCCAAGAAACATATGTACTCTTCCAAAACATTGAAAAATGGTTCGTCAAAAATAAAATGAAAATGAATGGAGAAAAATCATATCTGATATGCGCCCTTAACAACATCAGATGCTATGATAATATGGGGGCTGTCAAACTGCTGGGCTTCATGATAGACAGGAAACTAACAATGAATGAACACACAGTGTATGTGTGCTCCAAGCTCTCCCGTGTAAAATACCTTCTGAAGAGGTTAACAGGTGTATTCAGTGACCAATATCTCATAACAGTATATTATGCCCTATTCCATAGCCACATCAATTATGGCCTACTGTTATGGGGACATTCTGCAGGTTGTAAGGATGTGCTAATTCTACAGAAAAAAGCTCTCAGAATAATCACATCAAGCAAAAGACAGGAGCACTGCAGGCCTATATTCAAGCAGTTAGGAATTATGACAGTCTTCAGCCAGTATGTGTTTTTATGTCTCATCAGCATGAAAGAAAACCAAGGAGTCTTCAACATGAGGCAAGATATACACAATCACAGTACCCGTAACAAGAGGAGCATTGAAATACCCAGGTGTCGACTGATGGGAACGCAAGACAGCTTTCCAGTGGTTGCCCTAAAGATGTTCAGCTCACTGCCTCAAGAAGAGCAATCCCTGCCGCTAGGAACATTCAGATGGAGAGTAGTGCAGGACCTGAAAGAACACCCATTGTACTCGATTGGTGAATTCTTTAATAGTGACCAAAGTGAATGGACAAACAAATATTGTTTCTATTAAGTATAAATTTCTAAATTTTGTGAATATTTTTTTAAATGTATAAATGTAATTAATCTTGATGCAGTCTGTCCAGCCATGACTGGTAAATGACACAGATCTAGTAATGATTGTATGATTCATTTGTCATTTGTAGTCGACTACTATTAAATTATGATGCTTATAGCACCATCTATTTCTACATTTTGTAACTACTGATTTTTCTTCTACCGTACGTTTTCCTCCTTCTCCAGTAATATTCCGTTGCAATTTGATGCCATTCTGACCAGTGGTGTTGTTCCTACAGTGGTTTTAAAGCTTAACTTTAATTAAAATCACCTTGTACTTTGAAATTTATCTGTCATACCTATGTGCCATCGTAATGTCTGTTTTGCTCTTGCACACTCTTAACACACTCATGCTAAGTAGCATGAGTCTTCTCTAGTATAATTTTACGAAATTAAAATAACTTATGCTTCTCGATGTTACACTATAAAGACTGGCTTTTCTATGTTGTCATATTATAATCCTGGGGGTGACTGGATTTCATAAATTAAAGGTCTAGGTGATGTGTCACAGTTTGGCTAAAGTAATCCCAAATGCTAGCATGGTAATTCTCACTACCAGATGTGTTGTCATAATCCTATAACTAAAAGAACTCTTTCAGGCAATTGATGTGTGCTGTAAGATACTTATTGCTCCCTAAATGTATGACACCTTTGGTCCTTTAATTTGTTTTACAGTATATGGACTTTGTTATTGACTTTCAAATGTTCAAATGTGTGTGAAATCTTATGGGACTTAACTGCTAAGGTCATCAGTCCCTAAGCTTACACACTACTTAACCTAAATTATCCTAAGGACAAACACACACACCCATGTGCAAGGGAGGACTCGAACCTCCGCTGGGACCAGCCGCACAGTCCATGACTGCAGTGCCTTAGGCCGCTCGACTAAGCCCACGCGGCTATTGACTGTCTAATTTCTTTTATACTCCCCTATGTGCACTTTCATCAAATAATAAAAACTTTATCTCCTGCTCATAACTCTTTTGGATATTTGATTTTGTCATTTTTGTGTTAGCAGAAGAGCCAACACCATGTTACAAGTGGAGTCCAAGATGCACGCATTTTAGCTCAAGCAGGTTAGCGTGAGGAGGGAAGAACTATACTGACGTGAGGTCTGGAACATGACAAGGAATGAAAATTCAGAAAGCAGATGTAATTAGTTTGATACTTAACTTTAATCCATTAATGATGAATGTCACTCTTGACGGTACATGATTCACAATATTATCTGTTCAGAATACATTCTTGAAGATAGTACTTATAGTGAATATGGCACCTTGCTAGGTCATAGCAAATGATGTAACTGAAGGCTATGCTAAACTGTCGTCTCTGCAACTGAGAGCGTCTGTAGACAGTGAACCATCGCTAGCAAAGTCAGCTGTACAACTGGGGTGAGTGCTAGTGAGTTTCTCTAGACTAGACCTGCTGTGTGGTCTGCAATCACTGATAATGGTGACACGCGGGTCCGACGTATACTAACGGACCGCAGCTGATTCAAAGGCCACCACCTAGCAAGTGTGGTGTCTGGCAGTGACACCAGAGTCATAATATTCTTTATTGCTCAATTTAGACTGAGCATTAAAAGTTTGAGGGTGTAGGAAGAATGCAATTTATTCTTATGCAGTATATGTGGCAAGATATCCGAATAGATGTCAACCATCTCAGAAATTGTTAATCAACCTCTTCAACCAGTTACTTGAAGTTGGTAGTGTAACATCTAGACAATGTAACAGATGTTGCAGTTGGTCGTCATGTTAGCTCCTATGCAATCCGTGAGGAAGTTGCATGAGTTAAGCAAATGTCCTATTCTTTCGCCATTGACAAAGGTTCCATCACTATCATATCTTTCTCCATCAATGCATAGAAACTGCATAGAAACAATTTTGAGAATCATGTTAACTTGTGCGCATGGGCATTAAAACAAGATACTCCAGATGTATCATATGTCTTGTTTGGCGATGAAGCCTAACTTACCTATCATGGCCAGGTTAACCACCAAAACATGCACTATTGGTCTGTTGACAAACCCCATTGGCTTAGTCAGGTGGAATGTTAGTGTCCATGGAGTTGAATGTGTGGTGTGAGATAGTGAACCATCAGCTCATAGGCCCATTTTTCATACATAGACCACTAAATGTGCACAAGTATTGCAGACTCCTAACAGACCATCTTCCATGGATGCCAAAAGACGTTCCACTGCAGACTAGGAGTAACCTGTGGTAAGAGCATGATGGCTGTCCAGCCCATAATGCACAAAGAACTACAGCATATCACAAATTGTTCCAGATCATTGGATTGGAGGCAGAGGACCTGTACCCTGTCCAGCCCATTCTCCAGGTTTGATGCTGTCATTTTTGTCATTTGCTTCTGCTTGATCTTTTCATAACATGCTGTAACAACATTTTTTCTTGTCATATTTAAGTGTGTCTGCAGACTGCACTGCCTTCTTTGACACATCTCTCTACTTGCATTACCTTCCATGTTGCCGCATCTGAGAGTTACTAAGAGTAGCCAGAGTTACAATTTTGCACAATATGTGTGAGTGAAAGAATAACCCAAAGTCAACAGGGATGCAAGGAAATAGAAGAGACTATGTTTTTGAGGTCAAGATAGTGTGGGCTACATGACCAGTCGCAGAGATGCTTCTGGAAGGGACTGAGTTCAGGAGGGCAGTGTATAATTGCATGGGAGGCTTGGCATGTGAGCCTTTATAAGCAGCACTGCCAGCACTGCTTAAGATAGCATACTCAGTCTGCCTCAGACCCTGGACCTGACTCTGCCACCAGGACAGGGCATAGTTTCTTGCGGCACTTAGCTTCAACAGAATTGCGCAACATGCAGCCAGTGTGTTAGTGCCTCATGAGATTCAAAGGTAGTTTCCTATTTGTGGTATCACATATTGATACAATCCCATGGGTGTAAAAGTTAGCAACCAGATTGCAAGTTTCCATCAGTTGCCCATAGCTGTCATGCAGGATCCAGTGGACTTAATGCAGCACGCTCATTGAGCCATGCCTCCAGTGGCTTCAGACTGCAAGTGCCCCCTGCTGCCACACTACAGGACAGCCAGCAGCAGCGAGACACCCACTCACACTTGGAGCCTCTTTGCTACACGATGCTACACGGAAGCCACCTAGCTGCAGCTCTGACACCATTGTTCATCCTTTAATTTAGAGAACCTCTTCCTTGTTGACATTGAGAGCCGAACTCTGTTTCTTGCTGCATTATTTGTAGTGAGACTTCGTACATGGGGAAAAATACAGGTTAAGTAAAACTGCTGCTTACTATGTTAACTTGTTTGCTAATCATTTCTGCTCCCGTCCAGCTTTCCTAAAATGACAGTTGCTGCACCACTCTGTAGCCCACCACCCCTTGCCACTGTGTACCCTACATATTTGTTCAGTCTCAGTTATTTGTCAGAATTCCTCATTCTTTTCTCACAGAGTTTCCTCATCTTAAAGTATTTTCAGTCTGTATTCTCAGCAATCAAGACTGCGAATTGGATGAGCCACTTCACAACTGGAAACAGCATCAGCTCCTATCCTGATCTTTCCACACAATTTATTTTGGTGCCAGGTGTGGGGTCAGCTAAAAGTAGACACCCCTTTTCTCTTTGGGGATAGTTAAAAATAGTCACCCCCATTCTTTGTGTTTGGCACAAATTAGGTACCCCTACTGTCAAGTTTTGGCTACCAGATGGCTACTGTCTTATTTTTGTCTGCATACAGTTCTGGGGTTGGCAGGATACAGATCTGAGAAATAGATGTAGGATGTTATTAACTTATGACATTATTTAGCACAAAGTCAAGAAAAGACTTTTGAGAATTAGGACTGAGATGAGCTGCAGTAGGCATCCGGAGGTGAAGAAAGAAGACAATTCTGATGAGCCAAGAAGGTCAAATTTTTCCGTTATGAAATGGGTTCCATTATACGGCAGGTGGGTTGACAGTGAGGAATGACAGCACCCTGATCCAGAGAGGAGGTGGCTGAGATATTCTGACAGGGTAGGAAGGTTCCCACAGCATGGATTCTACTTCATGGGAGTTGAGTTGGCAGTGAAGTGTGGGAGCACACCATCCAGAGAGGGAGTTGGTGACATCAGCCAACAAATGGATGGGCCAGAGGGGTCTGTCAGTTTCAAGGAAGCAGATAATATAATTGGAGGCACATGGATGCCAAGCAGGGCAGACAGTAGGAACCATGTGGAATGGAAGGGGGAGCTACCTGGTAGAATTTTACACACAGTATAATTTAATCATTGCTACAAACAGTTGGTTTTAGATACAAGGTGTATTTCAAAAGTAATGGAAATTTTGTATTTTTGTATGTTGCATTAGTCCATTTCACAATTTGTTTTTCGTTGTTATGTTGGTAAAAACATCTGAAAAATATCTGTACAGTGTTACCTATACTGTATATTTTGGCTATTGTCCTATCCAAAAGAACACATGTGTTTCATTAGTATCTTACTGTTTATTTCATATAGAATGGATCAGATGAATTGTGTTTATGGCAAGTTGGCTGAGACCCCTTCTAGGCTGTTCAGCTGCCTGGTGCAAGTATTTCAGTGACTTGCATGTCAGTGGCAACGAAATTATAATGAGAACACTGTCCCAATGGAGAAAATCGCCAGCTCACCCAGGAATCAAACCTGGGGCGCCTTCATCGAGCGTCAGCAACAGTAACTGCAAAATCATGAAAAATTTTGCTGTAAGAATGGAATAAAGTGCAACACACTTTTATAAATGTTAAATATTTCTTTTGATGAGTCTGCTGTGAGTAAAATGAGGGGTAAGAGTGTGAGCATTTCAAAGTAGCCTGTGAAGAAGTTGAAGATAATGAACTTCCTTGATGCCCCTAGCACGTCATCAACTGACAAAACCTTGGAGAAACTGGAAGAAATGATTATGAATTATCACTGGATCACCATCATAAAAGTCACTGGTGATGTTGACATATCAGCTGGCTCATGCCATGAAATTTTTATTGGTTGTTTTGGGATATAAAACACATGACAGAAAATTTGTAAGAAATTGTTGAACTGCAAACAAAAAAGTGGGAAATGAAAGTTACTCAGCAGTCGCTGGATGCAGTCAACAATGATGCAGAACTACTGAAACATACCATATGGCATAATGGGCAATGAAAGGTGGGTTTACAGATATGATGTCAAAACTAAGGCCCAGTGGATGCACCCTAGATTACCAAAAAGCTCAAAAAATACGACCAGGTGTGAAACTTATACTCACTGTGTGCCTTGATTTTAATGGTATAATGCACCATAAGGTGGAACAATCAGGAGTACTGCTTAATGCCATTTGCTTGAAGCAATTCAGAAAAAGATCCACACTTGTGGAAAACAGTTAATGGCGTTTGCACTAGGATAGTGCACCTGGTCACACTTCATTGCTTCCTTATAAATTTTTTGCCGAAATACTAGTGTAATGAGGTGTCGCCTCAGCCTGCAGTTCTACGCACTGTCCTCCCCCCCCCCCCCTCCCTTGCCCCAATCCAAGACTTTTCACACCTTCCCTCCTCCTTTTTCATGTCCCCTCACCCTCATTGTGTGCCATCCTTTGCCAATACACCTTCCCATTTCCCTTCCCTGCTCCTCTCCTTTTCCACTCCCCATTATTCCCTCAAACCCCAACTCCCAACACTGCGCCTCACAGTCTCGCCATGCTAGACAGTGTTCTACTCTCCCCTCACTCGTATTCTGCTATCCCTCCCCCTTCCCATCCCATTTCAGATTGTTATTCATGTGACAACTGCATTCCATTCGCAGCTGCCAGCGGTAGCAGTCACGTGTGCATGCGGTGTGCCTGCTTGTGTGAATGTGCATGTGAAGAAAGTTTAAGCCAAAAGCTGCAATGTGTAACAGACTGTTCATTGTATCTGTCTGCAACTCAATGGGTCACCTTTAAGTTGAGAAGCAGTCTGTACTTTTCTTAATCTTGTTGATATTCCAACCTGGGGTTTCCATCATTTGATGTCAACATTTAAATTGCCATGCAACTAAAATCAGTGCATTATGGAAAATCTAGATGAGTTCATAAACCTAAATAGTTGACTGAGAAGGTAAGGAAATAAGTAAAACAAGAGCAAAAATCAATTTGACAACTTTTCGCAATGCTTTTCATCCATTGAAGAGGAAGAATAAAAAGTTCAAAATGTTCATATCCAAAAATTGTTGAAAACTGGTGCTTCATCCAAATGAAAGAGATCTGCTCTTCATTCATCATTATTATTAATAATGATTACAAGAGCAGGACAAGGGAGGGAGAGTGTAATAACTCTTGGCAGACACTCATCCCATGATAAAGTGACCTTTAGTTTACAATATATGTACATTTAAAGATAATTTATGGATACAATTTTGAATTGGTAAAAATAATTGTTGGTTTCAAAATACAATAACCAATTTGCTACTTCTAACACAACCTTTTTTTATAGGTCTATTATATGTGCAGCTTCTCCAGCTGTTGCAGTTCATCTCATATTACAACTTACAGAAAGTGGCTATGGTATAGACAAAGACATTAAAACTATTACTGTTGCTGCAATCAGTCTGGATTCAGTTACAGCAATTGTGGTTATAGATTTCTTGCTTACTTTCCAGTATTCCCAAGGTAAGTTGGTGGAAAATAAGGCTAGCTTAAATGAAGTTAGGTGTTGAAAATGTAAGTTAGAACTGCTCTACAGTAATGTACTTTATGATGCTTTCAGTATGTTAACTGCAATTATGCTACATTATCAAAATTTCTGAGTAAGAACATAATTTATTGACAACTTACAGTTAATTTCATAGCACAGGTGCACAAATGAACTGCTTTTCTGGGTGCGAACAGTGGTTCACTGTGTCAACCAAAGAGAACACAATAGACTTGAAGCACTTGTTGAACTGCCATGCAGCCCCCCCCCTCCCCCCCCCCCCCCTTTCCCTCTTCCACCATTAGGTAGAGCTCCAGAAATGTAGAAGTAATGGTGTTAAACTGATGTTTAGCCCTCATATAAACTGGCTGCAGCAGTTGTGGTTCCCTGGGAGTTTCCTTGCAAGATGACACTTGGACATCTTGGTATGCTGGTGGTGTATGCATTACTGAAATGGATGACTCACTGAGTTTGCTCATTGCATCTGGTGATTGATGAGAAGGGTGCTGAGCTGGTAGGTCATCAGTGAGTAAGAAGGTGACCCTTTGGAATGACGCTGTCATACGTTACTATTGTATAAATTTGCATAGTATTTTCGTTGTGCTTCAGAACTTGGTAAGAGCCAGAGTAAGGAGGTTTCAGTGGTGGTGTGTGTCTGTCTTTTGCATAACATATGAGCACTCCTTTAAATTCTTGTGAATGAAAATGTTGGCTCTTCATGGTGGGATGCCAGTCAGCGAGGGTAAAGCTTGCAGATCTGACTCTTAACTTGTTGCATCAGATATGATGATTTGGGTACAGAGAGGGACTGTTGTTGTATGAAAAACTATGGTGAAAACCACAGTGTCTCTCATAGGCCATCTGAGTTGCTGATGCAATGATCTCTTGCTTGACAGAGGTATGGAGATGAAGTACCACCAGTGGTAATGCTGTAGTCCAGTTCTTAACATAGCATATAAGCACAGTTTTGAGCATCCTGTGCCAGTGCTGTATCATCCTTTTGCTGGCTGGGTGATAACTAGTGGCATAATGGTGTTGGAATCCACGTAATTCAGCAAGTTCTTAAAACATGGCAGACATGAATTGCCATCCTTGGTCTGTCATGATATGTATCAGGCGGCTGAACTGGGTGATCCATGTGGTGCGAAACGTCCTGGCTGTTATTTTTGCATCAATGTCTGTGATTGGATTTACTGGACAATTGCCATGAAAATATATTTGAATCCTTCAGATGGAAGCTGTGGGCCCATCAGGTCAATGTACACATGTGAGAAATATTATGTCATTTCAGAAAATTGCCCTACTGGTTTCTGAACATGTCAGATGTCTAGCACACTAAACATGATTTAGTCTGTGAACTGCAGTTTTCCTCAAATGTGGCTGAACATAACTGCTGAACATCTGTGTCCTCAGATAGCTTCATTGTGCTGTTAGATGCACAATATATGAGGTAGTGCACTGAGTTTAAAACTTGTTCACAAAAACAGCATATACAAATAGCTTAAGGGGATGCCTAAAGACATCACACCACAGTAATTTTGTTCATCTTGCTACAGGTATTATTATTATTATTATTATTATTTTTTAATTGGAGGCACATCTGGCTTAGAAGAGTGCCTAAAGGCATTGCATGACAATGATTCTTTTTATCCTGCTAGAAGCATCTTTTTTACAATGAACCAGGTTAAGCTGGATCCTCCCAAGTCTCCAGTCACCATGAATTCTTGTAACTGTGTCATCTGCCTGTGCTGCAGCAAATTTATCAAAATCTGTAGTATGTGAAATTGCATTTAGCCTCAAAACTCAGCAACTATGTTATCTGTCTCTTTTATGTATTCAGTTCTGTAGTTGACAGGCTGATAAATTCTATTTTCCAAATTTTCCAGGGGGAAAAATATTCCATAGGTTTTTAGAAGGCAAAAGTGGTGTGTTTGCTGTGTGTTTGTGGTTAGTGTACACTGCAAATGTCTGTGCTTCCACTTAAGGGCAGAAGTGCCAGATGGCCACATATTTTTGCAAGCATCTCCTGATTGTAAGCACTCGACCTGGTCTGGGCATTAGCTTATAAGAAAAAAATTTTTGGTGGAGTGACTCATCAGTTGTTGCCTGACCACCATCCTGTCACAGCACAGGGAGCCATGTGTACAGGGTTTGCCAAAAGATGCACTCTACATAGGCTAGTCTTTACCTGTTCAAAGGTGTGCTGCATTTTTGTAATCCACATTGGCATCGAAGCTTGATGTTGTGGCTCATCAAACCTACTGTCGGGAGTGCCCGTGTTATGGCTACTTCTTGTAGGTGTCATTGATAAAAACTGAGTAATCATAAGAAGCTTCTTAGCCATCAGAAACAAGTGGTGTGGGGCATGTTATTTTAGGAGACACATGCCTTCTGCAAAAACTGTGTGACCTAATAATTTCACTTGTTTCTAGAGCACACAGTTGTCATCATTCAGTGTCAAACTGTATCTTGCTAGTGTATTAAATACAATTCCTAAATGTTCCTCTGTATTGTGCTGTTGTTTGTGAAAACCTTGACACATCACCAAGTAGGTGAAACCACAAGGTAGTTCACACAACATTTAGTCTACAAATCATTGCCATTGCCATTTTTCAGTCCAAATCAAATAGGCCAAAAGACATTTCATGGTGCCACTGGAATTCAGTGATTTGCTCCTTGAATCATGACACTGAATATGTAGCACTTGTGAAATCTTTTATATTGAGAATGAGGTAGCAGTCCGGTATGGTAATACTGTTTAATTTGTGGTAATCACTGTTTGGCGTCAATGTTTTGTGTGTCTGAGATGCAGTGGAAACACTCAGGATCTGTTGGATGTGAGGCTTATTTCTGCATGCAGCATTTCTTTGATCGCTGTTTTTACTATGGCATATTTGTCTGGAGCTAAATATTGAGCCTTTGGCTGACAGTGGACCAAGTATGTCTCAATGTGGTGCAATATGTTGTGCTTCATTTTGGAAGTGCGTACTGGGCCTTGGCTGAGGGTGTGTGGGAAATGCTTCTGTTTCTGGGCACCTTATTTAATTGTCCTGTAACCATTTCACTCTGCATTCAAAGTTATGTTGTGTATAGGTTGATTTCCAATCCATAATGATGTAGGACACCAGCACTTAATATACGCTCAAATACATTTTACTGTGCTAAATTTGATTCCACCAACCATTGAATGCAATCCTGTGAGTTGTATACCCTTTTTAATATAGAGGGTATAAGATTCTGGAACTTGTTCTGCACTGGTGTCTTTTTAATAACATCTGATACTAAAACTAATGTATGAGAGTCTGAGGCATTAACTGTCACTATAAACTGCATTTAACCATTTGAAACACAATATGCAGCAAAAGAAACTACACAGCAAAAGAAACTAAGCATCAAAAGAAACTTCACAGCAAAAGAAACTTCAAGCATACAGAACCATAATTATGACTGCTGTAATAAATGTGGTAGGATTTTCACTTTACTTCATGGCATGATTGAGACACTGCAAATGATGGGCAAAATGTTTGTCACCAGTATGGAAAATCCTGAAATTTGTAGAAGTATGTGTCCTCACTGTTTGAAATTCTTTGAATTTAAAGTCACTATTTTCTTTGTGTTTGACTTCATGGTATTGTCTGAACTGCTGTTACAGCATAATATAGTCTGCATTAGCTGTTGTAGGCATTTTTGGTTTACTTTTAATTCCTTGCTCTTTAGTGTCTATTCTTCTTGATAGGGCCATCAGTTTTAGGATATGTTAATCAGAATAATAATACAAACTCAAAATTTCTGAGTAGGAACGCTATTTTTTATATCTTGCAAAAAGTTACATAGCAGCAATACACACATAAAACATGAGTGATCACAAGTAGTACCAAAATCTAACTGAACTGCTCCACTCAGAAACAACAGTGATCCACTGTGTCAACCAAAGACAACATACTGTTGTACTTGAAGTACTTGTTGAACCTCTACTCTCACAATGCTAACATTTTAACTGTGGGTAAGTCTATTACAGAAACAGACACATTATAAGAAAGCTAAATGAATTCAGTTTTACTATGCATGGGCATATCAAAGCCTTTGAACTGAATTACCCAGTCAGTTTAGTACAGTTCACAGTGTTCGTATATGCAAACTGTTACTAGTGATGAAAGAAGGCAAGAAATTATACAAAACCTCCTATGACTTACTAAGGATTGATATCTAAGCTATAGATTTTATAGTCTGACACTAAGTAATGCGAAACCTTATATTTTTATGGTATTGTATTTACTGTCATTGAACCAAATTACTTAAATTTTATGCCACAGTTTTCCACTCTGTTTCTTTCAGAAATCATGTTTCACTTCACCAAAACAGTAACAAAAAGAACATACAGCTTTACAATCAGTGTGTCAACACTTTACACTCAATACACATTATGTAGTTCTTCATCAGAGTCACAGCTGTGCATATTTGACATTGTTGGCACCTCAAAAAGGTGGAAAGTTATGCAGATAATGTAACAAAACAATAAGGGGTGAAAGGCAAGGGAAATAAAAGTAGAAAAATTGGCTGACCACAATAGAACTGGTGAGGAACAGCATGAAAATTGAGAAGGCAGTGCTCTGAGGGTTACTATATGCTGCCATGGAGAAACGATCTCATGGTGAGTTGTGGATGGAGGAGGAGGGGGGAGGGGTGAATCCAGTAAGGTAGAGAAGAGTTATTAAGAAAGAGTAGAGGTTGGTATATATGAGAGGTGACAGAAAAGTTCATGGCCAGTACAGTAGAGGTTGTGTGCAGTCCGACAGGTCTGTTATATCCTCCTTATAGAATGTTTCTTCTTGCATGGCAAAAAAGGCATCCACCACAGCCATGACATCACCATCTGGTTGAAAATGAGTTTCAGCTAGATGTTTCTTGAGCTTAGGAAAGACGTGAAACTCAAAGGGGGCCAAATCAGGTGAAAAAGATGGTTACCACTGTTCAAGACTCCAGGACTCGATGGCAAATTTGATTTATTAATTCATCCTAAAAATCTTTCCAGATTGTGGGATACAGAACACACACACACACACACACACACACACACACACACACACACACACACATACATACACAAACAGTAATTGTTTCAGCAGGTACATGAATTTTAGCTTTATCCACAAAGGTTCTTGTATCATAAATGATCTAGAAATTCTGCTACTGAATAGAAGCAATGATCCAATAAGAATGCCCTTAGGATTTTAAAAAGGAGTAAGAATGATGATATGTCTTTTACTTTATACGGAAGTCTATTGTAAATTTGCATAGTGCTGTTTACTGTGGAGGTTTTATAGGCTGATGTCCTTATTGACTTATATGAAACTTTTCTTTTTGTCTTGTGTCATGTTCATGGATACTGAAATTTTCATTTACATCTTTTAAATTCTTTCTAATACATTAACAGATTTCTAATATATACAGACAGTGAAGAGGGAGAACTGATGACTTTTAACAGAGGAATTTGCAAGAATCTGTTTGTCGAGCATGTTGCATTAGTTCTTTTTTGAGTTAAGAAGATGACTGAACTAGGTGGTGTATTAATCCCAGAAGATAATTCCATACAGTAGGATGCTGTGGAATTGGGCAAAGTAGGCAGTTCGGACAATGCTATAACTTGCTTTGACAGAGAGTAAACGCAGACTGTAACATATTTTCTTTGATGTTCCATTAATTTTGTTTATATGTCTGTGCCATTTGAAGTTATTTTCAAGCCATAAGCCTAAAAAGTTTGCTTCCGGAGAAGATGAAATTTTGTTGGAGTTTATTGTCACACTGGTGCAGCATGCATCACCTTTTAAACAGAAATTTAGGAATTTTTTTTGTTGTGTTTATCATAAGTTTGTTCCCCTCAAACCATCTGTTTAGCTGTTATGTAGTCTTATTAACAGCTGTTTGAAGCTGACTTGGGATATTTCCTGTAACGAGGATGCTTGTGTCATCTGCAAAAAAAAGTGTTTGTTTTTGACTCAATGTTCAGGTCTAGATCATTTATATACAGGAGAAAGAGGATTGGCCCAAGAATGAATCCCTGATGGACTTCTTTATTTAGAACTTCTACATCTGAAACCATGTCCTGGTGTTTTCCTTTAGTTCAGGTTTTATTTGTGTTTTTGTTTCCTGTTTGTCAAGTATGAAGTGACCCATTTTAGTGCAGTGCCTCTAATGCCATATACTTGGAGGTTCTCCAACAATATATTGTGGTCCAGTATGTCAAAGACTTTACTTAAGTCTAAAAAAATGCCAGTGGCTTTTTGTTTTTTGTCTGTTGCTTGCAGGGCATTTTAAAAAAATCATATATTGCACTGGTTGTTGATTTATTTTTTCTGAATCCATGCTGAGACTCAGGGAGAATTTTGTTTCTTTCTAAGAATTTCATTAACCTATTATACATTACTTTTTCTATGATTCTACTAAAGTCTGATAATAATGAAACTGGTCTATGGTTTTCTACATTTGTTTTGTCTCCTTTCTTATGAATAGGGACCACTTGAGCAATTTTTAAACTGTCTGGAAATATACCAGTCAGAAAAGATGAATTTACTATATCTGCAAGAGGAAGTGAAATGTTTTTAATACATTGCTTTATGATGTAATGATGCCATTTGAAGTTATTTTGAACCCATAAACCTAAAAACTTTGTTTCCAGAGAAGATGAAATTTTGTTAGAGTTTATTGTCACACTGCTTTATGATGTAATCAGGAATACCATCAATCCCTGATGGCATTTTCCCATGAGGTGATCCAGCACTGATGTTTTCATCTGGGGTTGTTCCATCAACGTAGATTGAAGAAGAACATGAGTGCACTTTGTTTTTCTGTTTCTTTTTAGTATCTGTTTTATCAATGACTATTAAATTATTTGTGATCTCTGCAAAGTACCATTTAAGAAGATTTTTGATGTGTTGGTGATCAGTTATACTCTTGTTCTCATGGTTAAGAGTGATATTTTCCATTTTGTGGTACACTTTATTTGGTTCCTTCTTTATCACTTTCCATACTGCTTAGTTTTTATTTGCTGATTCTGTTATGTACTTATCATTGGCCATATTTTTTGCCTGTCATATCACTCTTCTGTAGATTTGAATGTATTCCTGTATGTAACTGTTTAGAAGAGGGAGTATGTTATTGTTTTTCCTGTATCTGAGTAATTCTGTTTTCCTCTCACTTGATATTTTGATCCCTGTTTTTATCCATAGCTTTGCTTTTTCAGTTGTGTCTCTTATTTCTTGTATTTTGAGAGCAAATGCAATTTCAAAGTAATCAATGAAGATGATAGAGAATTTCTCAAACTTTTTGTTAGTGTCATCTATTTGCAAAACTTCTTCCAACCTTTCTCCTGATGACAGGGTGTTGAATGTTTCTATATTGTGTGTATTAAACTGTGTTGCTGTTATAGTTCTTTTATAGTTCTGGTGAGCAGTAAATGACTTTGGATGGTGACAACTTGAGCTTCATGATCACTAAGGCTTGTACTTACACATTTTGCAGTACAACTTGTATTCACAAATATCTGATCCAAGGCAGTAGCAGTAGTTTTTGTTATTCTTGTTGGAATTGTTATAGTCTGTTTTAAGTTGAAAGTATCTGTGAGGTTGAGCAATAGTTCTTTTCTTTTGCTGGTTCCAAGAAAATCAATGTTGAAGTCCCACAAAGCACTATTGATTTTTTGTCTTGATGAAGCCTGTTTAGTACATATTCAAACTTATTTAGAAATGAGTCAAAATTTACATTTGGGGAGCAATAAATACATGCTACAAGTGTATATGCCTCACTAACATCAATGAGTGCCAGCTCAAAGTCTCTTTCTGCACAGAGATGTTGAAACTTACTGATTGATTTATATTTTAGCCCATGCTTGATGAAAATTGTGTTACCTCCATTTTTATAGATTTCCTATAGAAATAATTTGCTAGTGTGTATCCTGGTATAGAAAAAGAGTCAATTTGGTCATTATTTAGCCAGTGTTCTGTAATGCACAGAACATTAATAAAGTTAAGTTCTGTATTTAGTAAGATATCTACACCTGAAACTTTGTTTGTTATTGACTGAATATTTTGGTGGCAAACAGAAAGATGTTTGTTGCTGTAATTTATTTGATTACCAGTACCGGGATTGACATTTATAGTTGAGATTCCTAAGGGCATTTTTATTATATCACTGACCTCATTCTGGCATCACGTTTTTAGTAAGTAAATGTTACAGCTAACTTTTTACAGATGTAACTAATACATTCTTTCCACATTAGGTGTTCATCTATTACAGAGTCAATAAATTTACGTTTATCAAATGTTCCACTTTTGACAGAGATTCAGTAATTGTGTCCACTTGAGACTGGGTATAATTTAATAATAATTGCAATACAACTGTCTTACCTTTACTCAGTATAAGTTTATTTATGGTTAGATGTTTTATGATTACATTAAAGTTTTCTTTAGTGTTAGCACTCCTTGCCATTTGGCACAGCCCCTGCTAATACATGATGTGTAGTCGGAATAGTTTGCAAATTTCAAATTTTGTGTGTGTATTATGTCACTAATAATGTAAGGAAAAGATAGGTTGCTACTTACAATAAAGATGGCACATTAAGTTGCAGATGGACACAATTAAAAGACACTTACATTGTAGTTTTCAGCCACAGTCCTTGTCAGAAAAAGAAAAACTCACACACACACACACACACACACACACACACACACACACACATTCATTCACAAGCACACCTCAGGCACACATAACCACTATCTCTGGTGGCTTGGACCAGAATGCCAGAATAGCATGTAGTAATGGTTTAGTTAATTAATGGATTTAGATAAGGAAATAACAATGACACTGTCCAAAGCTCTTTACATGCTAATCCTTCATGAGTCCAAAACCATTTTGATGTGCAATTACATAATTTAAATTACAGGAACAACAACAGGTATAAAAATACAATTTACTGTGAAATAATGATTGAATTAATACATAGCTAATGTATACTCTTGCATTTACTTTAATTAGTTTTTACTGAGTTAATTCACTTTTACGTAAAAGGTCATGGTATATACATTCTGTAGTTTACTTACGTTCTGACGTGGATGAAAATTCTTCAGTTGAATCCATTACTAACTAATTTAATTACAAGTCAAGGAAAGGAGTTCTAGTGTTAAGTATTTGTATGTACAGTAAATTAAAAGTTGTCTCCTTGAGTAAATACAGTACATGACACAAGTGTTGTAAACTCCAATTTGAGGAGGCATCAATAGACTTGTTTTATCGAACCCCATTCTATTCTGCCACACTTCATCCCCCTACCAAGAGCACCATACAATTTCCTCGTACAAAGCTCTGATAGCCACACACCAAGCAAAATAAGCAGTGTTTCGTCTTACAAAATTTGAGAGCACGGTTTTTTGTGGTTTGGTTCTGACTACATGTCTCCTCACTACTAAAATATTGCTACTGTATATACATTAAATAAAGTGCTTCTCATTACAGTGAAAGTTCATAAAATATTGTTCTCATATATCATTAAGACACAAAGCAATTATAGACTCAATGATATCAATCAACTTGCCCCATTGATATCAGCCTATGCCCACTAGCAGCTAATGTCTTTAATTCCTTTGAGTTTCTCATACTGTGACTTTCTGTGGAGTATTTTTTTGAGATCAGGCATTATGTGTGTTATATTGGTACACATATTTACAACTAATCAAAATTTTAAGAGGAAACAATATGTGTTCATATGCATATACAAATTAAATCTAAATTCTTTGTCCTTGCGTAAGAGTTGCTCCACTTTCTGGCACAAAAGAGTTAACTGTGATCTTTCAGTCACAACTGAGTAAAAAGGTCTCTTGCTATACATCCTTCCTGTAATATTTACATACTCACTCAATAGGATGGTGTAGTATTTGTTTCTTGATATGGTCTCATATAGTGTATAATACAAATAAACAAAGGTATGATTTATTCATATACACAGCTTATCTGTCATTATGGTTAAATCATTGACTGACTAACTAGTAAGATTGATAATAGTCTAACAACAAAAGTATTTACAGGATTAGATAGTTGTGAAAAGATCAGTCTGCCAAGCAGCAATCAATGTATAAATATAGGAAAGTGTCAGAGTACAAGTACATACACTGAAGCACTAAAGAAACTGGTGTAGGCATGCACATCCAAACACAGATATATGTAAACAGGCAGAATATGGCACTGTGATTGGCAATGCCTATATAAGACAACAAGTGTCTGGCACAATTGTTAAATTGGTTACTGCTGCTATGATTATCAAGATTTAAGTGAGTTTGAACGTGGCATCATAGTTGGCACATGAGCAATGGGACACAGTATCTCCAAGGTAGCGATGAAGTGAGGATTTTCTCATACAGCCATTTCATGAGAGTACCATGAATATCAGGAATCAAGTAAAACATCAAATCTCCGACATCACTGCAGCTGGAAAAAAAATCTGCAAGAACAGGACCAACAGTGACTGAAGAGAACTGTTCAACATGACAGAAGGGAAACCCTTCCACAAATTGCAGCAGATTTCAATGCTGGGCCATCAAGTGTCAGCCTGTGAAGCATTCAACAAAACATCATCGATATGGGCTTTCGGAGCCGAAAGCCAACTCATGTATCCTTGATAACTGCACAACACAAAGCTTTACACCTCACCTGGGCCTGTCAACGTCAACATTGGAGTGTTGATGACTGGAAATATGTTGCCTAGTCAGATAAGTCTTGTTTCAAATTGTATTGAGCATATGGATGTGTATGTGCATGGAGACAGCCTTATGAATCCATAGATGCTGCATGTCAGCAGGGGACTGTTCAAGCTGGTGGAGGCTCTGTAATGGTGAGGGCCATGTGCAGTTGGAGTGATATGGGACCCCTGATATGTCTAGATACAACTCTGATAGTTAACGTAAGCATCCTACCTGATCACCTGCATCCATTCATGTCCATTGTGCATTCCAATGGACTTGGGCAATTCCAGCAGGATGATGTGTCATCCCACACATCCAGAATTGCTACATTGGCTACAGGAACACTCTTCTGAGTTTAAACATTTCTACCACCCACCAAACTCCATAAATATGAACATTATTGAGCAAATCTGGGCTGCCCTGCAGCGTGCATGCTGCTCAGAAGAGATATCCACCCTGTCATACTCTTACAGATTTATGGACAGCCATGCAGGATTCATGGTGCAATTCCCTCAAGCACTAATTCAGACATCATCTGAGCCCATGCCATGTTGTGTTGTGGCACTTCTGTGTGCTCATGGGGCCCTACACGATATTAGGCAGGTGTACCAGTTTCTTAGGCTCTTCAGTGGATATATATCTATATGTGCTCTTTTGTTCACATTACTATCTCTTCACATGCTTGTTGACAAAGAATATAAGTATTTGAATTCCTTTTTGATGTAACTGCTTGGTAATGCTTAGAGTATGTTACAAGTCCAATAGTACATAAAATATCTCTTTTGTATTTACTCTGATTAAAATCACTTTGTGATTGACATTTCAGCAAGTCGAGTGGCAGGGTCCAGCTGCCATCCAATTGAAGTTCATTCTCGAGTGCCACGTGCTTGCTGTGTTCCCTGTTTGGTAGGTTCTGTGCAGCATCTTGTGAAGAGTGGCTGGCTACACATCAGCAACACCATTCCCTGCCACTGCAATCTGTCAGTCACAAAGTAATTTTAGTCAGAGTATTGTCATGCATATCATCTCACTTCATATACTGTCTAGTTATCACATATATTTCATTCTCATGTGTAGCTTGTAAATATGGATTGACTGTATATGCTTTGTATAAGTTCATGAATGTAAGTATTTTTCTTGAGTAGTAATGTGAAATATTTCTCTAAGAACATCATCAGTAATCTACAATTAAGACTGGATAACATGAAAATATTACTCCAAGTGAATTACATTTGTAAGACAAAGTCTATCATGAGTGTCTTTCTTCACACATAATTGTTTATTATATCTCGTAGATGTAACCAATGTTAAGTACAAGTTCAAATTGATACATTCAGCAATATAACATGTGTAGACCTCCCCACAAATATCTTATCTGTCTGTTATATATCTTGTGTAAGTTCCATAATTAAGTAAATATAATGTGAAGTAATCTTATACGTGCAGTGTAAATCAGTAATACAAAATTACAAAATGACATCCAAGAGTGTTATGTGGAAACAAATGAAAGCAATTGTGGGGCAGTGCACAAGCATCAATGTGTATGTATACTGTGTCATGCTTGGACTTAAATCAACACATAATTAAGATATGCAATAAAATGTGCTCTGCATCTGCAGCTTAGGGCCTGCCATTTACAAACACTTTCCCTTGTTCCCATACATCTGTAATTATTAAGTTAGTTCATACTGATGTATAGGGTGCATAGGCATGTCATAAAACAATCAGACTGTGTCAGCTAATCAGACTGTGTCAGCTACAAGTGCCTTTAATGTGTGAATATTTACTGTGTAATGTAATCTTGTGATTAATTCAATTCATAAAGTTTACATTTGTGTAAATTGCTGATTCATGTTAGGTTTGTAAATTCATGAGTTTTAACTGTTGATAATGAGTGAATACAGCAGCCAATATTCTGATAAGTTAACAGGAATAAACATAATGTGAATAAAACATTAGTGCATAGTTCAGTTACATTTCATAGAATTCATGTTTGCTTGGATTAGTGACTCTTGGTACACTGTGCCAATAAGAGAGTAATATGAATATAACTATCTTATCTTAACTGCAGTCTGATGACATGAAGATTCATATTCTTTAATACTTCTGTTGTACATGTATTATCTCATGTGCAGAACGCTGTACCATATAATGATGTATGGTGTCTATAGTTTTTAGTTAACATATAATGCCTGAGCATCCACACATTTTGGCAAGCCAAAGATAAAATTAGAAATATAGCTGTCTGGTTGCTCGTTATTTTGGATATCAGTTTCACTCTAATTTATTAGTACCTTTTTAAGTAAATTAGATACACTACATGACATTAACTCATAAAGAGGCTTCTGGAACTGACATTTGATATGTGTTTAGTTCTACATGTACAAATATCATTGACAGAATACACTAAATGAAATTGCTTGGACTCCAAGTAAAACAGTGATAAGCAGGGGGCCAAAAGCTTAAAATCAGTTTCATCCAAATCATTCAGTAGACACTTAGTAATGTGATACATGTGAATTGTACTTAGTACCTCATTGGTATAAGTAAGTGCCCTAGCTATTTTTCTTAGCTAATGACAACTCATGTACTAGATGCATCAGCACAGGCTGCAATAAGCTAGACTATCTGATAAGCATGAATGTAGACAAGAAGTGTATTAAGAATGTTTTTTCATAACAGCAAATATTTGACTGTAAATGCATTGTCCATTATAATTATCTGGGCTGTTATTCCATGGTCGGTTGATGAATTCTGTGTCGATCCCCAACGTTTCGTCTCCGACTGCGGGAGACATCTTCAAGGGGGTTGAAACGACGTTGGGAATTGACACAGAATTCATCAACCAACCACGGCATAATAGCCCGGATAATTATAATGGACATGATATTTCCGGCCGTGAAAGTCTACATTTTAGTATGTAAATGCATTGTCACATAATATGCTAATCTTCAGGATACAGATATGGACAGTTCTAATTTTCACTTAGTCTGCCGTTATGTAAGCAATGAACTTGTAGCATGCATTGATTTGTATTTAGCACATCAGACACTGGACCGGCTAATGCAAATAAGAGGGTTACTACAAAAGTCATAGCAACTACTTTTTGTCTCAAAAATGGTAAAAAGCTAAAAAATTCTAAAATATTCAAATACAATATTAGTTCATACGTAAACATTACATGTAGGGAGATGGATGAACTCACAAATCACCATAAAGATATAGTACAAGAAAAAAGACAGAAGAAAGTTTGTTGTTGCAACAGTACACAATAGTACATTACCTATTATGTGCATTCTGTGACCTCAGGAGTCTCTCCAAGAATTCACAGTAACATGATGTGACACTAGATTGCAGTCCTTTCCAGGAAAACTAAGCATACAGAGAGGCCACAGTGTGAGCTGAGCAGCCATTTAGGGTCGATGTTACCCAGCTTGAACACCATTCTTACATAATAATTGCATTTCTCCATAGAAGGAGTGCATGACAATACCACAAGGAGCTTGTGGGAGCAGTATAAAACACTGCTCTACTTTACCGAATTGTTGCTCGATGGGTAGATACATTCAGATGTGGCAGAGCTGCAATGGCCAGCATGCACAGATCTGGGCATCCTGTCAGTGTTCTTAGAGGCAATGCTCATACCCAAACTGTCCAATGCTTGGAGAACAACAGAAGATGGACACTGCATGAATTACAGTGTCTTATTGGCATTCAGTAGACAACAGTCCACAGGACTTTAGGCGATGAGCTACACATGCATAAAGTTGCTGCAAACTGGTTTCCTCATGCACTAAATGAAACAAAAAGTGGACACATTACAATACTTGTCATGTGCATCTAGCATGTTACAAGGAGGAGGGAGACAATATGCTTGTGAGAATCGTCGCCATAGATGAGCTTTGGGTCAAGTCCTATTAGCCAAAATTGAAATGCCTGTCTGCCGTATGGCATCATCCAGCTACACCCCCAAGCAGAAATTTTGTTGCAATCCTCCTCCTGTCAAATAGTTAATGCACCATACTACTGCAACACTTTCCTGCAATCACATCTGTAACGGGGTATTCAAGAGAAATGTCCTGAATGTCTACACAATGCATTAATTCTTCAGGTCAGTGTGAGAGCCCATGTAGGTGTGTGTGTGTGTGTGTGTGTGTGTGTGTGTGTGTGTGTGTGTGTGTGTGATCTACTCCTGCAATGGGGATGGGAAGTACTGGAGCATCCCCCCCTGCGGGTTCGGGGGTTAGAATAGGCCCGCGGTATTCCTGCCTGTCGTAAGAGGCGACTAAAAGGAGTCTCACATGTTTCGGCCTTATGTGATGGTCCCCTCTCGGGTTTGACCTCCATCTTTCTAAATTATTCCGAAGAGCGAGCCACTTGGGGAAGGGCGCCTTACATGGTGCATTGTATCCGTCGTGCAATTAGACCTTTAGCCGTCTTTCTCGTCGTTGCAATGGTGTCCCGCTCGTTTTCGATCTCTTGGGCGATTACCACGCTGCACTCTGCAGTGTTTCTTTTAACTGCGACAACGACCTTGGCCATTTTTGCACCTAAGATCCAGCACGGTAGCCAGTCCATTGTGGTGGGGCCGCCATGTACCCTCTTGGTTGTAGCCCCCTGACAACACAGGGATCGCTCTACTGATGCCTGCACCGTTAACTCCCCACGTATGCCAAGGAGTAGATGCCCATCGCCCTGGGGCATCGGGACTCCCGGCAATGGCCATCCTGCCAGGTGGCCTTTGCTGTGGCTGGGTGGCGCCCGTGGGGAGGGCCCTTGGTCGGAGTAGGTGGCATCATGGCGGATGATCCGCAATGAAGCGTGGTACATCATCTCTCGCTGGCGGCCATCCGTCAGCAGTCTCTAAGCGTTCCAAAGCTCACTTTAAGGCTAATGTGTATGACCCCAAATCGTTCCCCTCCCTGGCCACACCATGGGAGGAACGAAAGGCTGTGAATGAGAGCGAAAGATACTCGCCCCGGTATCTCGTCTGTACCAGAGCTGACGGGGACTCGTTTGTGTCTGTGAAGCCTCAGTTCTTTGTCGAACATTTAGAGGACAAGTTCGGGGAGGTGGAGGGCTTGTCCAAGATGCGGTCTGGATCGGTGTTGATAAAAACGGCATCCTCTGCCCAGTCACGAGCCTTGCTGGCTTGTACGAAGTTGGGGGATGTGTCTGTTACTATCACCCCACATAACAGCTTAAATATGGTCCAGGGAATTATTTTTCATCGCGATCTCCTTTTACGGTACGATGACGAGCTGCGCGTCAACTTGGAGCGCCGAGGTGTCCATTTCGTCCGGCGCGTCCACCGGGGTCCGAGGGATCATCAAGTTGCCACCGGTGCCTTCATCTTGGCCTTCGAGGGTGACACGTTACCTGAGAAGGTCAAGGTGATGGTGTACCATTGTGATGTCCGATGCGGTGCTTCAAGTGTTGGAAGTTCGGCCACATGTCTTCACGCTGTGCTTCCGACCTCGTCTGTCGCGATTGCGGTCGACCTTCCCATCCTGATCATCCCTGTGCGCCGCCTCCAATCTGTGTGAACTGTGGTGCGCACCATCCGCCTTGCTTGCCAGACTGTCCGATTCTGCAGAAGGAGTGGAAGATCATGGAAATCAAGACTCTCGACCGCCTGACGTACACTGAGGCGAAGCGGAAATATGATCGGCTTCATCCAGTGCGCATGACAGCTTCTTATGCCGCAACTGTCACTCCTTCTACAATTCCATCCACTCCAGTCAGCTCTCAGAGTCGAAGTCCCACACCTGCCCCCTTGATGGTGGGGGGCACTAAACCTCCTGTTGCTCCTGCTCCATCTACTTCAGGAGCAACACTCCCCCAACCATCGGGGACATCAGTCCCCCCTTCCCAGCCGGAGAAGCGTAAGACTTCTTCGGCTACTCTCGTAAGGAAGGGGTCCCTTGGGGACCTCCCTTCGCACGTTCCGACCGGTTCCAAAGCCGACAGCCACAAGTGGCTCAAACAACTGCCAGTCCCTGGTCGTCGGGACACACAGTCATCGTCTGTCCCTGAGACTGACCCAGTGACGCCCTCCCAGCCTGAACCACCCAAGGCGCAGTGCGAGAAGCAGAAGAAGAAGAAACTCCCCAAGGCTACCGACATTGCGGTGGCACCCATTCCACCGCTTCCTACAAGCTCTGCGTCTGAGGATGAGGTGGAGATTCTGGCGTCCACTGAGGACATGGATCTCGCCAGTCCCTTGGATAGCTGTTGTCCAGGTGGTGACTCAGTAGCAGCAGGGGCCCCGGAGGCGTAATCTGCCTCCCCAATCCCTTCACGCCTTTCCCATCCATGGCTAATACCATCCTCCAGTGGAACTGCAGCGGTTTCTTCCACCATCTAGCTGAGCTCCGCCAACTTATCAGCCGTCATCCTTTCCTTTGCATTGCTCTGCAGGAAACTTGGTTTCCAGCAATGCGAACCCCCGCCCTCCGTGGCTATCGGGGTTATTTTAAGAACTGGGCAGCTTCTGAAAGGGTGTCTGGTGGCGTCTGCATATATGTCCTTAACTCTCTTCACAGCGAGTTTGTGCCTCTACAAACAGCTTTAGAGGCTGTCGCTGTTCGGGTGTGGACGCCACAGGCTATTACCGTCTGCAGTATTTACCTTCCACCTGATGGTGCTGTCGCGCAGCATGTCCTGGCTGCTCTGATAGCCCAACTGCCGCCACCTTTTTTGCTGCTGGGCGATTTCAATGCCCACAACCCTCTATGGGGTGGGACTGTCTCCGATGACCGCGGTCGGGCCGTGGAGCATGTGTTGGCTCAGCTCGACCTTAGCCTCTTGAACACCGGTGCTCCCATGCATTTCAGTGTGGCCCATGGCTCGTTCTCGGCCATCGACCTCTCTATTTGCAGCCCTGGACTTGTCCCATCCCTCCACTGGAGACTGCATCCTGACCTGTGTGGTAGTGACCATTTTCCCATCTATTTGTCACTGCCCCAGTGTCATTCTTCTGGGCGCTTGCCCCGCTGGGCTCTCCACAGGGCTGACTGGCCAGCTTTTACTTCCGCTGCAACCATTGAGTCTCCCCCACAGGGTCACATTGACGAGGTGGTGCGTGTTTTAACCACGTCCATCATTTCAGCGGCCGAGGCTGCCATCCCCCGTTCTTCTGGCCACCCTCGGAGGAGGGCTGTACCCTGGTGGTCGCCGGAGGTTGCTGAGGCTATTCGCGACCGTCGGTGGGCTCTCCAGCGTCATAGGCGGCACCCGTCTCTTGAGACCCTCATCACCTTTAAGAGGCTCCGTGCCTTCGCCCGTCGTCTTATTGCACGGCGTAAGCAGGAGTGCTGGGAGAGGTATGTCTCATCCTTGGGCTCCCATGTCTCCCCCACGCTCGTGTGGTCCCGGATCCGGCGGATTTACGGATACCAGACCCCTATGGGTGTCCCTGGGCTCTCCTTGGACGGCGCTGTCTGCACGGACGCTGCCGCCATTGCTGAACGGCTCGCCATGCACTTTGCTCAGAGCTCTGCGACTGCATCCTATCCCCCTGCCTTTCGCTCTCTAAAGGAGCGAGCCGAGCGGACGCCGTTCTCATTCCACACGCGTCGTTCTGAAACATACAATGCTCCTTTCAGCGAGAGGGAATTCCTCGCTGCCCTCGCCGATTGCCCTGATACAGCGCCAGGCCCAGACTGCATCCACGCGCAGATGCTGAAGCATCTCTCCAGGGACTGCCAGAGACACATTCTCGCGATATTTAATCGCATTTGGAGCGAAGGCGTGTTCCCGTCGCAATGGCGAGAGGGTGTTATTGTCCCCATCTTGAAGCCCGGTGCGGACCCACTGGCGGTGGACAGCTATCGTCCCATTACCCTCACCAACGTTTTGTGCAAATTGCTCGAACGTATGGTGGGGCGGCGTTTGTGTTGGGTCCTTGAGTCGCGCGGTCTCCTCGCTCCATCCCAGGGTGGCTTCCGTCAGGGCCGGTCTGCCACGGACAATTTGGTGCGGCTGGAATCTGCAGTCCGTACGGCCTTTGCCCGACGTCAGCATCTTGTTGCTGTATTTTTCGATCTGCGGAAGGCGTATGACACCACATGGCGGCATCACATCCTCGCCACATTGCATGAGTGGGGTCTTCGTGGTCGGCTCCCGGCTTTTCTTCAAACCTTTTTATTGCGCCGCTCTTTCCTGGTGCAAGTCGGTGCCACCTCTAGTTCATCTTATATACAGGAAAATGGGGTCCCGCAGGGCTCTGTGTTGAGCGTCTCCTTATTTCTAGTGGCCATTAATGGTCTGGCTGCAGCAGTGGGGTTGTCGGTGTCTCCTTCTTTGTATGCCGACGACTTCTGCATCTCATTTAGCTCCACGACTATGGGAGTCGCCGACCGCAGGCTGCAAGTCGCCGTTCGCAAGGCAGCATCATGGGCTCTGACTCATGGTTTTCAGTTCTCTGCAGCCAAGACTCGAGTTATGCACTTCTGCAGGCGTCGGACGGTCCACCCTCATCCTGAACTTTACCTCGACGGCCACCTGCTTGAAGTGGTGGACACTTGCCGCTTCTTGGGACTCGTGTTTGATGCCCGGCTCACATGGGTTCCTCATGTTACTCAGCTGAAGCAAAAATGCTGGCGGCACCTCAACGCCCTCCGCTGCCTTAGCGACACGTCTTGGGGTGCAGATCGCTGCACGCTGCTGCGATTGTACAGAGCCCTTGTGCAGTCCCGGCTTGATTATGGGTGCCTGGCCTATGGGTCTGCATCACCCTCAGTGTTGAAGTTGTTAGACCCCATACACCACTGTGGGGTTCGGCTTGCAACTGGCGCTTTTCGTACCAGCCCCGTAGATAGTCTACTGGTGGAGGCCGAGGTTCCCCCGCTGCGGATTCGCCGCCATCGACTGCTCGCCGACTATGCTGTCCACGTGCATTGCTCGCCAGACCATCCCAATCGTCGTCTGCTTTTCCCTGCCATGGTCCTCCATCTGCCCGAATGGCGACCTAGGTCTGGGCTTTCCGTAGCTGTCCGTGTCCAGTCCCTGCTGTCAGAACTGGGGTCATTCCCTCTTCTGCCTCCCTTCCGGGTCCGTACACCTACGCCTCCCTGGTGTTTGTCCCAGCCGTCCGTCCGTCTGGATTTGGCACTGGGACCTAAGGTCTCGGTTCCGCCTGTGGCCCTCCGTCGCCGTTTTCTTGCGCTCCTCGAATCATTTCCGGGCTGTGAGACTGTCTTCACTGATGGTTCCCTGGTTGATGGTCGCACTACCTACGCTTTTGCTCACGCTGCCCATGTTGAACAGCGCTCCTTGCCGGCTGGCTGCAGTATTTTTACTGCAGAGCTGGTGGCCATCTCGCGCGCTCTTGAGCATATGCGTTTCTGCTCAGGTAGGTCCATCGTCATCTGCAGTGACTCCCTGAGCAGCCTTCAGGCCATCGACCGCTGCTATCCCTCTTCTCCTCTGGTGTCCTCTGTTCAGGAGTCTGTTTCCGCCATTGCCCGTTCTGGACGTTTGGTGGTCTTGGTTTGGACGCCAGGTCATGTTGGCATCCCGGGGAATGAACGTGTTGACAGGCTGGCCAAAGGGGCGCTCGACGCCCCAGCTTTGGAGATCGGCCTCACGGCTCCCGATCAGCAGCTGGTGTTGCGCCGTAAGGTGCTTGGGATGTGGTCTGCTGAGTGGTGAGGCTTGACAATGCCTAATAAACTGCGGGCTGTCATGGAGACGACCGATGTGTGGCGCTCCTCCCTGCGGTCTTCTCGCAGGGACTCTGTTATCCTGTGTCGGCTCCGCATCGGCCATACATACCTGACGCACGACCATCTTTTGCGTCAGGAGGATCCCCCCCTGTGTCGGTGTGGGTCCCGGCTGACGGTCGCCCACATTTTATTGGAGTGTCCCCGACTGCGCACCCTTCGGCAGTCTTTTAATTTCCCGGGCACCTTGCCCTTGATTTTATGCGACGATGCCTCCATGGCTGACAATGTTTTACATTTTATCCATGCTAGTCCTTTTTATGGATCCATTTAGGGGGGTCCTGCACTTTTCCGTTTCTGTGTCTTTTGTCCTCGCATCTCTCCATATTTGTTGCTGTTTTGGTGTCTCATCGGATGGTTGACTCTTTCCCTTTTTTGTTTTCGTGGTCAGTCAACCAGTCTCCGGCCATCTTCTTTTCTTCTATTTCTCTCTGACTGGTGTTCGTCTGTACTCTTCTTTTCTGTAGTGTTCGTTGCCTAATTTGTGTTCTTTAGCACCTGGGGGGGGGGGGGGGGGCAGTCTCCTTCCCCTTGGGGTTTTATCTGCTCTGCGACTTTGTCTCGCTTGTTTTTGGAATGGGGGACTGATGACGTTAGCTGTTTAGTCCCCCTTAAACATCCCAACAACCACCACCACCACTGGAGCATCCACCAACTTATCACTTTGTGATTATGACCTCACACTGAAACTGAAAGAACCTTTGTGTAGTAGACACTTTTGAACATGTGAAGACATTGCCTGAGCAGTAATGTTTGAGAATGGATGATTCACTCTTGGTGAGGCCTCAGGTATTTGCAGTCATCCACAGTGTTGGGAGTGTGTGGTTAATTTGTTGGAAGACTATTTTGAGGGTCTCTTAAGATGTCACAGGTTCATTATGACGGAGGATGGAACTGTTCCAGGCAGGGTTCAATTTGGATAGTGTCTTGGGGAGTTGGATCATTAGGAGTAGGATTAGGATTATTTTTCTTCATGGCAAAGTGATATTTCCAGCAGAGAGTATGAGTGTAGGACAGTACATCTTTGATGAGGGCTGTTTGGTTGAATCTGGGAGTAGGGCTGAAGATGAGGCCTTTGGATAGGACAGAGGTTTCGGATTGAGAGAGAGGTTCAGAGGAAAGGTTAACCACTGAATTAGGATGTTGTGGTTCCAGATTGTGTTGATTAGAATTTTGAGGTTTTGGGGGGAGTGGAGCTGGAAGTGGGAGATTGAGTAGATGGGAGAGACTGGGTCTGTGTGCAATGAGAGGAGGTTGAGGTTTGCTGGAAAGGTTGTGGAGGGTGAGTGAGTTGCCTTTCTGGAGGTGGGAAACCAAGAGATTGGATAGTTTTTTGAGGTGGAGGGTGGCATGCTGTTCTAATTTGTGGTTGGCCTGTAGGAGGATGCTCTGAACAGCTGGTGTGGATGTGGGAGAGGAAAAATTGAGGACTTTTATTAAGGATAGGAGTTGATGGGTGTGTTCATTGGTCCTACTCCAAATCCCATGCCACTTTCCTTGATGTTGACCTCCACCTGTCCAATGGCCAGCTCCACACATCCGTCCACATCAAACCCACCAACAAGCAACAGTACCTCCATTATGACAGCTGCCACTCATTCCATATCAAACGGTCCCTTCTCTACAGCCTAGGTCTTCATGGCAAACGAATCTGTTCCAGTCCTGAATCCCTGAACCATTACACCAATAACCTGAAAACAGCTTTCGCATCCCACAACTACCCTCCCGACCTGGTACAGAAGCAAATAACCAGAGCCACTTCCTCATCCCCTCAAACCCAGAACCTCCCACAGAAGAACCCCAAAAGTGCCCCACTTGTGATAGGATACTTTCCGGGACTGGATCAGACTCTGAATGTGGCTCTCTGGCAGGGATACGACTTCCTCAAATCCTGCCCTGAAATGAGATCCATCCTTCATCAAATCCTTCCCACTCCACCAAGAGTGTCTTTCTGCCGTCCACCTAACCTACGTAACCTCTTGGGTCATCCCTATGAAATCCCCAAACCACCTTCCCTACCCTCTGGCTCCTACCCTTGTAATCCCCCCCCCCCCCCCCCCCGGTGTAAAACCTGTCCCATGTACCCTCCCACCACCATCACCTACTCCAGTCCTGTAACCCAGAAGGTGTACACGATCAAAGGCAGAGCCACGTGTCAAAGCACCCACGTGATTTACCAACTGACCTGCCTACACTGTGAAGCTTACTATGTGGGAATGACCAGCAACAAACTGTCTATTCGCATGAATGGACACAGGCAGACAGTGTTTGTTGGTAAAGAGGATCACCCTGTGGCTAAACATGCCTTGGTGCATGGCCATCACATCTTGGCACAGTGTTACACCATCCAGATTATCTGGATACTTCCCACTAACACCAACCTATCAGAACTCCGGAGATGGGAACTTGCCCTTCAATATATCCTCTCTTCCCGGTACCCACCAGGCCTCAACCTCTGCTAATTTCAAGTTGCCGCCACTCATACCTCACCTGTCATTCAACAACATCTCTGCCTCTGTACTTCTGCCTCGAATGACATCTCTGCCCAAACTCTTTGCCTTTACATATGTTTGCTTGTGTCTGTATATGTGCAGATGGATATGTGTGTGTGCGCGCGAGTATATACCTGTCCTTTTTTCCCCCTAAGGTAAGTCTTTCCGCACCCGGGATTAGAATGACTCCTTACCCTCTCCCTTAAAACCCACATCCTTTTGTCTTTCCCTCTCCTTCCATCTTTCCCGATGAAACAACTGTGGGTTGTGAAAGCTTGAATTTTGTGTGTGTGTTTGTGTTTGTGTTTGTGTGTCTATCAACATACCAACACTTTCATTTGGTAAGTTACATCATCTTTGTTTTTAGATATATTTTTCCCATGTGGAATGTTTCCCTCTAAAAAACAGCAAGCTCTCAAACATGTGAGAAATTAAACAAAACTAAACTCGTGTCCACACAGGTAACTGAAAAAAAAATCACTCCTGTATGAAGAACATGAATATAATTTGCATACAAACAGTGTACTCATCTTATCTGCACCAGCAACAGAAAATTCTGCCTAACTGATGGTCTAAACAATGATTTGATTTAAATAAAACAAAAACAAAAGCCTGTATTATATGAGGGTCAATACAGTTTACACTACACTTTTATTAAAAATTAAGACTGTGCATAGTAAGTACTCAAACACGTGAGAAATTAAATAAAAGTTATGGTAGTATCCACACAGGCAACTGAAAATAAGTCACTTCTGTATGAAGCTCATAAATGTAATTGGCAAACTAACAGTGTTCTCATCTAATCTGCAGATGCAATGGAAGGTTGTGCCTTTCTGATTGTCTAACCAACAATCAGCTGATCTAACTTCTGGTCAGTGTCTATTATTTTGAACAAACAACATTTATTTCAAGTACAATTTTCAAAATTAATATTTCATAAATGCATTTGCTTTGAATTATTTTTTACTGGCTGATTACACCATATTATGGTGAAATGAGCTGAGACAGTGATTTAATTCAGGTGAAAGTGCTACAGTCAACTTGTGAATTTAAGGTGTGTCATTTTGAAAATCAAGTCTGAAACAAGATTTTAGTAGGAAAGCAAAATTTTGGACTGGATGTTGGAATGAACAAATTATGAGAATGTGGTAATCTGACTGTGAAATTGTGAGTACCAGTAGCTACAATCAGCTTGGACAACTGAACAACTGAGGCAGACAGTCTACAATTCATCTTTTCAACAATGTTGTCAGTTCGGTAGACCATGTGGAAAACATTTGTTTAGGGAGCATTTTTCTTTTGTTGCCAACTGAGAGGTGGTGGAGGTAGAAAACTGATACAAGATAATGAGGAGACAATTGAAAATAATGTTAGTGATGTAGAATCAGAAGAGGAAGAAGTAGATGGAAATTCAGACATATTTGTTCACCAATTCAAGGCTTCTGTCAAGAGGAGATAGTGGCAATCTTTTTAACTTTCGAAACTTACTGGTGACAAATTAGATAAACAAAGTCAGAAATTAGACAACACAATTGGAAAAAAAACTTAAATGACAGAGTGAGAAATTAGACAAAAAGTTAGATCAACAATGGAAAAATTAGATTGTTTGGACAAAAACTTGGCAAGACAAGATCAATCACTAAATTCCATCAGAAAAGATTTAGATCCTGCCAAAGTTCAAGTAGAGAAAACTCTAGAGAAAACTGAGGGATTAAAAGTAGATTTAAATTATTGCAAAACACATGTAAACACAGGAAAAAGCAAATTTCAAACATGTATTACTTCTGTAGAAAACCAAATGGAGAAGTTTGAATATGAACTGATCAATGAGATAAAGAGCAATGACAAAATTTCTAATTGTATGAAGATGGTATATGTTCTTTTGGTCTGTAAGCAGCTAATGGTCTGGATTCCACTGTAATTTCTAATTAGTGTGATGAATGGCAGCTAGCTCTAAATGTGAACAAATGTAAGTCAATGGGGATTGGTAGGAAGAACAAACCTGTAATGTTCGGATACAGTATTAGTAGTGTCCTGCTTGAGACAGTCAAGTCGTTTAAATAAATATTTGGGCATAACACTGCAAAGCAATATGAAATGGAACAAGCATGTGAGAACTGTGGTAGGAAAGGCAAATAGTCAACTTTGATTTGTTGGGAGAAATTTTTTAGTGTGGTTCACATTTAAAGGAGACCACATATAGGACACTGGTGCAACCCATTCTTGGGTACTGCTAGAGTGTTTGGAAGCCAAATTGAAGAGTTGTATTGAAAGAAGACATTGAAGTAATTCAGAGGTGGGGTCCTAGATTTGTTACCAGTAGATTCAAAAAACACATGTTACAGGGATGGCTTGGGGAACTCAAATGGGAATATCTGGAGGGAAGGCAATGGATATTCTTTTCGAGGAACACTTTTGAGAAAATTCAGAGAACTGGCATTTGAAGCTGATCGGCTAATGATTCTACTGCTATCAACATACACTGTGCATAAGGACTGAGAACATAATATATGAGAAATTGGGATTTATACAGAGACATACAGACAGTCGTATTTCTCTTACTCTATTTGTGAATGGACCAGGGAAGGGTATGACATGGTACCATCGGCCACCCACAATATTGTGGCTTGTGGAGTATCTGTGTAGATGTATATGTAGAGGAGCCTAAAAATCTTACATTCTATGATTAAAAATTGAACTGACCAAATTCATTTGAAACTGATTGAAACAAATAGAATATTTAACAAAGAACTGTTCCATGTAAAAAGCAATGATGGTGCTTGTGTTAGTAATATTTCAAATGTTATGGCAAATCGAAGAAAATGTAGCAACTAGAATATTTTTAAGCAACAATGTTAGTACTTGAAATAGTATAAACATAAAGATTTTCCTGGGGAAAACAAAATCCACCCAGTGGACTCCATTTTTCAGTGTAAGGATAATTTTATTAACAGTATGTGAGACAACTTGAAAATTAAATTTGTAAAGAAATTTCTTGGATGGAGAAGCACTATCATAGGCTAATAAGAATATACATAGGGATATGACTTTTACAGAATTTGAAAAATGTTTTTTCAAGAAATTTTGGTCAGAACCAAAGCGAGATAGGATCAAATCAGAATTTTTGAATGGATAATGTTTCAAAGAAGGCAGCATTCCCTTGAAAGACTTGGATGAACAGCAGCTTAAAACACTTGTACACTTACATAAACAATTATATAATACAAATACATGCATTAAAGAGGTGACTGCCATATAAAATACAGTAGAGGTTAGCAAATGGACCAGGTGATCCTGTTGCAGAATTTTTAAAATATGTTGATAAGCTAGATAGGGAAAGGAATTAGAGACAAAGGGATTGAGAACAGGATTTTATCAGAATGGTGGGCAGGTGGGGGGAGGGGGAGGGGGAGGGGGAGGGGGGGAGGGGGTGTGCGTCCCAATCATTATCATAGAGAGTTAGAAGAAGAGACAACATGAACAGTTATCATGATAATAGTAACACAAAAGATAAAAAAGATAATCATTGGAATGACAGGCACAGGGATGATGCTCAGCAGAAATAGTAATTGGAATGATAGACATAGGGGTAATTGAAGGAGCCATGAACAAATAGTCAATGAGAAAGCAATAATAGAAGAGAGGAGCTGGATAATCAAAAAGATGCGTAAAAATATGTAAAGGTACACAGGAATTTTGAAAATAGAGGGAATGGATCAGGAAAGTAGACCTTGCCTCATGGGGAGCCTGATAGTTTTGAATAACAAGAAACAGATACAAATATCAGGCTATTAAGTTCAGGAGAGGAAGAAACAATTTCAGAGGGCGTTCCACAGTTGTGCAGAAAGATGGAGCAATGGTCCACTGTGGCAGGAATGGTGCAAGCAAAACGGGAGTGACATAGAAATGTGTAAACTAGGTGTTAATGGGTGTGAGAGGAGCTGGATAATCAAAAAGATGCGTAAAAATATGTAAAGGTACACAAAACTTTACACAGATATGTAAAAACATGAACAAATATGTAAAAATATACAAAACACATGTAACCACATGAAACAACATAAAACTATGCTCAGATACTTTAAAAATGTACAGAAGCATGGGTGACAAAGAACAATGAGGTATGGTAGTCTGTGTGTGTGTGTTGCGTTAAGCAAAGAGAGAATGAGGGGTCCTGTGGTAGGTCAAGGATCAGAAGCCCCTGTGGCATGGGTAGATGTGCAAAATAAAACTCTAAAGTATGTCAGCATGAGGGATGAAGTGAGATCAGTAGGAATAATTGTAATTAACTATCACAGGAAAGAATCTGGGGACTTAGATGCTGCATCAGCAATCCACGTGGTCATAAAGTCTGTGTTGCATGTGGACAGTCATTGACACAGTGTGGCTCAGAAGTAGATACAGTTTGGAAGATGAGGAATAAACACAGGAAAGTAGAGAAAGAATGGACACTGAGAGAAATAATGCTATAGAGAAGAGTAACAAAGGAAAACATCAAAGAGTTGTACGTTGGAAGAAAGCCATTTGGCAGAAATCAAACAATGGAAATGCCAGGAAGAAATATCAGTGCTGTAGGAAAAGGTAGTTAGCAGCAATCTGGAGGAGGTGATGAAGGGAAAGGGAAGGGATACTAGTGTAAGGGTAAGAGGAGAGATGGACATTGTGTGGTGGAGTGTGCAGGAACTTGACTGATAACAGGCACAGAGCCAGGAGACAGTGGGGCAGAGAGGTGGGAAAAAATGGAGAGGAATGGGGAAAGAAGTGTGGATGCATTGGCAGAGGTTTGCGAGTAAACAAGGTGGGAGACGAGACTCTGGGGGAGATGGGAGGACAGAGGAGGTGGAAACTGTTGGGTGAAGGGTTCGGTGACAGTATGTTACTGTAGGTTGAGGCCAAAATAATTATGGGAGCTGTGAATGCGGTGTAAGGATAATTTCCACCTGCACAGATCAGAAAATCTGGTGGTGGAGGGAAGTATCCAGATGAGATGACTCAGATAGTGTTAAGTTCAGCTGGATGTTATACCACAGGATGGTCTAGTTTACCTTTGTGCATAATTTGGTGGTGGCCTTTCATCCTGGTGGATAGCTGATTGGTAGTAATAACAATATAAGAAGCTATGCAGTGATTGCAGCAGAGCAAATAATTGTGGCAAGGTTTTGGGATTTGGTGTGGCATAGTGATGGATGTTGTGGAGGTTGGGCGGGGTGATGCAACACCACTTTAGAAGGAGTGGGAAACATCTCACATACGATGTTCCCATTTCAGGGCACAATGATAGGTAATCAAAGCCCTGGCAAAAGATGTGGTACAGTTGTTCCAGTCTGGGGTATTACTGGATAATGAATGGGACACTCCTTTGTGGCTGGTTTTTGGGGGTGGTGGGAGGGTTGGGGTTGTGAGAGGAAATGGCACTGAAGATCTGTTTGTGGACTAGGTAGGTCTGGGGGATAGTGCCTGTCTGTGAAGACCTTGGTAAGACCCTAAGCAATTTGAGCAAGACAGTTTTTGTAACTGCAGATATGCCGTCCCGGGTAGCTAGGCTATACACAAGGGATTTTGAGGTGTAAAAGTGATGACAGCTGTAAAACTGCAGGTACCTTTGGTGGTTGGTGGGTTTAATGTCGACAGAGGTGTTGGTGGAGCCATTAGAGAAGTGCAGGTCATATCTAATAAGATGGCACACTAAGTTGAGGAGGACAACATGAAGTTCATGGGAGAGCAAGTGAACAGCTACCAAGAGACTGTGGCCAAAAGTAAAGTAGACCACTCTGCAGCACAACATGCATCGGAACATAACACATTTGATTTCAATGGCTGATTTGTTACCCAATCCACCTGAATCTTTCACTCCACCACCAGCTTTGATGAACTGTGCAGATGGGAGTTATACTTACATCGCATTCTCCACCCCTGTATTTTTTATCCCAGCCTCAACCTATGGTAAATTACTGTCCGCGCACCCAGCACCCTACAATTTCCACCCTCTGTGTCCTATCATCTCCTCCCCAATACTGTCTCCCAACCAGAGTATTTGCAGTCTTCTGCAAACTCCCCACCTCCATGCCCCACAACTTCCTGACGCTGCACCTGTTGGCAGTCTAGTCACTGCACACTCCACCAGAGAGTATTTGTCTCTCTCCCTACTCGTGCACATCTATACCTTACCCTACCCTTTCCCCTCTCCCAAACCCACCAGATTGCTGCTTGGAATACACTTGATGCTACATTCTGGCCCAAGATGCTGGAGATGGCGGTCATTTCTGTGTGAAGTGTGTGTGTGTGTGTGTGTGTGTGTGTGTGTGTGTGTGTGTGTGTGTGTGTGTGTGTGTGTGTGTGTCTTTAATGACAATGGCTATGGCCAAAAGCAATATATCTCTTAACTCTTAATCATGCTTGTCTGCAGCTTGATTACGTATCACTATCTTTTCCTCCAGCACTGATACTTCTTCCAGGAGTTTCCATTGTTTGATTTCTGTCGAACAACCTTCTTCCAACCTACAACTTCTTGATGTTTTCCTTTGTTACTCTTCTTTATAGCGTTACTCTTCTCAGTGTCCATTCTTTCTCTTCTATCCTGTGTTTATTCCTCATCTTCCGAACCATATCTGCTTCTCAGCCACACTGCATCAACGACCATCCTCATGTAACACAGACTTCGTGACCACATGCATTGCTGACGCA